>NC_089161.1:6149063-6854999 GCF_009819655.1 Sylvia atricapilla
TCAGGGAACTCTTCTGCTGCAGAAATCTGAAGCAATGTTTTAATCTCTTGTTCCCTCACCAGGAGCAAAACAGCCCAACAAACACTTGAATTTTCGGATTATTTTTCATCAGTTTTATTTTTCACAGTCCTGCAAGCTGTACTTAAATTCTGTCTTCTCTTTCTACTATCCTTAAAAATAGTCCCAGAATTAAGTCATTACATGGGTGGTTTGTGGTATTTAGACTTTGTTCTAAATTCTGTCTTTCCCTCAACACCACTGGTCAAAACACAGTGTATGAGAAGAGATTAAATTCCCTGTGCCTTTCTGTAGGGAAACTGTGCTGTACTTTTCAGCCCCTGCTCATTCCTGGACAGGAATTGGACATGGAAATCCCAAGCTGGTAATTCTCATGCTCACAGAGGAAAGTGCAGAACTGTGATGCCAAATCACTTCATTTGAAAGTTCAGAGACCTCCCAGCACAGTGTAGTAATGCAGAATAGCCAGAGGGCACAAAGAAATGCTCTGCTTTTCCCTCACACACTGAGATGGAAAAAGAGAGAAAATGGTGTTAATTAAATATTGGTGCTGCTGTGTGGGCAGAGGGAGCAGCAGGACCTGAGGGAGGGGTTCTGGGTTCTGCTGCTCTGGACTCTGCCCCAACAGAGTCAGAACAGCCTCAGTTTCCTTTGGGCAGAGCAGGGTTTGGCCAGGAACCTTTTATTAACATCAGAGGGAACCTGGAATAGAGTCTTTCTCTTGTGAACGTTGCCTTGAGCTGTTGTGGTTGAATCTCTGCTGTGTCTCCCCATCCCTCAGTCCGTGTCCTGGCCGGTGTGCAGCTCGTGATGGAGACACCCGGAGCACTTGGCTCCTGCAGCCTTTCCCTGCTCCTTCTCACCTGTCTGTGTCCCCTTCTCCTCCCAGGTGGTTCCCAGAGCCCCAGCTCTGTGTTACCCAGTTCTTCTGACTGTTCTTTTCCCTGTTTGCTCCCTGGTTTCCCACTGCTCTCTGTAGATCTATCGATGCTATTCCCGACAACCAAAAGTATAAGCAGTTGCAGAGGGAACTTTCTCAAGTGTTGACCCAGCGCCAGATCTACATCCAGCCTGATAACTAAACCAATCCAGGTACCCTCGCTGCCTGTGAGGTGTGAGCCAGCACTAAACCAGGACTCACCAGCCCAGCCCCTGCATGGTAACGGGAAGAACTAACCCCTAATCCCGCAGGGAGCAGCGGCGGCGCCGCCCCGTCACCCTCTGCCTCGGTGCAGCCACTGAACGTTGTGGTTCTTGTTGGTTCTTGTTTGAAATGTTTCCTCCTCTCCCGTGGAAACCTCATGCTGGCAACTGGGGCAGGATTTACCACTTTGCACTCTGGCTTGGGAGCAGGAAAGGAGCACGGAGTGCTGTGCCTGGAGCTGTGGGATTGGGCTGATTCAATCCAGAAGCCCCAGGACTCTGTCCCTTGGGCACCAGCAGTTTTTTACACCTGTGGTACACCACTTCCATGAAGAAATTCCCTGTAATCCCAGTGTCCTCCCTGCAGAATGAAATCTTGGGAGTCTCACAGTTTGGGGAAAAAAAAAAGAGACTGGTTCTTCCCATGACTTCAGAGTAAACGTGTGCTCACCACACGGCCCGTGCCCATGAGCCTGGTGGATTTTGAATTTCCTTGGAGCTTGAAACGCTGTCCTGCTCAAGCTCACTCAGACATTGCCAGCCTTCACTTGCTTGTGCTCTGCACAGCCTCCAGAGGGATCTGTTGCTGTGCTCGTTTTCTCTGGAGCTCCGAGTGTCAGGAGTGCACGGCAGTGACTAACCCTGAGCCAGCTTAACCTTCCACTCCAGTTCCTAACCAGTTACAGATGTTGTTTCAAACACATTCAGCTGACGAAGGGGGAAACTCACTATTTGTTGATAGTGGCCAAGAACCACTTCTTCAGCCTATGACAAATGCAGATATAAATGTATATGTTTTTATTAAAGCAGCAGAAGTCTCCAGAGACAAGAGAATGGAAATACTGTTATAAAAATGGTAGGAAAATCACCACCCAAAAGAGCAGCCTTGTTTACAGGAGACAGCAACCAAGGAAAATGAGGTTGCTCTGAATCACAGAATCCCAGACTAGTTTGGGTTGGAAGAGCCCTTAAAGCTCATCCAATTCCAAGCCCCTGCCATGGGCAGGGAAATCTTCCACTATCCCAGGTGCTGTAAAGGCTGTGAAATGTGGTTTAGGTGGGGAGAAATCCTACCCCACTGGATCCTGCCACTTCTCTGTGGTAGCCACTCTGGAAAAGTTTGGTTCTGGATAGAACCCATTCTATTAATTTATTTAAGAGGGGCCTTGTATAAAGTGGAAATTTCTTATTGTCTCATTGAAATCAGAGATTCCTTCACAGGCATCTTCCAGGGCATCGATCCCAGGTGATTCCTGAAAGGTGCAGCTTTTCCTCTGTACTTCCAGGCAAAGGGAAGCCCTGCAATAACCTTGTGACAGAATCTCTGTTTTTCTTCAGCTGCTTTGATCACTCACTCCTTAGGGAAGGTACAAAAAAAGGCAGATTTGAGAGCAGAACCTCTGGCTGCTTTTCCCACTGGTGCAAAGGCTGGCGGGAGGTTCTGAGGCGATCCTGGGTGAAGAGTCCTGCAGAAGGGTCAGAGCTCCCCAGCCTGGCCCTTCTCCAGGTGGGGCTGGGTTTTCTCTGGACTTTGGGGGAGCAGGAGCGCTAACCCCCTTCGCTGTGGGACTTTGCTGGGCTTCCTCCAGTCTGTCACAAAACGTTGGGAGTCTCCCTCTGGCAGCCGGGGGCCGAGCGGAGCTGCTGGGGAAGCGTTTGGTGCCAATCCTTGCCAGAGTGAGTTTTGCTTTGTGTTCTCACTGAGTGGTCACGTCACCTTCTGCTTCCCGGGGTCCAGCAGGCAGAGCTGAGCCTGGGCTGAGGGGCTTCTCCGTCCTCCTGCCTCCCAGGACTGCTCCCAACCCTGCCCTGCCCCGCGCCGCCTCTGACCGCACCTTTCCTTCTTCCCTGCAGGTCTGTGCAGACTTTTGCAGACAAATCAAAACAAGAAGCTCTTAAAAACGACCTGGTGGAGGCTTTGAAGAGAAAGCAGCAAAGTTAAAGTCCTGTCTGTGCTAACCAGCCATGCCATGCACTCGTTAGATTCCTTTCGTAGAGAATCATCCCCCTGCCCTTTTCTGTTCGTCACGTCACGATTTGCATCCAATACTCTCCATGCAGCGCCATCCTCTCCCCATGAATAAAGCTGTACAAACTTTTTCAGTCTCTGAGGCCTACTTTGCACCACATTTTACTATCAAGACCTTAGGCTATGTTTCTGTAGAAGTCCATGTATTATTTTTTCTTCCTCTCCCTTTCCCACCCTCCCCCATTTATATGCATCACCACAGATCATTGTTTGTCTTTTCCTCCCTCACCCCCTCCTGCCTTTTGTTACATTGGTGTAAAAAATGTAAAACAAAAATTTATTAAATACTGTGGTGTGTGAAAGAGGAAGAACTGGAAAAAACAAAAAAAAAAAAAAGAAAAAATAATCTATTCCACGTATGTTTGGGGGCTGGGCACAGGGGCTGGCTGGAGGGAGGGAGGGAAGAGAGGGTGTTCTTGGGGTTGTACGATACTGAGTTACCCAGATGTGCAGGAGATGGTGATTTGGAGACCTGCTGAAAGTTCTGCTCTTCTATAGCCTGGTTCCAAGGCGCTTTTCTGTCAATTTTTATGGAATGCAAAAGGGGTTTTTGTTTTGATTTTTGGTTTGTTTTTGGTTTTTTTTTTTTTTTTGTAAAGCTTAAATTGAATCTACATCTGATACTTGAGCCTCCATACTAAAAAAATGGAAAAAAAGAAAAAAAAAGAAAAAAAAAGACTAAAACAATAAAAACAAAAAAAATCCCAGGAAGATGTGTGTGTGATTGTGTCCTCGTTTCTCTTCCCTTCCTTGCAAGGTTACTTGGGGTATTTTTTTTTTATCCTGCATCCAGAAATGTTTGTCTGGAAGGGGGTGTGATGTCCCACTGCCCTTTGGCCCTGTCTTACCCACTCTGCTGCCCTTCCAAGGTGCTGGGAGTGATGCTCCAGACATCCAGCAGATGCATTTCCAGATGTACTTAGGGCTGAAGGATCTGCCCAGCTGTGCTGGGTGTGTTCAAAACAGCCCTGGGCAGAGGGGCTGTGCTGGGGTGGGTGGCTCCTCACACCCTGCTGACCCTCCCTGTGTCACCTCCCCCAGCGTCCCCTCCTGAGCCCTTGGTGGCCAGAGGGACCTGGCACAGCTTTGGGATCCCTGCCTGCTGCAGGCTTTGGTTGTACCAGACCTAATCCTGGGGATGCACAGGAAGATCTGCTGGGCTCCTCCTGCCCCTGGCTCTGGGAATTGCCCTCCGTGTGACCCTCTGCAAGGGGGACTGTTGGCATTAACACTGGTTGATTAATTAATGTGCTCTGATTTGCTTTTGTACCATGACCTGTGTCCCACCCAGACTCCTGCACGTGGCCAGGGTTTACCCAGAGCCTGAGTAAGGTCCTGGAGCTCCTGCAGGACACAGAAAAGGAGGGGATCCCCCAGGGAACACTCGGGGATTTGGTTGCTGTCTCACAGTTCTGTCCCAACACAAACCTTCTCTGAAGCTGGAGATAAGTTTGTGTGAGCTGTGGAGCCTGGGAGGGGAGACTCCTGGTGAGGTTTTCAGTTACCCTCTCCCTCAGGGCTGCTTGTTTCTGCTTTAACACTTGCCTCTGCAAAATCCCAACACAGGGACAGAGCTGCAGCAGTGACCTGGAGGGATGAGAACCTCGGGGAGAGCCTCGGGAATTCCCAGCACCCCTGAGGTGGCTGTGGGTGTGTCAGCTCCATCCTGCCCAGCCTGAGTAAAGTCAGGGTAAATCAGCTTTGTGCCTAACTCGTGCTTCAGGTACACCTGTGGGGACAGACTGTGTGATAGAGATAGATAGATGTGCTCTTTCTTCCTTATGGCAGAAGTTCTTTGCCCAGGTTTAGGAAAAGCCAGTTTGTGACAATTATTTGGTGGAGTGAGTGGCAGAGATGATTTGCTCATGGTTTGGATTAAAATTGGATATGAATTGTTCTATAGTTCCCAGAGAAAGACAGGACAGGAAATGCTGCTGGCTTCAGGATGAGGTGAGCAGCCCCTTTGCCTGTGAATCTGGAGGGGCAGAATCATTAATTAATCCAGCAAAAACCCACTCACCTGATTCAAGGGGCTCAGAGAGACTGAAAAACATGTTTCTTTTCTGAAAACAAATGGGTCAGTCCCAAGTCCCAGCTTGTGTTTCACTGAACCTGCTGGTGCAGCTTGGTGGGCACTGAGCAGCTGGAATCCCATCTCATGTGAGACCCAGGCTGAACTGTGGAACCATGGATTGGTGTCCTCAATGTGAGGACAAAGCAGAGTAACTTCCACGGGAAGGACAAATGTCATGGACTGGCTGAGGAATCATAAATGAATGATAATGGAGGTAAAGCTGAAAGGGACACAATGCTGGGTATCAGGAAGGGAGCTGGAGAGGGGAAGGGGCAGCAGAAGGAGGAGCTGATAGCAACTGCAGGAAAAGAAAAGCTCTTGTTTCCACAAGGCCAAGCTGTGATAGTTTTTCCTGAAGGGTCTCCGTGCTTTGGTTCCCTCCTTTTCCCGGGGAGACTGAGCTGCTCATCCCCAGCAGGAAGAGCTCAGCACACAGGAGGGAGCCTGGCTGCCCCTCCACTCCTGATGGGGACACAGCTTTTTCCCCTGCTTCCCTGGTGAAGGAGCACTGTGCTGAGTTCAGGGCCCCAAGGGGGATAAACTCATCAGTGTAGTGGATGAACTCAGCAGTGCTGAGGATAAACTCATCAGGTTGAGGCTAAATTCATCAAGTTGATAAGTTCATCAAGGAGAGGACAGGAACCAAAAACCAGAGCAAGCAGAGGCAGCTCTTCTGCTGGGGAACAGCAATGGAGCAACTTCCCCAAGGAATCCGTGCAATTATAACATGGGTGAGGCAAAAAAGGAGAAGTCAGAGAAATGTGACTGTGAGACACATTAGGAAAGAGGCAGGAGCTGCCAGGTAAAACAGCACAATGAAACCAAGGGAGGCAGGTGGGGATGGATGTGTTTTATAGATGGGTCAGCCGTGCTAATTAAAAGAGGTGTGGACTGAACACTTTGGTTGTGCTGCTCCTTCCCCACGGGATCCAGCCCTGTGTGTCTTCCAGAAGGAGCTGAGCAGAGAGTTGTGAGGTCACAATGGTGCTCATGTCTGTGGCAGGACAGTTGTCCCTGTCCCCTCCCCACGTTTTTCAGCACCAAGGAAGTTCCAGATCACCCTCTGGAGACACAGCAGCGACCAGGCTCAGCTGTGGGGCACTGGAGCAGCGAAGAGCAACTGAGGTATCCAAAAGTTCCCTTTTATCCTGGAAGCATCATTGGTATCAAAGAGGCACGAGGTGTCCCAGCAGCATCCTCTGCCACCGCCTTGGCAGCCCAGCATGTCACCCACGGGCTTGGGGCCTCTTCTGCCAGGAGCCACTTGGATGGAGGGGCCGGTCTGCCCGGCCCTAAGGCCTTCCTCATGTGCATCCTCTCCCTCTCCCTGCAGGGCAGGGCCCTCTGTCAGCTCTCTGGGCTCTCATCCTGCCCCCCAAGGAGAGCATCCCTCTCCTCGAGGCTTCCAGGCCGTCCCTTCCGATACGCCAGGAACTGGAAGGAGATCTGGGGACAGGTCAAGGCTCTGCACACTCACAGGGAGGATCTCTGGGTGTCACCACCCCGACTCTGTGCCAGGACAGGTGGGAGCAGGACAAGGAGCTCAATGCAAACCAGGGGCTGAGGCGTTTTCAGCCAGTGCAAACACCACAAATCACCCAGGGAGCAGCATCACCCCAGCCCTGCCTGCTCCACTCGCTGCAGGGCCCTGCTGGCAGGATGGCATCCCAGCCATCCCAGGGGAAAGGATACAACCATGTCGAGGGCCAGGACACCCAGGCTGCCCACGAGCCAGGGCAGGTGGTGCAGGATGTAGTCATCTTGGCCCTGGCCTGGCTCTGGGTTCTTCAGGAGGACACTGAGGCCATACAGGGAATTCCCCAGCATCACCAGGGCAAAGAGAGAGTAGGAGACTCCACTGGTGGATTTCCTCTTGTACTGGGAAAACAGGGAGAGGAGATGAGCTTGGGTGCAGCTCTCCTAAATCTCTCTACAAGATGATATTAACAGAAGCTTGGGTGCAGCTCTCCTAAATCTCTCTACAAGGTGATATTAATCATCCTCTCCCCCAGCATTAAAAAAAACAGAAGTGATGACTCAATGCTGAGAGTCTTTTAGTTCTCCTTTGGCTTGTTAAAAAGACAAAATGAAAGCCACGCCCTCATAATATTAGTAGATTAAATGGGGGGAGAAAAATAAATACAGAGGAATAGTCCCTATGGAATGTTCAGAGATGGGGCCTGGGACCTTGGAGCAAAGAGGAGAAAGGAGAACCCCCTGGGGAGAAAGGAGAACCCCCAGGCCCCTTTGGAGTGACCCATGAGGAGCCCCAGGGTCCCAGGCTGGGCACTCACGTTGGTGCAGATCTGGGGCACTCGGGAGCACAGGTAGAGCACGGAGGAGATGGAGCCAATGGTAAATCCAATGATTTCAGTCCTGGAGAAAGGCTGCAAGGCAGGGACAGGGACAAGGACAGGGACAGTCCCTGTGCTCAGAGCCCCAGCACAGCCACACCCAGCCCTGTGTGTGCCCAGCTCCCCTCCTCTGACAGCCTGGTGATAATTACAACTGATAATTATCTCTCACTTTGCGACAGGAAAATACCCAGTGCAATGTGTTATAACAGGAATTGGGTTTATTTGCATTGCTCAGCGACGTCCCTTTCTATTGCCAGAGCAAAACTGTTTTGCAAACCTACTTTCAGTTTCAGCCGACTGAGTTACCTTGCTGCACTTTCTTGCTTGTTTGATTTTCAATAATATATAAAAATGTGGATAATTGAAGAAAGAATCATAGGGGAGAAGTCTTTCAAATCTCCTGAACCACTTTTTTTTTGGAGACTGTCCATCCTATGCAGCTACCTGAGATAAAGTCTATTTGCAAACAGAGGTGTGGGAAATGTGAGGTTTGCTGACTCTTGAGCAGGCCCACAGAAGTGCTTGAAGTTTGAAGTGAAAATGCCCTGAAATGTCTGAAATCCTGCAGCAAACTGAATTTTGGAGGAATCTTTGGAAAAGTTCTCTTTCTAGTGTCACCTTCCTAGACTGTAACAGTCTCCTGGTGAACAATTTGGTCCTCAAATAGGAACAGCCCCTAAGCCCAAAACACATGGCAGGGTTCTGGGTGTTTTTTTGGGATCACAGCACCCAGCAGGACACCCCCACCCAGGCCTCTATCCCATCTCCCAGATTTAGGAGCTGGCTCACCTTTGGTGCAAGCTCATCCCCAGGAGCTGAGAGCAGAGACCTCCCTTTGAAGGTCCCTGGATCCTCGGTGCTGGCCCTGCCCAGGAGGGAGAGGCTGGACAGGGAGCCCACGGAGAGGAACACAAAGGCTGCGTTGATGGGAGCAGGGACTGCAGGAGTCACACAGAGCCTGGTTAGGGAGAACCCAGCAACCCCCAACAGCCCCAGGGCTGCCAGGACCCTCTCGGGGTGAAGAAACCTCCAAACTCCCCCTTATCTCACCAAGGGATGGGGCAGTGGCTGCTGTGGGTGGTTGATGTGGTTTATCCCCCAGTGATGTGCCCAGTTTGTACCTTATCGGGGGGAAACTGCTCCTATCTCGGTTTCTGTGGGTTTAGGGCTCTTAAAAACCATCCCCACTAGAAGATTTCACTGTCTTAAGTCACTCTCATATTCCTGGCAGAGCAAACTTTGCTGTGGCTTATTTTTTAGTAGTAATTTTTCAGTAATTTTTAGTGATTATATTTAGTAAATAAGCTCTCCACCTTAACAAAACTATGTATCTGATGGGTCAAATCCCAACTGGCTAATAACTTTACATGTCTTTACTAAGTCAAATAATTATCCCAGTCCCAAGGAACCTGTTTAGGGTTGAGCAGTGCTGGAAAGGGGATTTTCTCTGTCTTCTCTGTTCAAACCCTGCAAGGACTGCACAGGTTCCTTTTTCACTTCAGTTGAACAGCCAGGAACTTCCCTGTCAAGGCAGGAGCACTAACCCCGAAACAGTCAGAAAACTTCCCCCCTTTCCCTCCCAGCACTGCCTGAGTCAGGAGTTCTGTGGTTCCCAGCTCCGAGGTGGAGTCACCACGTAACTGTGGGGGATTTATTTATTTCTGTGCCCAGTGAGGCTCACGGGGGGGTTGTTTTCAGCCTGGACACTGTGGTGGGGGTTGCAGGGTCTGCAGAAGCCCCAGGCCCAGCCTGTAGCTGTTTGTTGGATTTGCCTCTCCTAGGGGCTCAAATTACACAAGGAAAAAACCCCAAACAACCCAGCAAGCAATAAGAGGCATCTAATAACTGTGCCTGGAATCCCCCGGAGCCCCCTGGAATGTCCCTCTCTGTTCCCAGTGCCCCAACTCACAGGCTCTGCCCCCGTTCTTCACGCGGTAGTAGCAGTAGAGGGAGAGCATCCCCAGGTCTGCCAGCACGTAGTAAATGGCCGTGTACACCTGCGGGGAGGGGACGTGCTGGGGACACCCGCGGGGACCTGGGCGGGCTGGGATGGTCCCACAGGGATGTTCCCTGCTCTCCCGGGGTCCCTGGGGGAGAGGGGATGTCCTGGGGTGGAGAAGGGAACAGCCCCGGAGGGAGAGAAAGGAGTAACTCGGGGGTGAAGAAGGGAGCATCCCTGGGAGAAAAGGGAAAACAGGGAGCATCCCCAGGGTGGAAGAAGGCAGCATCCCCACGGGGGAAGGAGAGAGCATCCCTGGCAGAAAATGGACCACACCCGCGGGGGAAAAGGGAGCAAGCCCAGGATGGGAGAGGAGAGCATTTCTGGGGCAAAGAGGGAGCACCCGGGCAGTTTGTGTCTCTGGCTCCCAGCCCCTCCCTCCTCCCCGGAGCCGGGGTGTTTGAGAGCCAGCCCGGCCCGGTACCTGCAGGGGCAGCTGATCAGCCAGGAAGGAACCGATGAGGTTAAGGAGGTCTCCGCCCAGCCATCCCAGCAGGAAATAGATGGAGAGAGCCTGGTCCATGATGCCCGTTCTGCAGGCCTGGTAAAACTGCCTGCAGAGCATTGGGCAGAGGCACAAACATCACCCTCAGCGGGGTCTGCACTACCTGGGAGCCATCCCCAGGATTCCTGTGGACCCCAAAGCAGTCAAGGGAGGAAAATCAAGGCCACACGCTCCCCTGGCCCCAGGTGGAACTCCTGAGCCCCGGTGCTCACCGAGCGCCCTGTGGGAGGAGCAGGGAGGATGATCCCAGCTGCAGGATCCTTCCCTCTGGTTGCAACAGAACCGTGACCCCTCACGTGCCCCTCTGCCACCCTTGTGTCAGCACTTCCAAGCATTCCAGGGCTCCTGGGGACATTCCTGCAGTGTGACCTGTCCTGCCGGCCCTGCACGTGCCCGACGTGGGACATTCCGGCTGCCAAGGACAGCAACAACAGCACGGGCACCGCCGAGCTCCGGGGCTGCGCTGCCTGCTCCCCTCACCGAAATCTGCCGAGCCCGCGCTGCTTTTCTCGGCGGGGATTTATCAATTCCAGCACCTTGTGCCGGCAGCTCGGCTTCTGCCATCCCCCGGGAAAGGGCTGCCCGGGATTTGGGAGCCATACTCTGGGATTTGGGAACGGAACCCAGGGATTTGGGAGCGGGACTCAGCGATCTGGGAGTGATACTCGGGGATTTGGGAGCAGTACCCAGGGATTTGGGATCGATACTCACGGGAAGGCTGCAGCGATGAAGCAGCCGATGGAGCCCAGCCCCAGGATGATGCTGGCGACATCGCGGCTGTCCTGGGCACACTCATTGAACACATCCATGATCCAGCGGGAGCCGTTGGGACAATCAGAGACATTCCCAAAGGGGAGACCCCTCCAGCGCCGCGCAGCCATGGAACCGCCGGGATAACGCTGGGGAAAAGGGAATAGCACAGGGAAAAATTAGTAACACTGAGGAGCGACAGATCTGTGCGAGGGACGGGGCTGGGACTCCTCCGGCCGCTGGCTCATGTCGGAAAATGGATCGTTAGTGGAAAATACACTTTTACTGGCCCTGGTTTTCCTGCCAGTATGGCACGGTTTGGCCTCGAGGGGAAAAGAGAGGAAATGAAAGAACAAGAAATAAAGAAGAAATAAGAAGGGGAGAAGAGGAAAAAGGAGGAAGAGGGGGAGGGGAATAAGGAAAGGAAAGGAAATAAAGGAAAAGAAGAAAAAAAAAAAAGAAAAGAAAAAAGAAATGGAAGAGGGAAAGGGAAAAAAGAAAAAAAAGAAGAAAAAAGTAGAAAAAAGAAGGAAAAAAGATAACAAGAAGAAGGAAAAAAAAACCCAAAAACAACACAACACGTGGGGGAGGGTGTGGGGGGGCGAGCGGGGAGAATAAATAAAAGAAGCCGAAATCCAACCCAACCTGTCCTCGCAGCACCGGCGCTCGCCTCCTCACCGACGCGTCCGGAACTGTATTTTTCCTTGAAAACTCGCTCTTTTTAAAACTTGGGCTGTTTTTCTTTTCAAATCCACAACTCCTCAGCCGCCCGGCGGGTTTCCCGTGCCGCTGTCCCAAATCCTGCCCAGTTTCCTTTGCTGTTCTCGCGAATTCTGCCGAGTTTCCCTTAACGCTGTCCCAAACCCGCCGCTCCTGCCGCTCCTTCACCGCTTATCTCAGGCAAGTACCGGAAACCGGGATTTTTTCACAGACCCACAGCGTGAAATCAGCGAGCCTTTTCTCAGAGTCTCCGCATTTCCAGACGCTCCCCGGGGTTCCCGGCACCGCCCGTCCCGAAGCCGCAGTTCGCTCCCGGGACGCTCCAGCCCCGCCGTGAGGGGCCGGGAGGGCGGGGCGGGGGGCGGGGCCGAGCGAGGAGTGGGGCGGGGCCTAGGGGGCGGGGCCTATCGGGGCGGGGCGCGGGGCCTAGCGGGGGGCGGGGCGTGAGGCGGGGCGCGGGGCGGGGCCGAGTGGGGCCGAGGGCGGGGCCGAGTGGGGCGGGGGGCGGGGCCAAGCACGGCGCGGGGCGGGGCCGAGCGGGGCGGGGCGCGGGGCGTGGGGCGGGGCCGGCCGGGGCAGGGGGCGGGGAGTGGGGCGGGGCGCGGGGCGGGGCCGGCCGGGGCAGGGGGCGGGGCCGGCCGGGGCAGGGGGCGGGGCCGGCCGGGGCAGGGGGCGGGGAGTGGGGCGGGGCGCGGGGCGGGGCCGGCCGGGCCGGGGCCGCGCAGGCGCGATGGCGGCGCGGGCAGCGATGGCGGCGGCGGCGGGCGGCGGGGCTCGGCCCGCGGTGGTGCTGGGCGCGATGGAGATGGGCCGGCGAGCCGGGCCCGAGGCCAGCGGCGAGATGCTCCGCGCCTTCCTGCGCCGCCGATACCGCCTCGTCGACACCGCCTTCATGTACGCGGGCGGCGAGTCCGAGCGCATCCTGGGCACGCTGTTGGCCGGCGGCACCGAGCCCGGTACGGCGTAGGGCGGGCTGCCCTCGGGGAGAGGGGCTGCCTCGGGCCCGTGTCGGAGGAGAGGGGCTGCCCTGCTTTCCCTGAGGAAAAGAGTCCCCTCTGCCAGGCCGACAGTGTCCTTGGGGAGAAGGAACTTGGCCAGGACTCGTTCCGTGAGGAGAGGGGTTTTTCCTCAGGACAAGGGCTTGCCCTGATCAGAGGGAACTCGCTGGGAGCCGTGCCCTGAGGAGAGGGGTCTTCCTTGAGAAGGGACTTCCCTGTGGAGAGGATTTCATCTCTTCTGCCAGACTAACGCTGTCCTTGAGAAGAGACTTGCCCCAGGACTCATTCCCTGAGGAGCAGGGTCTTCCCTGGGGAAGGAGAAGGGTCTTTTTGGCAGACTGACACTGTCCCCAAGGACAAGGGCCGTTCTCAGTGTCCATTCCCTGAGGAGAAGGATCTTCCCTGCCCAGCTGACTCCCTCCTTGAGGAAAAGGGACTTGCCCCGGGCCCATCCCCTGGCAGTTTTCGCTGCCGGGCTGATGCCATGCCCGAGGAGAAAGGACCCCCGTGCTAGTGTGGACGCCCTTGAGGAGCAGACTTTCTCTGTCTGGGGCAGACCCTCAGTCCCTGCAGAGAAGAGCCTCCCCTGCCAGGCTGACGGGATTCCTGAGGAGAGGCACCTTCCCTGAAACACCTCCAACACTTGGGTTATGTCCCTTATCCCCACTCCCCTCCTCAAGGTGGAAACATCCTTGCTCATTCCTTCTCTCCCTGCCAGTGGAAGTGGCCACCAAGGCCAACCCGTGGAATGGGAACACGCTGAAGCCGGAGAGCGTGCGCTCCCAGCTGGACACATCCCTGGAGAGGCTGCAGAGGACCAGTGTGGAGCTCTTCTACCTCCACGCTCCTGACCACAACACCCCCGTGGAGGAGACCCTGCGTGCCTGCAACGAGCTGCACAAAGAGGTAAAGTGCAGAGTCCTAGCCTGGACAGTCTTTGATTCCCTCCTTCCCACTGCATTTTTTTAAACCAGGGCCTGCAACAAGCTGCACAAAGAGGTAAAGTGCAGAGTCCTAGCCTGGACAGTCTTTAATTCCCTCCTTCCCACTGCATTTTTTCAAAACCAGGGTTGCTCGTTGTGCCCGTCCGCAGCGCTGGGTTTGTGCAGCTCTGGGAAGAGGAGACACACTCCAGGGCAGAGCTGAGCAGCCTCTGCTCTTTGTGTGCTCATGTGGTGCACTTTGTTCCCAAGAGCTCTTGGAACATCTGAACTTTGCTTCCAGCCCTGTTAACAGTCTGTGTTAAGATTAGTCCTGGTAATGAGTAAAGAATTCCTGAGTTTCGTTTATCAGGTTATACCATTTAAACAAGAAGGTGTGAATTCCAAATTAACAGAAAATGGGGAATATTTTTGTTATATTGTAATAATTCATAGTCTGTCAGAAAAGGTAGGTAGGGGTTAACCTTTCTGGACTAAAATTTGGTGAGTGTCCTTTTCACTGTACTCATCTTGTGCTGTCTGAATCCAGATGAACTTTGAAACACTGGAGCTGAATTCCCTTTTATTCCTCTGCAGGGGAAGTTTAAAGAGCTTGGCCTGTCAAACTATGCTGCATGGGAGGTGGCAGAAATCTGCACTATCTGCAAGAACAACAACTGGGTGATGCCAACTGTGTACCAGGTGAGGGAGGGGAGAAGCTTGGATTTGGGCTCCCCAAATCTAGGACCAGTCCCAGTGTGCCAGGTGCAAACACAGAAGGAATCTGCTGCAGTTATTCTGGGAAGTCACGGAGTCACTGAGGTTGGAAAAGACGTCCAGTCCCAGCTGTGCCTGATGCCCACCTTGTCCTCAGCCCAGAGCACTGAGTGCCACATCCAGGCCTTCCTTGGACACCTCCAGGGATGGGCATTCCAAACCTCCCTGGGCAGCCCCAAGGCCTGAGCACCCTTTCAGTGAGGAAATTCAGGAAGCTAAGCAAGGTCACTGCTCAGAAACAGCTCAGTGCTTTCATTGCTGGAGTCAGTAACTCCCCTGGTGTGGAACTTAATTTATTTGCAGTCCTTCAGTGAGTGTGTTCCTAAGCAAATCATAGCCTTGTGTGACCTGAAGCTGCTCTCTTGGATGGGTATTGCCAGGGAGGGGTGGGAAGGAGCCCTGAGCTCTGTGTGAGCTGTCTGCCCCCCTGTGCAGGGAATGTACAACGCGACCACGCGCCAGGTGGAGGCCGAGCTGTTCCCCTGCCTGAGGCACTTCGGGCTGCGCTTCTACGCCTACAACCCGCTGGCAGGTACAGGGGCCAGGGGCAGGCTTTGGGGTAAAACCCTGGGGAATGGGGGCTCTGCAGGGCCAGCCCACCCCCAAACCTGCTGCTGCCTTCCTTCGCAGGCGGGCTGCTGACCGGCAAGTACAAGTACGAGGACAAAGACACAAGACAGCCCACTGGGAGATTCTTTGGGAATGACTGGGCTCAGGTCTACAGGGACAGGTATGTTCTCAGCTGACAGACAAGCAAGAGTGGCTGCATTAAAAACCACTCTATTAGTCAGCTGAGAGGAAGCAGAATTGACCAAAACTTGGGATTATGTCAGCACACGTGGTTGGGGCTGTGGTGTGTGACTGAGCTCTGCAGGGTAGATTTTAGGCTCAGCTTCCTCACAGCTCCAAGGGAGATTGCAGAAGTCCTCAGAAGCTACAAAGAGTTGTATGAGGCTTCCCGAAAGCCTTTTGATTGGAATATAGATATACCACTGACTAGAGGTCCCAAGGGCAGTAAGAATGATTTCTTTTCATGCAGGTACTGGAAAAAACACAATTTTGAGGGAATTGAACTGATAGAAAAAGCTCTGAAAGAGGCTTATGGCTCCACTGCACCCAGCCTGGCATCGGCTGCACTGCGCTGGCTCTACAACCACTCCAAACTGCAGGTGAGAGCTTGAGCTGGGCACTGCTGCCAGCCCTGGGCACTGCTGTCGTGGCTCACACAGGGAAATTTCAGTGTAGGGGTGTTTTAATCCCGTAGGATTGTGGCATTCCAAAGTGAATATTGCTGTACAGACTCTGCCAGGCAGCAGGAGTGAGGCAGCTCTGCCTTTCCCCGTGGTATCCCACGTGGTTAGAATGGGAAGCTTCAAGTGGAAG
Organism: Sylvia atricapilla; assembly: GCF_009819655.1. NCBI lineage: Eukaryota > Metazoa > Chordata > Aves > Passeriformes > Sylviidae > Sylvia > Sylvia atricapilla. The sequence continues at coordinate 6,164,737 of NC_089161.1, forward strand.
ATTTTAGGTGTCAGTTACTGGTGTCTTGGCTTCCCATGCACTCAGCTTCCCTGCAAGGAGAGCGCTTGCCATTCACTGGACTGGGAAACTAATGCTTAATATTCCTGATGTCCCCTAAATGTGCCTGTAGCCCATCATAAAGAGGATTTGGCAGCTTCTGAGGATTTGGAGTGACTTGGGGACATCCTGGCCTAAGTGAGCAGAATTTGTGGTGTCAGTTGCTTAATTCCTGGATGTTCTTTAGTGGAAAAGGCTTCGTTTGGCTCTCTTGGGAGGTGGCTTGGGAAGCGAACTTTCTTTTGGGATCAGCAACGCCTCCCATCTCTTCCCAGGGTTCTCTTGGAGATGCAGTGATCATTGGGATGTCCAACCTGGAGCAGCTGGAGCAGAACCTCAACTACAGCGAGGAGGGCCCACTGCTGCCGGCCGTGGTGCAGGCGTTTGATGAGGCCTGGAACCTGAGTGCCCACGACTGCCCCAACTACTTCCGCTAGGGAGGGCTGGGACACCGGGCACGGCTCCGGGGACTCGGGAGAGATCTGCCCTCCCAGCCATGGGTGGAGGGCTGCAGGCTTTTCCCCAATCAGTGAAGCTTTGTAGGATCCATACCTGTGCCTTAGTCCTCCCTCCACCCTGCAGCTCCCTCAGCACACCCCGTGATTCAGGAAGCAGCTGATGGGGAAAATGAACGCGTTAATGAGGTGAAGGCCCCTGATCTGCTTTAATGTGAAATCTTAAATAATTACATACAAGAATAAAACATCTTTCTAGTGCAGACCCCATCTCTGACCTGTGTCTGGAACCTGGCATCTTGTTGGCAGCACTTGGGGACTTTGAATTACAGAATTTCAGGATGGTTTGGGTTGGACAGTCCTTAAATCTCATCTTGTTCCATCCCCTGCCATGGGCAGGGACACCTTCCACTATCCCAGGGTGCTCCAAACCCTGTCCAACCTGCCCTTGGACACTTCAGGGATAAAGTAACATTCCAAGGATTGAGCTAAGTATCATCTTCTGTGTCAGAATAACAAACCCTCAGCATCTTTCCCTTTGCGCTATATCAGAGTTCTATTAGATTCACACCCTTTCTGCTCGGTTTTCATGTTTGAGCTGGTATTTCCTCAGATCCCAGGATACACCAACAGTAACAGGCAGCAGCAACAACCATCTGAAGTTTCACATAGGTATTTATATAAATATAAAAAAAGCATAGTTAGGTCATTTTATATAAAGATCATCCCAGTCCAGGTGCACCTAGGGAAGGGAAATATCCTCCTCTTTTTGTCCCTAAAATAGAACTGTCTGGTGTCCAAGCTGTTAGTCCTCATTGCTGTCATCACCATCATCCTCCTCTTCCTCCTCCTCTGCTGTGTCTCCCACGAGCTTCTGGAAGTCTCCTGTCTCAGAATTCCACAGAAACTTCATGGTGACTTTAAACTCTGCCATCTCGTAGCCAAAGAGTTTCTAGGAGAGGACACAAGTCTGTCATTCCTGCTTTACTGTCTCTGTGCCCAGCCTAGCAAAACAGTAAATTCCACTTCCAGATGGCAAGTGGAGCAAAGCAGGAACCAAAATAATTGCTGCTGAGTTTTGGGAGTTGTGTTAATTAATTATTAGTTATTTTGTGTCAGGAAACAGGGCTGTTGTGTTACTCACCAGCACACGGGCCTGTTCTGGGGTAAGAACATCCCCTTCCTTGCACACTTCATAATCCGAAAGCAGCGTCACCACTCCTGCAGAACAAAACCCCTGGGAATAGGATCCCAGGCACTGGGAACTCCCCTGGAATGTGGGGGGCAGAGCCAGGACACCCCCCAACACCCCCCCTTGGAGCTGACACCTTCCCATGCACTATCAGCGCACCCCAAGGAGATGGGTGAGATCAGCTCTAAAACCCCACACCTGGTTCCTAAGTGGGTTAATCCGAGCTGTTTCCACTGGAAAAGGATGGCACTGTGGAGAAATCTGGGGACTTTATTCAGCCTTTGACGTGAATTTGGGAACAACAGCACAAGGACATAAGGAGTTCCAGCCCCAGCCCAACAAGGAGAAAATGATCCCTCAGGTTTTCCCCAGACCTAAATCCTGCTCTGTATTTACCATTGTTTATAAGAGCTCCCCCCTGCACAGACAAACCCTGGAGCTGACCCTCCTGTACCTTTCTTGAGCGCCGTGGGCAGCCCCAGCTGCCGCAGCTGCGGCTCCATGGAGTGGGGGAACTGCTCCAGGGGCCCCGTGTCCAGGCTCACCCCGTACGGCGCCTTGTTCCCAGCGCGGGCAAAGTCCAGCTCCCGGAACTTGGAGAACCACCTGGGACAGAGATGGACAACCAGAGCTTCAGCTGGGAGAGGAACATCCCTGGGAAACGGCCTGCCCTAGGATCTGGTGTTAACTTAGGTTGTGGCTGCCCCTGGATCGCTGCAAGTGTCCAAGGGGGTGGAATGAGATGAGCTTTAAGGTCCCTCCCAACCCAAACCCTTCCATGATCCTGCCTTGCTGTCACAGGAATGGCTGACAAAGACAAGTGGGAAAAGCCCATCCCTGCTCTAAGGGAAGCAGCAGGGAGCCTTGGGGTTTTGTGGCAACACAAAGGCTGTGCCAGACTGGTACTTACTCATCCACCTCGTCCTTGGTGCGGTTGGTGAAGAGGAGCCCAACCTCCCCTCTCAGGTGTTTGCTGACCTGGAAGAAAGGAGCATCCATGGGGATTGGGGAGCACCAGGAACTCACCTGCACGGGCTCAGTCCTGCACAGCTCCCCTGACAACACACCCTTTGCGCCAGGACATAGATGGATTCAGTTAAAACACCCGCAGAAGGGTGATCCCAGGATGTTATTCTAGAATGTGGAATATGCCAGCTGAAGCTTTAGGACAACCAGAGGAAGCTCCAGCAGTACCTTGTGCAGGTTCTCCTTGTACTCGCTGCTCGGCTCCCGGCCCAGCGCCACCATCATCACCTTGTTCTTCCCGAAGAAGATCCTGCCCAGGAGCAGGAGGAGGATGTCAACCCTGGAGCTCAGCTCCTTGGGCATCCTCCACCCTGTGCCGCCCCCCTGCCGACCTGCTGTGCTTCCAGGCGTTCCGCACATCCTTCAGCTTGTTGTTCCTCATGTTGGCCACCGAGAAGACGAAGATGTACTTGTAGGTGTCCACACAGCGCCGCAGCTGCGGGGGAGCAGTTACTGGGACTGGGGCACGGAGGGCGGGGGGAACGAGGGAGAGGGAGAGGGGAGAGGGGCCCGGGCCAGACTCACCTCGGCGATCAGCGCCTGCTTGGCCTCCAGCCCCTTGCGGGGCGTCCGCGTCAGGGACACTGCGGGGAGAGGAGCGGAGAGAGCGTCAGGAAGGGATGGGGATGGGAATGGGAATGAAGGGTGGGGAAGGGGATGGGGAAGGGGATGGTGATGGAGAAGGGAATGGGAGATGAAGAAGGAATCGAGGGACGGGGTCGAGAAATGAGAAAACGACGGAGAAGGGGACAGAAATAGGGAAGGGGCCGGTGTAGCGGCCGGGAAGAGGGAACGAGGCGATGGGGAACGGGATCGAAGAATGGGGAAACAACGGGGAAGGGGACAGGAATGGGGTTGGGCAGAGGGATGTGCCCGGGCACGGTGCCCGGGATTCCGAGTCCGCTCCAACCTTTGCGGTCCCGCTTGGATTTCGGCATGGTTCTGCCGTGCTGCGAGGCCCGGGCGCCGCGCGCGGGCTGCCGGGAGCGGGCGGGGCTGTCCCGGGCGCTGCCTGCCCGCTCCGCCCGGCGCTGAGGCGCTTTCCCCGCGCAGGCGGCGCCGAGGGCGGCCCCGGGCAGCAGAAGGCCCCCGGGCGCCGGGGCCGCTGTCATGGCGGCGGGGCCGCGGGCGCTGCTGCTGCCGCTCCTGGGGCTGCTGCCTCTGGCCGCCGCCGTCTATGAGGACCAAGTGGGCAAGTTCGACTGGTGAGCCCTGAGGGTCCCGCCGGCCTGGGTCCCGCTCCCGCGGACAGACCCTCCGCGCCGCTCCTGCCCCGCTCCCATTTCAGCGGCGCTCCCGTTCTCTCTCGCAGGAGGCAGCAGTATGTGGGGAAGCTCAAATTCGCCTCCTTGGAGGCCTCGCAGGGCTCGAAGAAGCTCGTCGTGGCCACCGAGGAGAACGTGGTGGCCGCCCTGAACTCTCGGAGCGGTGAAATCTGTGAGTGCGGCCGCTTTGGGGCCGAGGGTCAATGCTGTTGTCCTGGTTGTTCCTCCTCAAAGGTTAACGCTGCTCTTGGGCCTTGGCGGGCGGGAAGGCTGAGGCGGCAGGTCAGAGCCCTGTCTTACGGCTGGCTCTGAGCAGCCCGGGTCTGAACACGCCAACACAGAAACGCCGTCGTGGGGACAAACGCCTTGTCCTTGGGCCTGTCTCTTGCAGTGTGGCGCCATGTGGACAAGGGCACCCCGGAAGGAGCCATCGATGCGATGCTGATCCATGGGCAGGGTAAGGGGCTGGCAGGGCTCCTGGGATGTGGAGCCAGCGTTAGAGCACAGGATGGACCTGCAGAACCCAGCCATTTGTTGGCCTGTGGTACAAGCTGTGTGTTCATCCCCTTCCCCTCCTCTCCAGATGCCATCACTGTGTCCAATGCTGGACGAATTCTCCGTTCCTGGGAGACCAACATCGGAGGCTTGAACTGGGAGACATCCTTGGACACTGGCAGGTGGGATTTCCTGTCTGCAGGGGTTTTTTCTCCTTCTAGTGCTGGTCTGGGAAGGAAAAAAATGGGTCGTGGGCTCAGTCTGGGCTTGTATGGTAGAGAGAGATTAGTCAGATGTAAATGTCCCAAACCAAATTTTGGGTGAAATCTTTATGGATGCTTGAACCTTGCAGAGAAGTTCACTTCCAGAATCACTGAGGTTGGAAAAACCCTCCCAGACCAGTGAGTCCAGCTTATGACCCATCCCCACCTTGTCTCCAGCCCAGAGCACTGAGTGCCATATCCAGGCCTTCCCTGGACACCTCCAGGGATGGGGACTCCCTGGGCAGCCCCTGCCAAGGCCTGAGCACCCTTTCCATGCAGAAATTCCTCCTGCTGTCCATCCTGACCCTCCCCTGGCCCAGCCTGAGGCCATTCCCTCTCCTGTCCCTGTTCCCTGGGAGCAGAGCCCGATTGTCCCAGCTCTCCCCTCCTGCCAGGGAGTTGTGCAGAGCCACAAGGTCCCCCCTGAGCTCCTTTTCTCCAGGCTCAGCCCCTTTCCCAGCTCCCTCAGCTGCTGCTGGTGCTCTAACCCCTTCCCCAGGGTAAAATAGGAAAATAATTCCCTAATTCCTCGTGCCTGTGCTCAGTTTCCAGGGGGCTGCCCTTGTGGGGCTCCCTGAGGCAGTGAAGTACGTGGCAGTGCTGAAGAAGGCAGCCCTGTCTCTGCACTACTTGTCCAACGGGCACCAGAAGTGGGTGGAACACCTGCCAGAAAGGTGAGAACACCTCTGTGGAGAGGTATGAGCCCCTGGCATGGGGCAGAGGGAAGGGGGCTGCACCTGCCTCGTGCTTCTGCAAACAGCAGTGTGAGAGGACGGTGCTTCATGGTTGCTGCCTGTCCTGCAGTGAGAGCACTCAGTACCAGCTGCTGTATTCCCGTGGGACTGGGGTGATCCACGTGGTTGGCATCGTTCCCCACAGCCACCTCAATGTCTTGACGTTCAACGTAGAGGATGGAGAAATCACAAAACAGGTACTGGAGCCTTCTGATGGTTTTACATTTGCCTGTCTCTGTTTGTTACATTTAGTGTAGTGGTTTGAGTGTTTTTTCTGCTGTGAGATAGGATTAGGAGAAAAGTAAGCAGGCTTAAATTAAAGGGTACAAAGATAAATTTATTAATACGCATTAAAAGAAGAAAATAAGAATTAAAATGGGATTTTCAAAACAATTTTCCTCTTCTCCCTAAGTGTTTACTTTCTTACAAACAATGTAGAGAGACAAAACTCAGAACTCTAGGCCAGTACTACTTATAAAATAGTCTTTCATTTAGTCCTTTTAGAGGGAGAAGTCTCTTTAGTCACTAATTAGTTTTTACCATCTGTGCTAAACCAGCACAAGCCAAAATGCTGGATTTGATGTGAACAAATGTTCTTCCAACCCTGTGGTGTGGCGGGTAGAGGAATCAATTGTGCTACAGAGAACCCTCCCTTTCCCTGAGCATTGCCTTCAAACCAGTCATTTTGGTTTGAAATGGCTGAATGCCCTGAAAGCCAAACTGAACTAGGCTGGCAGCTGTTAGTCAAGACTATCCCATAAACCTCAGGCTGGCAGGTCGTTTGTCTCAGCTGTGGCTAAAAACAATTGACCAGACTTGCTGTTGTGTGCACGAGGGTGCCGTGGAGGCCGTGTCCCGCTGAGGCCTGGCTGTGTCTGTGCAGGTGAGGGTGGCAGCCCCGTGGCTGGGGGCCCTGCAGGGCTCCTGTGGCGTGGTGGCCGAGGCCGTGCTGCTGTGTGTGGATGCGGCCGCGCGCGCGCTGCACGTCTGCGCCCTGGACACGGAGCAGGACATGAGGCACATCCCCCTGCAGGTGAGAGCTGCTGCAGGAACACCCCTGCAGTTCCCTGCCCCACTGGTCTGCTTCCAGTTGGAGCTGGTTCCCCAGTCTGTCGGTGAACTGGGGAGTGATTGGAGATGGGGGAGGGTCATGATCTGTAAATTGAGGGAAGGGTGGGAAAGCTTTTTGTCTGTTATTCCTTCTGGATCTGTGTTTTCTGCTCCAGTGGAGTCTCAGCCTTCCCTGTTCCTGCTCTGTCCCCTGACTCAGGGAATCTCTGCTGCTGAGGGGAGGGAGGTGTTGGTCTCAGTGAAGGACATCTCTCTCAGCACATGTGCTTGTCTCCTCTGCAGTCCCTGGAGCTGGAGTTTGCAGATGACTTCCAGGCCAGGATCTTGGCCACTCAGCCCAGTGTGACCAGTGCCTCACGGACTCAGTTCTTCCTGCAGCTGTCCCCGAGCCACTTCTCCCTGCTGCAGTACAAGCAGGGGCTGCTCAGCCACCTCCGGGACTTCCAGCAGGTACCAGACAGACGTGCCAGGGCCAAGTGCAGCTGAACATCCTTCAGACTGCTGGGCTAGCTGGCAGGTGTTAGAAATCTCAGTAACTCCAGGCAGCATGGCTCAAAACCTGTGGGAGGTCAGCTCTTCCCATCTTTATGAGAAGTAGGTCTTTTTTGGTTTTGAGTGGGAGGAAAGCAATACAACTTAAAATTCGGCTGTGACAATTCATCTTCTTTTAATTCCATTGTGGTTTTCTTTACTTCACAAGTACTTTTTGGTGAGGTTTGGGGGTTTCTTGAGGGGTTTTTTTTAATGATTTCTTGCTGGTTTCTTTTCCTTTTCCAGGCAGCCCTGGTGAGCTTTGCAACGACCGGGGAGAAGACGGTGGCCGCTGTCCTGACGTGCAGGAGTGAACTGGTCAGCACAATTCCTGTCCTCTGGGACCAGCTCAGCTCTGGGCATGTGCACTGGGGCTGGGTTCCACTGGTGATTCACAGGCCCAGGGATGGGGAGCCCCTTGAGGAAGAGGATGATTTGATAAGTTTCAATGATAACAAAAGCAGGGCTTGATTATATCCAGCCCAGGCTGTTCCTGGCTCAGTGAATAAATACCATGTTTTCAGCCCTTCAGTGAAATGTGGGCATGTGACAAGGAATTTGCTTTCCTGTCCACAGAGGATTTCAGTTCTTGGGGGATATCAAATTTAGTTTCATTTTTATACGAAACAGAATAGAACAGAATAAAGCTGTTTCTTGCCTGATGTCACAGGCAAGCTGAGACTTGTCAGGCAGTTGAAAAACTAATTTTTTAATACTTTACTGGTGTCTGAAGCCATGTTACATCTGCTTTCATCCTCACTTCAGAAACCTGGGAGCTCTGATGGCCTCCATGCTGGCAGCACTCTGGAGGATGCCCGGAGGCAGGTATGGGGTTCCCCAGTTCTTGTCAGTCTATTTTATTCCTTCACCTGTAGGAGCAGAATGGCAGAGGTCTTACACCAGCTCTACAACCTAAAAACACACCCTAAAAATATCTTGAACCTCCAGTTTTTGCTGGACAGGGCATTCTGCTGGAATCCTGCTGCAGGATTTGGTGTGGTGTGTGTGTAAACCCTGTTTTCTGCCCCTTGCTACAGGATTCCTTAACCTGCTCCAATCAAACCTACAACATAAACCTCTACCTGGTTGAAACTGGGCAAAGATTGTTGGACACCACAATCACCTTTAGCCTGGAGCAAGGAGGGGCCAGGCCACAGCAGGTGAGCAGGGAGGGGTTATTTCCATCCTTGCAGTGCCCTCCCTTCCCTGATTTGGCAGGACGGGAGCCCTTTAGCCAAGGGGAAAAACATTCCAGGGATTATAGCACCACCCTGCTCGCTCTGGTTTCACCTGATTTCTGCTTTCCTCAAGGAGATGATGTGATCATTAATCTCACTGGTTTTTTTGCCTTTTTTTTTTGTTCCATTTTGGCTTTTCCCCCAGCTGTACATCCAAGTTTTCCTGAAGAAGGATGACTCTGTGGGTTATCGAGCCTTGGTGCAGACAGAGGACCACATGCTCATGTTCCTCCAGCAGCCAGGTGATTCCCAGAAACAGCTTCCTCCGTTTGTAATAGTCACCAGGAGAAAATTCTGTGTTCTTAAGGATTATATTTTATCATTACTTTGCTTGGAAACTGAAACAATTAATTTAACTCTTCTGAGTCCCGTGAAAGACACAAGATGCTCTGTCGCCCTCCCCTGGAGAAATAATTCTACCCTGTTGTGTGTGGGAATAGCCTTTGGATTTCAGGGGTTTTCTGCAGATTTCAAAACTCTCTTTGTAGGATGAGAGTGTAAGTGCTGGTGTATATCTTCCTCAAAGATTTTCAGAAAAGGTCCTCATGGCAAAAATGTCAATTTGCAGAAAGTATTGAAAGTCCCATCTCAGTGACAGGAATTTTCCAGGGTTCTAAAGGAATCCAGGAGTTCACACTGTGAATCTCTTATTTTAAAATGGCTCAATGACTGTAACCCTTTTAAAGCACCAGAATTACTTTTTCTGATCCTGAGGTTTTCTTCCCAGAAGTGGCTCCAGTTGCATGAAGTATTTGTCTTTTATGAAATAGTTAATTTAATGACATTAGATATTTATACACTGTTTTGCATTTCATTAAGAGATGATCTGCATTTCAGGGTTGCATTGAAAGTTACTCTTATACTGAGTGAGTCAATTCCCCAATATTAAGTTAATTTTTCCAATATTCTGCTCTTATTTCTTTCCAGGAAAAGTTGTGTGGAGTAGAGAGGAGTCTCTGGCAGAGGTGGTAAGCTTGGAGATGGTGGATCTGCCTCTGACAGGGGCACAGGCCGAGCTGGAGGGAGAATTTGGAAAGAAAGCAGGTGAGTTTAACAGAATTACCTCTGTGAGTTTGTTGTCCTTCCTAAATAAACGTGTTTATTGTTTTCTGTTTACTCTGAGCTGAGAGATTAATTTAAATCTCTACTGATGCCAATTAAAATGAGCAGAAATAAACCCTTTTCTGTCTAAACTTTGGAAATCCGATCCAGATGACATGAATATGTTACATTGTTACATTAAAAAACCAGCAGCAGTAGGAGGAGTTTTGGCCATGTCTCCTAAATGTTTCCTGTGACTCTTTCTGGAAGACTCATTTCCAATAGCTCTTTTTTTTTTTGCTTTGTTTTGTCTTTTCCTTGCTGTCCTGGATGCAGCCATCCAAGGTAACCCCATCCTGCATGGAGTGTGCTCTGCTCCTGCCTAATGCATCCTGGTGCCACTGGTCCCCTCTGCTTGCTCTCCTCGGGGGCTGAAACAGAGTTGAAATCCACTCTTTTGGTTACTTTAAGAAGTTGAATACAAACCCTGATTGGGCAGAATTAAGTATTTTTAATCCCTCTGTGTGCTGGGTGCAGAGGGATTTCTGTAGGGGTGGGGGAGCTGTAGGTGGGCACAGTGGGAAGGAACACAAAATCCTCTGCATGAAGGTTTGCTTTTAGTTGATCAGGGCATATTTTGGAATGAGTGTGGAGTGGGAAAGGTTGGAAAATGCCGGAGTCTGTCACCGAAATGGCAACTGTAACTTATTGCAGAGTGGGGGGCAGGGAGTTACCCAGGTTTGTGCATGGCAGCCTTTGACACCACAGTTGCAGCTCTGGGGTGGGACCCGGTGTGTGTTTTCCTGCTGTTGTCACCGTGGTGCCACTTGCAGATGGTTTGCTGGGAATGTTCCTGAAGCGGCTCTCGTCCCAGCTGATCCTGCTGCAGGCCTGGACTGCCCATCTCTGGAAGATGTTCTACGATGCCAGGAAGCCCCGGAGCCAGATTAAAAACGAGATTAACATTGACAATTTGGCCAGAGATGAATTCAACCTCCAGAAAATGATGGTGATGGTCACTGCCTCAGGCAAGGTGAGCAGGCCAGGGCAGGAATCTGTTCCCAGGCTGGAGCAAAGAGTCTCAGCTCTGAGTTCACAGCCCTGTTTTAGGCCAGGCTTGGGCAGAAACAATGAGAAGATGCACAGGATGTTTTGTAGTGGCTTTAAAGGGAGACTAAGAGTCCGCTTTCTTTGGGTTGCGACAGAGGAGGGTGCATGCTTAAATGGGAGAGGGTTTTTTCCCTAAACTTCGGCTTTCTCATGTGTTTGTCCTCAGCTTTTTGGCATTGAGAGCAGTTCTGGCACCATCCTGTGGAAGCAATACCTCAGGGATGTGAAACCAGGCTCCTCCTTCAAGCTGATGGTGCAGAGAACAACTGCCCATTTCCCCCATCCTCCACAGTGCACTCTGCTCGTCAAGGACAAGGTGAGGCCCCTTCCCTTCTCCTCCTGGGCATGGAAATCTGCCCTTGGGCAGGGCAATAAAACCATCTTCTGGTTGTCACTGATGTGGGGATGGCAGGGGAGAAAGATCTGGAGAGAGCACACACAGAAGCCTAGGAAACTTAAAAGTGATCGTGATTGTTATGGACAAGTGTGGAATAAATGTTTGGACCAATGTGTGTGAATATTTTCAGCATGGAGTAGCTGAACCCAGGGTATGAATAATCAACACCAGAAGTAAGAGTTAGAAAAACACCTTTTTTTTTAAACTTAAACAAGAGGCAAAACTTACCCTGTTTTTCAGGAAACCAAAATGAGTTTTCTGTATGTCTTCAACCCCATCTTTGGAAAGAGAAGCCAAGTAGCTCCTCCTGTTCTGAAACGTCCAATTCTCCAGACTTTGCTTCTGCCTATTATGGATCAAGACTATGCCAAAGTACTGCTCCTGATTGATGATGAGTACAAGGTAAATTGCTCTGCCTGGAGGCAGTTTTCTTCACATTCTGGTTAATTATTCCCCTCCCTTTTGGAGCAAGATGGAAAAAAATGCCACTGAGTCACATTTCACAGAAGACTATGAGGTTATTCTGGTAAGGCAGACCTTATCTTGATAAACACGTTAGAAATAATCTTTCTGGCTCATTCCAGGGTGTTTTTTTGTTTTTAACAGTGGTTTTTAACCTGTGTTTCTATTCTTTTCCAGGTTACACCTTTCCCAGCCACTAAAAACGTCCTTCGCCAGTTAGAAGAAATAGCTCATTCCATCTATTTTTACCTAGTTGATGCTGAACAGGGAAAACTCTCTGGATTCAGGCTGAAAAAGGTATGAAAGACCCATTGCACTTCCCTGAATGCCCTGTGGATAATGGCAAATCTCAGTTCCCTTCATGGAGCTTTGCTCAGAACTGGAACATTCAGCCTCAAAATGCACCCAAGAAACTTCAGAAATCCCAAAGCAGGGAAATCTGCATCCTGCTGGTGGAGATGGTGTCCTTGGAGGATGGGATCCAAGCTCCCACATGCTTTTTCCCTGCAGGACCTGAGCACAGAGGAGAGCTGGGAGGTGGCCATCCCTACGGAGGTGCAGAGGATTGTGACTGTCAAAGGGAAGAGGTCCAACGAGCACGTGCACTCCCAGGGCCGTGTGATGGGTGACCGCAGCGTCCTCTACAAGGTGCTGCTGCGGCTCTCTGTGGGCTTTTTGTTGAGGGGTTATCCCGTGGGAAGATCCCAGTACCATTTCCTGCTGCCACATTGGGATGAGCTGTCCTGTGGTGCCAGTTTCTCTTTATGGGCACCAGTGTCTCTGTGGAAAAATGCTCATTTTGGAGCTTTCTTTTTGAAAATGTTTTCATGCAGCAATTAAGTCAGTCAAAAATATTGGGGAAATAACAGCTTGATTTCTTGAGGTGATTTATGCTAATTTGTTCACAATATGCTCAGTGCCAGATGAAGAGCAGGAAGGAGTGTCTGTGGCACTGAGAGGAGGTCTCAGCTGTTTCTGCTTTGTCCCTAGTCCCTGAACCCCAACCTGCTGGCTGTGGTGACCGAGAGCACGGACACGCACCACGAGCGCACCTTCATCGGGATCTACCTCATGGACGGCGTCACGGGCAGGATCATCCACTCCTCTGTGCAGAAAAAGGCCAAGGGGCCCGTGCACATGGTGCACTCTGAGAACTGGGTGGTGGTGAGAGCTGCTGCTTGTTGGGGGGACCCCTGAAACCACCCCTAAAAAGCTGTGACCTGTAATGAAGGTCCTTCACGGTGCAAACATGGCAAAATGCACACATAATGCAGGACTCTTGACAATTCTGTAGGTTTAAGAAATTAGCATACTTAACAGAAATCATCCAGTTAGAGGGACACTTAATTAAGTAATCCCCCCTTTTGGTTCTGCCCTCACTGAAGCCCCCCAGCTTCTAACCCCCCATTTTTTATGTCTGTGATACGTGGAAAAAATGTGTCCTTGGCTCACTATAGAGCAGAGACTAAATAAGATTCCAACAAGATTAGCTTACTCTAAAATCTAAGGGAGGGGTAGGAAGGTGCTACAGTCAGTTAAGGAGCTATATAACTATATAATAGTAATCTACAGAGCTACAAATATATAGGAAATATTTAAAAAGCAAACCATTTTGGCATCAGGGCAGTTCCTGAACCTGCATGGAGGTGGTTTGTGACCACCCTCTGTGATTTTCCTGTCTCCTTGACTGCTTCCCTGATGTTGCTGCTGTTCCTCGTTGCAGTACCAGTACTGGAACACGAAGGCCCGGCGCAATGAGTTCACAGTGCTGGAGCTCTACGAGGGCACAGAGCAGTACAACGCCACGGCCTTCAGCTCCCTGGACCGCCCCATTCTGCCCCAGGTTCTGCAGCAATCCTACATTTTCCCCTCTGCCATCAGTGCCATGGAGGCCACGATCACTGAGAGGGGCATCACCAGCCGCCACCTGCTCAGTGAGTACCTGCTCAGTGAAAGGGAAGCACTGAAATCCAAGCAAAATGCACTTTGATGCCAAAAGGTTGTCGGGGGGTTGTCTTGGACTCCTGCAAGTGCAGTGATAAGCACCAGGAGTGTGTCTCTGTTGGCTGTCAGAAATGGCCATGAGGTGCCAGATTCTTTCCAATGGTGCCCAGAAGCAATGGCCATAAACTAAAACCCAGAAAGTTTCACCCCAACGTGAGGAAGAACTGTTACTTTAGGGTGGCAGAGCACTGGCACAGGTGCTCAGGGAGGGTCTGGAGTGTTTATCTCTGGAGACATTCCAAACCCACCTGGATGCATTCCTGAGTCACCTGCTCCTGGTGACTCTGCCTGGCTGGGGGGTTGGACTGGGTGATCCCCAGACCTTCCAACCCCAGCTCCTCTGGGATTCTGTGATGTTTAAGATACTTTTCCTTCCATGCACAGTTGGGCTTCCCTCTGGGGCCATCCTGTCCCTTCCCAAGGCTCTGCTGGACCCTCGGCGCCCGGAGATCCCAACGGAGCAGAGCAGGTAGGGGAGAGTGAGAACCTCTCTTCCTGGGCTCTGGAGAGGACTGGATTTTGTGTGTCATAAGTTGTGTGAAGAGGAACAACTGCTCCTGGCTGGATTCAGGGCAGTTTTGGTGCAGAATGAAGGAAAGTTCCATGAAGTCAAAGGTTGGACTCGATGACCTTGGAGGTCTTTCCCAACCTGAAGGATTTTGTGCTTCTGTCCCCAGTCTGTGATGATGAGATGCATTTGTATTACAGCAGGTCAGTCATTAAACCAGCCTGGTGTCTGTATTCTCAGGGAGGAGCAGTCAGAGGAACTGGATTTTTTAGAGTAAAACTTTCGAAGCCTCAAAGGAGACAGCTGCAGCTTAGCCTGACCCAGCTGATCCATTTGATTTTCATCCTGCAGCAATATTGAGTCTGCACTGGGAAAAGCTCCCAAATTTGCTGGTTTAGCTTAGCCTTTGATAATGAGGAACACTGGTAGCGTCCTCTGTGTGCTGCCTGGCTGGGGTTTGATGTCTCTGTGTCCTTGCAGGGAGGAGAACCTGATCCCATACTCGCCTGACGTGCAGATCCACGCTGAGAGGTTCATCAACTACAACCAGACCATCTCCAGGATGAGGGGGATCTACACAGCCCCCTCTGGCCTCGAGTCCACGTGCTTGGTGAGTGCAGGGTGGAGGCCTCAGTGTGGAATTTGGGGGTGGATTCCAATCCACAGCCCATGGCAGGGGCCTCTGTAACTCCCGTAACTCTGCTCACACCTTAAACATCACTTCTTTCCATTAGCCTTGTGTGGATCATTTTGGAGTTTTCTGCTCCAGGCTGCATCCCCAGCTCCTGATCTCCCCCCTGCAGGTTGTAGCCTACGGGCTGGACATCTTCCAGACCCGGGTGTACCCCTCCAAGCAGTTTGATGTGCTCAAGGATGACTATGACTATGTGCTGATCAGCAGTGTCCTCTTCGGGCTGGTCTTTGCCACCATGATCACCAAGAGACTGGCCCAGGTGAAGCTGCTGAACAGGGCCTGGCGCTGAGGGAGGCCCAGCCTGGAGAGCAGCTGGGCTGGGATCTCAGCCCCACCCCGAGGGATGGATCCAAACGCCTCTATTCCATTTGGCTGGAAGAACTGGTGAAGAAAAGCTGCTGCTGCTGGAACAAAACCTGCACTGCCCACGTGTCTCCTGCGAGGAGAAACGGAAGGGATGAAAAATTGAGACTTTTTTAGTCTATTCTGACTGAAAAAGAAGGTCCCCAACCTCCCTTAAAGTCCCCAAATCAGTGTGTCTCTGATGTTGGTGAAGAGAATCCTAAGGATGTGTGTCCTGCTCATCATGGGCTCTCCCTCGGTGCCAGCTTGCCTCACATCTGGCAGAGAGGAGGGTTATTGGCTGTGGAGATGTGGTAATGAGCTCCTGGTTTGAGGAAGAGACCTTGGGTGATTTCCTTGGGAAAAATGTTGGGAATTGGGTATCTGTCAATGGGAAATGGCTTCATGGAGCTACCAACGAAGCTGCAGAGCAGTGGGAAGAATTTGAACCTAGAGTCTCTCCATGTTCTTTATTTATTATGACAACATCAGTTCCTTCCCATTCGTTTCTAAATTTTCCTGCCTTTTTTTTTTTGTGTTCAGCACTTGGGGTAAAGGCGGGGTGGTTCAAGAGGAGGAGCCTCTCAGCGTTTCCTCGGGGTCGTGGCTCTGAACTCAGTGGATTTTAATTGTTAAGATCCAGTTTGGCACCGAGTTGTTCCCCCAGGCAGGGGCCACAAACCCCCCACTCCCTCAGTGTCCAGATCCCAAAATAAAACTGCGGAGCAGGGAGTGGGTCTGGCTTATTAAAGTGTTTCTTGGGCTATTTAAGGGCCTTGGGGGTTATTTAAGTGGGTATTTACAGCTATTTAAGTGGGTTTTGGAAGGCTGTTTAAGTGTTTTTTATGGAGGTGAATTTGTAGGGATATTTAGGTGGGCGTTTTGGGGCTATTTAAGTGGGTCTTGGGGGGCTATTGAAATGTTTTTTGGGGATCATTGAGGTGGTTTGGGGGGGCTGTTTAAGTGGTTTTATGGGACTTTCAATGGGATTTTGTGGCTATGTCAGTAGGTTTTGAACTAAAGTGGATTTTTGGCTGTTTAAGTGGGTATTCTTTTGGTATTTACGTGTGGGGGGGGGGGGGGGGTCGTTTCCTTATTTAAGCGTGTTTAGGGACCTTTGAAGCGGGTAGTTCTTTCGCCAGTGCAGTATTTTGGGGGTTTCGGATGATTTTCCCGGCCGCTCCAACCCCTGCCAGCCCCCGGGCAGCGGCGGGGGCGGGGCGCGCACAGAGCGCATGCGCGCTCCCGGCCCCGCCTTCCCCTCGCCGCGCACGCGCCGCGCGCCAAAGTTGCTGACTCACGCAGTGCGCACGCGCCCGCTCTCCGGGCCAATGGGGCGGCGCGACGTTGCGCGGTCGCCGCCCCGCCGGCAGGGGGCGCTGTGCGCGCCGCGGCCCCCCGGCCCAGCGCAGCCCAAGATGGCGGCGGGCGGCGCGGGGGCCGCGGCCGGGCCCGGCTGGGACGTGGCCGTGCGGCCGCTGCTCTCCGCGTCCTACTCGGCTTTCGACATGAAGGAACTGCCGCAGCTGCTCGCCTCGGTCATCGAGAGGTGAGGGAGCGCGGGCGGGGGGCTGCCGCCCTCCGGCGTCGTCCGCTCAGAGGGAGCGCTGGGGGTGCCGCTGCGGGAGCGGCTGAGGGACGGCTGAGGCGGGGCCCGGCTCGGTGCCCGGTGCCGGCCTCGGTGCCCGGCAGGGCAGGCGGTGGGGCTGAGGCTGCCTGGGCAAAGCCCGAGCTCCGTCCCCGGCTCCTCCCGCTGTCCTGGGGCCGGAGCTCTCGGAGGTGCCCTGGGGCCCCATAACGGGCTGAGGGTGCTCGCCCGGCCGCAGCACCTCGGACAGGCGCCCGCCGAGAGGCTTCGGGACTGTTCTTGTGGTTTTGCTTTTGTCCAGGCGTGTCACAGTTTGTCCGGTTGGGCCGTGGGAAGTGTTGTCTCCCCGGGCTCTGGAGGGACCAGACTTTTCTCTAAGTCTTGCAATGCTTATCCTATTTTAAGTCGAAATAAAGCAGAACCAAATCAAGTCTGCCTTGTCTTAACCACGCAGGTTGGAGTCAGAGCATAAGAGTACCCACCACAGCTACTCTTAATTCAACTTAGAGCTTGTTTTATGGTCTAAAACACGAGATGTGAGTGCCATAACATCATGCTCAATTTTAAAGATAAAACCCCGGCCACAATAAGTTGTTAGGAAACATAAAATAAACAGTACACTGAGGAAGATGATAAAATAAAGCCTTGTGATGTTTTGTTTAATGTAGAATGGCTGAGTGTGCAGTGGATGCTTCAGATTCAAAGAGTTAATTCGAGGGGTTCTCACACACAGAGCTGTTGTTCCCGCAGGAGCTGCACGCTCGATGTTGATGGGTTCGGGCAGTTCTTTGGCCAGTCTTTGTTTTAGGGCCATTCCAGTGTCACTTTTCCCTGAGCAGCTCTGCTGTCGCTGTGCCTAAAGTTCATTAGTGGCGTGTTCCATCCAACTATCCCAGGGACACTGGAGTGGATCCACGTGTGTTCTGGGACGGGGCTGTTTCCTCCTTTAGCGGGAATGGTGGTTCTGTTTTCTGTGGGAGACAGCAGTTTGCTGCCTTCCAGCAGCACTGCCTGAGGTTGGAGTTGTGTGTCTGATGGTCTGGCAGGATTTGGGCTCCTGCAGGATGATACCTTTTGTTTCACATCATCTGCTAAATGACAGAGGAATAAATTCAACTTATTCATGTCTGGAGCTGTGCTTTTCTGTGCTGAACAAGAATCTATCTTTAGATTTCCCGCAGAAAATCTTTTATGTGTTCAAGTTATTTTTAGAAGGCAGAAGTTAAGCTCTTGATGGTGCCAGCCAACCCCAAAGTGGCTGGATTTCCCCTTAAATAAACTTGGTGCGATGGCAGCAAAGTCACCAGTATTACTCTTTTCAAAATAAATCAATTAACTCCTTTTTTAACTACTCTGGTATTTCATTTTTAAGTTTAAGCATCATTAGGTTACTGGTATTCCTCTGTTAGCAGGTGTCTTCAAGAATTGATAGAAATAAGGCCTTTATTTGACACAAATGGTGGAAATGCTGACTTGGACAGGTGCAGATGGAGAGGAACTCTGTGTCAGTGAAGTCACCCCAGGCTGGTTTTTGGGAAGGGGTTTCCACAGGGTGAGCTGCACCTGGAGCAGTGCCCACCTGAGGAGGAGGCTGCTCCGTGCCCACTGCCCCAAGGACAGGGTGTGTTTGGGGCTGCTGGGGAGCAGAGCCCAGGCAGGAGCTGGGATTTGGCGCTGGGGAACGTTGATAAGTGACAGAGGCTTCTCCTCAGCCCGAGGAATGAGCTTCCCTGGGAAGCAAAACCCCTCTGAGCAATAAACCACAGTACAGAGGCTGAAAAGTCGTTACTGAATCTCACTGTATACTCAGAATAACACTCTGGCACATCCTAGATTGAGCTGTTATCTTGTGTCGATGGTTATTTGCGAGCATTGATGATTACTTGACTGCTGCCTTCCACTTTGCATTATCACAACATCCACAGTGTGTTTTAGTTAGACTCAAACCTCCCATTGCCCAATCCCTATCTCACGCTGGATTTTGCACCTCTGTGTTCTTTATACCCTGTGGGCACTGTGTGGTGCACAGCTTGACCTGTGCAGTAATTTAGGAGCTGTTAGCCTCTCCTGTACTCTGTTATTCCCAAATGGTTCTAATTTGTTCTCTTAACAATACTTACATACATCTAATGCTGGTGGCTTGGAGTTGGCCCTGAGAGGTAGGTGAGCAAAATTAATGTCTGAAAAGGAGAGAGCACAGACTGCTTTGCATGTTCAGTCTCTGGGCTGTTCCTCACCAGAGCAGTTCTGGCAGGAGAGGGTGAGGTGAGGCTGGAGGTGTTGGAACTTGGTCATATGATGCTGTTGAATATCTCCCAGTAAAGCCTCTCTCTTGATTTTCTATTTTTCTATTTCAGCTTTTTAGATAGGCTAAATAAACCCTCAGACCTAAGAAATCAAACTACAAAGCCGATGAGTATTTCTGCTCATTTTTGTGGAGAAATGGTTCTGTTCCAGAGTTGTTTCTGTTTCAGCTGCATCTCATGTTACACCTGGAAATGATGGCTTAGGGTGGAAAAAGGGAAGGTGACTGGGCATAAACTGGGCTTTGTTCAGGTCAGCAGGGACTGGCGAAATCGTGGTTGGAGCTGGGTCCAGCCTGTGCCATGAGCTGCTGCCCTCCAGGAATAATCTCAGTCCCAGAGGTGGAGAACCCAGCCTGGCTAGGTTTGGAGAGACAAAGTGAAACTGAGTCTAATTATCTGTTCTTCCAACGTGCTTGTTCACAGCACTGCATGAAAAGAAAGTGAAAGAAAGTAAATTATTATTTACAAGACAGATATGCACATCCCTTAGTCTTGTCACAGGAAAAACGAGGGGCGTGGAGGCAGAGCAGTTTGTGTTCTCCGTGTCTGGGCAGGTGGGACACCTTTAAGGTGTCACCTCTGCCACAAGAGTCTGATCTCTGAGGCCAGTGAGTGTAGCTGAGAAGCCTCAGGGACTCTTCTTTACCTGCCCAGATCCCTCCACAGCTGGTGGCAGGTGCTGTGCCTGAGTCTGCTGTGGTTGTGCAGTTGCCTGGTTTGATCCCTCGGATCTGCAGACTTGCACAAGCTCCAGTTGCCTCAGTGCCATGATGGGAAGGGAATGCCTGTGCTCCAGGCCTGGCAGATCCTGCCAGCTTAGCAGAACACACAGCCCAGGCTCTCTGGGCAGCTGAGTTTGGAACAACTTAAAGGTTAATGAGCCTCTGGCAGGGAGTGCAGCTGGTGGAGCCTGACCTGTTGATGCTGTGAAGGAGAAACACTGGCAGCACAACATTTCCTTGCATTTCCTGTGTGGGCAGTGATGCTGATGCCGTGATCTGGCTGCTGCTGGAGGACTCGGTCCTGGGGACACGAGGGTTGTGTTCCCAGAGCTGTCACCTTGCCATGCCCCTGTCACTGGACACATTGGGCTGTTGGGTGCTGCTGCTGTGCTGGGTCTGGCTGACCTCTGTCCCTTTCTCCTTTGCAGTGAATCTGAGATCCTGCACCATGACAAGCAGTACGAGCCTTTTTACTCCTCCTTTGTTGCACTTTCCACACACTATATCACTACAGTGTGCGGTCTCAGTAAGTGTTCCTTTGCTGCTTTTGCTCCTGTGTAATGACTGATGCAGTAAAACTAAATCAGAACTGTTGATTTTTGTGTCTGTTTTTTGCCCTCTTGCTGAATCAGACTTTAGGGCCAGCATTACTGGCTTTTGTACCATGAAATGTCAGCTCTGATGGGAAGAGAAGCTTGTTGATGGGAGTGTTTGGCCACCACCAACTGGACAGTGTTGCCTTTTTGGCTGCTTATTCATTGACCCGATTTAATTTTGGTCAAGTGTTTAAATCAGTGTTCAGGATTTTTAGATTATCCTTTAGCAGTTGTAACACTGGCATCCCTGGAAATGTCCAGGGTCAGATTGGACAGAGCTTGGAGCAACCTGATCTAGTGGAAGGTGTCCTTGGCCATGGCAGGGGGTGGGCCTGGGTGGGATTTAAGGTCCCTTCCAACCAAACCATTCAGAGCTTCTATAGTTACATTACTATGTTGGAGTTAATGATCAAAACATTGTGACTCAAAATATTTTCTGTTATTTTGGCTGACAATTTAGCAATTTCAACAAAAATTGGGCTTTGTGAACTTGTTTCATATTCTTCAGCGCTTCTTTCAGCATTAAATAATGTTGCTGGGGAAACTGCTTTATCTGTCTGTATTCCCGTCTGGCAGAAGGAATTATCCTGACTTTGCTGACATTTCTTGGGTTACATTGTAATGAGACTGAGTTTATATTGCATCTGTGTTAGGCAGGAGTGGTGGAGTGTGTACCCACACTGCAGAGCATCCTGCTGTATTGACAGCACTGGCAGCTTATTACACTGGACTGTTTTAAAACTTCTCTGAGTACAAGGATCTGCTTTTTTCAGTACCCAGGAACCAGTTGCAGTCAGTGGCAGCTGCCTGTAAAGTCCTGATTGAATTCTCCCTGCTGCGGCTTGAGAACCCAGATGAAGCATGTGCTGTTTCACAGGTGAGCACAGGTTTGGGCCTCCTGGGCCAGCCTCAGTGTGAGAATGGACTTTGGGCTCTATTTCTGAAATATCTGCTCTAATGTTAAATGCATAAAGCAGAATTTATGAAGCTCGTAGAATATTTAAGGTTTACATTTTGATAGACTGATTTGATGGGAAGATTCCTGCTGAATCTTCCTTCTGCATACTATACTCAGAATCAAAGCTTGCTCACAACTCAAAATAAAGGTGACCTGAAGCCTTGGTTAATTCAGTTCCAGTTTCCTACACTCTGGTTTGGTTTTGTGCAACAACCTGGATCTCAGCTATCTGTTGAGTTTTTAAAGATTTTTTTTTTGCCTGCTTGCATTTCTGTCTTATGGGAAAGCTTAACTATATTTGAGAGAGGGAAGGCCTGTGAGGAGTGTTCCCATACTGCAGTGTGTCACAGCAGAGAGAGCTTTTCCGGGTGTTCTCCGCAGGAAGCACAGGCAGTGTCAGTGACCTGGATTACCTGCAGTCAGGGATGTGTCTGCATCCTCGGGGGAGATCACAGTGGCTCAGAACTGCTGCAGTGGCCTCACCAGCTGAAGTTGCATTACTCTTAATCCATCTGCTTAGAGTGAATGATATGGAGGAGGGATTGGAATCAAGAGAGTTTAAATGATACTTGATGTCTGTGTTTTCTGTAGAAACACCTCATTCTGCTGATCAAGGGGCTGTGCACGGGCTGCAGCCGCCTGGACCGGACGGAAATCATCACCTTCACAGCGATGATGAAATCAGCCAAGCTGCCTCAGACTGTCAAAACCCTCTCTGATGGTAGGGAGGGGGCTTCAGCTCTGTGTGTTTCACTGAAACACTGGAGATAGGCACAGAAGGTCTGAGGTTTGCTGTGTGAAATGGGGGGTTGTTGTTTTCCCTGCAGTTGAGGACCAGAAGGAATTGGCATCCCCGGTGAGCCCGGAGCTGAGACAGAAGGAAGTGCAGATGAACTTCCTCAACCAATTGACGTCAGTTTTTAACCCCAGAATGTCATCATCACCGTCAATCACAACAGAGACACAGGTAAAAAACCTCTAAAACAGAAAGAGTCTGAATTTCAACATTATTAACCCAGTGCAGGGAGGGACAGAGGGCTCTAAGTGGTACTTCTCGGTACAGATATAAACCTTTCTTAACTATGTAAATCCTGCTTGCATGGGATGAAAGGCAAACAACCAAATACTGTTTGTGCTCTATTGGCAATACTGGATTTGTTTCTTCTTGGAATGCAACGTTCAGTGACATCCATGTTTGGAGTTGTGCTGTTGATACACCTTGCTTCTGTGTAGAGACTTAGAGAAATAATGTGTGTTTTTAGTGCCTCTAGAATATATTTAGAATGTGCTTCCTTTAGGTGGAAGGAGAGAGCGAGGATCAAGCTGCCACAGATCAAACCTCTGCAACAAAGACTAAGAGCGTATTCATTGCTCAGAATGTGGCCAGCCTGCAAGAACTTGGTGAGAATCAGCTTTCTAGCTTGGGGTCAAAAAAGTACTGGAGAAATGTCTCTCCAGTGTTACATCTCACAGCTCTGAGTGGGAAGAAACTCTCTGACCTAAAGGGTTCCCTGAGTTGCCTGGTAATTACCAAGGGAAGGCTGGAGTGGAATTTTCATTGCAGAGACGAGCTCTGTATTTCTGTTTGGAGGGGCAAATTAGGTAGACAGTAGGAAATACATTATGGGATGGATTGTTGAGTAGATGAGGATTAGAATCACAGGATTGTTAGGGTTGGAAGAGACCTTTGGGGTCATCAAGTCCCACCAGCTGGACCTGGTGTGCCCCATAACGTGGACACAGAGCTTTGTGACACCCGTTTACAAGTGCGGGCTGCAAACTTCAGCAGCTGGTGTTAGAAAGCACTCTTTATCCTCTTGCCTCATCTCTGATGGCATTTTCTCACCACCAAGAGCAATTAAGTCAATTAGTGAGCACCGTTAGGGCTGAGCCGGTGACACAGCCCTGCTGCTGTGGTTGGCAGGTGGCTCCGAGAAGCTGCTGCGCGTGTGCCTCAACCTGCCGTACTTCCTGCGCTACATCAACCGCTTCCAGGACGCCGTGTCCGCCAACTCCTTCTTCATCATGCCGGCCACGGTGGCCGACGCCACGGCCGTGCGCAACGGGTCAGTGCCACCCCTGCCCGGGGCACCTCCTGTGCCTGGGGGTCACTGTGCTGGCAGGGCAGTGCCCCCTGGCCTGTCCTCACCCTGCGTCCGCCCGCAGGTTCCACTCGCTGGTGATCGATGTCACCATGGCTCTGGACACTCTGTCCCTGCCCGTGCTGGAGCCCCTGACGCCCACACGTCTCCAGGACGTGACTGTTCTTGCTCTCAGCTGTCTCTATGCAGGTGAGTGGAGCTTCGGGGGTTTTTTTAGAGCTTTTGGCTGTGCTTTATTACCTGCGTGCTGGAGGCTCAGCCCACAGGCAGCCTTTATTTCTTCTGAAGCTCTGCAGTACAATGTGGTGATTGGGTTAATATTGAAGTTGTTACTGATATGTTCTGCTGCTGTTCCTGTCAGTATCTAAGAAAAAGACTGAGTGACTCAACATTTTCTTAACAGCCTGTAATTTCTGCTCTTTCTTTTTATATTCAGAGCATAATATATTTTTACTTTAGGCTTCAGCTTAATTTGTTATAGCCCCAAATCAGCCTTGTTTCCCAGAAGTGCTTTAAGCACACCAAAATCCAGAGTGTTTAAATGATATGGGGGAGACTTTAAGGAGATGTGGCACTCGAGTCTGAAGATTGTCTTAAAAATGATATTGAATTACATGGTAAAACATTACCTCCTTTAACTGCTCCCATGTGTTTCTGTAGGGTAAAACTTCACTCTTTCGAGGGTACTAAAGATTTTTTAATCTCTCTCTGTAATACTGAGTATTCCCTGCTCCATCAGGTTGATGGCCATGTTGTCTCTATGTGCTAAATAGGAGCATTTTGTCCCTCTCTGGCCCTAAGAATGTCCCCTGCACTTGTTTTCCCCGAGGTGTGAGCGTGGCCACCTGCATGGCCATCCTGCACGTGGGCAGCACCCAACAGGTACGAACTGGGTCGACGAGCTCCAAAGAAGAAGATTATGAAAATGATGCTGCTACTATTGTACAGAAATGTGTAAGTAAACGGTGGAGTGTTTGTTCATTGTTTTCCTCCTCAGCAAGCAAAGAGCACAGAATTTGTATTTGTTTGCAGTGCAGTACGCAGCTATGATTTTGAGATGTTGCCAGTGCTTGTAAAGGAGTTAAAGGGGTGGCTAATTGTAGAGGATAAAATACAATTGCATTTGGAGTTGTTATTTTTGTTGTTGTCTGGTGAGGTGCCTTACCATGGTTTTGGCTTTATTTGCAGCTTGAAATCTATGAAATGATTGGACAAGCCATCAGCAATTCACGCCGTGCAGGAGGGGAGGTAAGATTTCCATCTCAGGAAGCTTTTTCACCCCTTTTGTCCTGGTGTACTTTGGCATTTGGATTGATGGTGTTTTGTCTTTTTGGTGCTTTTCTTCTCCCCCCTTCCCCATGACTTTTGGCACGATAGCATTATCAGAACTTCCAGCTGCTCGGGGCTTGGTGCTTGCTGAACAGCCTCTTCCTCATCTTGAACCTCAGCCCCACGGCCTTGGCTGATAAGGGGAAGGAGAAGGATCCCTTGGCTGCTCTTCGTGTCAGAGACATCATTGCTCGCACTAAGGAGGGCGTGGGGTCTCCCAAGCTGGGACCTGGCAAAGGGTATGTGACACCACTGCAGGCAGCATTGTCCAGGGCTCTGACCAGCCCCAGCAAGCAGCTACTGCAGAGTTTTGCTGGTTTTGTGAAATTTTATCACTATTTGCAATTTAAGTCCCAAATCTTGGAAAGAAGAGAAGCTGTTGTCTCCAGTTTAGCAAAGCAGTCACTTTATTTAGTATGTATTTATTATTTTCCACCTGAAATTACATTCTGTCCTTTCTGTTTCTACAGGCATCAAGGGTTTGGGGTTCTATCAGTGGTGCTGGCAAATCATGCCATCAAATTACTGTCATCTCTTTTCCAAGATCTGCAAGTGGAGGCGTTGCACAAGGTATGCAGGTAGCAGGGACATTGCCCTGAGACATTCTGCCTTTTCCACTGAAGCACACTTGGAATTCTTCTGCCAATTTGTCTTTCTTTCAATTCAATTTGAAATTGTGTCCTCCAGGGCTGGGAGAGCGATGGCCCTCCAGCAGTGCTGGATATCATGGCTCAGAGCACATCCATCCAGAGGATCCAGCGGCTCATAGACTCTGTGCCACTCACTAACCTGCTGCTGACTCTGCTCTCCACGTCCTACAGAAAGGTAGGAACTGGTGCACAGCTAGAGAGCTTCTGGAGCTGAGCCACTCCAGATTGTCATCACTTAACAAACTGGGGCTGTGCTGAGAACATACAACTCTTCTTTCAAAAGTCATCAGCCAGGGCTTTCCTCCTTTCCTCCTTTCCTCTTTCCTCTGATGTAAATTTGACAAACTTATGCTAGTGGAAGTGCACTTTTTTTCAGTGGTATTTGTGATTTTAGTGGGAAGATGAAAAGGCTGCATTGGTAACAGATGATTTTATATTAAAACTGTTATTCCAAGTGTTACTTACAAGCTTGGCATAGATTGTTTATTTTCAATCATCCCGTGTGATTTTTAGTACAACTTAAGCCTTGAAAAGCTGTTTATAAACTAGCAGAGACAAATTTGCTGGAAGAAAATTAAAAGGCATGAGGAAGTTACTCTAATTTTCAAATTTCTGTCTTTCCTAATCCTAACATTTTCCTGGTTCTGCTGTCCTTTAGGCCTGTGTCCTGCAGCGCCAGAGGAAGGGCTCTATGAGCAGTGATGCCAGTGCCTCCACTGACTCTAACACTTACTATGAGGATGACTTCAGCAGCACTGAGGAGGACAGCAGCCAAGGTAATAGAGATTGCACCAGCTCAGGATTTTACACTGCTTTTCTCATTTAATGGAAACCTGGCTGCTGTGCTATTGCCTTCTCAGACTGACTTGTAACACTGAAAATACAGAGCAATTTGTAAGGTCTGTGTGGCAGAAGTAGTGCTGACTGCACTCTTTTGTGTGAACTGAAGCTGAGTGGCTGGGATTTGACAGTATTTGCTTAAGAGGAGAGTGGAAATAATTTCTTGGTGTAAATTCCTGCTGGGCCTCTGTGAAAGGGGTTTGCCTTGTGGTTTGGACAGAAGAAATGAAAATAGCAGACACCTTAATGCTGCTCACTGAAATTCTGGTTTAGGCCTTTCTCAGGCTGGGTAGTTTTGTGAGGTATTTGCTTATAACAGGATGGGTTTGTTGTTCCTGCTCTGTTAGATGACGACAGCGAACCAATCCTGGGGCAGTGGTTTGAAGAGACAATCTCTCCCAGCAAGGAGAAAGTGGCCCCACCGCCGCCCCCTCCTCCTCCTCCTCTGGAGAGCTCACCGAGGGTGAAGAGCCCCAACAAGCAGAGTGCTGGGGAGAACGGGAACATCCTGGCCAGCCGCAAGGACCCCGAGCTGGTACGGCCAGAGCTCAGCCCTGGGGAGCTGCGGGGGCTCAGGGCAGGCACTGCGGGGCTGTGACACCCTGCTGCTGCCAGGGACAGCTGTGCTGGCAGCCTCCAGCCTGGGGGAAAGGGCAGGGGCTTCTGGTGCACTGCTCAGGGGAATCAGGGGGTGTCCTGGCTGTGGAGAAGGATCTCTCTTTCTCTCCTCTCTCCCTCTCTCTCCCTCTTTCTCTCCTCTCTCTCCTCTCTCTCCTCTCTCCTCTCTCCTCCCTCTCCTCCCTCTCCTCCCTCCTCCCTCTCCTCCCTCTCCTCCCTCTCCTCCCTCTCCTCCCTCTCCTCCCTCTCCTCCCTCTCCTCCCTCTCCTCCCTCTCCTCCCTCTCCTCCCTCTCCTCCCTCTCCTCCCTCTCCTCCCTCTCCTCCCTCTCTCCCTCTCCTCCCTCTCCTCCCTCTCCCTCTCTCCCTCTCTCCCCTCCCCAGGATTTGTTGCAGCCAGGGAAGCAGAGGCTGGAGATTGTATCTGTTTCGGTTACAGAGGGAGAGGGAAAATGGGGACACAGCTGCAAGTGACATGACTTGCTGATAGAATGCTTTTAGCTCCAACTCTGTTGGATAAAGACAAAAATAAACACTGCAGTGGAGGAGTTGGAGGCCTCCAACCTTCTCAGAGAGTTCTGGAATCAGTCCTGGTCCAGACTGCAGTGCAAGGAGCTGGATTGCCATGAGTGCACCTTTCTTCCACTGCAGCGAGGGGAGGTTTAAGGGACTCAATTTATTTTGCTGGTGGTTTAGTTTTTGTTTAATGTCGTCCTTCTGCCTTAGTTGCTTCTACAGTGTGTTTCTCTTTTCTTTTCAGTTTTTGAGCCTAGCTTCAAACATTTTGAACTTTATCACTTCTTCTATGCTGAACTCCAGGAATAACTTCATCCGCAACTACCTGAGCGTGTCCCTGTCAGAGCAGCACATGGCCACGCTGGCAAGCATCATCAAGGAGGTGGACAAGGATGGCCTGAAGGGTGAGTGAGCCAACCAGCTCTCTCTGGTAGAGCTGTACAGCTCAGAGATGTCTCTTTTTTTCAGTTTCACATCAGAGTTTTAAATACTGGAAAGCAAAGGTACTAAGTGGCTTTTGATCCCTGTCTTACAGGCACATCAGATGAGGAGTTTGCTGCTGCTCTGTATCACTTCAACCATTCCTTGGTGACCTCAGATCTTCAGTCCCCTGCCCTACAGGTGAGCTAGAATTGAATGCATAAATAAAATTAAGAAGTGGTATGTATTTTTATGCCTCTATATGGGTTCTCCACACTTTGAGTAGTGTGTTGGTTGTTCCATTTGGCCCTGGAGTATGTTCTGCAAAAAGAGGTTGGAGTATTTTGAGTCCTATGATTTGAATGACCTTTGCAGTCATCCAGCACAAAACATCCTGCACAGTGTAAACTTAACATCTGGAATTCAGACTAATCCACTGGCCTTTGAAGGTGATGAAAGCTGAGAAGGAAATGAGTTTGTATATTTTGTCTTGGAGAGTTGCCTCTATCCATGAGTTTATCAAGAGACATTCCTACAGATTTGCCCTGCTGTCAGGACTGATGCCAAAAGGCTTTAGAATTTCTCAGGAGAGAATCAAATTAATCCTTTTGCTTTAAAGACTTAACTTTGTAGCCTCTAGGTTTCTTTGCTGGGTCATGGGCTGACCTGACTTAACCCTGCCATGGAGGTTATGAACCTGCTTCACCCATTACTGAATTCACCCCTGTACTTTGTGGACTGTTTTCTACTGTATTTTAAACACTCTGTTTGTTAATTTTTAAAAGCAGGTGTGCTTTTCATCAGTCTGCCTTTTTACTACATTTGAAATATTGCTGTGATCAAAGGGCTCTTCTTGCAGATTCACAGATACTGAACACAGTAGCATAGTCTCTCCTGCTCTGATATTGCAATGAATGAGAAAAGCTCATTAATGCCATTTTTACTGCATTGATGTTGACACTTGGTTGTGTTTAGGTGGCAAAGTGACAGCACTGACTGTCCCTCAGTAGCTCTGCCCTGTATCTGAGACAGGAGAGGCACTGCTGTGTGAGCCAAGCTGAGAGCCTTGCTGTTTATTGTCATCTGTATGCTCAGATCATACTTTTAATTAATTAAACCATCAGACAGGACTTGTCTATTTCCAACAAACCCCTGTTTTGTTCCAGAACACACTTCTCCAGCAGCTGGGAGTTGCCCCTTTTTCTGAAGGTCCGTGGCCTCTCTACATCCACCCTCAAAGTTTGTCGGTGCTGTCCCGACTCCTCCTGATTTGGCAGCATAAAGCCACTGCTCAGGGAGATCCTGACGTTCCAGAATGCCTTAAAGTCTGGGAAAGGTGAGATCATTTTATGTTGAGCTGTGAATCAGTCATCTCTTACCTCTCTCATTTCCTGTCAAGTGGGAATTCTCTGGCCCCAGCATTCCAAGTCTGTGTGTTCCCTGATCTGGGATCCGTGTGGTGCTGGGAGGAGCAGAGGGTCAGTCTGCTGTGCTGGGGAATCCTTCACCTAGAGGCCAGGAAATTACTCCTGCAGTCAGGATTTAGGGGGCAGGAGGCTGAATTACAGCAAGGCTGGCTGTAAAAAAGGGAAGGACCATCTCTTTTTTTTTCAGCAGGTTTCTGGTAGGTCCTGTTAGGATGGTGCTGAGATTGTTCCTCTCTGCCATTACGGGCTTAGGTGGTTTAAAGTAAACAGCCTTTCCCAGGGAACAGATTTGAATCACCCCTTCTCCATTTGAATGATTGTCCCTGTTTTCCGCTAAATATATTTGCCACTGATTTAATTTCTGTAGGTTTTACTGCTCACACAGTCTCATTCCAGTATTGGAATTTATATATTTCAATAATATAGTGAACATTTGTGAAAGTGCCAGTATTAGAACAGTAAGCAGAAAAATATTACTTCTAGTTAAAGAGATTTTAAAGAGGGATCTAAGAGGAAGACTAAACTTGACAAACTTCCTCTCCTGCTGCCAGGTTTGTGGGCACCCTGAAGCAAAACGCCCTACAGGGGACTCTCCCCAGTGACACAGAAGATCTGAATGTTGAGCATCTCCAGCTGCTGCTGCTCATTTTCCACAATTTCTCAGAGAGGGGCCGCAGATCCATCATGATGCTGTGTATCCAGACCATTGTGGAGCTGACAGCAAACATGGAGACCCAGCAGTGTTCTGTGCCTCTCATCGTGGCACGGCTGCTGCTGGTCTTTGACTACCTGCTCCACCAGTATTCCAAGGCTCCTGTGTACCTGTTTGAACAGGTAAGATTTTTACAGCTGGGTATTGAATTGATCACCCAGCAGGAATCTGTAATGGGCAATCATTTGGTGTGTTCTTTCCATGACCCTTGTGAGTAAATCACTTTTGATGTTGTTACCAAACTTCAGAGTCCAAGAAATGATTAATTATCATGGCAGGTTCCAGCAGCAGGTTCAGTTGAAGTGTAAATTCTGGTGTCTTAATAAATCCTAGTAAGGACAAGATGATTGTCCCACCATATCTTTAAAATATTGAGTATTTGGCTGTTTATTTCATGAACACCTTTTGTACTTTCTTGCTTTAGTGTTTCACCATGGAGGTTTTTGGCACTCTCCTTACTAATGGGGTGAGATGATGCTTTCTGCCTGGCTTTTCCAATCTTTGGAAGCTTGGCCATGGATTTAAACTGCTCAGTCCAGGATAAAAACCATCAGGGAGCTCCCCAGAAGTGTGGAATGTTGTCTTTTGAATAGGACTGGTTTTATTTTGTGTTTCTGTCTGTGGGATGGTATTTTCTCCCTGTCCCTCAGTGACAAGGATGCCATGGGTGAGTTATTTGTTTGTTTTTTCTAACTCAGGTACAATATAATTTGCTGACTCCACCCATTGGCTGGGTGAGTGGATCCCAGGACAGCAGCAGACGAACGTCTGTCCCACTTTATCATGGCTTTAAAGAAGTGGAAGAAAACTGGACCAAACACTGTTCATCAGGTAAGAAGGAAAACATAAGGAATTTTTTATTCCAAGATTTGCTTTTATAAATAAATGAGAGCCTTTTCTGTGCCTTGGTTTGGGCAGCTTTTCCTGCTTTTAATGGCCATAGTTGCAATACATAAAAATACATCTAATAATGCAAAAACTGTTTATTAAACAAAATTCAAGGTTGTTCTCTTCGAGGAGTATACAGCAAGTAATTAAAAATAAGTAAGTGTTTATTTTGCCAGGACTGTAGGAGTAGGAAAGCTTTGGCTGCCTATACCACAGGTTAGAGCACCTGTAATGTGCCATGGAGCTGGCTTGCAATCTGGTGGTGGTCATAGAATGCAGAAGGTTGTGGGGATGGAGGAGAGGATCTAACACAATGTCACCTGTTTAAACTGCCACTTTAAAGGTTATTTTTTGTTCTCACATTCCAGATTCTGCTCCACAGCCCAGGTTCTACTGCATCCTGTCTCCAGAAGCTTCTGAGGATGATCTGAACCGTCTGGACAGCACGGTATGGTGCTGCTGGTAGAGACTTTCTGGTGGGCCATGGGGGTTTGCCAAGTGCCAGGGAAAACAGACAAGGAGTGACTTGATTAAAAACAGGGGCCAGGAATCTTTCACTAAGTGGAGAAAAGAGTGGCCAGATAAGATAACATGGGATTCCTTCTTTCCCCTAGTTGGATGTCAGGGCAGTCACTGTGCAAAGTCTGTGAAGATCTGTTGTAGTACTTGCAGGAATACTTGGGATTCAGACAAAGGCACATGGCATTAGAATTGTCTTCTCATCACTTTGCTCCAGGTTCTCCCTGGGTTTTGTTTCCTCACTAAATTTGTTGCCAGCAGGGTTATGGGCTCTCTCTCCTGCCTGCTCATCATCCCCAGTCCATTGATGTTCAGTCCCAACAGAACCTCTCCCTGAAGTTTATTTTGCAAGGATTTGAGCTTTAGGTATTCTGAATGCTTAAAGAGCTTTTCTAAGCAAGATTTGTCATCTCCTGCAGGTTTGTGAGGTCCTTTTCTCCAGGGCTACAAAGTACGACGAGCTCTACACAGCCCTCACCTCATTACTGGCTGCTGGTTCCCAGTTTGATACACTCAGGAGGAGGGAGAACAAAAATGTCACTGCACTGGTAAGACTGTCTTGAGGAATAACAAATTTTCAAACTTAGTATTTTCCATCCAAGTATTTAACTGAAGTATTTTGGACTATGCTTGAAGTAACAAGGAGCTTAAAAATCTCATAACTAACCATAGTGTTCGTGGTGGCTGCATATCTCTTGAGTTTTTAATTCATAATGTGCTTCATATTGTTGTAAGTCCATGGAAATTCCAGGAGGTGTGGCTAGAACACGATTAAACAGGAGAAAACAGTATAATTTTTTCTTTTCTCACTCCTGTGTTGCATATTTTGTTGTTTAATATGACAGAAACTCAGTCCAGAATGTGTTCATCTGATTTGGCACATCTGCAGGAGTGTGGAGTCCGTGAGGAGATATTTCAGTAGCTGTGATGATGGAAACTGCAGTCTTTCTGAAATAATTTTTCCAACTGTTCCTCTGTTTAGGAAGCCTGTGCCCTTCAGTACTATTTCCTGATCCTGTGGCGGATCTTGGGGATTTTGCCTCCCTCCAAAAGCTACATGCACCATTTGGCCATGAACACCCCTGAGATGAGTGACTGTGACCTCCTGCACACCCTGCGCTGGTCCTCCCGCCTGCAGATCCCATCCTACGTGGTGTGGATCAAGGTACAGCCTCAGCTCCCTGGGGTGGTGACAGTGACAGTGTCAGTGACAGTGACAGTGTCAGCCCCTCTGTGCTGACTGCACCTGGGATTTGTTTTGGGGGAGCTTGTGCCTGTTTCTTCTAAACTGCTTAATTCCAGAGCACTGTTCAAGTGTGACGGATCTGGGTTTTGGTATTTGTAGGATCACCTTATCAAGCAGGGCATGAAGGCTGAACATGCTGCTCCTCTCATCGAACTGACCTCCAGCAAGTGCATCTCAGTGAAGTATGACGTGGAAATAGCAGAGGAATACTTTGCTCGACAGGTGAGGTGTGGGAGTGCACCTGAGCATACAAACTTCTGCTTCTCTGGGATGATCTGCACTTACTGTTCCATCTTCTGTATTTTCAGATCTCTTCTTTCTGTGCTGTCGACTGTACAACCATTCTCCAGCTGCACGAAGTCCCCAGTTTACAATCCATTTACACCCTTGATGCTGCAATCTCCAAGATCCAGGTTTCTCTAGATGAGCACTTTTCCAAGTTAGCTGCAGAAACTGATCCCCACAAGTCCTCAGAGATAACCAAGAACCTCCTCCCTGCTACCCTGCAGCTCATTGACACTTATGCTACTTTTACCAGGTACAGTCCTTGGGATTTCCAGCAGGACTACAATTTCCTGCTATGCTTTGGGCTTTCTCTGCATTTTGTGTGTTGTTTTCTTAGAAGGGCCTGGGAATTTTATAGTCCAAAGTAATTACTTTATGTCCTCTAGAGGGTCCATTGCTTTAAAAGAGGAATAACAAGTAGCTTCTCAAGCTGTGCATGGGACTTTGTAGTTTCTGAGTGGCCTCGTTGTCTGATCTGCCAAGGTTTCCTTGCAAGTTTGCAAAACCAGCTTTTCCTCCAAAGATGAAACCACCCTCTAGGATAGTGCTGCTTAAGGTTATTTCTCTGGGATAATGCCAAGGCTGTCAGACCATCAAGAAAGAAGGGGGGCGGGGTTAATTCTTACATTAAAAATCTAAATTCTTCTAAACTCTCATTGGAACCTGTGTAGAAGAAAGCAAAAGTAAATCAGCTTTTTCTTTTTGGCCACTTCTCCTGGTAAGTAGCTTAGAGGGGATAAAAGCCCAGAACTCCTTTAGTGGTGTGAGATGAAGTGTGGGGCAGAACTTCAGAAGTTTGTGTTTTATCTGTCACTCCATTGCCACACTTAGTTGTGCCCTGCAGAGCGGATTGCTGAGGTAGATGCCCTCCCTCTGCCTGCAGGTCCTACTTGCTGCGGAGCCTGTCGGAGGAGGCTGCCCCGGACAGCAAACCCTGCGAGGAGAAGCTGCGGGGCTACGCCGCCGTGCTGGCCATCGGCTCCGGCCGCTGCAAGTCCAACACTCTGGGTGAGGGGCAGGGCAGGGCTGGGCTCCAGGGCCCACCCCAGAGGGGAGTCTTTCCACAGTGCTTCCCGTTTCAATACCAATTCCAAAGTGATCTCTGGTCTAACCAGTGAGTTGTGCTGCCAGCAGCACGCTGCAACAGCTGTATCCTAACAACTGAAACAGTCGGGCAAACCTTGAAAGGTTTTCAAATGAAAAATCGTTTTCTTGTGGGCTCCTCTAGGTTAGTGAAGTGTTTTTATAACCACATTGGAGCTTGTGGCGTGGAATAACAAGGGGAGCTATGGAATGTTGGTATGCTGAAGACTTAAGTGAATTAGTATTTGTGCCATGTTTCCTGCAGTTTTAATGAAGTGAAAGAAGCTGGGATGCTCTTAAAGACATAGGGATGATTTTGACTTGTAGGCCTGTGAATTTATTCAGTGCCTGATTGTTCTGTGTAACTGCAGGTCCAACTCTTGTCCAGAACTTGCCATCAGCTGTGCAGACCCTGTGTGAATCCTGGAACAACATCCACACCAACGAGTTCCCCAACATCGGCTCCTGGGTGAGTCCAGCCTCAGGGCCTGATGTGGTGTGAGTGCAGCTGCAGGAGCTGCTGGGAACGGGGGCAGTGTGTGGGTGTGTCCCAGATGCAGGGCTCTGATGTGTGTGTGTCCTTCCCCAGCGCAACGCCTTTGCCAACGACACCATCCCTGCAGAAAGCTACATCAGCGCCGTGCAGGCCGCCCACCTGGGCACCCTCTGCAGCCAGAGCCTGCCCCTGGCAGCCTCCCTCAAGCACACCCTGCTGTCTCTGGTCAGGCTCACTGGGGATCTCATCGTGTAAGTCAGGCCTTGTGTTACACTCTGTGCTCAAACACTGCTGGCTGCTTTGCTCTGTGTCCTCCAGAGCTGACTCCAGACTGTGTCTGTGCAACATTTAGTGACTCGGTGCTGGTTCTGACCTAAACCTTCCAGTTCACAGTTCCAAATACCAAATGAATGACAGACATTCTGTCTGTCTTCCTGTGGTATCTCCAAAAGTCAGGCTCCCTGAGGGAAACCTTTTTGTCAAGTATGGACTTGAAGAAACTGGGATATGAACTGACACAATACAGATCTAACTAATTCATTTGTGTTTTGTTATCATTCACTTGTGTGAGGTTTTTAATCTGTAAGAAAAAGTGAAATGCCTTTTTTTTTTCCCCCAGGGACTTAGTCTAAAATACTCTGAAACCAAAAAGCAGTTGACACTGCAAGCAAGCCCCAATGCCACAATGTATGGCAGTGGGACTGTCTAGGCAGATGTTATAACTGTATATATGCAAAAATAGCATGTAGAATTTTCCCAAGGATGACTGTTTTTTTGAGGGAGAAAATGGATTGGCCAGTGTTTTTATCCCACCTTTCCAAACGGGGTTTTACCACTGACTTCCATCCAGACTTGTGCATTGCTTAGTGTGAATTCTGGTTTCCAACAGGCATGAGCTGTGATACATCATACGGAGAATTAACCTGTGTCCTTTTCTTTTCAAGCTGGTCAGATGATCTGAACCCACCCCAGGTGATCCATTCCCTGCTGCCCCTCCTTCTGGAGACCAGCACAGAGAGTGTGGCAGAAATCAGCAGCAACTCCCTAGAAAGAATCTTGGGCCCAGCAGAGTCTGATGAGTTCCTGGCCCGTGTTTATGAGAAGTTGATCACAGGGTGCTATAACATACTGGCCCATCACTCTGACCCAAATAGGTAACAAAGCAGTGTGCAAAGATTGACTACAGCAGGATTGGTTCTGGAAAGAAAAAATCAGCTTATTCTGTACCTTTATACTATAAATATGAGGTGTTTTATTCACATTACCTGAATTGTGGAGTAGGGGTGAGAGCAAGAGAGAATGGGAAGGAGTAACAGTAGAAGAGATTTGAAAAGTAAAAAGAGCAGCTCTTTACAAGAATTCGTATGTGAAGTGTCTGAAAGGTCTGGATTATTTTAGGTTTCTGACTGGGACTTGCCTTGCAGCATCATGTGTCCCTTTGTTCTAACTTGGTGAATCTGTTGGTGTTTATGTAAAGTTTTTCATTGATTGTTTTTCTGCTCATGGAAGAAGAGCTGCTTTCAATTGGTAGAAAATTTACTGAGATTGTAATGGCAAATAGATCACTTCTGGCCTCTCAGAACTGCTGTGATTGTTGAAATTGTTTCTAGTCGTTCTTGTTTGATCCTCATCTATTTGTTCTTTATCTATTCCTTTTTTAATCCTCAGTGGTTTGGATGAATCCATCTTGGAGGAATGTTTGCAGCATCTGGAGAAACAGCTGGAGAGCAGCCAGGCCAGAAAAGCCATGGAGGAATTCTTTTCAGAAAGGTGAAGTCACCAAGGAAGTTGTAGCCCAAGGACTTAATTTCTTGTCCTTTTTCTGTTAGCTTTTGACTGTAGACACCAAGGTGATGTTAATGCCATTGTGCAGGAAAATACAGACCCTGTAAAGCCAGGATATCCTTCAGACAGTGCAGGAGAGTGGGAAGAGACTCTGGGGGAAGAGGACCTGGATCTTTGGCCAAATTAAATACTCAGTGAGGCCTCACAGTGAGGATCAGTGGGGAATCTTGCAGGATGCTTGTTCTGTCTGAGCAGGTTTCTGAGAGATGCTGCTCCATAAGACACAGACCAAGCTGAAAAATCTGAAATTTTCTCGTGCTTCTGTGGGACCGTGGGTTGTTTAAGGGTGAGGCAGGGGGATTGGCCTGACTTAGAATAATAAAGACAAATTGTACTGGCAGCAGCCTGGAACAGCTAGAACAGCTGTGATAGAAGCAGCCTAGCACAACCACAGTGTTCTGAATATGAGGTGAAGAGGAGGAAGGTCTTTCTCCATCAGAAAGCTGGCCATTGCCTGGTTTTTCTCTTTACCTGTTCAACAACAGTTTAGAATGAAAGCAGCCTGGCTGTACATTGTTAGTATGGAAGGGAAGGACAGGCAAGAAAATCTTGACTTCTGTTTTGGAGCCAGTTCAAGCCCTTTTGTAACTGGGATATTTAAGGAGCACTGACATGCTACTGAGGAGCCCATTTATGAGTTTTGGTCAGGGTTGGGTTTACTGTTTAGCTGAAGGCAGTTTCTCTGGTTTGGCTCCTGAGCAGTGTTAATACAAACTGCTGCGTCTGAAAGGTGAGGGCAGAGAGAAGTGGAGCCAGTGGAAGAGGGGAATGGGCTGCTTTTTACAAAGGTGATTTAATTCTCCTCTCTATACAGTGGAGAACTGGTGCAGATCATGATGGCAACAGCCAACGAGAACCTCTCAGCCAAGTTCTGTAACAGGGTGCTGAAATTCTTCACCAAGCTCTTCCAGCTGAGTAAGTGCCAGTGGGATCTCCTCCATCCTGCCTTTTCCACTCCACACTGTTCTTGTATTGTCTGAGATTGGAAGGTGCTTGGAAGAAAAGCTGTGGGAGGGAGTGGGGTCACAGGTTCACACTTTCAAGGCAAGCCATTTTCACAGTGTTCCTTGGAGCATCTGTCACTGACAGTAACTTTCCCCTCAGCTGAGAAGAGCCCCAACCCCAGCCTGCTGCGCCTCTGTGGCTCCCTGGCCCAGCTGGCCTGCGTGGAGCCCGTGAGGCTGCAGGCCTGGCTGACCAGGATGACCATGTCCCCACCCAAGGACTCAGACCAGCTGGACGTGGTGCAGGAGAACAGGCAGCTGCTGCAGCTGCTGACCACTTACATTGTTCGGGAGAACAGGTGAAGCATAGCCTTGATCCTGTCTTGTGTGTGCTCCGTGTTCCTCTTGTTCTCTAGAACAATCTCTTGTGAGTGGCTGCTGGTTCTTTGTGGCACCTGTGTGAAACTCTCCTCTTTTTGCTCAGCCAAGTGGGGGAAGGCGTGTGCACTGTTCTGCTCAGCACTCTGATACCAATGGCCACGGAGATGCTGGCCAATGGCGATGGCACGGGCTTCCCTGAGCTGATGGTCGTCATGGCAACTTTGGCCAGTGCAGGACAAGGGGCAGGACACCTCCAGCTTCATGGGGCTGCTGTAGACTGGCTGGGCAGATGGTAAGAGTGAGCTCTGTACTGCTTATGCTTCAGTTCTGGGATTTTTAAAATTTCTTTTCTGGTTTTTTGGGGACAGAAATTTGTGTTTACAGATATTCCTTTCTCTCTTAGTTTACTGTTTGTTGTTTGGGATATAGAGTCTCTGAGGGAGGCTGATCTGTGTTCCATGTATTCCAAACAATCACTTTTTTTTTCTTTACTCTGGATGGTTTAGCTACTGCATTTATACATTCCCTATTATTAATCTAAAGCAAACTGAATGCTTGAAACTGTTGGTCAGGACTGAGTTTATACTTCCTAAAGTCTGTCAGGTGGAGTGAGGGGTTTTGGATTCCCTATCCCTGGAAGTGTTCTAGGCCAGGTTGGGCGAGGCTTGGTCCAACCTGGTATAATGGAAGGTGTCCCTGCCCATGGCAGGGGGTGGGATGAGATGAGCTTTAGGATCCCTTCCATCCTAAACCATTCTATAGTAATTCTCAGTGTTCTGTGTTGCAGCAAGAAATACCTGTCTCAGAAGAACGTGGTAGAAAAAATGAATGCCAACGTCATGCAGGGGAAGGTGAGCCTTGTGCTGGTGCTGCACGTGCAGGAATGACCCCAGGCACGAGTTCAGCTGTCCTGGTTTGGTTGCATGGCGGGAATTTTAAAGCAATTCAGCCAGGGGGTGACTATCCTGTGTTCATGCCCAGTAGCAGCTGCTGCGGGCTGTGAGCGTTGCCTCTGATTTTCCTTGCCCTGTGCTCCCCAGCACGTGACAATCCTGGAGTGCACGTGCCACATCGTGTCCTACCTGGCCGATGTCACCAACGCGCTGGGCCAGAGCAGCGGGCAGGGCCCCAGCCACCTGTCCGTGGACGGCGAGGAGCGCGCCATCGAGGTGGACTCCGACTGGGTGGAGGAGCTGGCCGTGGAGGAGGAGGACTCCCAGGCTGAGGACTCGGTAGGCAGCGGGCACAGTGAATGCTGCAAAGGACAGGAGGGTTTATTTAGCACCTCCCGAATCACTCAGCTTAGAAATTGAGATTCTGTGTCTGTTCCTGATCAGAAACTTGAGTGAAGGACCCCACATGTCAGGTCTGGAGGAGAGGGTCTGTCATTCCTGCCTAGATGTGTTGACTTGGTGATGTCAACAAAAGTTAAATGCTTATTTTTTCAATTAAAAAAGGGAAGAAATGGGATTAAATGGGTTTGTTCCTACTGGTTGGTTAGCAATTACTAGTTTTTGTATCAGCAAGCAATTTAGATTAATTCTTTAAGTGCTGTTGGGTGGTGAAAAAAAGCTGTTAGAATGTGGTTTTTTGTATCACCATTTTTGCTACTGTTTCTTTTCTTGTTAACCATTTCCTGTTACTACAATGTGTCACCATCTCCTCTCTCCATGTGGTTTGATACCAGCTACCTTCTAGCTCAGTGTAGATAAAATTTGCTATTCTTAAAATGTATGTTTGGTGTCTGGGGAATTTATTCTGTACATGTGCTTCACTGTAGCTGCAGTTATGACACCTTTCTAAACCAATTTTGTTCTGGATAGGATGAAGATTCTCTCTGTAATAAACTCTGTACCTTCACCATCACCCAGAAAGAATTCATGAATCAACACTGGTAAGAATCTCAAGCTTGTGCTCAGAGTCTCAGCCTGGTATTTCTGGCCATTGGGAAGGAAACCAGTGTAGCTTGTGAGCCTCAAGGCACTGCCTTTCAAAACTCACCTGGCTTATTTTGGGCAGGTACCACTGTCACACTTGCAAGATGGTTGATGGGGTTGGTGTTTGCACAGTTTGTGCTAAAGTTTGTCACAAGGATCATGAGATTTCTTACGCCAAGTACGGATCCTTCTTCTGTGACTGTGGAGCCAAGGAGGATGGCAGCTGCCTGGTAAATTCTTTATGTCTTCAGATTTTCAAGTCCTTTGCAATTTTCTGTTCTGCAGTAAGTTATGTCAGGATTTGAGTATGCAGGAGTGATAAGACTTGAAGGCTTTGACTTTATGATGAACCCTTGGAATTTACAGCTTGCCTGGAAACTACTTTTATGCACCAAATAAGAGAATTGTTCTGTGTCCTAGTGACTCGTGGGCTTTCACCTGCCTTTAAAGAATTTGCTGCACAGCAAAGAACACATTTTCACATGTTTTCCACTAGCAGCAAATGAAATAATTATATCTTAAATATGAAAAGTTTCTAATTCTTGTGTGGACAGTCACATACTGGATGTTATTTCTTTAGCATTACGCTCTAATTGCTGCTCATACAATCTCTGTTCACTTCATCAGTAGCCAGGTTGAGCCTGGTTTGGGATTTTAGCGTTACTCTGTCATTCCCAGGCGCTGGTGAAGAGAACTCCCAGCAGTGGGATGAGCTCCACCATGAAGGAATCGGCGTTCCAGAGCGAGCCCCGCGTGCCCGAGAGCGTCATCCGCCACGCCAGCACGTCCCCGGCCGAGAAGGCCAAGGTCACCATCAGCGAGGGCAAGGGCCCTGACGAGGAAAAGCCCAAAAAGAGCAGCCTGTGCAGGAACGTGGAGGGCTGTCGAGAGGAGCTGCAGTCCCAGGTATGATTGTCAGCTGCTGAAGAGGTGGGTTATGGTGAGGACCTTGGACAGGCTTGGGTTGGTTATAAGCTGAGATGACAGGGTCATAAAGGGCTGTCAGGCTTTAAAAAGAGCTGATATGCACCTCCCATCAGGAGCATCTTGTTCCTCATTTGCCTGATCTGTTTCTTGTAGGCCAACTTCTCCTTTGCGCCTTTGGTGCTGGAGATGCTGAATTTCCTGATGGATGCCATCCAGGTCAACTTCCAGCAAGCCTCAGCCATGGGGAGCAGCAGCCGTGCCCAGCAGGCTCTCAACGAGCTCCACACTTTGGACAAATCAGTAGAAATGACAGATCAGCTGATGGTAGGGAACAAAAGGAATTACCAGAGTGTGAATGGGGGGAGTGGCTTTTGAACAGACACATTCCAGTGACACCCTTTGGCTGCTTTCCCTGGCTCAGGTCCCGACCCTGGGCTCTCAGGAAGGCGCCTTTGAGAACGTGCGCATGAACTACAGCGGGGACCAGGGCCAGACCATCCGGCAGCTGATCAGCGCGCACGTGCTGCGCCGCGTGGCCATGTGCGTGCTGTCCTCGCCCCACGGCCGCCGCCAGCACCTGGCCGTCAGCCATGAGAAGGGCAAGGTGGGCCCCACGGGACGGGGAATGGTGCTGAGCTGCTGGGCTCAGGGGAGATGGGACAGCGCTGGGTCCCCAGGGGAAATCGGACAGCGCTGGGTCCCCAGGGGAAATGGGACAGCGCTGGGTCCCTGGGTTCCTAGGGAAATGGGACAGTGCTGGGTGTCCCTGGGTTCCCAGGGGAAATGGGACAGTGCTGGGTCCCTGGGTTCCCTGGGGAAATGGGACAGCGCTGGGTCCCTGGGTTCCCTGGGGAAATGGGACAGCGCTGGGTCCCTGGGTTCCCTGGGGAAATGGGACAGCGCTGGATCCCTGGGTTCCCAGGGGAAATGGGACAGTGCTGGGTCCCTGGGTTCCCAGGGGAAATGGGACAGCGCTGGGTCCCTGGGTTCCTAGGGAAATGGGACAATGCTGGGTTCCCAAGGGAAATGAGACAGTGCTGGATCCCTGATTTCCCAGGGAAATGGAGCAGTGCTGGATCCCTGGGTTCTCAGGGAAATGGAATAGTGCTGGATCCAGTGGGCTCCTGAGGGAAAAGGAACACTGCTGGATCTACTGGGATCCCAAGGGAAATGGAACAGTGCTAAGGAACAGGCAGGACTGTGGTTTGTTCTGCCTGTCTTGAGATCTGGTGTGAAGTGTTGCACAGCTTAGAGGAACCTCTCATAGGGAAAAGAGTTTCTGCAGCAGGAACACTGAGAATAACTCACTGCCATCACCCACCTCACTGCAACCACGTGAAAGGAGGTTGGAGTCAGGTGGGGATCCATGACTCAGTGAAAGGACAAAAGGAAATGGCCTTAAAGTGTGCCAAGGGAAGGTTAAATTGGTTACTATAAACAAAAATTTCTCTGCAGGAGTGGTCAGACATTGGAATAAATTGCCCAGAGCGGTGGTGGAGTCACCAACTCTGGAGGTGTTCACGACATGTCTGGACATGGCGCTTGGGAATGTGGTTTAGGGATGATTATGGTGGTGCTGGTGTGATGGTTTGACTCGGTGATCTCATGGATCCCTTCCAGCCTTGATAATTCTGTGGGTCTGATTCTGTAACTGTGGGATCTGGAACTGAAATGCCTGACTCCCCTCAGCTGCAGTCAGCTAACTGGGTTCACTCTGTGGTGCAGATCACAGTGCTCCAGCTCTCAGCCCTGCTGAAACAAGCTGACTCCAGCAAAAGGAAGCTGACCCTCACCCGCCTGGCGTCCGCGCCTGTCCCGTTCACGGTGCTGAGCCTGACTGGGAATCC
Source organism: Sylvia atricapilla (assembly GCF_009819655.1). Lineage (NCBI taxonomy): Eukaryota > Metazoa > Chordata > Aves > Passeriformes > Sylviidae > Sylvia > Sylvia atricapilla. The sequence continues at coordinate 6,206,802 of NC_089161.1, forward strand.
CTGCAAGGAGGACTACCTGGCTGTGTGTGGGCTGAAGGTAAGTGCCTGCCAAACCCTGTTCCAGGGAGCTGCAAACATCAGCTCAAAGCCAGCTGTCCTTGTTTCCTCCGAGGAGTTAGCATGGAGCTGCCTCCAAAGTTGTGTCACTAATTCAGCTCCTGATTCACTTTCCTACTAGATAGATGCAAAAGAGGCAAGACCTGTATGGATAATGTAATTAATGAGACAGTGCCTCGAAATAGTGTTTCTTAGTGTATTTAGGCTGATTTTGTTTTAAGACAAGAGCCAAGGTTTAATCATGTCAAACTTAGTGTGTTAAAACTAGCCTGGAACAATTAGTGTTCTTTGGCAAGGACTCCTCCTTTTTGTATTCTCCCAAATTTAGATTTGGCTTTCCCAGTGCAGAATCTATAGATGTGTTATTTAGCTGAGAAAAAGCTACACTCTGTAGTTTTTTTTCTTTTCAAACCTTCGTGTCATTTATCTTCAATGCAGGAAATTGGAATTTAGGTTCTCTGAATCATTATTTACCATAAGAGAAATGCTGACTTGTAACTCCATTGTTGACTTAAAATATTTATAAACACTTTGTTTTAATATTTATCAATTTTCTTCATTACTCCAGGATTGCCATGTGTTAACATTCAGCAGCTCTGGATCAGTGTCTGATCATCTGGTGCTTCATCCCCAGCTGGCCACTGGGAATTTCATCATCAAAGCAGTGTGGCTGCCAGGATCTCAAACAGAGCTGGCCATTGTCACTGCAGACTTTGTGAAGGTATGTCTGGCCGTGAGCTACTGATGATACAGCTTCTGTCAGACATCACAGTCTGGATCCTCAGGGAGCTGCATGTGGGAGAATGTGATAATATTCTTAGAAATAAACTGGAAGTATAAATTTGTGATGTTTGGGCTGGTTTTGCAAGGAAAAGCAAACCCAAAGAACTTAAAGAGAAAAAGAGCCCCAAGCTGTAACATCTCCTAGGGATTCCCTCATCTCAGCTCTTGTTCATTTGCACTGTTTTGTATTGTAGGAGTTAATTACTGCCTTGATAATCATTGTAGTTAATTATTTCCTTCATTCTTCCCATAGATTTATGACCTCTCAGTAGATGCCTTGAGTCCAACTTTTTACTTCCTCCTACCAAGTTCCAAAATCAGGGATGTCACCTTCCTGTTCAACGAGGAAGGGAAGAACATCATTGTGATCATGTCCTCTGCTGGCTACATCTACACACAGCTCATGGAGGAGGCCAGCAGTGCCCAGCACGGGCCCTTCTATGTCACCAACGTGCTTGAAGTCAACCATGAGGACCTGAAGGTGCTGGTGACTTCCCTTTCTCTCTTTTTTTGCCTCTTCCATTTGAAGGCAGAAGTTTCATTTTCTTCTCTTCTCCTTTTAAGCTCCCTGATCTAGATCAAGGAGCTTTCTCATTGCTCTAAAGAGAGAAATATCCTTACAGTAGAAGGAGGTGGGGGTGAAAATTAAACCCCTTGATCCTTTCATCTAGAAAATGGAGCATGTTTTCTGTGGCTGGCTCTGAAGTCATGCCCAGCAGGATTTCTCAGCAGGGAGATGGCTTCAGAGCAGCGCTGTTCTCAGAGCAAGGCACTCCAAAGGTGCAGGAGCAGAAGGGATAAATCACCATGGCTGGGGCTGGAGAGCTGCAGTCAGCCTTTGTTTCTAATCTTGAGGGTGACCTTTAAAATCTCTCCAGTGTTTTTACCCCAGCCTGCTTCAAAACAGGAATAGATGGGAAGGAGGCCCTCAGGAAAGTCTTTTGTGAGCTGGGCATACAGGGAATGCTCCATGTGACACTGTCACACAGCACTGAGGCTCACAGCTGCGGGAGCTCAGGGTGTTACCTACAGCCTCCGGGTGTGCAGGCTCAGCATCCCCTCCCAGAGCCTTTGAAGTGTCTGATGGATGAGTTCACCCAGGAGTTCAGCTTAGAAAATTGTAATTTAGGGCTCTGTTCTCTCACTGCTGGGGAGGAGGGACGGCTTTGGGAATAATTCCATCGTGAATTTAAAAGCCTGACAGAGTGTGTGGGGATATTTGTGTTTATGTTAAATGTTGGCGTTTCTCTGGATCCCCCAGGACAGCAATGGCCAGGTGGCAGGAGGAGGGGTGTCAGTCTATTACTCCCACGTGCTGCAGATGTTGTTCTTCAGCTACTGCCAAGGCAAATCCTTCGCAGCCACCATCAGCCGGGCCAGCCTGGAAGTGCAGCGGCTCTTCCCAATTAACATCAAGAGGTGAGGATCCTGGGGGACACTCCCTGCAATTTTACTTCTTTTTTTTATAATAAGTATTGGTTGTTATTAAACATCCCAGTTATGAATGGCCAAACCTTGTGGTGAAAATTCCCTGTTGGCTGATGATTTCTTGCTACTTTTCATGGTCCTTCTGTCCTAATGGACTTGGATGATCCTTGTGGGTCCCTTCCAGCTCAGGAATTCCATGATATCCCAGTTGCAGGATGATTAGAAACCAAAGCTGGCTGTTTCAGCAGTGGGCCAGGCATGCATTTTGTCCTCCCAGCAGGATTTCAGAGCAGAAGGGTGTCCACAGAGCAGTGGAGCTGCGCAGAGTGAGCTGCTTGAGGTGCAGCCACTGGAACCGATGGGATTACCCGCCCTCGCCCAGGCAGCCAAGCAGGAAGCCTTTGTTTCCTTTCAGCACCACTGCTGCAGTGGACCTTGTGCATTGTGCATGTTAAGGCTGATTTTCAGACTCCCCTGGGGGAAACCAACCTCTTACTTTATGAATGTGGCAAGAAAAAGACAGTTCTATTGTGTTTTGTGATACACAGTGCTGGGCACTCAGGCCACAAACTCTTCACTGGCCTGGCACAAAGCCTCTGTCATGAGTGGGCTCTGAAGGAGGGTCAGCTTCCAAGAGCTCCTGAACTCCAGTCGAGTTTGGCTTAGTCTTGTTGCTGTTCTGTTTCCACTTTTTCCAGTGAGCAGACACTGATTCTCCTGCATTGGCCTTTGCTTATTGCTGCTAGATGTGTTGAAACGTGGAACTGTTCGTCCATTCAGATAAAAACATTGCTGAAAGCCATTTATAAATTGCCTCCATGATGTGGGGCATAAAATGCAACACTAAGCCAGTTTTTCCTCGAGTTTGCAGGGTAGGGATCAGGGTTGAGGACTGGGATGCTCATGGCTTCTGCCCGCTCTGGTGACTGTCAGGTTTCTCACCTGTAAACCAAACACTGTTCATTGATGCAGTGCTTGAGTCCCTGCTCAGGACAAAGCTTTAACTGATTTGAACACAATGAAATTTGTGTGGTTTTGCTTGTGCTGCTCCTTAAATGAATGACATTGTGCCATTTGTCTCTTGCAGTTCCAATGGTGGCAGTAAGACTTCTCCAGCCCTGTGTCAGTGGTCTGAGGTGATGAACCACCCTGGCCTGGTGTGCTGTGTCCAGCAGACCACGGGTGTCCCACTGGTGGTGATGGTGAAGCCAGACACCTTCCTCATCCAGGAGATTAAGACCTTGCCAGCCAAAGCAAAGGTTAGTGAGAGTTCCCTGTATTTTTGCCTCTTGAAATTTGATTTCTTGTTGTTCTGTCAATCAGGTCTCCATTCTTGGCAGCTTTTCTAATACAAAGAGTTTGTTTCTCCAAGCCAGAGTTGCCAAGCCCTTGCCTTGCCTTGCCTTGCAGATCCAGGACATGGTGGCCATCCGTCACACGGCCTGCAACGAGCAGCAGAGGACCACCATGATCCTGCTGTGTGAGGATGGCAGCCTGAGGATCTACATGGCCAACGTGGAGAACACGTCCTACTGGCTGCAGCCCTCTCTGCAGCCCAGCAGTGTCATCAGCATCATGAAACCCGTCCGCAAGCGCAAGGCAGCCGCCATCAGTAAGGGCTCCTCACATCACCTTTGTAACTAATGGAGATGTAAAGATTGATCAGCGTTATGTAAATACTTACAGCACTCATTCTGACAATTATCTAAGTGGCTAAGTGGGTAAAATGTTTCCATAGATGTATGTAGAAATACTTCACAAAGGAGGCAAGTTGTTTCTGCAGATTTTTTACCACAACTTTGCCTGTTTTAGAATGTCTTTTGTCATAAAGATCTCTTTCCTCTTCTAGCTACTCGCACATCCAGCCAGGTGAACTTCCCCATTGACTTCTTTGAGCACAACCAGCAGCTCACAGATGTGGAGTTTGGAGGCAATGACCTGCTGCAGGTGTACAATGCCCAGCAGATAAAGCATCGGCTCAATTCCACGGGCATGTACGTGGCCAACACAAAGGTGAGTCTGAGCACTCTGTGTGGGGCTTCTGGGTGACACTATTGTTCATGTTGATGCCTTGCCTTGAGGAGTCTGCTTTGTTCAAATGACCCCGTGCTGTTGCTTCAAGTTTGTCTGCTTTTCACTGTTTGCATTTTGTTCTCATGCAGCTTTAAGAAAACTATGTATATCTTTAGAACTTATCTATTTTGTTTACCTATTTCTCCTCTGGAGGAGAAAGATGATTGATGGTGATGTTCACCAACGAGGTCACAGAGGTGGCTACCTGTGTAGCCAATCTTTGGCCTGCTTGTCGAAGTGTATATATTGGAGTCAGAAAAATGAAGTAGAGAGCTTTCCTGCTGACCTTTCTGCTGCCTGCTTCGTTCTTCCATGTCCCTAACAGTGACATGGTGCAAATACTGTAATTCAGTAAACAGTGGCGGCACCTCTGAACAGAGCCCTTGGCTTCAGGTGGATGTTTTGAGCTGTGATTTGTTCTCTGCAGCCTGGGGGTTTCACCATCGAGGTGACCAACAACAACAGCACGATGGTGATGACGGGCATGCGGATCCAGATCGGCACGCAGGCCATCGAGCGAGCCCCCTCCTACCTGGAGATCTTCGGCCGCACCATGCAGCTCAACATGACCCGAGCCCGCTGGTTTGACTTCCCCTTCACCCGGGAGGAGGCCCTGCAGGCTGACAAGAAACTCACCATCTTCAGTAAGGCGCTGTGCACTGCTTGGGCTGACCAGCTAATGGGTTTGTTTGGGTTGGATGAAGCTGCTTCACCTCACAGCAGGGACTTTGCACAATCTGTTCGTGCAGAAACAGTCTGAGGGGGGAAACCCTGAACGTGTAATAACTTTATTTATGGCCCAGTTTCTTGCTGCTGTGAGGGAATATTCAGTAGTTCAGTTCAGTGATTTTGTGCTGATGCAGGAGAAGGAAAATGGCCTTGCAAAGGAGATGGCACTGTCAGTGGCCGTGTAGTAATGACAGTATAATTGCTGTCCTGGCCCTGTGAAATGTGGCTGGTTTGTATCCAAAAGCAAGTTTTCTCAGTTTTTAAGAAACTTCTCTCATCACTACAGTTGGGGCTTCTGTGGATCCTGCTGGAGTCACCATGATGGATTCCATTAAAATTTATGGCAAAACCAAAGAGCAGTTTGGCTGGCCTGATGAGCCCCCTGAGGACTTCCCATCTGCTTCCGTGAGCAACGTTTGTCCCCCAAACCTCAACCAAGGGAATGGCACTGGGGACACCGAGTCAGCTGCCCCTGCTGCTGCCAGTGGGACTGTCCTGGAGAGGTATTTATACACTCTTTCCCTTATTTCTCCTTGGAAGTGGGTTGTTGTTGTGGTGGGCACTTGGGTGCACTTGTGTGCTTTTCCTAACCTGGAGAACTAGAGGGAATTAGTGAGTTGTTCTCACTGCCTTACACAGCAACAACTGAAAAGAGTGATTATCTTGGTAGGAGGGTTTGTGGTGGCTCTTGGTTGATCTGGTGCAGTAGATGGGTAGATCTGTGTGCTTGCTTGTGCTGCCTAGTTCACGTTTCAGCAGTCTCAAGGAGCTCAAAGCAATCTCTACAGCCTTGGTACATTCTCTCATTTCAAGCTGGCCCTTAGTTGGTCTCTGGAGCTCAAAAAGGTCAGGCCTCTCTGAAGCTGAGATCAGTTTTGAGGAGGCCTTTGTGTGCGACCCTGCTTCAGGCTCGTGGCTCCCACCAATTTATCTTGTGACTCACATGCCTCAGGCTGAGCTGTTGTGCTGGGGAAGGTGTTGAGTTTCCCCCATGACCCTGCTGAGAGTGAAACCCCAAGGGTGACCTGGATGTAAATTTAGTGAATAAACAGAACTTTTGTTCTTTCTTATATCCACACTCTGTTTTTCTTTGAGCTCATACAGTCTGTGTCATAAAGGTTGTAAAAGCAGCAAGGACAGGAGAGAAACAGCTCAAAGAGGAACTGGTACTACTGAAAGATGAGCATTTCAGAGCTTATACAAACTGCTCAGCTGTGAGCAAGTGGTGGTTAAGTTTGTCTGACTGAAATTGTCAGGGAAAGGCTCAGGGCTTGAAGTGCCAGTTAGGCCCAGTTGAAGGACCTCTTCAGCCATCCTTTAATATTTTGTCTAATAGTTCATGGGAATTTTTCCTGAGTTAATTTTCCATTCCTTTCCCTCCTCTGCTGTGCCATCCCCACAAGATGTCCCTCTCGGCACAGACATGCTCTCTGGTTTTCCAGAGCAGTGGGATTATATTCCAAAAATTCAGATATAAAGAAATTATTCTTCCTGTTTGGCGTTACCTTCTGAAGGTCCTCTGGAGTAGGAACAGCTAAAGGCAGGCAGGAGGCAGCTTTTCTATCCAAGTGTGGTGTCTACACTCAAATTTAAGCCTGGGTGGTGCTTTAGTGGTGCTTGGCTTCTCTGTGTGAGGTGACCTGGCTCATCTCTGTCTTTGTTTTGCTGCAGACCAGTGTGTGCTGCCCAGGTAGAAAGACCCTGCTTAGACTGACGCTCCCCTGGCTTCCTGATTTCCCCATTTAATTTGCCTTTTGCTTAGAATGTGTTCTAGGGACTTTTTCTGTGAGCTTTACACATTTTTATTTTTTTTTCCTTTTTCTTTGCTCCCCCAAAGTTCAGACACTGAGTCCCTAACCACCCTGGACCGGTTAGTATGGCATCCTTTTCTCTGCACGAATGAGTGTGTGTCAGAGAGACAGAACACATGGTGTGGCTTTTGGTGACTGGGGTTTTTTTGTTTTCCAAGTGACATTTGCTTCTTTACATTCTGGTCGTTGCATGGCAGATGGTTTAGCAAATGTAAAGATGAGGTGGTTTGCAGATTTTTGCTATACACAGCATAACTGTTGCTTATTTGACAGCCTCCTCTCTGCTTTGTTCCTCCCTTGTGCCTTCTTATCCCACTTCTGTTCCCTCCAATCCTTGTGAGGGTGGCTGTGGGGAGGGGGATGTTATTTATCACCACCAGACCAGACCATTGTTCCTTCTACCTTCCAATCCTACAGTGTTATTTTTTCCCCTTAATGCTCTCTCTTCCCTGCTTTTTCCTGTATCTTCCTGCTCCTTCTGGTGTGTCAGATGGCATTTCAGGTAGTTCTACCTTGGGGCATGGAGTGCTGCTACAGGGACTTTGCTGCCACTTGTAAATCAGGTTTTCCCTCAGAACAAGTGTTTTCCCAGCCTGCTTGAACCTCAGCATCCCTCGCTTGGGGTCACACCCAGTGCTCTGAGTTAATTTTCCTCCGGAATATTTTGTGCTGAAACTCCAAATTGGAAAGAGCAACCTGTGTGAAAATAGCAAGCGAGTAGAACGTTGCTCCCTTAGCAAAGTCGGTTCCGCTTTTTCCCATGTGTCATAGCCAGCCTTGATCTGCAGTCATCTGTACGTCTGGGGGCCATGGTGAATTGGGACTGTCAAGACAATCCAAGTTATCCCTGCTGCAGGCTGCGTAAGGAAATGTTTTATCCTCTTTGGGAGAGAAAAGCCCCTGTCTTTCAGCTGTGGATTATTAAAGCAGTCCTAAGTTTGTCTGTGAGCGTGAGCCAGGTTTAACTCTGGTCTGTAACACAATGAAATGATATGCATGGTGCCTGTGGCAGGTTTTATCATGCTTTGATTTTGTACTTGGCATTCGTTAGCTGTCTCTGAGCTACTCATGACTGTAGCCCGCATAAAGCAAAGTGCTAAGGAGAGAGAAGGGTTGCTGTACTCAAGCCTGCTTTCCTCTCTCCCTCCAGGCTAGTAGTGAGTTCTTTAGAAGCGCTGGAAAGCTGCTTTGCTGTGGGACCAGTCAACGAGAAGGCAAGTAACTTTCTGAATACATTCCTGAGCTTTGGAGCTGGGGGAGGAGGGGCAAGCTCAGCACTACCTCCTGCAGCCCCGGGGGCCTGATAGGAGCAGAGCCGCATCCCTTTTGCTCAGAGCACTGATCTGAAAGTTGCCTTAGCCAAAAGTGTTTGAAACTAGTTTAGAATGACAATTGGCATTTGCATTTAGAGCTGGTGGGCTTTTTGTGCTTCTGGAGTGACCTCGTTTAGAGAAACAGCAGGGTAGGAGCCCATAAATCTCAAAAGGGCTTTTCTTCTGTAGACATGTGAAATGTTCTCTAAATGTCAAATGGTAAATGGAGGGAGGCTATCAAAAGGGTACTGAGGGAAGGAAGCTGCAGGTACACTGAATGATGGTAAATATACTGAATGATGGGGTTTGTCTGTTCTTAGGAGAAGAATAAGATTGCAGCTCAGGAACTGGCTACTGTGCTGCTGTCCATGCCAGCCCCTTCCAGCGTGCAGCAGCAGACCAAGAGCCTCCTGGCCAGTTTGCACACCAGCCGTTCAGCCTACCACAACCACAAGGTACTGCCCAGAGCATGGGTTTGGGGGCTCCTGGAACCTGCTGAGGTGCAGCACAGCCCTAGAGAGCCCTTCCTCCGTGCACCACAAACCTCCTGTCCTATCTGTCTTTAGCTCCTGCTGCCTGCCCTGCTTGGCTTTTGTTTTTCACCAGAGTTGTGTGATTCTGTGCCCTTTTAGGCTTAGCTGTCCTTCCTTAGATGACAAGTGCCGGATTTCCCCAGGATCTGTCCTGGGGCTGTACTTCAGCTGCTTTCTCGTGCTGCAGTCAGTTGTTTTTCTTTGCCTGTGTTATCTTTCACTCTACAGGATCAAGCACTGCTAAGCAAAGCCATTCAGTATTTGACTTCCTCAACCAAAGAAGGAAAGGACCTTGATCCCGAGGTATTCCAGAGGCTGGTCATCACTGCTCGATCCATTGCTATTATGAGACCCAACAATCTGGTCCACTACACAGAATCAAAGCTGCCACAGCTGGAAACAGGTAGATAAGTCTGTAATTTTCTCTAAGTTTCTGTTGTGATAATTGAAGGTCTGCCAGGGTGTTGGGTTCAGAGTGACAGGGACTGTATTTGACACATTTGGTAGGTGTGTGATATCCTGCTGGTGGGAACATCAAAGCCTCTGAAAAAAGCCATTTCAAATAAACTTAGTGTTACCCTCATTAAGGTTTTCTCCTGCACATTTCTGAGAGGTGTTTTTTAATCTGTGCAGAAAGTGAAGAAGGGCAGGAGGCCCAGAAACACGCAGAAGGAGAGGGCTGCACCTTCATTACCCAGCTGGTGAACCACTTCTGGAAGCTTCATGCATCAAAACCCAAAAACGCCTTCCTGGCCCCTGCCTGCCTGCCAGGTGGGAGAGCTCTTCCTTTGCTATTGGCAAGCCTGTGGCTTCTGAAGGGACATGTTTTAAGTTTGTAAGCAGAGAAAATGACTTGTACAATGCTAGTGCTGCACTGAGGGCTTTGCAACGTGGAGCTGCGGATTCTGCGCCGGAGCTTTTGTTCAGGGCAACGTGTACTGTGCCAGGAAAAAGGGACTGATGATTGATTTGCCCACATTTGGCTTTGTGGGTGGTATTAGAGGATATTCAGTGGTGTTGGTATATGGAATTCAAGTTATTCCATCAGACAGACAAGACTGGCTTAGTCTGGATTGAAAATCAATATATCTGTGCTGTTAACATTGTGCCTTGAAGTCTGCAAACAAAAGATGCTTCCTGCAGTGCCTCACTCTGTGCTGAAATACAGAGAGACCTGATTTCAGTCCTGCTTTTATTCCTCCTTAGGTCTCACTCACGTTGAAGCCACAGTCAATGCTTTGGTGGATATTATCCATGGATACTGCACGTGTGAGCTGGACTGTATCCATACTGCATCCAAGATCTACATGCAGATGTTACTTTGCCCAGTATGTCATCTTGCTCTGCTCTGCCTCAGCCTCTAATTGCACCAGGGGAGGTTTAAGTTGGACATCAGGAAAGATTTCTTCATGGAAAGGGTGTTCCAGCCTGCCCAGAGCACTGGTTGAATCCTCACCCCTGGAGGAGTTTAAAAGTGTAGATGTGGCACTTGGGGATGTGGGTTAGGGGAATTGCCAGTGTTGGGTTTATGGTTGGACTTGATCTCAGAGGGCTTTTCTACCATAATGTTTCTATAATTGTATAATATGAAAAGTATTAAAAGTGGGTAGGAATGTGAATACCTAATACAGGCACAAAATACAGCCAAAAACACCCAGCCAGAAGTGAATGAAAGAGAATTCCCTCTTTTTTGTGTTCCAGTAATGTTTTTTGTGTGCTGCATGTGGAATTACAGGTGTTGCTTTGTGGCACCTGAGGGAAACAGGGAGTTGAGGCAGTGTCGTACATGAACCAAGACTGACCAGAGTCACAAGTGTATTTTTAGCCATCTTTCCAGATGCTGTGAATAAGGACTTGTTGCTTCAGGAGTGTAATGATGAACTGTTAACCCTGCAGGACCCAGCAGTGAGCTTTTCCTGCAAGCAAGCTTTGATCAGGGTGCTGAGGCCCCGGAACAAGCGGCGACACGTGACCCTGCCGTCGTCCCCCCGCAGCAACACTCCCATGGGTATGCCAGGGCATCCCTCTGCCTTAAACCAGCATGGCCTCCTTCCCTGCTCAGAAAGGACAGGAAATCAAGTGGTCTTGTTATAAATCGGGACTAAAAAAATACTAAAATCAGCCTTTTTCCTTTCTTTTGCTCTCTGGTCCCCTGAACCCCTTTTGATTTAATAAACTCACCTATTCATTGACATTTTGGGATTCAAAAAGGAGATCTCTCTGAGATATTTCTCTTTCAGTGACAGGAAAATCTGATCGTTTTTATTTAGAGAGTAGTAATCTTGAGTTAATATTTCTATGCATGTTTTCATGTTCTAATAAATCAGTCAACGATATGTGCAGACCAGAATTATCAGAGCTCCATCCATGAGAGGTTTTTCAGTATTGTAGGCAAATTGTAGTGTCAGGGAGTCTCTTGGCAGCTGAGGGTAGCTTGGGCTTTTTCCCAGCATTAACTGCCTTGTTTGGGATGGGGTGAGGAGCTGTGCATTTATGAACTGCTGCTTTGCCACTCAGGAGATAAGGATGATGATGATGATGACGATGCAGAAGACAAGCTGCAGAGCTCTGGGATAGCAAATGGAGAGCACATCCGACAGGAGAGCCAGGAGCAGAGCGAGGTGGACCATGGGGACTTTGAGATGGTGGTGAGTCCAAAGTTTCTCCTTGGAGCCTTTGAAGTGTGCCAGGACCTGAGTTAATTTAGTTCTGATGAACCTACTTGTAGTGCTCCCTTACTGGTGGCAGTCTGGGAAAAGCTCTCCCTGTGTTTCCTCTCCATAGTCCGAATCTATGGTTCTGGAGACTTCTGAGAACGTGAATAATGGGAACCCTTCTCCTCTGGAGGCTCTCCTGGCTGGAGCAGAGGGATTCCCTCCGATGCTGGATATCCCTCCAGATGCAGATGATGAGACAATGGTGGAGTTGGCTATTGCCCTGAGCCTGCAACAAGATCAGCAAGGTCAGATGTGGGCACTGTTGGCAGGCAAAGAGGGGATGGAAACTGGGAAAGAAATGAGGCAAAGCTGTTATTGTCATCACCAGTGAACCAAAGATAGCAGAACTATGAAATGTACAGAAAATGCCAGAGTTAAGTTAATTCTCTCAAAGAAAGATGCTCATGACTTGTTCTCTGCTTGCAGGGAGCAGCAGCAGTGCCCTTGGACTGCAGAGCTTAGGACTGTCTGGCCAAGCTCCCAGCTCCTCGTCTCTCGACGCTGGAACACTCTCAGACACAACAGCATCAGGTAACTGTTCACTGCAAGGCATCATCTTTTTCAGATTTTGACCTAAGTAATGCCTTAAAATTGGTTTGCAAATATGGTTTGGAAGAGCCAGTTATTACTATTGGCTTCTTGTATTTTTGAGAGTGTACTTACAGCTTTTTCCTGCTTAGGTTGACTCTCACTGTAGATTTCTGAGGGAGTTATTTCCTCTCTTTAAACTAAAGCAGACAAAACAAAGCATGTGCTGTATTTCCCTTGCATTTATAAACAAGCAGACATTGTTCTTTAAGTAACTGTGCATGCCTGTGTGTTTGATGAGAGGCTTTCCTCTCGGGATATCTCCCCTCCACTGCTTTCAGCAGCCTTAATTGTCCTCTTGGTCGCCTCCAAGCTCCCTTTCTGTTTGTCGCTGTCCCCAAACCCAAACCCCAATCCCTGCAGCCTTCCCCTCGTAGCGTGAGCGTCGTTTGCAGTTGTTCCCAGGCAGTGTTTTTACTTGTAACAGCTCTCTTTATTCTCTTAGCTCCAGCGTCCGACGACGAGGGCAGCACGGCGGCCACGGACGGCTCCACGCTGCGGACATCGCCCGCGGAGCACGGCGGGAGCGTGGGCTCCGAGAGCGGCGGCAGCGCCGTGGACTCGGTGGCCGGGGAGCACAGCGGTGAGTGAGCCCTGCTGTGGCCCTGCTCTGCTCCTGCTGCGCTCCTGCTGTCCCGTGCTGTGCCCCTGCTGTCCCCCTGCTGCGCCCCTGCTGTGCCCTGCATCCCCCCTACTGTCCCCTTGCTGTGCCCCTGCTGTCCCCCTGCATCCTCCCTGCTGTGCCCCTACTGTCCCCTTGCTGTGCCCCTGCTCTGCTCCTGCTGCGTCCCTGCTGCGTCCCTGCTGCGTCCCTGCTGTGCCCCTACTGTGCCCCTGCATCCTCCCTGCTGTGGCCCTGCTGTCCCCGTGCTGTCCCCTGCTGTCCCCCTACTGGGCCCCTGCTGTGCCCCTTCTGTCCCCCTGCATTGCCCCTGCTGCACCCCTGTGTCCTCCCTGCATCCTCCCTGTTCCCTCCCTGCTGCCACAGCCTTGCCCACCTTGGGAGTGTGTGGGTGATCCCTGGCACAGAGGAATCTCAGTTCCCAGTGGCTGCTGCCATCCGTTGTTTTTGTGGGTTTGGCCTGAGGGCCCACAGATGCAATATTGGCTGCTTTTCATGGTTCACTTTCATGGAACTGTGGAATCTGCAGCAGATCCTGCTGGGCTGTAATGATAGAATCATCAAATCCCAGAATGGTTTGGGTGGGAAGGGACTTTAGAGACCACCCTGTACCAACCCCAAGGCAGGGACAACCTTCCACTTGCTCCAAGCTGCATCCAACCTGGCTTTGGACACTTCCAGGGATTGGGCAGCCACGACTTCTCTGGGCAACCTGTACCAGGGCTTCATTACTCCCTGAGTAAAGAATTCCTTCCTAATATCCCATCTAACCTTGCCCTTGTTCAGCTTAAAGCCACTGCCTGTGGTCCTGTCACTCTCTCCTCATATAACAAGTCCTCCCTCCTTGTCATAAGTACCCAGTACTCTGTAAGGTACTGGGGGGCCACAACAACGTCTCTCTGGAGCCTTTGCCTCTCAGAATGCCTAGAGCAAGGCTGAGACAATTCACTGTGCTTCTGGTTAAGTTTGGATGAGACAGGATTAATTTATGTCTTTTTAGTTTGGGACTGATACCGAGGTGAAACAATCACACTCCTTTTAAAAGAAAAAGTCTGTTTGTCTGCACTGCCCATCCAAGTGTTGTCTGACTCAGTGTGAACTACTGCTGTGGGACCAGTTCAGTTTGAGCCACAAGATGAGGGTGGCAAAGAAAAGATTTCTACAAATGCGTCTTCAGCCTCCCTTGTAGCTTTAAGAAGAGAACCAAAGCTAGCATCTCCTTTGAACCATGATTCCAGAGTGCAGCTCAGGTGTGGTGGTAGATACAAAGCAGGCAAGGTGCTGATGTTGTCTTTCCCTGTTTCCCTTTCCTTCCGCAGTGTCCGGCCGGAGCAGTGCCTACGGGGACACCACAGCCGAGGGTCACCCGGCGGGGCCGGGCAGCGTCAGCTCCAGCACCGGGGCCATCAGCACCACCACGGGCCAGCAGGAGGGAGAGGGCTCCGAGGGGGAAGGAGAGGCAGAGGGGGACGTCCACACCAGCAACAGGCAAGAGGCTTTGTTTCCTCACCAGCAATAGCCCCTGTGCTCCGGGGGATGCTTGCAGAGGAGGGGGCTGTGGGTGCTGCAGTTCCAGGACTGTGATTTGTGACTGCCAGGTAATGAAAGTGGAAAGTCAGAAACACAGGGCAAACTGCCATTGCAAAATCATTGACGGTCCTGAGGTGGAAGGGACCCACAAATATTATTCAGTCCAATGCCTGGCCCTGCACAGACACCCCAGCAGTCCCACTCTGCATCCAAACGTTGTCCAAACGCTCCTGGAGCTCTGGCAGCCTCAGGACACTGCCCATTGCCTGGGGAACCTGTTCAGTGCACCCTCTGTGCAATCATCATGTGATGTGATAAACACCCAGTGTGTGTCCCACAAAATGCTGCCTCTAGGAAGTGATGAAAAAGTCCTGCATGAGTCTAGTTAACACGGAATCCCTGAGATCTTGGGAGCCTGTGAAATTCACTGTTAAGACAAAGGTGTGTGCAAGTGTCCTTTGGGAACATGGGCAGCTTTTCATTCTGTGGGAGCAGGTGCTCAGTCCCTTCTCCAGTGCAGTGTGGAGCTGATGTGCAGGATGTTTCCATGCAGTTGCAGTCCCCAGGTGGCCAGGCCTGGGCAGTGTGGCTCCATTGTCAGAGGTGCTCTGCATCTTCAGCATCACTCCCCTGTGAAGTCTGAGCGAGTCCTCTCCCTGGGAGGATGTGACGGTGCTGGGACAGATTGCAGGGCTCTCTTGGAGCCCCTGCTAGGTGTGCTGTGTTCTGTGCTGTGTCTGATGGCTGGCTCTCAATCCCCAGGCTGCACATGGTCCGGCTGATGCTGCTGGAGAGGCTGCTGCAGAATTTACCCCAGCTGAGGAATGTCGGGGGCGTCCGGGCCATCCCTTACATGCAGGTGAGTGAGGAGGGCTCGGAGTTAAGCCCAAATAAAACAGTTCAATCACTGGTTTCCATTTCCACGTGCTTTTCTCCTTCCTGCCCAGTCACAGTGTGAGTCTATCTGTTGCACAGCATCCCTTACCTGCAGGGTTTTGCTGGACTTGTGCCCTTTCTCAGTGTGACTTTACAGCTGACTGAGAAGCCTGAGGGCTCCAATCCTTGAGCTCCAGTGTGTTTGGGAAGGTCTTGTGGGTTTATGCTGAATGTGCATATTAGGATGTGAGGCACAGGCTGGGTTTGGGAAAGAACACAGATAAATCAAGATAAAATTGGTGCTGTTTTGTGAAAGACAGGTAGTTATCTTAAAAATGTGGGAGCTGCCCTCTAATAATTCTTTGCTCTTCTCAGGTTATTCTGATGCTCACAACAGATTTAGATGGAGATGATGAGAAAGACAAGGGAGCTTTGGATAACCTTCTGTCTCAGCTGATTGCAGAGCTGGGCATGGACAAAAAGGTAAAGTGCAGTGTGGCTTCACGCTCTGAATTTGCTCCTTCTAGACAGGGTTTCTTTCTGTGGATGAATTAACTGCTTGGGAGTACAGAAACATTTCTGTGTGAATGTGTTCAAGCAGTTTATTCCTCTTGCCTCCTTTCATGTAAGGTAGAAAATTACTTGAGTGGAACTCCCACTGTTTCCTGGGTCTGACATCCACAAGTGAGCATGAAAATTTGTTTTGCTAGAATTAAACTGTGAGTAAGAGCCATGATCAGTAAATGCATAATTGACATATGTAGCTTTTCGTTTGTGTGGGGCTCTTCTCTGGCAGCCAGGCCACTGCCCACTATTCTCTTGAGGCATTTGTGCTGCTTTTTTAGTCTTATTGCTTGAGCTTAAATTCTGAATGCTTCCTGAGGATCAGAGCACTGAACATGAGAGACTTGGGACACTGCTCAGCTCTGGGATTGAACAAGCAGGATGTGTCTTTTCTTGCAGGACGTGTCCAAGAAAAACGAGCGCTCCCCTGTGAACGAAGTGCACTTGGTGGTGATGAGGCTGCTCAGTGTCTTCATGTCCAGAACCAAGTCAGGATCCAAGACTTCCATTTGTGAGGTACATTCTCCAGATTGCTTTGTCTGGGCTGATTTTCTCCTGCTCTGCTCAACTCTTACAAGACCCCACCTGGAGCACTGCACACAGTTCTGGTGTTCTCAACCTGAGAACACATGGAATTATTGGAGCAAGTGCAGAGGAGGCCATGGAGTTGCTCAGGGGACTGGAGCACCTCCCCTATGGAGACAGCCTGGGAGAGTTGGGGATGTTCAGCCTGGAGAGGAGAAGGTTGTGTGGGGACCCCACACCACCTTCCAGGGTGTGTAAGAGAGGTTCCTCTCTCTTACAGGAAAGCCAGAGACTGTTCATCAGGAGCTGCAGTGACAGGACAAGAGGGAATGGGTCAGACTGAAAGAGGGGAAATTTAGGTCAGATATTGGGAAGAAATTCTTCCCTGTGGTGGTGGAGAAGCTGTGGCTGCCCCACCCCTGGAAGCATCCAAGGCCAGGTTGGACAGGGCTTGGAGCAGTGTGAGACAATGGAAAGTGTCACTGCCATAGCAGGGGTGGAATAGGATGAACTTTAAGGTCCCAAACCATTCTGGGATTCCATTATGTGCTTGCAGGGCTTTTGTTCATCCAAGACGATCTAAAAGCTGCTAACTGAAATAACAGGTGTAAAACTGAAAAATCCTTGAGAGGGCTTTGGAAAAATTTATAGGGAACCTGTAATGTTACTGAACTCTTGTGGAAAAAGAGTTTTGAAACTGGGACTGGAGGAAGCAGCCGTGTAAAGACAATTGGATGCTCTTGTTTTGTGCACAGTTCCAGGCTGAGCTCAGGGCAGCACATTAATGATGTTACTTAAAACGGTCTGGCAGATTTTTCCCTTGCATCTCACCGGTGCTGAAGGGGTTAAAGAGGATTTGTAATGTGATTATTGGGAAGCAATATGCTGCTGTGTCAACGTAAAAGTCGCTAAGAGGATTCCTTAGATATTTGTTGCTAAAAGGTACAGTAATAAGGCATAAAAAGCAGTATGTGTGGTGGGAAGGAGATTAATAAAAAAGCATAGAGGTTAAAAAATTTAGTCTGAACTGCATCAAATTTTAATGAGCTTATGAGCTGTGGGGTTTGTTTGGATTTACAGGGCTGCTTTAATAGTTTTATTTACAGTAGCTTTTTCTCCAGCCTTTGTTACTCACTTGAGCTTCCCACAGAAATCAAAGCTCCTCGTCTTGCAGAATGCAGGTGGAGCAATACCTGGGTGGAGCAGAGCCTGTGAGCGGCAGCTGCAACAGGGACTCTTTCTCTACCAGAATTCACACCCAGCTGGCCAAATCCCAGATAAACAAATAGAAATCCCAACTTAAAAAATTAAAAAAAAAAAAAGGGGAAAAAAAGAAAGGAAAAAAGCCCTAGTCGTCTAATCCACAGCAGAGTGGCCTCTGGCACATGTGTTGAGGGGAGATTAGACTTAAGAGGAGATTTTATTTGTTTTCCTTTACTAAGCACTTGTTCAAAAGAGTCTCTGTAAATATTTGAGTTGCTTTTCATAAACACAAAAAAAAAAAAAAACCCAAAAAAACCCCAACCTCAAACAAACCCCAAACTTAAAAGCTGCCTACGAAGTTTCATCCAAACCTTCTTTCTTGCCCACACTGTCAGCAGGTGCTCAGGGCTGCCCCAGCTCTCCCCCCTGCAGGTTCCCAGGTGTGTTCCTGATCCAGCTCCTTCCCTCTGTTCCAGGCTTCCTCCCTGATCTCCAGTGCCACGGCAGCTGCCTTGCTGAGCTCTGGTGCTGTTGATTACTGTCTGCACGTGCTCAAGTCCCTGCTGGAGTACTGGAAGAGCCAGCAGAATGATGAGGAGCCTGTGGCCACCAGCCAGCTCCTGAAGCCTCACACCACTTCCTCTCCCCCTGACATGAGCCCCTTTTTCCTCCGCCAGTATGTGAAGGTGAGTGCTGCCCTGTGCTGGGAGCTGTGCCCTGCAAGGAGGCTGCACAGAGCTGGGAAAGCAGCTCCTCCTGCACAAGGAGTTTGCCCTTAGAAGAGCAACCAAAATCCATCTTCTAACTGGGAGTGCCCAGAGTTCTCACAGAGCAGCCCAGCTCACTGCATCTCTCGGTGCACTCCTAACCAGGGGTCCTGTGCAGCTGCTGTCACTGTTCCTGGAGGAATTGTTCATCATCCTGAAGGGAAGCTGCTCCAGCCCATGACTCCCTGTGCTTGGCAGGCAGAATTCCTGAACTTAGTGTGCCAAGGAACTGGAAGGGTGGATGGGAGTTTCCACAGTAATTCCCAGGCTTGTTCCACCACTGTGGTGCCATTATGCCATGGTTTGGTGTTTGTACAGGTGCAGTGCAAAAAGCCTGATTAAATGTAAGAATGTCTCCTAAGCTGAAAGCTCTTAAGTTAACTGCTTTATTACTCCAGACTAGCTTAGTGCATCCTCACAGCTGCCACCCAGTTCAAGGCCCTGTGCAGGGTTTCATTCATCATTTGGGAACATTCTTTGGGCTGCAAAGGGGCAGAAGTCCCTTGTTTTTAAAAAGTCATTCATCGTTACCTCACTCTGTGTGTGCTCAGAGCCTGAGGGATTTCTCTTGCTGCCAGGGTCATGCTGCAGATGTTTTTGAGGCCTACACTCAGCTCCTGACAGAGATGGTGCTGCGCCTGCCCTACCAGATCAAGAAGATTGCAGACACAAACTCTCGCATCCCCCCGCCCATCTTTGATCACTCCTGGTTCTACTTTTTGTCTGAGGTAAGCAAGAACGTGATACACCCGCAGATTTACACAAGAAAACTCCAATAATACTTCTTTCTTGGGAGAGACGAGCTTTTGCAGAGCTGATCTCAGCTCCATCTTGTATTTTAAATCTCCTTGAAAGACAGTGAACTCTTGGCTTTGTGTGTTCCTGTAGAGCAGGAGTCTGTAGGAAAACATACATGAAAAATGAGGTTGCTGTTGTTTCTTGGAACTCAGTGGTTGCTGCCACAGAGCTTAGAGAGAAAGCCTGCTGTGAGATGGAAAAATGTAACATCATGCTCAGCTGTTGGTACTTGGGCTTTAAAAAAGAAATCAGGAAGATACTTGGAGTTTGTCTTCTCAATTTGCTTCCTACTTTATATAACAAGTTATCTTACATTTACACAAGCATGAGTTAGGATTTCTTAATTAGCCTTGGTTAGGTGTTTATTTGAGGTTGGAGATGACAAGGGATGGTTTCCAGCAAGTGGTGCAGTGTTGCTGTGCAGTGTTTCTTCTTCCTTTAAGGGACTTCCAGCACCTTAAATCTGAGTGAACACACCTCCCATCTGTTCTGTTTTTGGAAGCAACCCCCCATTTTTGCTGGCCAGTGTGGCCCAGCGAGCTGACGGTGCCCATCTCTCCGCAGTACCTGATGATCCAGCAGACGCCGTTCGTGCGCCGCCAGGTGCGCAAGCTGCTGCTCTTCATCTGCGGCTCCAAGGACAAGTACCGGCAGCTGCGGGACCTGCACACCCTCGACTCGCACGTGCGGGGCATCAAGAAGCTGCTGGAGGAGCAGGGCATCTTCCTGAGGGCCAGCGTGGTGACAGCCAGCTCGGGCTCTGCCTTGCAGTATGACACCCTGATCTCCCTGGTAAGGCCAGGAGCAGGGGAAGGGCCTTGGAGTGTCCTTGGTGTGACAGGAGTGCTGATGTGCTGGTTGATCCCATCCCTTTGTGCCTGCAGATGGAACATTTAAAGGCCTGTGCAGAGATTGCTACGCAGAGAACAGTGAACTGGCAGAAATTCTGCATCAAGGATGACTGTGAGTCTTGTCTCTGCAGGGTTTGGGGGAGCAGTGGAGTCGTGGTTGGGATGGAGAAGCTCTGCAGAAAGGGGGAGACACAGCTGAGGGTTTTGACAGGACTGAACTGTTTGCAGTGCTAATTATCCCAGTGCCCTAATGGCATCTGGTCCTTGGCTAAAGAGCAAAATATGGTGTAACAGATAATTTAGAGGAACACGAGATCTGTGTTCTCTTGCTCGTGCTACCGTTGTCCCAGAGAGTAATTTGGGATAAGCCACTGTACCTGGTGTACCCCAATGTTAGGTGATGCAGGGACAGGTGTCCCTGTCCTTTCTGTGGTGCAGGGACAGGACGGTCCTGGGGGTTTGGTTCTTGTGTACAAAGGCTTTTGGTTTAGATTTGGGGGCTTTTTTTCCTTCTTTTTTTTTTTTTTTTTTTAATTCAGGCTTTAGTGGCATGGAGCTGTGTCAAGGCAGGGTTAGGTTGGATCTCAGGGAGAGGTTCTTCCCCCAGAGGGTGTTGGGGGAATGGGCACAGCCCCAAGGCTACCAGAGCTCCAGGAGCATTTGGAAGGCAGTCCCAGGGATGCCCATGGTGGGAATGTTGGGGTGTCTGTGCAGGGCCGGGGGATGGATTCAATCCCTGTGGGCCTTTTCCAACTCAGGGTATTCCATGACTGTGTGATTCAAGCATTTTCTCCTTTCCTCCACAGCGGTTCTCTATTTCCTGCTCCAAGTCAGCTTCCTGGTAGACGAAGGAGTGTCCCCAGTTCTCCTGCAGCTGTTGTCTTGTGCTCTGTGTGGCAGCAAAGTGCTGTCTGTGGCTTCATCCTCTGGAGCTTCCAGCACCTCTTCCACCTCTGCTCCTGCAGCATCAGGCTCGGGGCAGGCGGCAGCGCAGAGCAAATCCTCCACCAAAAAGAGCAAGAAGGAGGAAAAGGAGAAGGAGCGAGAGGGTGAGGGGCAGCTGGGCCCTGTCCTGTGGTTTTAGGGAGCAAGTCTGCTCCTCACAGCCTTTCTTACTCTGTTTGGAAAGACCTGGGTGATAAATCGTGCTGTTGGGAAAGGATCATGGGCTTGTGGCAGGGGCACCCACAGCCACAATCAGCAGAGAGGAGCAGTTTAACCATGTGTAGATGGAGTTAAGGAAAAGCAGTTAAGAATTGTCCTAAGAATTGGGCTGAAATCACGTGTTGAGGACATCCCAAACACACTGTGTTTGTTGCCTTGAGTGGGTTCGAAGTTGTCTAATGGTGTTACCTAATCTAGTGATGAAGCAGCTTCTTAACTTGCCTGTCCTGGGTTGTAGGAGGCTGAAATGCTCACAAGGATTAAAACAAATCCTGGGGATGCACACCCAGTTAGCTGTGCTCTGCAATGATTCTGTTCAGACTTGTTTCCTCTAGCTGACTTGGAAGCTCTGCTGGAGCCAGGTCTCAGGCTTAATGAGTATCCACAGTCCTGGGAAAGTAATTAAGCTTCCCTGTAAAAGTCACGGGCATAAATTCTCTCTTGGCTTTTCTTCAAGGAGCCGCTTTGGCTTTCACCATCAGATGGTTCTCTGTGAGTCTTTTCATTGCCTCATGGTCAATCCTTATTATCAAGATGTGTAGCACATTTCTCACGTCCTCACTGGCAAGTTTTCCTGCAGTTTTTTTTCCTGTTAGTCAGGAATACTGGCTTATATTTTTGAAAAAGACAGGAATGTTAAACTTTACTGTTACCTGAAACATAATAATTTGTCCCCATTATCCTGACTTGGAAATAGAGTGGCCTGCCTGTGAGGTGCTGCATTTATCTTCTCCCTAAAGCCTTCCCTGTTTCCCTAGGTGAGGGTTCAGGCAGTCAGGAGGACCAGCTGTGCACGGCCCTGGTGAACCAACTGAACAAGTTTGCTGACAAGGAGACCCTCATCCAGTTCCTGCGCTGCTTCCTGCTGGAATCCAACTCCTCCTCAGTGAGGTGGCAGGCCCACTGCCTGGCCCTGCACATCTACAGGTGAGCCCAGGGGCTGGGTCAGTGCCAGAGCCTCTCTCTGAAGGATGCTGGAGCCTACAGGTGTTGGCCCCCTCTGGAATTGCCCTCACTGATTTGCAGTTACTGGGGGTGAAAGCTGTGACTTAGCTGTCATCAGTTGTCGTTTGCAAGGAGCAGTTTATTTCTGTCTGCAAAATCTGACTCCTGTCATGACCAGGAGCAGGTGTTTGTGGGCAGAGTGAATTTCTGAGGCAGATCCAGACTCACACTGAAAAGTTGGGAGTTATTTGGGAAAAGGAGCACTTTAGGGGCTGGATTCACTCAGAGCTCTGCTCAGTAGTTGCAGGACAGCTGCTTTTATTTTGGAGTGCTTGAAAAATAGCTGGATTCAAGGGCTGGTGGGATTTAGCTCTCTGAACTCTGCAACTTGATGGTTTCCCAGTGTGGTGGACTTGAGCTTTTGTTCTTCTGCACAAGATCTGTGCCATCCTCAGGACCCTGACTGTCTGTAATCCACTCAACAGGAACTCCAACAAGTCCCAGCAGGAGTTACTGCTGGATCTCATGTGGTCCATCTGGCCAGAACTCCCAGCCTATGGAAGAAAAGCTGCCCAGTTTGTGGATCTCCTGGGGTACTTCTCCCTGAAAACACAGCAGACCGAGAAAAAGGTACAGTGAACATTCCAGAAGGGAGGGACAGCATCCCAGGTGCTCATTTATGAGACAGCTGGGACAGTTTTTCTGTCAGAAGAGCTTCTGGTGGAAACTTCTTGTGTTCCTAGGACTTTAATGTTTAAAAAAGCAGGATCCGTAAAAAATTTGGAAGTGTGGATTTTGTTTTGGTGATGAAATTGTGCTGGTGAGTTGTTTATTGAGAATAAAAGCACAGGCTTTTGTGGATTTGGCAGCTCCAGTTTACAGGTTTTTGATATTGCATCCACTAGAAATCTTTTGTAACCATGATTTTTGAATAAAGGAAGTGGTGGCCTCCTTTAGGGGATCACTGGGATTGATAGCAAGTAATTTAGACCCATTGATACTTGCATGAGTATGTTTAAGGAATGGGGAATGCTCTACAAATCTTGGCAGGCATTTGCAGGGGTTGACTGACAAACAACACTTACTGTGTAAATCTCAAATTTTAGGATTGTTTACAATCCTGGGTAATGATTTAAACACATAAATTCCTGTGGGTGTGGTGTGTGCCTCTTCTAGGGGACCTGGAACACCACGAGATGAGGGATATCTGTGTCTGTAGCAATAAAAGCACTGTTTTGAAGACTGTCTTTTCCTGGTTGTATTTCAGCTGAAGGAATATTCCCAAAAGGCCGTGGAGATCCTCCGGACTCAAAACCACATTCTCACCAACCACCCCAACTCCAACATCTACAAGTGAGTCACTTCTGCCTTTGATCCGTGTCACTGAAGGGTTTTCCAGCTGGGGGGAATTCTGCTGATAGGATGGTGGTGGGGATGGGCCCTGCTGAGGTTCTGTGCCTGCTGGGCTTGGGAAAGCAGCAGAATCCTTTCTGCCAGATGGAGACCTGACATTGTGCCCTACCAGCAGAGCTTGGCTTGAGCTCTTCTGCTTTCACTGTCAGTAAATGTTATAAAAATCTCAGGCCCAGCTGGAGAAGAGAGATTTGCAGTTTTAAGTGTTGTGTTCTTGGTCCCACCTTGGCCGTTGATAATTACAATAAAAATGCTGCTTAGATAGAACCTGTTATTTCCAGTGTGATTTACATTGTAACAGTTCTGTTACACACTGGAACTGGGGACTGGGGGAAATTAAAGTGATTCTGATTGAGCAGTCTGGGTTTAAAGCAGGAAATGCCCAGGTCCATGTCTGAGTGTTGTTCTGTCATTCCAGCACATTGTCTGGGCTTGTGGAATTCGATGGCTACTACCTGGAGAGTGATCCTTGCCTTGTCTGCAACAACCCCGAGGTGCCCTTCTGTGTAAGTGACCCTGGAATCACACAGTCATGGAATATCCTGCACTGGGAAAGGCCCACAAGGATCAAATCCAACCCCTGTCTCTGCACAGGACATCCCAACAGTCCCACCCTGGGCATCCCTGCGAGTGGTGTTCAAAAGCTCCTGGAGCTCTGGCAGCCTTGGAGCTGTGCCCATTCCGTGGGGAGTCTGGGCAGTGCCAGCACCCTCTGGGGGATGAACCTTTCCCTGATATCCAACCTGACCCTCCCCTGGCACAGCTCCAGCTGCTCTTCATGACACCAGCTGTAGCTTCTGTTATGAAATCCTTCCCAGTGGTGGGGATCCCAGCCATTTCCAGGTGTGGTTTCCTGTGTCCCTGAGGTTTTGGGATGCCCTCAGACAGGCCGTGTGTCCTTGTTTGTCTCCCTAGTACATCAAGCTCTCGTCCATCAAAGTGGACACGCGCTACACGACCACGCAGCAGGTGGTGAAGCTCATTGGCAGCCACACCATCAGCAAGGTGACAGTGAAGATTGGAGACCTGAAACGAACCAAGATGGTGCGAACCATCAACCTCTACTACAACAACAGGACCGTGCAGGCCATCGTGGAGCTGAAGAACAAGTATGTTCATCAAGTTTTGTGTGCAGTCTCTGGATTTGATTTGTTCCCTTGGCTTCTTGTTTTTCCCCAAGGTTCCTCCTTAGACTATTGCTCATCACTCTCAGCCACATTGGGTGGGATTGTTCTGAATCCCCTACAATTGTTGAAGCAAAGATCCAGATTTCCTCTGAAGCTTGAAAAATGTCTGTAAAATTTGTGGATTCTAGCTTTGTCCAGGCTCGCTTTTAAGCACCTGACTTAATTGTGTGGGAACCAGTAGTAATACTGAGAGCACTTCATGGGCAGTTTGACTCCAAAAGGGATTTGGACTTTGCAGCATGTCCAGGAATGCTGAAAGCATTAACATTGTTTGTTTGAAGCCGTAGAGTAGAATTAAAATTAGAAGTTGGAGGGTCTCACTCTGAGCTCTGCTTTACCAACCAGAAATGGCTCCTTTTCAACACACTGCTCAGTCTGGAGCCAGTCCTGCTTATGTGCTTCCCCTTCTTACTTCTTGAGATGTTCTCACCAGAATCAGATCTCTCTGGCTTAGGGATTAATCTGTGCCTGCCGCTTATTGCTTATTTGAAGTCTTAATCCTCTGTGACATCACAAGTGGCTGCTGTGGAGAGGATTATGATGTCACAAAGAGAGGATTCTGACTTCAGGTTGAGAATAAGCAGTGGGAGCAGATGAGATCTTTAAGAAATAAATATCCTGTTTTCATGCAAATGTCCTTACTAATAAAAAAATGGAGGTGAAAATCCCTAGAAAATGTCTGTAGAATTAAAGTTTTTCCATGAGGCATCAACAGCTCTTTAATCCCAAACAGTCTCTCTCTATGAAGAGGATAAAGGCTTAAAATGTATTTCTGGCTACATATCATGTCAATACAGAAGCTAAGGAAACGAATCCTAGAACTGCTCTCCATTCATCCCAGTTAAAGGAGATTTGGAGCCGAGACGGTTGCATTTGGCTTCTCCTCACACGTGGGCGGGGAGGGAACTTCCCTCTGGAAAGCCTTCCTTTCCTTTTCTCCCCTTCCCACCCCTCCTCTAGGCCGGCCCGCTGGCACAAGGCCAAGAAAGTGCAGCTGACCCCGGGGCAGACAGAGGTGAAGATCGATCTGCCCCTGCCCATCGTGGCCTCCAACCTGATGATCGAGTTCGCCGACTTCTACGAGAACTACCAGGCGTCCACAGAGACCCTGCAGTGCCCCCGCTGCAGCGCCTCGGTGCCCGCCAACCCCGGCGTGTGCGGCAACTGCGGCGAGAACGTCTACCAGTGCCACAAGTGCAGGTCAGTGTGTGTGTGTGTGTCCCCAGAGTCACTGTGTGTGCCCTCAGTGCCACTGTGTGTGTCCCCAGAACGTCTGCCAGTGCCACAAGTGCAGGTCAGTGTGTGTGTGTGTGTGCCCAGAGTCACTGTGTGTGCCCTCAGTGCCACTGTGTGTGTCCCCAGAACGTCTGCCAGTGCCACAAGTGCAGGTCAGTGTGTGTGTGTGTGCCCAGAACGTCTACCAGTGCCACAAGTGCAGGTCAGTGTGTGTCTGTGTGTGTGTCCCCAGAACGTCTACCAGTGCCACAAGTGCAGGTCAGTGTGTGTCTGTGTGTGTGCCCAGAGTCACGTCTACCAGTGCCACAAGTGCAGGTCAGTGTGTCTGTGTGTCCCCAGAGTCACTGTGTGTGCCCTCAGTGCCACTGTGTGTGTCCCCAGAACGTCTGCCAGTGCCACAAGTGCAGGTCAGTGTGTGTCTGTGTGTGTGTCCCCAGAACGTCTACCAGTGCCACAAGTGCAGGTCAGTGTGTGTGTGTGTGTCCCCAGAACGCTGCCAGTGCCACAAGTGCAGGTCAGTGTGTGTGTGTGTCCCCAGAGTCACTGTGTGTGTCCCCAGAACGTCTACCAGTGCCACAAGTGCAGGTCAGTGTGTCTGTGTGTGTGCCCAGAGTCACTGTGTGTGCCCTCAGTGCCACTGTGTGTGTCCCCAGAACGTCTGCCAGTGCCACAAGTGCAGGTCAGTGTGTCTGTGTGTGTGTCCCCAGTGCCACTGAATGTGTCTCCAGAGTCACTGAGTGTGTCCCCAGAACGTCTGCCAGTGCCACAAGTGCAGGTCAGTGTGTGTCTGTGTCCCCAGAGTCACTGTGTGTGTCCCCAGAACATCTACCAGTGCCACAAGTGCAGGTCAGTGTGTCTGTGTGTGTGCCCAGAGTCACTGTGTGTGCCCTCAGTGCCACTGTGTGTGTCCCCAGAACGTCTGCCAGTGCCACAAGTGCAGGTCAGTGTGTGTGTGTGTGTCTCCCCAGAGTCACTGTGTGTGTCCCCAGAACATCTACCAGTGCCACAAGTGTAGGTCAGGGTGTCAGTGTGTGTCCCCAGAGTCGCTGTGTGTGTCCCCAGTGTCACTGTGTGCCCCCAGAATGTCTACCAGTGCCACAGGTGCAGGTCTGTGGGTGTCAGTGTGTCCCCAGGGTTCCCAGAGCATGCAGCAGTGCCACAAGTGTGTGTGTCCCCCAGAGCCCTCCAGGGTGCCCCACACTCCCTGCCATGTAAATCCCCCATTCTGGTTAATACAAGCACACAATCAAATTAGTGGGGAAGTATAAAACAGGCTTACAGGGATTTAATATAATGCAGGCTAACAAAGGGAGCCTAGGAGCACAATACTCAGCGAGCTGAAGTTTCACATCAAGGCCTCGAAGTTCACACCACAGAATTCCCCGGAGCAGGTTATTTTCGGCCTGCCTGGGCTGGAGGCTGGAGTTCAGCTGTAGGATTGCAGGGCTTCCCCCAGGATCCCTGGCTGGGGCTGGACAGACAGTTCTATTCATGCCTTTTGTTGTTGCTCTCCTCATTTAGAGCGGGCTCAGGGGTAATTTACTGTGTGCTATTCACACTTCCACTACAGCCTTAGAAATCCTTCTCTTTTGTCACTTTTGTCTCCTTATCTGATATCACTTTCCCCTTATTATTGTCCCTTATTCCTTTTTAATTCTCATGGGATTGGAGGTGTTTAGCAGGATCTTTCCTGGTGATAGCTGGTGTGTGGAAAGGTTTCCACATCCCTTCTGGAGTTCAGGGAGCTATAAATCAGTTCTGTCTGCTGCCCTGTCTGCGGTGGGGTAAGAAGTGCTGCAGTCAGTCCCACTGCAAAGCCCAGACCCTACAAACCAGTACAATTCCTTTATCTGTGTTCTCCTAAAGGACACAGTGCCCCAGCCTGACTTTCTACTGGGAATTCCTGTCATTAAAGTAGAATTGTTAGGAACAATTTCTGTTCCTGCTTTTTCCAGCCAGAATGTGGCACTGCTGTAAGCACTTCTTTTGTTGCCTGATGTGTAGGTTTCGATTCTCAAGTATTTCCCTTCCCTAGGGCAGTCTGGTCACCAAGATGTTTTAAGAGCCACACACCTGAGTCCATCCAGTTTATTTCTTAGCCTCAGTTGCCTTGAGCTGCCGGTTTTGAGCAGCTGCCTTGCCTTTCAGGTCCATCAATTACGATGAGAAGGATCCCTTCCTGTGCAATGCCTGTGGCTTCTGTAAATACGCCCGCTTCGACTTCATGCTCTACGCCAAGCCCTGCTGTGCTGTGGACCCCATCGAGAACGAGGAGGATCGCAAGAAGGTGAGCCTGGCAGGAGGTACTGGAGCTCTGGGCCCTTGTGGGGACAGCTGGGGTCCACCCCCTGTCAAAATCCTTCAAAGCTCCTCTCTGACTGAGGCAGTCTGGGTTTGTGTTTTGCTCCACCACACAAGGGATTCTTCAAAGGACATCATTCAGTGCCTCACTTAGGAACTGACTGCATCTCTTTGACTTGCTGTAGAGGGGGATGGATTTGGGTTGTTCTGTTTGCTTCCCATCCCACCTGAGGAGCCCTGCTAATGAATGAAGAGCCCTCTGCACTCTATGTCCTGTCCCAAAGGATTAATGTGCACAGTGTAGTGTCACAGAGTGTGCACAGTGTAATGTCACAGGATGTGCTCAGTAGTGTCACCAGAGTGCTTCTCAGGGCAGAGCCAGGCTGCAGGGTCACCATTTAGTGATTTCCCACCCTCTTCCCCTAAGAAAGGCAAAAGAGAAAATTTGGAGCTTGGTGACTGTAGTTCTGAATATGAAATATGAGTTTCCTTTCCTTTTCCCTTCGCAGGCAGTGACAAACATCAACAGTCTGCTGGACAAGGCTGACAGGGTGTATCACCAGCTGATGGGACACCGACCACAGCTGGAGAACCTCCTGTGCAAAGTGAACGAGGCAGCCCCTGAAAAGCCCCAGGTGAGGCGGGCCAGGTGGAGCCTGCACAGACCTCCAGGCTGGGGACACACTGGCCCTGACTCTGCCCAAGGCAGTTCTTGCTCAGGTGCTGCTCTGCAGTTGTTACTTTTGTGTGGAGCCTCCATTTGTGATTCCTCTTGGCTTTTCCCCATTCCAGGATGAGTCAGGCAGCAGTGGAGGGATCAGTTCTACCTCAGCCAGTGTGAACAGGTACATCCTGCAGTTAGCCCAGGAGTACTGTGGAGACTGCAAGAACTCCTTTGATGAACTTTCCAAAATCATCCAGGTATGATGTGCTTTGGTCTGGATTTGGGTCAGGTCGTTATTAGGAAAAAAACCCAATGTATAATATCATTAACAACAGGTGATCAGCTGCATATTTTCAGGGAAATAATAATAATTTCTAAAAACTATGTATTAATTATTAAAGCTTCAGCTAGCTTGTGAAACTGGTTTTCTCAGCAGCTACATCATGAAGAGCAGGAGACTGAACAGATGGTTAATTAAAGAGAATTGAATTTTTGCATGTATCTAAGTGTTTGAAAACACAGCAGTCTAAAAGGTGACCTACAGAAACATTTTATAAATTAAATGTAATTATTTGTGTTCAACAAGTCACATAAACACTGCAAAACCTGCTACATCATGAATGCCCTTTTGGCTGTGATATTTAAGCATATTAAATATATTTAGCTCCTTGTATAAAGAATAAACTACTCTGACTTACTCTGCCAATATTAATAGTAATTAGTAGTATGGATTTGTCACATTTCCAGTATTACGTTGCATGTAGTGTAAACAGCAGGGAGGATAACTGGGAATTAGGCTGATATTCCTCATGGATTTCCCAAGTCTGTCATTCCTGTGAAAGATTTCAAGTTTGGAAACATTTGCTTAAAAATATTTCTCCACAAAATACGCAGTGAAAATAACCTATGCCCGGGACTGGTGTTGTGTGCTGGCTCACTGTCCCTCATCTGTGTTCCCAGAAAGTGTTTGCCTCGCGGAAGGAGCTGCTGAAACACTTAGTTAAAAATATTTCTCTGCAAAATATGCAGTGAAAATAACCTGGGACTGGCATTGGGTGCTGGCTCACAGTCCCTCATCTGTGTTCCCAGAAAGTGTTTGCCTTGCTGAAGGAGCTGCTGAAACACTTGGTTTAAAATATTTCTCTGCAAAATACGCAGTGAAAATAACCTGTGCCCAGGACTGGTGTCGTGTGCTGGCTCACAGTCCCTCATTGTGTTCCCAGAAAGTGTTTGCCTCGCGGAAGGAGCTGCTGGAGTACGACCTGCAGCAGCGCGAGGCGGCCACCAAGTCGTCGCGCAGCTCGGCGCTGCCCACCTTCACGGCCAGCCAGTACCGCGCCCTGTCCGTGCTGGGCTGCGGCCACACCTCCTCCACCAAGTGCTACGGCTGCGCCTCGGCCGTCACGGAGCACTGCATCACCCTGCTGCGGGCCCTGGCCACCAACGGCGCCATCCGCCACATCCTGGTGGCCCAGGGCCTCATCCGAGAGCTCTTCGACTACAACCTGCGCCGGGGCGCGGCCGCCATGCGCGAGGAGGTGCGGCAGCTCATGTGCCTCCTGACCAGGTGAGAGCTGCTCTGGGGACGGCCTCGTCCTTGGGAGCCGTGCCTTGGGGTGTTAGCTTGGGTATTCTTCATCTGTTCTGCACTAACGTTTAGCCCTTAGAGTTGTAGCACTGACTTTTCCAGTAGTCCTGCAGTTCTTTAGTGTATAACTCTAGACTCCACACGCAGCGTCAGCTGCTGTTTCTCCCACTTTGGTCAGACACAGCAGTTCCTCTCTGGGCTTGGGAATCAAGGACACCTCACTGCCTCAGGCCCCTTCTGTAACCAAAACTAACCAAAAGTGAGCTGAGCGGAGCAAACTTGGGGTAAATGACTTCATTACCTGAACTGGAATTGGAGGATTAACCCCCAGTACGCAAATGAACCAAACTTACAAAAGTGTGAAAATCCCTGTCCTGTGGTCTATTTTTGGGTATAGGCCCTGGGGAGCTTTGTCTGCCCAAAATGTACCTGAGGGCCCTTCAAGTAAATGCAAGCACTTTTTATTCCCTTAGTTTTATCAGACCTCTGTTTTTAGGTAGTCCCAAAAAGACATCAGGAAAGCCTCCTCAGGAAGGGAAAGGCTTGTAGGAGGAGTTACCTTACAATCACAGAGTGGTCTGGGTTGGACAGACCTCAGAGACCACCCCGTCCCAGCCCCTGCCATGGGTGTCTCTTAGACTCCAACTCCCTGTGCATTCGTTACCAGCTGAGCTGAAATCCCAGGAGCTTTTGGCATTTAGTACAAGCGAAGCATAACAGTGTTGTCTTTTTCCTCCTGGAATCAGGGACAATCCAGAGGCCACACAGCAAATGAATGACTTAATCATTGGGAAGGTTTCTGCGGCTCTGAAGGGACACTGGGCAAATCCAGACTTGGTGAGAGACTCCGGTGTTTTTCTGTCTCTATTCTGCCCCTTTGCACTGCTGGTGTATTCTAATCATTGCATCTTCTCTCTTATGGTGTTTGGAAGAAAAAAAAAAAAAAAAAGAGTCTCAATAGGAAATGACATAAATGTCAGAGTGCAGCACAAAATTTTGTGTACAAGGTACATGCTGAAGTTTCCTCAGGCAGTTCCCTGTCTTGGCTTTGCTTGTACCTCTCCAGCAGGTTACCAGTCACCCAAGTGTGCATGGGATTAAATTCCCTTAGATCCATGTGTTTTGAACCTGAGTTTCTTAAAGATGAGAAGGCAGAAGGGAGTGGGGCACCCCTCGAGCTCCGGCACTCTGTGTTTCAGGCCAGCAGCCTGCAGTACGAAATGCTGCTGCTGACAGACTCCATCTCCAAGGAGGACAGCTGCTGGGAGCTGCGGCTGCGCTGCGGTGAGTCCAGACCCAGCCCAGCCTTCATTCACACTGCCGTGCCCACAGCCAGCACATGCAGGAGCATTTCCCCCTCCAAACCATCCCAAGTGCTGTCTAGAGCTGTGCACGTGTGTCCTGTCTGCAGCTCTCCCAGGATAATGAGCACTCCTGTCTGCTTTCAGCTCTCAGCCTCTTCCTGCTGGCTGTGAACATCAAGACTCCGGTGGTTGTGGAAAACATCACCCTCATGTGCCTGCGCATCCTTCAGAAGCTCATCAAACCACCTGCTCCAACCAGCAAGAAAAACAAGGTACTGCCTTAGAGGCTGAGCAAAACACTGAGAATTTGCTGGTTGAAGTCTGACACACTGATCTCAGTGAGGAATTAGTTTGTGAGGAAGCCAGGACTTGCTTTTCCTGGTCCCTGTTCCTAGGGAAGCACAAGCCCTGTGACTCTGGTCTTTACACACTGCAAATTACAGATGACTACTTCCTATTTTTCACTGGGTTTTGGTGACTTTGACCACAAGTGTTCAGGGTTTGCTCTTTCCCCCTCAGTTCTGAGGCATGGGGAAAGAGCTTCAAAGCCACAGCTTGGTTATTTTGAGCAGGCTTATGGTGCCTTCAGCAGCTTTGTAGAATCAAGTACCTAAATTTGATAGAATCAAGTACTTCTGACTCAGATTTTTAAATACAGAGTTACAGTTCTCATTAAAATATATTGAATGACTGCTATTGATTTTAATTTAGGATTAGACTTGCAGGAGCGAAGGTATTTTTCTCTGCTTTGATCTGTCTGTCTGATAATCACAGATGGATCTCAGAGATGGATTTACTGATATTTCAGTAGGAACTGGAATATCTCCCTTAGTTCACCATTAACAGACACTTTATTACCCTGCTGCTGTCCAAGAGCTGCATTTGCCTCTTGGTGGCCCAGCCCCAGTGATTCACCTCAGGAGTTGCTCTTGGGGGACAGACTGTGGCTTTCTGAAGAATCACAGAGCTTTTTTATTTGTTAGGATGTGCCCATGGACGCTCTCACCACTGTAAAGCCTTACAGCAATGAAATCCATGCACAGGCTCAGCTGTGGCTCAAGAGGGACCCCAAAGCATCATATGAAGCCTGGAAGAAGTGCCTCCCTGCCAGAGGTAACCCCTGTGCCTGTGACCTGGTGCAGTTTTGTGCAGGAACATGTGTCCCCAGATGTAATAAGGAATGTGCTTCTGTGGAGTTGTGTTGGCTTCTGTCCCGTGACATCTGATACCATCCTCACATTTAGCCCTTAGAGTTGTAGCACTGACTTTTCCAGGCTGTGTGCCTCAAACCCTAAGCAGAAAATGCTCTGTGCCCATAGAGAACCAGGCAAAAAATTTGAAAAATGAAACTTGTTGCTTATTTAAATTGATACCAGCCAGCTGGAAAGCTGGTGGAATTCCTTGAGAGAGGAATTCCTGGGATTTGCATGAGGCTTGGAGTTGAGCATGGCTCCACACAGGAGTGAAAATGGCAGCAGAAGGAGATGGGAAGCACTCAGCTTCTCAGCTGGAGTTTGGCGAGTTCCAGTAAGAAGACAAAAATACTCTGGCAGTTTGTAGTTCATGACTGCTGACAGTTCTCTTGGGCTCTGCTCAATATTGCAGGTGCAGATGCCAACGGGAAAACTCCCAGCAAAGCTGAGCTTCACCAGCTCTACTTGTCAGAAAAATACATCTGGAAGTGGAAGCAGTTCATGAGTCGCCGTGGGAAGAGAACGTGTCCTCTGGATCTCAAGCTGGGACACAACAATTGGCTGCGACAGGTAAAGGTGGGGAGAGCCCCGGGGCAGGGCTCAGTCACACACTGTGGGTGCTTTCTGCAGTTCTGTGCAGGGGTGGCTGCCACTCACTGCCTCTAATTCCAAGTCAGGTTTGCAGCTGTGTTCCTTTAGAAATGCTTCATCGAACTTTCATCTGGGAGTCTGTGGGTTCTTAAACTCTGAACCTTTGATTGCCACGGTGCTCCTGCGTGCCTAATGAGCTGCACTTCTGAGGGTCCTGGACCAAAGCTTTGCTTCTGGTGTGTGTGGATTAGCAGGTCACCCACACCAGGCACTCTTTAAACACTTTTGGTGCTGAGCAGAGCAGAAATTGTCACAGAACCAAGTGTTGGGGGAACAAGAAAATGCTGCCACCAGGTCACCCAACAGCCCTGATGTTGTACCTTTTGTGAGCTGTGGCAAGTCCATCTGTGCCCATCGATGTGACCTGGCTTTTCCTGCCTGTGCCCCAGGTGCTGTTCACTCCTGCCACCCAGGCTGCCAGGCAGGCTGCCTGCACCATCGTGGAGGCCCTGGCCACCATCCCCAGCAGGAAGCAGCAGGTCCTCGACCTCCTCACCAGGTATTCCACTCCTGGCAGCTCCATTCAATTCCCATCAGGATCTCTCCCTTCTTGCAGCTTTTCTTACACCTCTCCCTTGTATACCTGCAGTTCAGGGGTCTTTTTGGGCTGGATTTTTAAGCTTAATCGGTTGGGAGGGTATAGATTTAGGGAGACTTGGGGGTTGCTGCTGGCAATGAGGGCTTGCTGCCTGTACTCTTCCCAGAAGTAAGGATCAGCTATTCAGGTGTGTGGCCAACATTTCCCCTGCCTCTTCAATGGCAGAATAATAGGATGAATTCTCTTCCAGCTGCTGTGACATAACTTACCCCAGCTCATGCTTCATACTGATAGCACAGTCAACTAACTCCTTTTTGGGACAAATACTAATTTAGCCAGCAAGTAATGAATATCAGTGGTGCTGTTAGCAAAGACAAGAGGAAGGATGGATTTCTGGAGGCTTTTGCTTCCTTTCTACATGTCCTTAAGCTGGAATGTCTTTTGTTGCTGTGAAGGGGTTGTCAGCTTGTGTTTCTTTCACAGCTACCTGGATGAGCTGAGCATTGCTGGTGAATGTGCTGCTGAGTACCTAGCCCTGTATCAGAAACTCATCAAACCTGCCCACTGGAAGGTGTACCTGGCAGCCAGAGGAGTTCTGCCCTACATTGGCAGCCTCATCACTAAGGTATGGATTTGTATGCAGGAAATGACCTGTTAGCTTGGCTTTTTTTTCCTTTTGAAATCCCATCCCTTTGTTCAGTGCCCTGTTGCTGACCCTGCCAGGGTTCTCAAGTTCACACTTTAGTGCTGTTAGCTCTGAACAGAGGGAGCCACGGGGGTTTTAGCCCCAACGGGAGAATTCTTCAGCATTTTAATTTACTGCTCTGGGGTTGTAAATATTGCTGCACTGCCTTGGCACCAGGTCAGAGCCGGAAGCTGTTGTGCAGCTCCCAGGCTGGACTCTGAGAGCCCAGAGGGACAGGGAAGGAGCAGGTGTGCTGCCATTGCTGGAGAAATGGGCATTACAGCCTTTGGAGAAGCAGCACTCTGAGTTTGTTGTGTTCAGAGTGGTGTGAGTTTTCTGTGGGGATCCCTGCAGCACTCCAAAGAGGCAGGTGACACTCTCCATAGCAGTGGTGGCAGGAAGGTGCAAGGAGAAAATGAGGGGGACATTTGTGGCAGTTTTCCTCTCCTTTCCCCCTCCCTGCTGTGTCAGCTGTGCTTTCTCTGTGTCTGGCTCAGTTTCTGTGCTGAGTTCCCTTGCAGCCTGTGTTAGACACTCCAGTGGTTGTTGGCACTGCAGGGTCTTGGCCTAACAGGCTGTTAATTATTTTCAGGAAATAGCTCGTTTGCTCGCCTTGGAGGAGGCAACACTCAGCACGGATTTGCAGCAGGGATATGCCCTGAAGAGTCTCACAGGTATTCAGTGGGCCTGCAGCAGGGCTAGAGCTGGGGGATCATTGTTGTCTAACAGCCTGTGGCAGGATTTCAGAGAGATCTCATTCAGTTGTGCTGCCATTGTCAGCAGTGGATTTTTGCCATCGATTTAGCACTTAATCTCTAAATGGATTTTTCCATATTTTTTTGTGGTCAGTAAGAGTTTTTAGCTGAACTGTGGTAACATACCAGGCAAGCTTCATCATTTCACTTTATTACATTGCACAGTCCCTGGCACCACTGTAAATGCTGCTGCTTTATTCCTACCTGTTGTTCCTACCTCCCTATTCTATGAGAGCTTTTTTTCATCTTCTAGGGTGTATACCCTTTTAAAAAATTTGTTGGAAAGGGACATACCTGATGAACTAGGTCATTGTTTTTTGTATCCTCTTTCACATTCTTCAGCCCTTAGTGGCTGAATCTATAAAGCCTGGCTTCTTGCAAGAAGCAGCATGTTGATCAGTGTGTCATGGGAAAGAATCCTTGTGTTTGCTGATTCTTTACTTTATTGTAGGAGTGACTGGTTTGGTGATGTCACTGATAAGTCATTTCACATCATCAGAGGTATTAGAAGTATTACAAGAGGAGCAATCTTCTACTTTTGGAATAGCTTGCAACAGAAAAAACGCCAAAGAGTGCAGAATTTTGTATCAAGCACACAAGAGACTCCTTAGGCCTTTTCCTCATTCCCAAACTATTTTTTGTATTTTGCAATTTACAAGCCAGGCCAAAGCTTTTGCCTCCAGCCACTCAGTTCACAGGAGTGAGCTTTAAACCACAGGCTGATGGGAGCTAGAACAAGCCATTTTTATGATACTGTGCCCTATTTGCTGCTATGAAATTTAGAAATCCAAATCTCTCCAAACTCTTTCCTGAATTTCTGTGGCTTTCTAGGTCTTCTCTCTTCCTTTGTGGAGGTGGAGTCCATCAAAAGGCACTTCAAGAGCCGGCTGGTGGGCACGGTGCTCAATGGGTACCTGTGCCTCAGGAAGCTGGTGGTGCAGAGGACAAAGCTGATTGATGAGACCCAGGACATGCTGCTGGAGATGCTGGAGGACATGACAACAGGTAAAACCACCTCTGTTCCATAAATCCAGCCTTGGGATCAACCAATATGGAAAAGCAGAACAGCCACACAAAGAGCTTTTCTGAGTGACTGCTATGATCAGGGGGGTTTATGGCTTCCAGTATTTTCTGTTGACACAGAACAGTTGAATAGCGTTCCTAGTCACCTCTTCTTTTCCAGGAATCTCTGTCTCCTCATTTTTATGGGGCTGTTTTACTGCAGCCCAGCCATGCAGAGGCTTTCCTAGTAACCCTACCAATAAATACCTTCTATCTTTCACAGAGGGGATTTGCAGAAGAAGAGAACTGCAAAGTGTGGGGCTGACTGCACAAGGATTTACTGCGTGTGCTGAGTTAAAGTGGGATCTATAAAATTGACTGCAGTGTCCATTTTAAAGGCTCCTTTTCTTGGCAGGCACAGAGTCAGAGACCAAAGCGTTCATGGCCGTGTGCATAGAGACTGCCAAGCGTTACAGCCTCGATGACTACAGGACCCCAGTGTTCATCTTTGAGAGGCTCTGCAGCATCATCTACCCTGTGAGTGGGCCAGGGTCACACTGCCTGAACACAGCCCTGGAATGCTTCGGGAAGGGACTTAAAGATTGTCCAGTCCCACCCTCTGCCATGGCAGCAACACCTTCCATGATCCCAGGCTGCTCCAAGCCCTGTCCAGCCTGGCCTTGGACACTGCCAGGGATCCAGGGGCAGCCACAGTTTCTCTGAGCACCCTGTGCCAGAACTCACCTCTGTCACAGGGAACAATTTCTTCCCAATATCTGACCTAAATTTCCCCCCTTTGATTTTGAACCCATTCCCTCTTGTCCTGTCACTGCAGCTCCTGATGAACAGTCTCTCTCTGGCTTTCCTGCAGCCCCTTCACACCCTGGAAGATGTCGTAGGGTCTCACACAACCTTCTCCTCTCCAGGCTGAACATTACCAACTCTCCCAGCCTGTCTCCATAGGGGAGGTGCTCCAGTCCCCTGAGCAGCTCCATGGCCTCCTCTGCATTTGCTCCAACAGTTTCATG
This sequence comes from Sylvia atricapilla, assembly GCF_009819655.1. Taxonomy (NCBI): domain Eukaryota; kingdom Metazoa; phylum Chordata; class Aves; order Passeriformes; family Sylviidae; genus Sylvia; species Sylvia atricapilla. The sequence goes on from NC_089161.1 coordinate 6,244,224, forward strand.
TCGTTTTTTTTGTTGTTGTTGTTGTTGAGGGTCACCAGAACTGTGTGCAGTGCTCCAGGTGGGGTCTCATGATAGAGGAGGAGAATCACCACCAAGCACCTCTAGCAACCCTAGATCTGTTCCTTTTCCCCAGGCACAGCAGTGTCTGCAGTCAGGATTCACCATTAGCCAATGTAGACCTGGATACACAATCCCAGTGTGTCTCATTTGGGGGGGTTGCTGTTCAAGGTCCATGAGGAATTTGGTTACTGAATGATCCTGGCCATCCTCTGAGTGTGGCTTGCAGAGCAGATGCACCAGTGGGGAAAGGGCTGAAGGTTTAGGAACCTTCTCCCATAAAAATGCAGGAATGGGAGCATGGTTAGGGAAAAACTTTTTCACTCTGTCCCTGCTGCTGCTCTTTAGGAGGAGAATGAAGTCACTGAGTTCTTTGTCACTCTGGAGAAAGATCCTCAGCAGGAAGACTTCCTGCAGGGCAGGATGCCAGGGAATCCCTACAGCAGCAATGAGCCTGGCATCGGGCCTCTCATGAGGGACATCAAGAACAAGATCTGTCAAGACTGTGACCTGGTGGCTCTGCTGGAGGACGACAGCGGGATGGAGGTGAGAATTTCTGGAGGTGGGGATTTCTTGCACAGACCTGTGGGATGCTGGTTTTGGGCAGCTGGTGGTTGTTGGGCTGGTGATGTAACAACCTGAGCTTGTTCTTAACTTGTTCTTCTCTCCCTTTCAGCTTTTGGTGAACAACAAGATCATCAGTCTGGATCTGCCTGTGGCTGAGGTCTACAAGAAGGTGTGGTGTCCCACAAACGAGGTGTGTGTTACCTTTGTACAAGTTAACAGCACAGAGCACCCATCCTTCACATCAACAAAAAACTGGGGAAGAACCAAAATCACACGAGTCAGGATTTATTTCCTGGCATTTAATTTATTGGGTGTAACTGCTCAGCACCTTTTGGTGCTCTGTTAGGACAGATTGTGCATGGTTCTGCAATGTGAGTGATTGCAGAGCACTGCCTCAGGTGAGCTGTGTCCTGTGTCACGTGTGACTCTTCCTGAGGAACAACCTTCCCTGTGTTCCCCTGGGGAGAGCTGAATGTTGTCACTGCCTTTCAGAGCACATTTCACACTCCTTCTGCACACGAGGGTTTTGTGTGTGTGTACACACAGGGACACCAGATTGCTCCATCAGTCTGTGCTTCAGGGACAGGCCCAAGTTATTTATGCACAGAACATCCAGTGGTTCTCCATATTTGCACTTCTGCTCTCGTGTTTCTCATCAGGATCTCTTGCATTGACAAATTCATCCTTTTTTTGCTTTTCATAGTATGTGTTGTGTGTTTTTCACATGAAGAAATGCACCCAGCAGTCTTAAGGGTCTGGTCCACCACATCATACTAAGCTTGTTCCAGAGGTGGATGTGGTCCATCCACCCTTCTTTCCTTGTAGCCACTAAAATAAACTCCCACTGACACCATCAGGCTCAAGTTTACCCACTACAAATATGTTTTTAGAGGCCCTTGAGATCATAAAACAAGACTGATGTGCCCGGCATTTCTTGGTCATTCCTCATTTCCTCCTGGCCTCAAATCATCATTGAAACCTCAGTCTCCTGAAACCATTTGTGGGAAGAATTTAAACAAAGTGCCAGTTAGCCGTGAATGATGATAAAATGGGTCTCACTAAGCTTTATTTCAGTAACAAAGCCTTCAGTACTGCAAAATCACGCCCAAACCTGGTGACAGTGATTATTTTTTAGCAAGGTACCAAGTTGGAAAGGGAGGTGAGGTTAATCTGTGAGCTCTGATTTGAATTCTGATCGTGTCACTGGTGGAAATGATCCCCCTGCTGCCCCTGGGAGCAGCAAGGAGCTGTTCCCGTGGGATGCTGGGCTGTGGCTGGCGTGCAGCTCTCCCGGGAAGCAGTTCTGCTGGTGAAAGGCAGAGTTTGCTCAGCATTCCTGTGGATGAACAGCTTTCATCTGTCTTCCTTTGTGAGCACCTCCTGGAGCCGCAGCTCCCATTCCCTGGGAGCGACAGGCGCACAAGAAACGCAACCTCAGGCCCCTTTTTGTTTCCCTTGTCTCTCAGTGGCTTTTTTTGTTCATCTGCCGTTTTACCAGGGCCCCTGTGGTGTTAATTGCTGGTCGCCAGCGTGGCCTTTGAGCAGATCTTCCCCCCGGGGCTTTCCCTGTGCTTATGTATTTGCTGTGACATTAAGCACTGCTTATTCCACATTAGGCTTAGCACGATCCCTGACAGGTTTTCTCTTGCAAGGTCTCCTGCTCCCAAATCTGGGATTTTTCTTTTCTGCTTTTTATTCAGACCTATGGATTAAAAATGGAAAGTTTCATGATATGCTGTCAGTATTTCCAGCTGGAAATGCATCTGGAAAACTGTCCCTTTCTCAGAGTAAAAGCACAGCTTTTTGGCTGTATCATTCCAGTGATGTACTGTCTTACTGAAAGCTCATTAAATTGCCTTTTACTCCTCTTCCATTTGCCATCACTGCAGATTTTATCTGTTTGAAAGCTTTCATCCAGTTAGCTTGTCCTGCTTCATTTCCTGGCCTGTGCCTGTTCCCTGTATTTTCCAGGTATGCTGTGCCATACCCTCAGAGGAGAGGTTGCCATTTAAAGCAGGTGTTCCTCTGCAGATGAACCCATTTTCCTTGGCTCCATCTTTCACTGGTGCTAAAGCAAACCTGGAGGAGATGGAAGGAGGAAGAGACTGTTTATTACCAGTCTGTCAATTAATTAGCAATTAGCAATGCCAAGAAAAGCTGGGCAGACCAAGGGATGAGTTAATGATGTTTTTTCAGGTGCCTCTACTGTTGTTTTTAATTCATCTCAGGAAAGGGAGAATGAGGGAGTGAAAGATTTCCCTGTGTTCCCATCCTCAGGTGAAACAGCACGAAGGAGAGCTGGGGCTGGAGTGTCTGTACACACTGAAACCAGAACCAGGCTTGTGTACAAGTGCCCAGAGACAGAATTAATCAAAAGCTCTGCTCTTGCAGGGGGAGCCCATGAGGATCATTTACCGCATGCGGGGGTTACTGGGAGATGCAACAGAGGAATTCATCGAGTCCCTCGACTCCACCACTGGTAATGCATTTGTCTGCTGAAAGCTGGGATTAGATTTGAAATCTGAGGTTTGCTGCAGAGCAATGACATTATTATCCTCACAGCAGTGAGCTTAAAGTTGATTGACGTTGCTTTTGCTGCATTTACCTGCTTCACCTCGAGTGAAGGAGGATTTTAACAACACTTTAAAGCTGTGCTTCAAATGTGAGCACTTGCTTGGCATGGGGACCATTCTGCCCAGCCCTTCTTCATATTCCTGCTCTTAATTCTTTTCAAATTCAATACAACTGAAGTGAGTTGAATTGCTGGCAAATGTGTGCTGCTCTGCTCTCCATTTCTGCTTGCACTGCACGAGCGTGTCCCACTGTGGCTGCTCCTGCCCTCACCACCCATGTCTGTCCTGCAGATGAGGAGGAGGATGAGGAAGAAGTGTATAAGATGGCTGGAGTGATGGCCCCGTGTGGAGGCCTGGAGTGCATGCTCAACAGACTGACTGGCATCAAGGACTTCAAACAGGGCCGGCACCTCTTAACCGTGAGTCTCCCTTTGGCTCTGGACTTACGGGGTGGGAAATTCCACAGACATCCCTTGAGCTGGAGCAGTTCTTTCCCTCTCCCCTTCCTCTTGGTTAACAATTCCTTACAAAACTTGAAATGTGTAGAACCTGATGAGTTGGTAAGACTGAATCCTGTCTTGCTGGAGGGATTGATTGGTTTCTGCTTTGGCCTTACCTGAAAACCAAAGCTGTGCTAAGATATGTGTATATATATATATATATATATATATGTACGAATTTGAGGTGTACTGTACTCCAGAAGTCTGGAGATGCAGGTGTATTATTGTATTAGACTATTACTTTAGCTTCAGCAAAATTTCCACTTGTTATGAAGGTACCACAGAGAACATGTCTGCTGTGTTTTGTAGGTGCTGTTAAAACTCTTCAGTTACTGTGTGAAAGTGAAAATAAACCGGCAGCAGCTGGTCAAGCCAGAGATGAATACTTTGAATGTCATGCTGGGGACTCTCAACTTGGTAAGGACAACCTGGACTTCCAGAAGTGTTTTTTTCCATGGATTCCAATGAATTTAAGCTACTTCTGATTGCCCTGATGCCTTGTGACAACTACAGGAGATGGGAAGTGTTGCTGTGCTGGCACTGCAGATAGTCCTTTGGATGTTCCTTATCTCTTGTGGGTGGGAGTGTGGGGGGCAGTGAAACCAGCTGGTGTTCCAGGGACAGTGTTCAGGATTCCTCTTGCCACCTTAAACCAGTTCCTATTGGTGTTCCAGTGCCTCTTCCCACCTCAAACCAGTGACTTACTGCTGGTGTTCCAGGGACTGCTCCCACCTCAAACCAGTCCCTGCTGGTGTTCCAGTGCCTCTTCCCACCTCAAACCAGTTGCTGCTGCTGTTCCCCTGAGCACTGCCATCTCTTGCAGGCTCTGGTGGCTGAGCAGGAGAGCAAGGACAGCGGGGGAGCAGCGGTGGCCGAGCAGGTGCTCAGCATCATGGAGATCATTCTGGATGAATCCAACGCGGAACCTCTGAGCGAGGACAAGGTGAGTGCCAGGGCTCCTTTCCCTGGGGTTCAAGGCTTCCACACTGCTGCTCACAGGGATGCTGAGCTCCAGGAGCTGGAGGGGAGTGCTGATGGAGTCTGACCCTCATCACACTTCTGGCAGGTCTAGGCAGGCCTTGGGGAAGGGCTTGAGGAGGGCCCTGAACCAAAAGCACTGCGAGGCTGCGTCAGCATGAGTCTGGCATGGGTGGATGAGGGTTGTTACAAAGCACTGCTTGGATCCTTTCCTTCCTGCTTTGGGCCACGGGCCAGGGAGAGACAAGAAAAGACACAGCTTGGCCTTGTTTTTTGGAGTGTTTTTATATGTGTTGAAAGCATGATTGATTTTCCAGCTAATTGAGAATAAAACTGTATCTCAGTTAGACTGAGAACAAGAAGAGCTTCTCACTCATCTTTTGAAGCTGTGGGTGGACAGGAATCTGGTGTGCTTTGGGTTGGAATTGTTAGACTTTTGGCTGGAAAATGCTTTAACAGTAGGTGGAATAAGGCAGGTGTCAACTAGAGGGGTTGGTACAGCCATCCCATGAAACCTTTGGGGACGGGGCTGGGTTTTATTTTTATCAGTGACTACCCCTTCACAACTGGAGGAACCCACCAGCTCCCAGAGTGGGAGATTTATTCCTGAATGTAAATCCTGCTGCTTTTCCTTCACAGGGCAACCTCCTCCTGACGGGGGACAAGGACCAGCTGGTGATGCTGCTGGACCAGATCAACAGCACCTTTGTGCGCTCCAACCTGAGCGTGCTGCAGGGGCTGCTGCGCATCATCCCCTACCTGTCCTTCGGGGAGATGGAGAAGATGCAGATCCTGGTGGATCGCTTCAAGCCCTACTGCAACTTCGATAAGTACGTTGGCACAGTTCAGCTAAAAGCACCTAGAATCCATTGTGCTCACACATCTCTGCTTTTATTTCCTCACTGGCGCTACTCCAGTGTAATGCCAGGCTTCAGCTTCGTTTCCTCTTTCACTTCTAAGCCATTTTTGAAAGAAATAAGTGAGCTCTAGCTTGAGAAATAGGTGTTCAGAGAATATTTTGAGGTGACAGGGGCCTGAGTAGCTTTTCTGAATCTCTGAACTGGGGCAGTGATATTCAGTGATAATGTCAGTGAGAATTACAGGCAGAGTTACCATTTCTTCTCTTTGTTCAGGTATGATGAGGAGCACAGTGGAGATGATAAAGTTTTCCTGGATTGCTTCTGTAAAATAGCAGCAGGAATAAAGAACAACAGCAACGGCCATCAGCTGAAAGATCTCATCCTGCAGAAAGGGATTACACAGAATGCCCTGGATTACATGAAAAAGCACATTCCCAGTGCGAAGAAGTAAGAGTCACTATTTAATGTGTGTGGTTAATGTGTGTGGCTCTCCTGGACGTCTTCCTCATCCCATCACCACAATCTCCCAAGAAATCCATGAACAAGTGCCCATTCAGAGCTGTGTTGCAGAGGTCTGGTGAGGCAGTGCATGTGTAGGGATGAGCAGAAAGCCTGAAATCTTCCCATTTGATACCCATCCAGGCTGATTCCTTGGATATCTCAATCCTTGTGTTTCCTGCCTGTTCCCTCCTCCCACACAGCAACAGAGTTTTTGCTGTTGGTGGCCAACTCATGAACACAAATCCCCAGGCTCAGAGCTGGCACTGTGGCTGTGCACAGCATGGAAGTGGGAGTGTGACTGTCCCTTCATTAATGAGCTGATGAGGGACACCAGGGAGGGAGTGTTCCCTGCAGCCTGGAGCTGTGCTGCTGGCTGGGACAGTCCCCTCAGCTGCTGGCTTTTGTTTTCCGTGCAGTTTGGATGCAGACATATGGAAGAAGTTTTTATCTCGACCTGCACTTCCTTTTATCCTGCGCCTGCTCCGAGGCCTTGCGACGCAGCACCCTGCAACACAGGTGAGGCCAGGGGGATGCTCCTGCATTGTCACTCTGCTCTGGGGCTGGAGCTGAGGAATAATTCCTCTAAGAGCTGGTTCTACACTGATTTTCACTGGGTTTTCATCATAGTTGGAACAGTTTTGCTCACAGCTTTTCTCTACCAGAAGGTGTTGATTCTAGTCTGAAGGGAATTCTCTTCAGGGGGTAGAGCAGAGAGAAAATGCAGTTCTCCTGAGCTTACCTGTTATAAGAATGTGAAAGCCTGTTGGGAATATCAAAGTAGGCATAGGTGTGGAAGCTGCTCAGGTATTCCCTGGGCAAGTTCTGCCTTTGCAGAGTGAGTTTTGTGTGTCACATGACAAGATTGGGAGCATGACTACATGTCTTTGTCTTGATGCCTCTGCTGGGCAGCTTCAGGCATCATGTGGAAAAGTCAGAGATTCTGACTTCAATATTTCCTCCTGCTGTGTGGTGTGAGATTGGCACACCAATGTGAAGAGAAGGTAATTATTGATAAGCTCCTCAGGACGTGATTGTTGGTGTTGGAAGGCATCAATATAATGTCTTATCACAAAATAAATGTTTTCTCCAACATCCCCATCTGAGCTCCTGGTAATGACCAGTGGAGAGGCCATTTGCCTCAGTCTTACACACAGTTTTTAGGGCCCAGGAACATTAGAAAGGAAGGAACACTGGTTGCAGCTCAGTGCTCTGCCCAGCTGTCCCTGTGGGATTAGAGGGGACAGTCACTGTCCCGAGTCCCCCTTTCCTGAGCAGTGCTGTGTTCCCATCCCCACAGGTGCTAATAGGAACAGACTCCATCACCAACCTGCACAAACTGGAGCAGGTATCGAGTGATGAAGGGATTGGGACGTTGGCAGAGAACCTCCTGGAGGCACTGAGGGAGCACCCCGAGGTGAACAAGAAGATTGACGCTGCGCGGAAGGAGACGCGCGCTGAGAAGAAGAGGATGGCCATGGCCATGAGGCAGAAGGCCCTGGGCACCCTGGGCATGACGGTAATGGCTGGGTGCTCTGGTCCTTTGGGGGCTTTTCTTCCTGCCTGGCCCAAACTGCCTCAGCAGGAAGTGTGTAAAGTGATTTATTGATGAATATTGCAGAGCTGCAGCCCCAGGTTTGCTTCGTGCTGCTGGGAGGGAACGCAGCTGCTGGGAGATGGGATGGGCATTCCAGTGCCAGTGGTGGGCATGGTGTGGTTTGTCATTCTTTTTAACCTGCTGGAGCTTTTCTCTCTTGCAGACAAATGAGAAGGGCCAGGTGGTGACCAAGACTGCGCTGCTTAAACAGATGGAGGAGCTGATAGAGGAACCAGGACTGACATGCTGCATCTGCCGGGAAGGATACAAGTTCCAGGTAATGGGAGCTAAAAGTTCTGGGTAGTGAGAGCTAGAAGTTCCAGACAGTGGGAGCTAAGAGTTCCAGGTAATAGTGGTGGGAGATTCAAGTTCCAGGTGAAGGGAGGCACATTTTCAGAGCCCTCTCAGCTCCTAACCGGACTTGCCAGTAGCTGGTTGCACAAGTGCTGGCAGTGGAAGATCGGGAAGTCTTGGGCTTGGTTCTTGGGATCAGTAGTTCCAAGGTGGCTGGGAAGTGGAAGTGTGTTTTCAGTGAAAGCTGGAAAAACACAGGATCAGTTTAAGTTTGAGGTTGGGACTGGGAGAGGTTCAGTTCAGTGTGGTGTGGCAGGAGCAGGAAATGTGCCCTGTTGCAGAGCAGAGTGGTTGCTAAGCCAGCTGTGTGTCCTTGCAGCCCACCAAGGTGCTGGGGATTTACACCTTCACCAAGCGCGTGGCGCTCGAGGAGTTTGAGAACAAGCCCCGCAAGCAGCAGGGCTACAGCACAGTGTCTCACTTCAACATCGTGCACTACGACTGCCACCTGGCAGCTGTCAGGTATGTCTGCCCACTGCCAGGCCTTGCCAGGGGGGGTTGGCATCAGGGCACTCACCCTGGCACTCGGATGGCTGGGCTGGGTTGATCACTTTGCAGCCTCTGTCAGCGTGGATGTTGCAGTGCCTTTCCACACCCAAGCAAATGTTTCCAAATAAGGAAAAGGGGTTTCAGTTTCACCTCGGACTTTTAAGGAAAAGCACCAGAAACTTCTGTGTTTCCTTCACTGTGGTTGACCCCGTGCCAGCACAGGGGCACTGGTTGCCTCTTTGGGATGTTTCTCAAAACCTGTGGCTGTTTCTAATGGCCAGCAAGCCAAATAACCCTCCTAAAACATTAAGTACTTAAGAAGGAGCACAGAAGTGCTCAGGGCTTTTTGGGGTACCTTAGCCAGGTGTAAGGGCTTTCCTGCACCTGAGCGTGGCTTGTTTGGTTTTTGTGTCATTTGTTATTTTCTCATTTAAAACCTTTTGATTTTCAAAGCACATCTGATCGGCTCTCACAATTATTCTAAGCCCTTCTGAGAGGTGCTGGACAGCCTCAGAACCTGATACACATTGCTGAGGCTCATTACACGCTGGCCTCAGATTGTATCAGGTCTGCTTTAACACTGCTGGACTCTGCCAACTCCAGCATTGAGAGAAGCTGTTGAATTGTCATTTTTGGGATGTTTCCTCAGACAAAAGCTTGCATCCATCCTCCTGATTGCCTGGTGTGCTCTCTTTCTCTGTGCAGACTGGCTCGGGGCCGTGAGGAGTGGGAGAGTGCAGCCCTGCAAAATGCCAACACCAAGTGCAATGGGCTCCTGCCAGTGTGGGGGCCCCACGTGCCAGAGTCTGCTTTTGCCACGTGCTTGGCACGGTGAGTACAGACAGGTTCTTCCCCACCTGGGTGAGTCAGGTCCTTGCAACACACGCTCCTGAAATCTTGGGATCAGGGGTGGTGCAGCTGAATCTTGGTAAAACTGAGCCATTTCAGGTTCTGCCATCAAAAGTGAATCTCCTAAAAAAGTGCAGGTGTCTGTTTGCTCCTTGGCCTCATTTAAATAATTTCAGAGCCTCCTTAGCCCCCAGTCACTGCTGAAGGTGCAGTGTTGATTCATTTGTGGCCCAGTGAGCCCCTTCTGCACAAAAGAAACCTTCTGATGCCAGTGCATTCCCTGGTGTAGATTTCCAGACTTGTCTTGGATGGTACTGAGATAGCAGTTGAGCTACTGTCTGGAGCAGATGGAGATGCTGTTGTCAGGATTCACCTTGTGCTGGGTTTGTAATATCACATTAGAAATTTTGAACCTGACAAAGGGTAGGTGTAGATCAGATACTGGGAAGAAAGTCTTCCCTGTGAAGGAGTATGCACTGGCACAAGATGCCCGGGGAAGTTATGGGTGCCCCATCCCTGGAAGTGTCCAGTGCCAGGTTGGATGGGGCTTGGAGCAGCCTGAGGTGGTGGAAGGTGCTCCTGCCCATGGCAGGGAGTGGGACTGGATAATCTTTAATATCCCTCCCAACCCAAACCATTCTGGGATTCTGTGCAATCAAGAGTGGTAACATCCTGGAAGCATTTCAGCCAGGGAGCTGTGTCCCAGGTCCTGGGCATGGGAAAACAGTATTGATGAGTGGACAGATATCTGCAGATGGAATTGGATTTGCCAGAGTGAGCTGAAAGGCTCCCTTTGGGGAGGTTAATCCAAGGTAGCAGGGGCAGGCTGCCTCTGTGTCGGCTGTTCCTGCTTTAAAGCTTTCCTGTGCCATCTCTGCTGGCATCCTGGGCCGTGCTATGGCAGGAGGAGCTCTGGGAAGGTTCCCTGCTGTTTTGCAGACACAACACTTACCTCCAGGAGTGCACGGGGCAGAGGGAACCCACGTACCAGCTCAACGTGCACGACATCAAGCTGCTGTTCCTGCGCTTCGCCATGGAGCAATCGTTCAGCATCGACACCGGGGGCGGCGGCCGCGAGAGCAACATCCACCTCATCCCCTACATCATCCACACCGTGCTCTATGTGCTCAACACGTCAGTGCCACCCCTCCCTGCCCTCCCCCAGCCCTGGCCCTTGCTCTCTGCACCGGGCAGCACAGATGGGAAATCACACCGAGTTTTAGGAGGAGCGGGGGTTGCACATCCTAAGGAGGTTGTTAAGGATTTACATTGTTGGGAGTGAAGCCTGGACATGCAGGATAACAGGGAACCTATTGAGTAAAAGCAATTGGGAATTAGCTTCTCTTTCCATTCTAGATGTAATTATTACCTCTGGGGTGAGCAACAGGGTTATTACATTAAAGAAATTCTGCCAGCTTAATTTTCTCCTGAGCAAGCAGAAGAGACACTGTGATGAAGTAATTGTTAGTTGGAAACTTAACCCTGATATCTTTTTATTCAGTGTTCAAGTAACACAGTTTTATTTCCAGATTTGACATCCCTGGAGGAGGGTTCAAGTTCATCAGATTTTCCTGATATTTTGAATTATTTTTTGGGGTGACTATTGTTATTTTTTACCAATAAACAGCAGTGCTTTGGCACTGCACTGAGGCTATGTGGCCACATCCATTGGCACCCAGATGCTTTGGAATACATGAGCTGGTTCTGATCCTGCAAAAATGGGATGCCCATGGATATCCTCTGTTTGAGGAGTTAGATATTAGTAAGTAATACTAATTAGATGAGAGTATAAATATTAAAATACACAGCAAGGTCACTCCAAATGCAGTGCAGTAAAATCCCTCTCACTTTCCCGCCTGGAACTAATCAAGGTTTTGGCTGTAATACAATTTGTCTTTTGTTTTTAATATCTATCTCCAGATCCCTGTGCTATTGTTTTCCCAGTCCTTTGGGAGACAAATAAATGGAACTATTTGTTTCATCTTGTTAGGCTGCTGTTGGCACCACAGAGCCCAGAACCCGCTGGGCAGATGTGGAAAAAAGGCCTTCTGTACTTCCCAGACAGAATTTTTAATATTAAATGGAGAAAATAAAGAGCTACTACTTGGCTCCCAGCTGCATCTTTCAGCAGATGAAAAGGTCACACAACCCTGACAGCTTCATGTGCTGGGATGCTGCTTGATGCCTGATAGGGAGAGTTTATCTCACTTCAATGTCAAGGGTCTGACCTGGCTAGCAGCCTCTGCCTGGTGCAGTAGAGCCACAGAGGTGGTGAAGTGTGATGCAGCTTCCCAAAGTCTCCTGTAACATGGTTTGCACTGTCAGTTCTGGGGTGTCAGGACTCTTGGGACACTGGAGCTCTGAGGGAAAGGAGGAAAATGATAAAATATTTATATAAGCTTGCAGTAAAGTGCAGTGTCTTTTGGGGTTGAATTGGGCCTGTATCTTCCCAGGGGTTGCTTTTGCAGTAGAGGAATTGTATAAATGGATCCAGGTGTGGCTGCAGGAGCTGCAGTGGCTGTGTGGTGTCCCATGGGAGATGGCACCACTCCAGTGCCTGGCCTGGCTCCATCTTTTTCCCAAAGAAAGGGAAAAATACCTCTACAGAGATGTCGTCTTCCACTAGGGCAATGGCAACTGCCTGGCAAACCTCTGGTGCCCCCCACAACTGCAAGGGAAATGTGTTTGCTTCGCTGGGAGCAAATCCTCAACCAGGGGGTGAATTTGGGAAAAGCTGGTGGTGCCCACAGGGAGCAAATCCTCAACCAGGGCTGAGTCTGAGGTGTGCTGGTGGTGCCCAGCTGGTTCCCTGTGCAGGGTGCCTGGGCAGTAGCAGAGTTGGAGCCCGCTGGAGCCAGAGCAGCCTCTGAGGCTTTCCTTGCGTTGCAGGACCCGGGCGACCTCTCGGGAGGAGAAGAACCTGCAGAGCTTCCTGGAGCAGCCCCGGGAGAAGTGGGTGGAGAGCGCCTTCGAGGTGGACGGGCCCCACTACTACACCGTGCTGGCCCTGCACATCTGTCCCCCGGAGAGGTGGAGGGCCATCCGTGGGGACATCCTGCGGCGACTCCTCGTCACCTCCCACGCGCGTGTGGTGTCCCCAGGAGGGGCCAGCAGGTCAGTCACAGAGCTTGTGTCACCATCACAGAGTGGCACCCACTCGTGTCACAGAGCCATTGTGTCATCATCACAGAGCCACTCGTGTCACTGTCACACCCGCTCGTGTCACTGTCACAGAGCCACTCGTGTCACTGTCACACCCGCTCATGTCACTGTCACAGAGCCACTCGTGTCAGTGTCACAGAGCCACTCATGTCACTGTCACAGAGCCACTCGTGTCACTGTCACACCTGCTCGTGTCACTGTCACAGAGCCATTCATGTCACTGTCACAGAGCCACTCGTGTCACTGTCACAGAGCCACTCGTGTCACTGTCACAGAGCCACTCGCAGCTATGGGGAGTGTGTGTAGTTTACACCAGGTGTTAACCCCTCTGAGTAACCTCTCCTCTCAGTGTTGCAGAGCTGCAGAATCCCAGCCTGGCCTGGGTTGAGTTGGTTGGGAGAGACCCTGAAGCCCCCACAGTGCCATCCCCTGCCATGGGCAGGGACACTCCCCAGAGCCCAGGGACATCCCCAGAGCCCAGGGACACCCCCAGAGCCCAGGGACACCCCCAGAGCCCAGGGACATCCCCAGAGCCCAGGGACATCCCCACAGCCCAGGTTGCTCCAATCCCCATCCAGCCTGGCCCCGAGTGGCTGCAGCTGCACCCCAGGGCTGGTGTGAGCAGGAGCATTTCATTCTGGATGTTCCTTGCAGTGGATCAGTGAGCTGATCAATGGAAGCTTTTCCTTTTTCCTCCCCCATCTCAGCACTGCAGTGGCTCCAGCCATGAGCTGTCTCTGAGCTGTGCCTCACTCCCTGTTTGCCTCCCTAAAGAAGCTCGTTCTGGGCCCTTTTGATCAGTGCTCCATCCTCCCTCAAATAGAAAAATAGAAATAGAAGTCAAATGCCATTGCTTTTTAAAAAGAAAAAAATCAATAGCAGCTGTCAGGCACTTAAAGCACAAGAATAAGTGGCTGTGCCTGCCTGACAAAGGCACAATATTTCCAGAGAGGGAAAAGGAATTCCAGTTTCTGAAAGGATGATTTGAAATAGCTGTCATAATTAGGAATCAATTCATTATTATTCTAAGTCGCCTTAAAGGGCATTCTTACGCTGATGACATTAATTAGGTGTTTGATAAAGTCATTACATTGTAGTTGCACAAACCCAGCATGAACCAGTGCTCTTGGAAAAGGGAGAGAGCTCTGAAAGGGGCTCCTCTATTGATCTCAGTGCTGCTCTCAAGCTCCCCTGGCTCCTGTTCCCTGTTTCCAGCAGCCTGTCTGAATCCTGGGGGTCTGACAGATCCAGGAGATGTCCTGGAGGCTCAGGAGGGTGCAGCTCTTCCCTGGGCTGGCAGAGCTGAGCCCAGGGTGGGTTTGCTGCTTTTTAAACCCTCCCTAAATGTTCTGTTCCTTCCCCAAGCAGCGCTGTAATAAAAGCATATTGGAAGAGGCAGAGCCAGGAACTTCCAGCTGAAGCATCCAATGCCTGGAATTTCAGAGGAACACACTCAGAAATAGTGCTCAGGAATTATGTCAAGGTTTATTCAAGGGCTTTCTTTAATCTCTGCAGACTAAGAGAGCACAAAGCCTCCTTCTGATAAAGCCTCTCAGAAATAGCAATATGGCAGCTCTGATTTCCAATCAGAAAGCACAGTTCTGTGCTTATTTATTCTGGTGGAAAAGCAGGAAGAGGGCGATGGATGGTGAAAGGCTCTGCAGATAAGTGCCAATATCTTGAATTTGTAGGCTGAGGCAGAGAGGAAGCCACTGGCTGTGACACCAGGGTAATGTCTGCATGCAAAGGATTAAAATTGGCATTCCACGTTCAGGATGGAAGCAGCTCCATGCCCAGAACCAGGGTGAAGGCTGGGGACACTCAAGGGCTCACTTCTACCTGTGCATCCCAGAAAGGGACAGGAGACACTGCAGGAACCCCCAGGACATCTCCAAAAAGCTGAGGATCTGCTCATGATCTGAATCCCTGTAAATCTCGGGAAGGTGCAGGAATGCTCTGCATTCCGTCATTCCAAGGCAGCAAATCCCACACCTTCCCTGTCCCCTGGGAGGTGCCCATCCAGCTCCTCAGCTGGACCAGTCACACAGATTTGGGGAGAATTGAGCCAAAAAGGGTTTCTGGCTCTGTCAGGAGTGATGGTACCACAGGTACCAGGGGGAGATGCTCAGCACTTCCCTTGGTTTGGAAACTTCTCCAATTTAAACCCAAAGATTAAATTAGCAGAATGGATCCAAGTTCTGGGTTTGTTCTGTTTTTGTAAATACAATTTACAGATTCCAAAGAACCGAATCGAGTGTTCATTGTTACTGAACCACAAATTCTGGCTAAAAGATCTGTAGATGTTTTTCAGCATAGCTTTCATCTGGAATTTGGGAGGAAAAGACCCTTTTGGTTTTTTTTTTTCCCTTTGCTCTTCACTGTGACCTTTGTAAAACACTCCTGAGGGAAGTGAGGCTTCCCCAGTGTCTGGCTTTGTGCTGGCAGTCCCTGTCCAGCTGCAGGAATGAAACCCAGCAGCTGCTCCAGGAGGTAACTACAGCCCTAACCCACAAGGGCCTTTTGGTTTTCAATTAAAGGAGCAGACTCCAATGAGATCAAACCCATTCACATGAAGAGAAAAGTCTGTCTTGCAGTATTGGGGAGGCTGGAATTAGCCTTGCTCTAAGTTGCTCTTCATCCCGTGGAAATTTAGTCACCTTTACTAATTGGTTTTCCTTTCAATAATTAAGCTGAGCTGCCCGAGCAGGCTGCCACCTACTAAGATGTCTGTTTTAAAGGCACACACACAAATGGAGCCTTTTAATAAGAGCAGCAAAATGTTCATTTTTCCCCCAAAGGTCCCAGTCTGGGGCAGGTTGCAGCTGGACCCCCTGTTGTGTTGCTGATTTGCAGCAGCAGCAGCTGAGCTGGTCCTGGGTGCCTAAAAAAAGGGATTTTTTGTTTTTCCAAAGCTCTGAAGTGTTGAGCAGGAAGCAGCATGTGATGGGGCAGATGTACCTGAGGAGCACAGGCACGAGAATTCCAAACCCATGAGAGCTGCTGGCAGGAGGTTCTGCCTTGCCAGAACCTGTTTGTGATTAATCCTGCAGACTTTGGGAGCTGCTATCCCAGCACACTTCGGCACCTTTTAGGGCATTCCTGCTGCTCCAAACCCAGATGCTGGATTTCCAGGAGAAGTCCTTTCCTGGCAGGAGAATAACCAAGGAGATATTAAATAGAAATTCCTCAATTTCTTCAAGGACAAGGAGATTTCCCTCAGAATCTTGCAGAAATGCTTTTATGAGTTAGGAGCACAAAGCTGTTGTGTCACTGCTACCCCCCGTGTGTGAGACCTGGATTTGGTCATTCCTTCAGGCATCTGCTGTTCTCCCAGCACTGAACACACAAACAAGGGCTGGACATTGTTTTTTCCCGCTCTGCCATTGACTTCCTGTGTAGTCTTTGCCCTCCAGTTCCCTCTGTGCTGGTTTCCTTCCTGTGGAAGAGTGTTTTAGTGCAGAGCTGCTCTGTCACACAGCACAGGGGCTGCCCAGCCTCAGGAGCTGCTGCACCAGAATCTCAGAGGACACCCAGAGCCCATTCCCTGCGTGTCACTGATGGGCTCTGGCTGTTCCAGCTTCCATGCTGCTTCATCAGGTGGGTTATCCAAGCTCCCAGTGGAGTTAATCCCAGGCTGGTTTCCTCCTGCAGACTGGCAGACAAGGCAGTGAAGGAATACGCCACGTACCGCTCGGGCCTGCTCTTCTGGGCACTCGTAGATCTCATTTACAACATGTTCAAGGTAAGGAGAGCACTACAGCCCCTCTGCAGAGCTCCACTTCAGCTTTCTTACCCCAGCAATTACAGGGGTTTGAAAGAGAAATTAAAATTTGAAAGCCCTTTCTCCAAAATCTTTGGAAACAAAACTTCACAGAATCTCAGGATGGGTTGGGTGGGAAGGGGCCTTAAAGCTCATCCAGTGCCAGGGGCAGGGACACCTTCCACTGTCCCAGGCTGCTCCCAGCCCCATCCAGCCTGGCCTTGGACACTGCCAGGGATCCAGGGGCAGCCACAGCTTCTGTGGGCACCCTGTGCCAGGGCCTCCCACCCTCACAGGGAAGGATTTTTTCCTTCTTTTTTGTTCTGCACCTTGTAAAAACAGGCCACAAGAAGCTGCCTGTGCTCATTGTGCCCCTTGCAGTTCAGTAGCTGAAGAATTGAGAGACTTTTCCAGTTGGCAGCACTCCTTTCTTGTGTATTTGCTTCTTTCTCCTGTTCATTGTTCATGGAAGGAAGGGCATTGCAGGCCAGGGAAGTGGTTGGGTGAGGAAGGAGACGGGGGCAGAAAGAAACCTCCAGCTTCCAAAGAGGATTCAGTACTCAGGGTGAGAAAATGCCTGGGACCTTGTTTCATTCTGTAAAAAAAGATCATGAAGTTGCAGTTGGGGAATTGTTTTCTCTCTTGGTTGTTTGCAAGAGGCAGGGATGGAAATCCAGGAGCAATGGGAGAAGGCACCAGGGCTTGCAGTAACTTTTGTTTTTTAATGAAATAATTCTTTCTGGCCTGATTTGGTGTCTTCATCCCCTGCCAGAAGGTGCCTACCAGTAACACGGAGGGAGGCTGGTCCTTCTCTCTGGCTGAGTTCATCCGACACAACGACATGCCAATCCACGAGGCTGCAGACAAGGCCCTGAAAACCTTCCAGGAGGAATTCATGCCAGTGGAAACGTTTTCCGAGTTTTTGGATGTGGCTGGTGAGTGTTTGCTTGCCCTTTTATAGGCTGCCTTGTGCAGCTCGTGACTGGAGACAGCAGCATTCCTGACCCTGGGACAGGGAGAGGAGGGATCAGCACTGCCCAGCCACAGCCTGAGCTGTCCCAGCACTGCTGGGACACACACCTGAACAGCCCCAGGCAGGAAAACCTCCCCCCTAAACAGCTGTAGCACAGCTGGAAGGTGCTTTGGGGGGTCTGAAGGCTGGTGAACAGATGTGACCATGCAGCAGCTGGGTGCAGCCAGAGTTGCTCCCCAAGGATTTTGGTGCCTCCAGGAGTCAGGAGATGCTGAAATCCTGCAGGGAAGCTGAAGCTGCTCGTTGTTCTCCCAAAATCTGTACCCCAGGCCAATCTCTCACTGCCCAGCACAGGGAGCAGAGCTGGGACCCTGGAGCTACCCAAGAGCAGTTCCATGTGGATTTAGTGTTTCATTAAATTCACATTTCAGTCCCTCCTGCACATGCATCCAGCAGGGTTTACCCTCCTCGTGTCCAGCCCCAAAATAACCCTGCAGCTGTCAGCAGCTCACACATGGCCCAGCACAAATCCCTCCTGGGGCAGGACGAACAGCCTGGTGGGGCTGATTGTTCTCTCTTGTCTTCTTCTGTTCCAAGGACTCTTGTCAGAAATCAATGATCCCGACAGCTTCCTCAAGGATCTCCTGAACTCCATCCCCTGAGCCGCCAGCACGGAGCAGCTTTGGGCAGAGCCTCCATCGCTTGCCTTCCACCCCTCTGTGTCCCTCCTCGTGCAGTCTGTCCCTTCCCCGAGGAGTGCTGCAGAATTTTGTTGGAATTTATTTTTGTTTTGTTTTATTTCCCTTTTATTTTTTTTCTTTTTTTTTTTTTTAATTTTCTACAATTTTTCTTCATGGAGTGATTTGGAATTTAGATTTTATCTTGTGTTTCAGCGCTTCTATCTGTAAAGCCTTGTGCATTCAAGCTGTTTGAAAGAACTTGTACAGAGAGGAATCCAAACCAGTAAATCTTAATGCTTTAGTGTGCACCTCTTTGAAGTTAAATAAACCGAACAAATGGGTAAGCTGGGCTCGACTAGTGCTTGAAGCAGGCAGGAGCCTCCATGCCCGAGGTGTTCCTCACGTTCTCTGTCCAGCCCTGGGCCTGCACAAGGAGCCCCAGGAAGCTCCCAGGAGGAGCAGCCAGGCACTCCCTGTTCCTCAGGGTCTGTGTGGGGCTGGAGCCTCAGGGGCTCTGCCAGGACAGCCTTTCCCCCTTCCTTCCCTCCCTTCCCTGTGCAGGCAGCAGCTCCATGGCCCCTCCATGGAGTGTCCAGGGCCTGGCCTGGCTCCCTCCAGGCTGGATCCAAAGCTCGCTGTGCCTCCAGTGGGTGGCCCCTCTCTGGGGGCTGCTCTCATCCCTGTCCCCTCTCTGAGAACCCTCAGCTGCAGCCAGAGCCCTGCACAGCCCCCTGCAGCCCTGCATGCCCTGCATGCCCTGCCCTGAGCCCAGCACTGCTCCCCACCTGTGCATGCTGGTAACTCACCTGGCACAGTTCTGCTGACACCTGGTGAGGCTGGAATCTAATAAAGCTTTCCCTGGATGCCTGGTCTCTGTTTGAACTTGAATTTCCTAGCACGGTCCCATCCCAGAAATAATAATAATAATAATAATTTGAGAGGCTGAGTAACTCCCCAGCCCCTTTGGTGCCTGCTGTGAGTGTTGGCCACGCGCTGGGGTTGGCAATTAGCAGAGGGGTGAAGGTGCAGTGTTTTTGTTCTCACCTCCATCAGTGGGGGCTGATGTCACTCCTGGCAGCTGCAGCTGCTGCTGAGGAGGGGACCTGGGCAGGAGATGCCCGGGGAGGTTTGGGTTGGTGCCCCACAAGGGCCTCGGGGCTGGGGGTGTGTTGGTGGCTCTGCCTGTGAAGTGCAGGAGGGGCTGGTGTGGCCTTGGCTCTTTGGAGCAGCCGTCCTGCACCTCTGCTGCCCTGGAACCACATCAGAGAGCAAAGACACCTCTGAAAGCCCGGCAGAGTCAGGGCTAACAGTCCTCTCTCCCCACGGCAGCTGGGCTGCTCCAGGCTGGGTGCAGGAGTTACCCAGGGCACTGCCGGGCACTGCCAAACCCCTCCCAGAGCTGGGAGCAGCAGGAGCCTTTGTGCCTGAGCCTCTCGAGGTTCTCAGCACGGTGCAGGGCAGTGACCCCTCCGTGTTTTGGCTTTGCCGTTTGTGTAACACGGAGTGCAGAAGGTTTGGGGGCCGGCAGGAACACCAGGCTGCCTTCCTTCCCTCTGTGTCTTCCCTGACAAAACCAAACTGCTCTTGGCTGTGCTCAGCTCCTGCTGCCCGGCTTTGCCTGCAGCTTTCCCAGCCAGGGAGCTCCAGCACAGCTCGGGGTGCAAATCCTGGTTTGCTGCACTTGTGCTGGCACAGCTCTGTACAAACACATTCAGCCGCTGCAGGAGCCAGTGAAGTTCCCAGCAGGGAAATCCCTGTTTCTGCCCCTCAGTGGGTCACCAGAGCCTGGGAGCTCCCAGGAGCAGAACGTGGTCACTCCTTGTTCAACATTAATGACAATGAGCAGGTGGCACCTCAGAGGGAGGAGTGACACTGTTCTTGCAAACAGCCTTGCAAGAAGCTCCTCAGAGCTGTCCTGGGTGGCTCTGCGGTTGCCCAGAGATGTATTTTGGAAAACAAAGGTGGTGCAAGCAGAGCCTCCCTGCCCAGTGATCTGTGGACGAGCCAGAGCTGAAAATGGGAACGTCCTGACGGTGCTTCGTGGAGCAGATGGGAGGGACTAAAGGTGACAACAAGCCCAGAAGATGTGGAGAGGAGCAAGAACAAAAGGAAAGTGTTTTGGAAAGTTTCAGCTGGTCCAGGCCACCCAGAGAGGCTCCAACGTTCTCAGTGCTGCACAAAGGCGAAGAGCTCCAGGCTCCAAAATCCCCTGGAATGGGGCTGGAGAGTCAGCAAGGACTTTGGGGAGTTTGTTACTTAAATTAGGAATGAGAAGACTGAGGGGAAATGCCTTAAAATGGATGAAATTACCCAAAATAATGAACTGAACCATAAGCTGAATAACAGAGGCAACCACTCCTAAAAAAAAAAAAAAATTTAGTTTATTTGCCAAAGACATTATTTGGGGAAAAGAAGTCCTTTGTGATGCAGGAGAGCCTGGCTGAGCTGTGGGATTGTTTTTAACCTGATTCTGAGCAGGAGCTCCCAGAGTTTCTGACATCTCTGCGCTGGGTTGGGCTCCAGGATTTAATTAACGTGGGGATTAATTAAATCCGGGGAGAGCAGGGACCTGCTGACCCCATCTGCTGCAGGTGTCACAGAAACCCGACCTTCCCCAGGAATTCCGTGATGTTTCCTTGTCCTGCCGCCTCCTCCCCCTGAAATTCCCTTTTCCAGGTGTGGGGGTGCACAGAGCCGGGTGTCCCTGAGCCGGGCTGGGGCTGAACCTGCCCTGCCCCTCTCTGCACACCTCTTGTGTCTCTGCAATTGCTCAGAAATGCTCCCAAACAAACCCCGGGCCGGAGCTGCTGAGCGCAAACACAGCGAGCTGTGACGTTCCAGTGCCACAAAACATTCCCTGGGCTTTTTCCAATGGAGGAAAAGTGATTTTTTTTTCTCCCTGGACTTGTGTTTGAGGCACCTTTCAGGACACGGCAGGGCCGTGGTGGGGACATCTTGGGGCTGCAGTCCCCCAGAGCTGATGGAATCCCACCTTCTCCTGCAGGAATGTCACCCCAGGCTCTGCAGGAATGACCGTCTGGCCCTGGGTGCACACAGTAACTCCTCTGCAGGGTTCCAGCTGGCCTTTGGGGTGGCCCAGGCTCCTTCCTGACCTGCTCACACCCAGGCAGCTGAGTGACAGAAACCAGCACAAAGCCACCGAGTCCGGGCTCCCAAATCAGCTCCCGAGTGTGACCAGAGGCAGGTTTGGAGCTGCTCTGGGGAGAGGCCACCTGCAGCCCGAGGAGGGTCCCCAAAATCCCAGAGACCCCCAAAGGGGCTTTCTCAGGAGCCACCCTTGGGTCACGTTTCTGCTCCCTGGTAAGATCAGGATTGGCCGTGACTCGTTTGCTGCACGCCACGTTCCCGTTCCAGGTGGGGATGATTCACTGCTCACGTGTGAGGAATTGAGGATCCGGGCAAAAACAAGCTCTGAGCTCACCAGGAGGGCTGGGAAAGGTGTTGGATGGATTAAGGACCAGATCATTTCAGGGATGTCCCCCCTGGCACGCCGAGTTCAGGGGCAGCCACCTGAAGCTCCAGGAATTGTCACTCCCTTGTTTCCAGGAGGGAAAAGAATAATGAATAAATCCTTATCTGGGAATTTTTCACAGGATCGATCCCACCCCTTCCCACTGACAGCTGGGGAGGTACCAGCTCCAGCCCTTTTATCCAAACCCTGGAGATCATCAGCAGGGATTCCCCTCCTCTCCCGAAGGGGAATGCAGGAGAAGAAAGATGCTTTTGGGTAAAATTATCACTAAAATGGTACAAAGGGCCATTCTCCATGGGGAGGGGAAGCCGCTGTGCTGTTTTAAGCCCAGGCAGGTTGGGGCCTTGAGGCAAAGCCCCATCCCAGGATGGGGAGCTTTGGGGGTGTGTAAGGAGGTCTGGAAGTGCCTCTGGAAAGATTGTCTTTTCCTGGTGCTTAGTAAGCCTTTCTTGAGCAGGATCCTCCCGTGCTGGGTGCTGCTCCTGCAGCCAGGCCCTGTTCCTGCAGGTTTGGAGTGGGAATTACATCCTCCCTCCCATCCCACGGGGACTTTCTCCCTCCTCTCACGGGTGCCACAGAACTCGGGAGGGCTCAGACACGATCCTGCCCCTTCCCCTCCCCCTGGGAGCATCAGGCACCTCACCGCCGATGTCCTGCCCCAAAAATCAGGATTTCTCTTCTGGAAAGGAGTCCCCACCCCGGCACTCCTCAGCCTGACTCAGCCGGCTCCCTTCCCTTGGGAAACACAAACCCTCGGTGGGTGAATCACGGCTGGGGCTGTGGGAGAGCCCCACCAAACCTGGTGCCACCTCCAGCTCCTCGGGGATCCACAAACGCCCCTGGAGCTGCAGGAGGAATGGGAATGATCAGAGAGCTCAGCTCTGTTTCTTCTGGAGCTGCTGCCACCAACCCCAGCCTGCCCCACAGCGGGAACCTGTTGGGAATTTTTTGCCACTGGAGAAGCAGGACGACACTTGCCCCACAGCCCTCCTGCAGTGGGGAAGGTGTGTGATATAAAAAGGAGCAAATATTAAGCAGAAATTGGAAAAATTCTGGTCTTTGTGGTTTAAATTCAGCTTTGACAGGTGGAGAGAAGCTGAGCTTTAAAAAAAAACAAGTGAATATCAAGAACTCCATGTTTATTCTTGGCTGTTGGTGCCAGGGGTGTTTGGTCTGACACTTTTCCCACCTTTCCCATCCTTCCCTGCCGTGGGGTCAGGGCAGGGGCTGCAGAAGGGAGATGCTGTAATTCGGGGAAGGAGGTGGAGGGCAGGGCAGCCAGGGACACCTCTCATTAAAGGGCTGCTGGGCTCCGGTGCCTCAGAGGGCGAGACCTCTGCCCTAACGGTGATAACCCAATAATTACTGCCATTAATCACAATCCCGCTGGTTCTTTCCCAGGTCTTGTGCCAGCAGGACCTCAGTCACCCTCAGCACCGCCCTGGGCTGTCCCAGGCTGTCCCCAGCCCGAGGGGGGAGACTGGGATGGGAGAGGGCTCGGGGTGGGATGGGAGAAGGATCAGGGTGGGATGGGAGAGGGCTCGGGGTGGGCTCGGGGTGGGATGGGAGAAGGATCAGGGTGGGATTGGGGAGGGCTCAGGGTGGGATGGGAGAGGGCTCAGGGTGGGCTCAGGGTGGGATGGGAGAAGGACCAGGGTGGGATAGGAGAGGGCTCAGGACGCTCCTGCGGAGCCTGAACCCCTCTGGGGCTTGGGCACAAAGGCCAGCCCCGAGTGAGCCCCGCGTTCAGCGCTGCTGGGCTCCGGGGGCTGTCCCGGTGGCTCAGGCTGGAGGTGGCCTCCCCACCCCAGTGTCTGTGTTTGGGACCCCCCGGGCCCCTCTCGGCGGTTTAATCCCTGCAGCTTCTCCCCGGCCGCTGTTTTAATCCCATTTAATGAGCGAACAGCGAACCCAGCAGCATCCTTTAATTATTCCTAACGTTTGATGGCAACAAGCTGATTCCCAGCGAGTGACATCAGACCCCAGAGGCACCTCCGGAGCGCCAGCTCATTCCTTCTCCTTCCTGCAGCCGCCCTTTGCTGCTCTCAGCAGGTTCTGCGTCTCGGCGGCTGCAGCAGCGCTCCCAGCCCAGGGCTGGACCCGCGGGGGCTCCACCCGAGCTCCTCTTCCTCACCGCAGCGCGGGAGGGGACCGGGGCTGCGCCGTCCCTGAGAGCTCCAGCTGGGATGTCCCCTCCTTTGGCGGGTCCCCGTGTCCCTGAGAGCTCCAGCTGTGCTGTCCCCGTGTCCCTGAGAGCTCCAGCTGTGCTGTCCCCGTGTCCCTGTCAGTGCCCCAGGGGTGATGTCCTGGTGTCCCTGCGAGTGTCCAGGTGTGATGTCCCCGTATCCCTGTCAGTGCCCCAGGGGTGATGTCCCGGTGTCGCTGGGAGTGTCCAGGGCTGTTGTCCCGCTGTCCCCGCAGGGGCACACGGCGGGAGGCAGGAGGGCGATGCCGGGGGATGCTCGGGGCAATCCCAGCCCAACATTCCCAGCCCAGCTCCGGTTTCCATCCAGCTCCCAGCGGGGGATTCCCTTCGCCGTGTCCTGCAAAATCCGGGCTAAACCCCAAAATTCGAGCAAGGAGAACAACGCGCTAATGGCTTCTGGAAGGGAGGTTTAGAGAAAGAAAATAAATCCCAATTCAGTTTAACCTTCCCCAGTGCTCGGAGCTTTGAGTGCCGCCCAACTCAGCAAAGTTCAGGGCAACAACGAGAAAGAAATCATTTATTCTGTTAATTTAAAACTCATCCCGCACTTTAATTAATGAGGCTGGGGCCCGCCTGCTGCCTCCAGGATGAGTTGGACCATTCCGGGGCTGAGGCGCTGCCCGTGGATCCCGGATCCCGGGGCTGTCCCGGCGGAGGTGCCGGAGCTGTCCCCGGCGCTGGGACACACCTGGCGGCCTGTCCGGGCCCATCGCCGCGTGTTTGCCGCTCCACTCAACGCGGATGCAAATGTTTGGTTCCTAAGGAAGCTGCCGCCGTCTCCACGGAAATTCCGGCGTGCCCCGACCGCGGATGCGCCTCTCGGCATCTTTTATCTTTCTTTTATCTCCTCCCGAGCTCAGCCGCCTTTCGGGGCAGCAACTTTGTTTGCAAAATATTTACTCCTCTCCACGGAGGAGATCTGGGATCAGTGCTGAACCCAGCCCTCCCGTGCACCCCGAATTCTGCATTCCCAGTTCCCCCACCCCTCCTGTGCACCCCAAATTCTGCATTCCCAATTTCTGCATCCCTCCCGTGCACCCCAAATTCTCCATTCCCAATTCCCGCACCCCTCCGTGCACCCGCAGTTCTCTGTTACTGGATCGCGCAGCCCTTTGGCTGTGCAGGGCCCTCTGCCCTTGGGCTGGAGCTGTTTTGTGCTGAATGTGGCCCCCAAATGTGGGCACTAATCGGACACAATCTTTGTGCCCATAAACCCCCAAACGCGGGTTTTGTGGCCGCAGCAGTAAAAACCCGCAGGAATGCTGCTGGGTTTCGGCAGCAGCGCTTCTCTCCCGTGAGCTGCTGGGACAGGGAGGAGACGAACTGGGGGAGAAATCACCTTTTAGGGAGGAGAACCCTCCTTTAAGGGCAGAAAAGGTGCGGGGAGGAGAAGCTGCAGTTCCGTGGCACACACCCTCGCACGCACCGCCAGCAGCAGCCTCACGAACACTTTCTGTTCCCGGTGACAATCCTGGCACCTTCCCAAGGCTTCCCCTGAGCGGGGAAACCACCCGGGGACCGGCCCGGCCCTTTCCCGGCCGCCGGCACCGCCCTC
Organism: Sylvia atricapilla; assembly: GCF_009819655.1. Classification (NCBI taxonomy): domain Eukaryota; kingdom Metazoa; phylum Chordata; class Aves; order Passeriformes; family Sylviidae; genus Sylvia; species Sylvia atricapilla. Next base: position 6,269,375 of record NC_089161.1, read on the forward strand.
GGCTGAGTCACCCCACGAGTGACAGGACTGTCCCCAAGCCCTGCCATCCTCCCCCGCAGGGCCCGGGCTGCTCCGGCCCCGTTTCCCAACAAAAATAAACCCAAAAAGGCGCTGCTGGAGTGGGAAAGGCTCTGCGGGGGTGAGGCTGATGCCACCACCCTGCCCCATCCCCGGGGGCTGTGTAAAAAACTGACATTTTGAGGGTATTAAAGATCCTGCTGGTTTCAGAGCAACAGCCACACTCAGGAAAGTGAGAGGGGAGAGCCCAGGGGAGCATCCCGACCTCACTGGGTGTCAGACTGCAGGGTGGAGATGGAGCTGGAGGTTTCAGCTTTTATATATCTCATCTGTTTGTAATCCTGCAGTTCTTTAGTGTATAACTCTAGACTCCACACACAGTGTGAGCTGCTGTTCTCCCATTTTGGTCAGACACAACGATTCCTCTGGGAATCAAGGACACCTCACTGCCTCAGGCCCTGAGAAATGGAAACAGAAGTGAGCTGTGGGGAGCAAACTTGGGGTAAATGACTTCATTACCAATGAACCAAACTTATCAAAGTGTGAAACCCGTGACCCGTGGTCCATTTTTGGGTGTAGCCCCTGGGGGCTTTGTCTGCCCCAAATGTACCTGAGTAAAACCTTCAGTAAATAAATAAAGAGCAGTTTTGATTTTTATTCCCTTGCTTTGCCTGGCCCCTGTTGGTCCTGCCGGCTGCAGCCCGAGGGGCTGAGGGAGGGGTGAGAGATGAGGCCTCAGCTGGATGTGAGGAATCCCAGCCCAAAGGACCCCTGAGGTCACTGAGGGGCGTTTTGGGGGTCTGGGGAGTTTTGTGGGTGTTAAAGCAGAGGAATTGTGCTTGCTTTAGAGGGATGTTTGTTCAAATACCCAAACCAACCCCTTGGTGATGTCCATCAGCAGCAGAACAGGAGCCCTGAGGTTGAGTTTGGGTCCGTTTGTCTGGAAAATGGGCACTTTACCAAGGAAAAAAGAACCTTCTATGATTGCCGAATCAACAGAGCCTCAGGAGATGCAACCAAGCCCAGGAAAATTAACATTAAAGATCCCAGCCAATGTAGAGCCCTGAAATGGTCACCGAGGTCTGGGAGTGCAGGATGCTGCCAGAGGGAAAAGCAAAGGGTGTAAGAGAAACCCAAAGGCTGGATTCCCCAGCCCGGGTCTGGGTGAAGGCGCTGGGAGCAAACCCATCCCCAGGGTGTCGTTCCCATCCCTGGGCTGGCGGGGTGGCCGCTGACAGTCCCCGCAGGCAGGGACAGTCCCCGCAGGCAGGGACAGCCCCGTGCCCGGGCAGGGGGCAGGGACCCCTCCTGGGGCCAGTGGCAGGATTCCCGGCAGGAATTCCCGACAGGAATGTCCCAGCCCTCCCGGGTGGGGATTCCCACCTCACCCACCTTGAGCTTTATTAATTTCTGTCATTAATTCAGGGGGGTTCAGCGAGGCCGCCGCCCAGCGGGAGCCTGGGGGTGACCGTGGAGGGGCTGGAGTTCATTAGGAAAAGAGCTAATTTGATTTAATGACCTGGGGAGGAGGTGTAGGTGGATCACGGGGCAGGTACCAAACCCTTCATCGCCCGGTTTATCAGCCCCTCGAGTGATTTCCTGATTCACCAAGGGAAAAAAAAATCATAAAAAATTAAAATAAAATTTTAATCCTCGGCTGGATTTTCCCACTGTTGACCACGGGGTTCTGGCTCTTTCCAGCGAGGGTGCCCCAAACCAGGGAAATCCATAAAACCCCGGCACAGTTTGGGCTGGAAGGGACCTTAAAGCTCATCCCATCTCACTCCTTCCACTGTCCCGGCTGGTTCCAAACCCTGGGATTTCCCAAATCTGGGACAAATCTGCTCCTGGCTGCCCTCAGGATCGGCGGTTTTAGTCAATCCCTGCATTTCCCGGGTGTTTCTGTGGGTCTGCACGAAGCAGAGAACATTTCCTGCGGGGTTTGGGATAGAAATGTGTCCACTGACAGCCGCAGCCACCGAGGGGTTCTGCCACCCCAAACACAAACCCAAACCCAGCCGAGGAGGTTTGGTGCTGGGGGAGAGACAAATCCTTCAGGTGTTTCTTTGAGTCACCCTTTTAATGAAGCGCCTCCACCCAGCGCATTTGTGGTGGTTGTTTTTTTTTCCAGGAGGTGCTGGCAAAACACGGCTGGGTAACACACTGACAGAGCCTTTGAAGCCCTGGTTTCGGTGCCAATTGTGGCTGGAGGTGCTGCTGGAGTTTCAGCAAGTGGGGTTACATAAACATAAATACAAATGTAAATAATATAAATTAGAAATATAAATAAGATAAATACAAATATCATCTGGCAAGCCCCATGGTTTTGTTTCAGAAATTACATTTGGGTCAACAGTGTCCCTGTGTTTCCCTTGCATCATTCCGGGCCCAGCAGAGCAATGCAGCGATCACATCATTCAATTAAACAATATCCTTTGATTGCCCAGAGGTCCGGGAGCAGCAGTTGGGAAACGCTCATTTAATAACTTAATTATTATAATATCGGCATTATTTAGCACTTAGGCAGGGCTCTGCTTTGGGATAACAGAATCCGAGGTTTATAATTTAGTCTGATCTGACCTAATCGGGCAATCATGGGATCACAGAGTGCGGAGGGATTGGAATGGACCCTAAAGATCATCAATTCCAGCCCCGCCAAGGGCAGGGACAATTCCCACTATCCCAGGCTGCTCCGGGCCTCTCCCAGCCTGGCTTTGAAAGCTGCCACGTTTGGGGCATCTCTGGAAAACCTGTGCCAGGGTCTCCCCACCCTCACAGGCTGGAATTTCTGCCTAGTATCCAACCAAAATTCCCCCTCCTTCACTTTGTCCGCGTTCCCCCCCCCCGGTCACTCCAGTCCCTGACGCAGAGCCCTCCTGCTGCTGTCCTGCAGCATCCCCTGGCAGGGGCTGCGATGTCCCCCAGCCCTTTCTCCGGGCCGAGCATCCCGCACTGGCCCAGCCCGGCTCCATCGGGGATGAGCAGGGCATTACTAATTCCGGAGAGGCAGCAGCAGGGACGCAGGGCCTGTCCCTCGTTCCGCGGACGGGAGCTCGGGGGCCCCGGGGGTCCCCAAGGCTCGGCCCGTGTCCCCAACCCCGCGCCGGGGACACGCGGGGGGAGCGGCCGCCGCTGCGGCACGGGGGCGGGGCCATGCAAATTGGGGACATTGTTATTCAAACGAGGGGCGTGTCTATGGAAATGTGACACGAGAGTGAGGCCATGGAGGCGTGGTTATTCAAATGAGCCGCTGGGTATGAATATAGGGGGCGTGGCTGTGGAAATAAGGGCGTGTATATGGAGACAGGGGGCGTGGTTTTGGCGCGTGGGCGGGGCCTGCCGCCGGCGCGGGGGCTGAGGCGGGGCCGGTCCCGCCCCGAGCCCTCAGAGCCCTCAGAGCCCTCACAGCCCTCGGAGCGCGGCGGCGGCGGCCGCAGAGACCGCGGCGGCTCCGCTACGGCCGCTCCATCCCCGCCGGGACCGCCGGCTCCTCCATCACCGCCGGCTCCTCCATCGCCGCCCCCTCCGCCATGAACTCGCTGCTCTTCGGGGAGATGGCCCGCGCCTTCTCCCCCACGGCCGCCGCCGCCGCCTCCTCGTGCCCGCTGGGCCCCGGCGGCGGCGGCCCCGCGGCGGCCGGGGGCGGCCCGCCGGTGACGGCGGCGCTGCGGAACGACCTGGGCTCCAACATCCACCTGCTCAAGGGGCTGAACGTGCGGTTCCGCTGCTTCCTGGCCAAGGTGCACGAGCTGGAGCGGCGGAACCGGCTGCTGGAGAAGCAGCTGGCGGCCCAGCAGAGCGAGCGCGACCGCCGGCTGCGCTACAAGACCTTCTCCCGGGACCAGGCGGTGCAGACGGACGGCGGGAGCCCGCCGCTGGTGCCGCCGCCGGGCCCCGGCCACGGCCCGCTGCCCTCGCCGCCGCACTACGGCCGCCTGCCCGGCACCATCTGGAGCTACACCCAGGTGCGGCGCACCGGCGGCGGCGGCCTGGAGACCGTGCAGGGCCCCGGCGTGTCCTGGGTGCACCCGGACGGCGTCGGGGTGCAGATCGACACCATCACCCCCGAGATCCGCGCCCTCTACAACGTGCTGGCCAAAGTCAAGCGGGAGCGCGACGAGTACAAGAGGAAGTGAGTGATGGGGGCTGCGGGCGGTCCGCGCTGCACTGCGGGGAAACGGGGCCGGCCCTCGCCGGGAGCGCCCGGGGACAGCGCGGCGGCCGCGGCTCCGGCCCCTCCGGCCCCGGATCGCTGCGGGCCCGGAATGAGCCCCGGGATCGGGGCGGCTTTTCTTCAAGGGAAGGGTTGGACCTCCTCTTGGTACCCAGAAAACTCTGGGGTCCATCCTTGAGGGGGTGGAGAACGCGGATCTTGTAAGGAGCATTGGCAGCTTAACTAAAAAAAAAAATGAATGTGTATATATATATATCTATAAATACATAATATATATACATATGTAAATATATATATATGTTTGTTTTAGAAGGGAAATAACCCGTTATTAATATTGCATCGCATAGTTACTCCTAAATTTAGCTCGCTTTAATTTTTTTTTTTTTTTTTGGTCTGATTACTCCAGTAGTCGGTTGTGTGTGCCAGCTCCCCGAAATGAGCTCAGTGCTGCAATATTTGGGTTGCAAACACCGCAGGGCAGGGTTTGCACTCCGGGATGCTGCTCGGAATTAGCCAAAACAAAAGCCTTTGTAAGGCCCGCTGCTCCGGAGGTCTGCCCTGGCCTTGGAATGGTGATGGATGGCGTTCCATGGGGTTGCTCTTAGGCTGTGGCAGAGATGGAGGCCAGAGGGGGGGAAAAATGTGGTTGTGCTTCTGCAGGGAGATTCCTGCATTGTCTGAGGAGCTGCTGCCCTTCGGCGCTGCCGTGGGCTCTCTGGGCTGCAGTCTGGGCGTATTTAGCCTTAAAATGCATTTCCTGCTCGCCCTTTTCCCTGCAGAAGGCGCCGAAGCCGCTCTGGTTTTGCGCATTTCCCGGCCCTGTGGAGCGTGGCCGGCTCCCTCCTGCCCGGGTTTGCAGACTGCAGTGAGCTCTCTGCACACCTCAGCTCAGCAGCAGCTTTTGTAACCACCTGCCCTGCTGAAATCACGGCGCTCAGAGGCGTTTTCTGGGCGGTTTTGGCCGCTCGGGGTGATGTGTGACCCGTTCCTCGGCCAGTGCCTCTCCTCGGAGCTCGTGTCCCTCGGGGCTGGAGCCGCGGGTGGGAAAAGGAGCTGCTCTGTGTTTTCCAGCGCTGGGTGCCGGCCCTGGTGGCACGGGCTGGGGCTGGTCTCTGCGCTCCGGTGGCCGGTCCCCAGGAAAGGCAGGAGCAGGGGAAGTGGTGCGGGATGGTGCCTTGGGAAAGGGGGGTCCCACACCGTCTGGGGTGTGGGTTGTGTCACCAAAACTTGGGGCTGCTTCTCCTTTTCCCGGCATACTTGTTGTATTCCTGCTTCTGGGGGAAGAGAAGACTTGTGGGGCTTCAGGTTGAGCCTTTCTACTGATACAAAATTGGATTTTTCTGCTTTTACTCACTTGTGTAAAGCACATTTCCCTCCCACTGTAAGGTCTTGCATGCTCAGGGGTTGCATAAACCAGATAAATGCAGTGGAGCAAAGGGGAACCTCAGATCTTTTTCTTGCCCTTGAAAGAGATTTTCACTCTGAAAAAAAAAAAGGGTATTAACAAGTATCAACACGTCGCACGTTGGTGATGTTGTATCTGCAGTGTGGGTTGTGTGGATGCCCATTACTCTGGAATTGGTCACTGTTCCGTGACCTTCAGTCCCACATGGACAACACAAACTCGGGCTTGAGGGATTGGCTTTTTCCTCTGGGGCCTTGAGCTGCCTTGGGCAAGCTCAGGGAGTGAGATTGTGCTGTTTGAGTTTCCTGCTGGCAGCCAGGTTTATGGGTTTATGCCCTGAGCTCAGGGTGTTGTTGCAGGGTCTGTCAGCCATCCTGCAGGGCTTGGGATGGAGTTTGTTCATGCAGGGCTGGGCTGCCCTGGCCTGCCACCTCTGTGTGTGTGTGTCTGCACTAAATGCACTCTTCAGGGTTCCCTTATCTTGCTGTGATCCCTTTGAGGCTCCAGATTTATTTAGGGACGTGAGTTCCAGGCGGGACAGGAGCCTTGTGCCTGTCTCCTGGGGCTCCTGGGGCTTGTGGGGAGCTGGGCAGCAGCACAGGCTCCCAGCCCAGGTGTGTGACCAGGAAAAGAAGGAAAGAAAAGGAAAAGAACCTTTCATTGCTCACTCTGAGCCAGCAGAGCCCGCAGCCTTTGTGGAGCAGCCAGGCCTCGTAACCTCACCCAGGAGCCACCAGCCCACAGCCAAGGATCCTTAAGCAGCTCGTGATAATTCCATTTATCTCCTGGGGCAAGGGGAGGCTTTCCCCCTTTCCAGGGTGGCCACTTGGCCAAGGAGGCTGTGGCTTGAAGCATTGTGAGGAAAAGCCAGGCAGGGGATGACACGGGACAGCAGGACAGTGCTGGGTGGCCAAGGCTCACCTCAGATGGCTCTGGTGCTGCTGAAGGCAAACTTACTGATGTCCCTCCTGGGAACTGGAACCAGGGGGGAAATCCAGAGGGGAAATAATCCATTTAGTTTCCTTTCTTTGAAAGGAAAAGTACCCTGCTGCTGTAAAATAACAGTGGGAGATCCTCCAGGTCTTTCCAATGAAGTGCTGCCTGTGTGACTTCTGGGATTCCCAATAGCTTCAATTGGGGAAAATATGTTTAATATCTTTGTTCCAGTCCCTAAAATCATTTTCCTTGGACATTATAACACGACAAACTGGAGTTCTGAGAGGCACAGTCAGTTGAGCACACAGATCATATTTTACCTGGGCTTTTGTTTGTGTCTGAAGCAAAATGTTGCATCTGAGGAGCCCAGCAGATACTTCAGTCCAAAACTGCCTTTGCTTTTTCCTCCAGGTGATGATATTTTACCCAAATGATGTATAAATTTGCTTCTTTTCTACTTGCTGTCTTTCCTTAATCTCGTATTTTTTTAGCAATTATCATGATTTTACACAAGAATATGACTTCAGTGAGGGAGCTAACAACTGGAGGAGTTGTAGAGGGAAAATGAAGTTGAAATAATTTTCTTTTATTCTTTCCAGCTGTTCTTGCATTTAGAAGAGCTGTTGGCCATAGGTCTGACTCCAGATCAGATCATTTATTGTTTATCAGATATCTTTGGTAATTTTTATCTGTTGTTACCCTTTTAGCAGGAAAAAGCAAAATTGTCTTTTTGCACCATTGCACTTGTGGAGTCAAAGCAGCTCAATAAAAAATACTTTCAAGGACAGTTAATTGAAAATGGAGCAGAGTCACATTTTTCAACTTAAAACACTCCGGTGAAGTGATTTTTTTTTTCCTAGACAGAATAATAACAACAATAATAATAGTAATAATAATAATAATTATAATCAGCCATGGTGCTTCAGCTGCTCTGAGGGGAGACTGAGCAGTGCAGGCTCCTGCAGGAGCAGGGCTGGAATCCAGGATTCTGTGTCCCTGGGGGATGCACGGGTTTGGCTCCTCCCTGGCTGGGGTTGATCCCCCCCAGGTTATTCAGGAGAAAAATCTGGTTTTGGAGGAGCAGCTGGGGGTGAGCCCAGCCCTGGCCCGGCTGAGGTTGGGGACCTTTGTCCTGGTTTGGGGACACTGGGGAGGGAACTGGGGGAACAAGCCCCAGTTAATGAAATCTGTTAACTCTGCCGTGCCCCGGTGCCACCGACACGGGGAAGGTGTGGGGGGATGGCCGGGATGTGCCCCAGCCCCGGGCTGGGTGTGAGCCTCACCTGTCACCTGTCACCTGCCCCGTGACCCCTGGGAGAGCTGGCATGTCCTCGAGCAGTGTGACAGTGCTGCTGTGACAATGCTGCTGTGGTGGTGCAGATGTGACAGTAGCACTGCAGGTGTGGCAGTGGCAGCGCTGCTGTGGCAGTGGCAGCAACAGTGACATTGGCAGCGCTGCTGTGACAGTGGCAGATACAGTGACAGTGGCAGAACTCCTGTGACAGTGGCAGTGACAGCACTCCTGTGACAGTGTCAGCACTGCTGTGACAGTGGCAGATGCAGTGACAGTGGCAGCACTGCTGTGACAGTGACAGTGGCAGTGACAGCACTCCTGTGACAGTGGCAGTGGCTGTGGCAGTACTCCTGTGACAGTGGCAGTGACAGTGACAGTGGCAGTGACAGCACTCCTGTGACAGTGGCAGATACAGTGGCAGTGCTGCTGTGGCAGTGGCAGTGGCAGTGACAGCACTCCTGTGACAGTGACAGTGACAGTGGCAGCAGTGCTGTGGCCAGCCGCGGCCGCTGCCTCGGTGCAGTCCCCCAGAGCCGTCCCCTCGCTGGCTCCAGCCCCAGCCCTCAGATAGATTTGTATATTTATGGTTCCACGATTACTCTTAATTGCTGCAGATATTGAGTCTGCCAGATGTTGGTTGTCTTTTCCAGCACGGGCTTAGCTGGGACTAAGAGTTGAACTGGAAATAATTGTTTTACCTCGGGATGGTATTTCACTGGGAAGATTAATAAAGTCCACTTGGAAAAGAGATTATCTTAAATTTGCTGCAGCTGGGGAGGACAAAGATTATCATTGTCAAAGGCAGCGCGCGTCAAAACTCACTGGAGCTTGTTTTTTTTAGAGCAGGGAACTTAATAAAAATGTGCTTAAGATAAGCCCTGGAGGAATGTCTGAGAACTTTTAAGGCTAAAATATCAGCAGTAACAAGATGCAAATGTTCTGCATAGACCCAATCAAAAACAAATAATTTTTTCATCCCCCTGGAGGAATGTAACCAGCGTGGCAGACCTGTCCCTGCCTCGATTGGTCACAGGGCTGGCAGGAACAATCTCTGTGGAAAGCCCCCCTCTTTAATTCTGCTATTCCTGCTTTTCTTTTTCTGTTTTGGAGGGATAATTATTTTCCAGTGTGGCTTTTCACAGAAATTCCGGATTTTCCACCGCTGCCAGAGCAGCTTGGTCTGGGGGATTTTTGGCTGCCCCTTACAAGATGTGAAGTTTGATATTAAATGCTGGCGCTGATGAAACCTGAGACTCAGGCTTGAAAAGCCCCTTTTTCCCTGGGCTGAACGTCAGTTTTGCTGGTGGAGAAGGGATAAAATTGCCTGATGTGAAAAATAAAACCTTGGCTGTGTGGCACAAATATCCCGTTGTAACTGCTGGCTGGAAAGTGGCACTGCAAGTGAAGCTCCATAAGAGTAATATTTCCTTAAATAATTCCATCTTTCTTCCTAAAATGCTGATGCAGAGACACACATTTAGGGTACACATGAGTATCTGGAGCACTCTCACTAATCTCAGGCTTATTTTTTCTTTTTTTTTTTCGTCATGATACAGCTGGGAACTGGGACTTGTGGGTTGTAGGGATGCAGGAGAAGGTTTGGGAGCAGGGGAGAGTGTTTCCCTGTGATCCTCCAACCCACGGTGGGGCTGGGGCTGTGCTTGGAATGTTTAATAGACAAAAAGAGCTCTGAGTGTGCCTTCAACTGGTTTGTCATGGGAGGGCTGAGTGTGTTATGAGTGACTTGAAGGAGCTGTTGTTATTCTGAACTTTATCTTTAAATTAGAATTAAAATAATGAATTCGTAGATGAACTAAGTGGAGAGGAAAATCACCCCCTGTCGTGTTGTGGTTGGAGTTTTAGAGAAACTGGGGCCGCCACGTTCTTCAAGGAGAAGCTTCCCCTGCTGCAAGAGAACCACAGGATTGTGTGTGTATTTTGAATTCACCTTTGAATTCCTCCTGTGACTCACTCTGGGCTCTCTGAGGGCAATAAAAGCCCAGATTTTCAGAGCACAGCTCAGCGCTGAGCAGGTCTGGGAGCAAACAGCTCAGACCTTAAACCCAAATAATCTCCCCAGATGCTGCAACGTGGGCCTGAGGTGGAAGCAAAGACATGAACCAGTGATTTCCAGCCCTTCTCGTGGGGCTTTGGAGCAGGGGTGCCTCTGGAGTGCTGGATTTGGAGCTGAGCAAAGCTCTGCACCCACCTCTGCAGCTGCTTTCTGTGGCTCAGGGCTTGTGCTGCTGCTCTGCCAGCTCTCGGGTTGGTTTCCTGCATCTGCTTTGCTCGGACTAAAATTACTTTTTTCTGTGCTAGAAATACTCACAGGATGTTGGTTTTTTTGCTCCTGCAGGGGCCCTGTGGGTCCCTTCCAGCTTGGGATATTCTGATTCTAAATCTCCATCTTGGTGTTTAAAACCAGCTTTTTTCTTTTTCTTTTTCTTTTTCTTTTTCTTTTTCTTTTTCTTTTTCTTTTTCTTTTTCTTTTTTCTTTTTCTTTTTTCTTTTTCTTTTCTTTTTCTTTTTCTTTTTCTTTTCTTTTCTCAAGAAAAGGGAATGATTTCTTTCAGTTTTTTGAAGTTTGAAAGCTTTACAGTGTCTGTGTGTGCACTGTTCAGAGTGACTGCAACTCTTGTGTAGCCTCATGACCTCTTCCTATTAAAAATTACCTTGTTCCAAGAACCCTGAAGGGATTAGTGAGAAGAGATTATAAAAGGCAATAAATGATAAGAAATGGCATGGGACTGATAGGGCTTGGGAAGCAGGGAAATGATGGAATCACAGGGTGGTTTGGGTTGGAAGGGCCCTAAAGATGCAATTCCAGCCCCTGTGCCATGGCAGGGACACCGTCCAGTGTGCCAGGGTGCCCCAGCCCCGTCCTGCCTGGCCTTGGGTGCTCCCAGGGCAGCCACAGCTCAGTGTTTTCCTCTCCTTTCTAACCCTGAACCTCCCACTCTTACATCTGAGGGGAAGGAATGTGCCTCCACTTCATGATAAATTTGGAATAAGGGACAAAAATAAGATTATTGTAGTGGGGCAAGGCAATAGCCTGGGCACACTGAGAGCTTCTTGAATTTTAAATATATTGTCCGAATTCCTTCATTTGGCTTGGCCTCTTCTCCCAGGGAACAGTGAGAGGGTGGGGGGAAACAGCCTTGTGTGGCACCAGGAGAGGTTTAGACTGGATATAGGGAACATTTTCTCATGGAAAGGCTCCCAAAGCTTTGGCAGAGGCTGCCCAGGGCAGTGGTGGAGTCACCATCCACGGGAATGTTCAGAAAACGTGTGGATGTGACACCTGGGGATGTTTTGGCTGCTGCTGCTGTTGGAGGAGTTGTGTGGGAGGTTTGGGTCTGGTTTGGATGCCAAAGAAATAAAGAACTCGTCTGCTGTTTCCTAATCCCTGGTGCCCCCTCGTTCAGAAAACTTCTGATCAGCTCATTATCAGATTCAAATTAACCTTGGGAGAAGCTCAGGTGCTTTACCCCGAGGTGACTTCAGGAACCTTGGGACAGATTCCCTGACTTCTCCCAGTGCTGCGGCAGCTGGCGGACACACACATTTTTACCAGCGCTGGATTACCAAGGTGCTTTGCTTCAAAAACCTTTTAAAAATCAAATTCTCAGCCGTGGTTTCAAAGGCCTGGATCCCCTGGGAGCCTCTCCCGTGGGGTTCCTGCGGGTGCTGCTGCTCCACGTGCAGAAATGACCTCAGCGGTGGCTGCTGCAGGAGGGGCCGGGCTGGCACAGACGGGAGCTCTGTGCCCGCTAACGACGTGTCCTGTCCGCGTCAGGGACCCCGGCCAGGCTGCAGTCACAGCCACAGAGTCCTGCAGCCCTTTGTTCCTGCCTCCAGAGCTCCTCTCCATGTGACTCCTCTGGCTCTGCTGTTTTGTCCCACTTCCCCAAAACCTGGGTAATCTGGATCCCTTTCCAAGGGGAGTTTGGGACTCACTGGGTCACGTCGGCTCTCTGTGCCCTTGCTGCTCCTTCTTGCTGGGGACAGGTTCAGGTGTCCCTTTTTTTGGCTTTTTCTGCCTGGAAAGCAGCGCCATTGCTTGCTTTGAGATGGGATTTCCCTGTGTGTGATCAGAGCCTTGCACTGCTGCTGGCTTTAATCTTCATTCTGATGCTCATTTCAGCGGGTTTGTTCTGAATTTGCACAGAAATCCAGTCAAAACCAAGGCTTGGTGTTACAGCCTGCGCCTCAGTTCTGTGTAACTTCCCAAATCCCTTTGTTCTGCGGACAAACCATTGAAAATTTCCCACTCTCAAGGTTTAGGAGGGGTGAACTTCATCCAGAGCTCTGTGTTCTGTGGTTGTGGGCACTGAGGGGTGCCTGGCTTTATTTGCTCTGTGTGCACAGACACCTGGTAAAGTGCTGGAAAACCTGACAGCTCCAAGATCCTGGGCTAAAAGGAAGAGGAATTAACTCACTCCTCTTCATGTGGGCAAGGGAAGTTGGTAATTTGCAGTGGCTCAGCAGCCAGGGAATGCTGAAGGAAGGGATGATTTACAGCAGGGCTGGATCCCCCTTCCCCTTAAACGCAGTGACTCAAGCTGGAATCCAAGATCAAAGGGATCCTGCCTCAGGATGGATTCCAAATCTGTGATTCCACTGGAAAATGTCTCTTTGCCTGTGGATTCTTACAGGTAAAATTTGTCTCTAAGGGGAGAAAATACAACTGTGCCATTTTTTATTTTTTTTAATGAAGCTCCCTCTGATACAGAACACAGAATTTAAATTGAACAGGCGCATGTCAGTTCAGTCATAGAATCTGACCCTGAGGAGTTAAATCTGGTTAAAGAGAAAACCAGGCACTGGTGTAAATTTACTGAATTCCATAAATTGGCAGGGGATACATTAATATTGAATCACAATGGGGATATTTTAATATCAATATTTAATATTTCAAACAGCTGCTGTCATTAAAATTGCTACAAAAAAATCCCCCCTCTTGCAGGCAGAAAATAAATCTTTATATCCCTGTCTTCCATAAGGCACTGACCATATGCTGAAGCATTGGGCAGTCTGGAATATTTTCCCAACTCTTCTATCAAAAATTTTCCACAAATGACTATGCCAGAATCACCTCACCTTTGGCTCTTTCTGCAATTTTAAACACAGTTCAAACAGTTCCTTTTTTTCCCCCCTGCCTTTTTTATTATTTTGTTTCGAGAAAGGGAGAAGCAAGGAGTGCAAAGCAGTTAAAAATCCCTTTAATGCCCTGGAAAATGCGGTGCTGCTAATCTGTATTCCCCGGCAGCACAGAGCTGCTGGCCGGCAGTGGGAGAGCAGCTCTCCTCCTTTGGGGACAAAGTGACCCTGGGAATGTTGTCTCACCTGCAGAGAGGCTGCAGGGGCTGCCCTCTGCGAACCACCCCCTTGTCCTTCCTCCTGCCTCCCTTTGGGGTTTCCCTTTGGGGTTTCCCTTTGGGGTTTCCCTTTGGGGCAGGGGATCCTTCTCTCCCTGGATGTGCAGAGCAGGAGGCTCTTCCCTGCTCACTTTTGGAAGGAATTCACTGTTTTTCCACGTTTTATTTCATGGAGGAGAGAAGGGTGGGAAGCTCATGTGGGGCTGTGGGTGCAGCACTGAGCTGCTCTGGGTTTGTTTGAGCCCTAAAAGAGGCGTCCCTATTTCCAAACGCGGAGCCTTTTCCTTCTCGCAGCGCTCAGTGGAGCTTTAATTACAGTGAAGTTCCCAGTGAGATCCAGCTCCAGGCCCCTGGGCAGGGATTTATTCCCTGTGGGGAGCTGTGGTTTGGGGGGTTGGGTCCCTGACTCAGCTCCATTCTCCTGTAATTGTGGGGCACTGGAGGGCAGGGGAATGAGGTCACTGCCTCAGTCACTGCAGCCCTGTTCCCTGGCCTTTTACCGTGGGGACAGGCTGGGGAATTGGGATTGCTCATCCTGGAGAAGCTCTGGAGTGACCTAATTGTGGCCTTCCCGTCCCTGAAGGAGCAGCAGGAAATACGTGGAGGGATTATTTACAAGGGGTGAAGGGGCAAGACAAAGGGAAATGGTTTTAAACTAAAAGAGGGACAGTTTAGATGGGATTTTGGGAAGGAATCCTGCTCTGTGAGGGTGGGAGGCCCTGGCACAGGGTGCCCAGAGAAGCTGTGGCTGCCCCTGGATCCCTGGAAGTGTCCAAGGCTGGCACAACCTGGGACAGGCAAAGGTGTCCCTGCCATGGCAGGGGGTGACACTGGATCAGCTTTAAGCTCTTTCCAACCCAAACCAGTCTGAGATTCCATGAAAACCAAGTCTGTCCTGGAACTCTGCTGCTGTCCATCCCTTCCCCTCTACAAATATCCCAGGGCTGCCCCTGCCCTGGCTATTTATGGGTTATTTAACCCCCACTGCTAAAAATTCAAGTACTAAACAACTCCAATTCTTGGAAATCTCTGCAACTGAGGCAGCAAAAGCAGCTGTGTTGTTTGTGTGAGTTGAAGACTGTTCTGCCTTGATGTAAAGATTTAAAAATGCACCTTTTAAAAGTTCCTTTAACACAACAATCTTGAATTTTATACCCCTGCTGTCACCTTTATTCATTTGCTTCTCTCTCAGTGGCACAGTGCTGTGGTTTCATGGTAATTCTGTAGTGACCACAGTTAACTGGGAATCCTGAATTTATCAATCTGCCCGTTGTACCGGGGTTACTAAAGCAGCCTGAGCAGGGGTACATTCTGTTCCTTGTGAGGGGTACTGTGTGCTCAGGTGTCCCTGGAGCCTCTGAAGAGCACTTTATTTCTTCCCTTCTGTTAACATTTGTGTTATTATCTTTCCCTTTGTGAAGGCAATCAAACTCTTCAGCTGCAGACAAGGGCTGGGTCTGCAGGAGCACTGTAGGGGTGCTGTGTGTTCCTCAAGTGCCATCGGAGCCCTTGAAGAACAGTTTATTTCTTGCCCTCTGTTAATATTTGTGTTGTTACAATCTTGGCACTGCACATAAATTATATTTACATTTTGAAAGGCAATCAAACTCTTCAAATGCAGATAAGGGAATGCATCCACAGGAGCACTCTTGGGAGTGTTGTGTGTTCCTCAAGTGTCTTCGGAGCCCTTGAAGAGTTTTTATTTCTTACCTTGGTTAATCCTCCTGTTCTTACAACCCTGACACTGCCCATGAAAGCCACCCTTCAATATATTTACATTCTCAAAGGCAGTAAAACTGTGGAAATGTAGATAATGGATCCATAGGAGCACTGCAGGAGTCCTGGGTGTTCCCTCCAGTGGCAGCGGAGCCCTTGAAGAAAAGTTTATTTCTTCTGAGGTCAGAATCTCCACACTGCACATAAAAGCTGCACTTAAATATATTTACTTTAACAAAGGTCATAAAGCTCTTCACACAGAGATAATGGATGTGTAGGACAGTGTTGGGAGGCTTTGCTGTGCCCTAAGTGTGTATTCCACCTGCCTCCCTGAGTCCTGGGAGCAGATAAGCTTTATCTCGTTTTTTTCTTTGTTCTTTAGTAGGTTCAGGAAAAGTATTTCGTGCTGGGACAGAGATTAGGGCAAGCCCAGCTCTCAGGTTTTGAGTTTGGCTCTCAATTTTGAGGCTGGCTCTTAAAAGATGTGGTGGAGAGGGAGATAAACCCAGAGACAAGGTGAGGAGGGCATGGACACTCCATTATTTTTGCTGCTTCAGGCTGGAGAGCTGCACAAGGGAATGAAAATCGTGCAGTAATGAATTCCAGCAGGTTCCTCTCCACAGAAGGGTAATCCTGATCTATTATCACTTGGACTTATCAGGGCCTTTCCCAGTGACTGAGGTGATAAGAGCAGTGTGGCTGGGCACCGAGGGCTATTTATAGACAGCAGTTACTCACAGAATCAGAAAGTAAATAAAAGCCTTTTATGAGAGAGGATGTTCAGCACCAGTGTTCTGAGCCTTGTGCAGGTTCCATTCTAAGGGCTGAGCTCAGGCAGTGCACAGTTGATGACACACTTCAGTGTTGTTTCACAGGATGGATCCATTTTTCCCAAAAATGGGCGATTTGCCCCAGTGCTGGAGTGAGAGGAGATGGGAACATCCCTGGGACAGGAGGGGGGTTCACGTGCTGGTGTTTTGTAGGGATAGGGTGAAAATCCAGCCTGTCATTTCTTCTAAGTGCAGCTAATGAGTAATCTCATGAAATGAAAATGAAGCTGTTTTGAGAATGAGAAGTTCCTTTAACACAACAATCTGTTCTGAGGGTGGAAAACAAACACACCTGTAATAACAAGGGATTTGTCCCGTGAGAATCAGTAAAGAAAATATGTAACCAATCCAAGAAGAGATCGATTTGGTGGACAAGTAAAATGTCTTTTACTAACCAATGCAATAATTAACAAGAAAGCTGTTAACCAATTAGAAGTTACTCTTGAGGTTTGTAAGAACTGTATAAAAGACAGCATGGGGCTGCAATAAAGAGAAGCCTTCTGAACTTTTATGGTGTCACTCTGTGTGTTGTGACTGTCCCAATAACAGTGTTTGGCTGTAGGTGATGGCAGTGGTGCTGTCCCTGGTGGGTTTGTGCCATCCCAGGGATTTATTTCCTTGCTTTCAGGCTGGTGTGTCCCTGAGAGCGATCCTTCAGGAAAGCTGTCAGCCTAACTGGGCTGGATTTCCAGATCTGGGATCAGGGGGACAGCCCTGGTTTGCTGCCAGGGACCTCCTGGCTCACCCTCCCCACCAGAGACTGCCTGGGACCCTTGGTGGGACTCCCCTTGAAGCAATTCCAGGAAATCCTTTCTCCCTCTGGAGAGCAGGAGACCCACGGCACCGCTCAAACATCCACATTTCCCTCTCCAGCAGCCTGCCCTGAAGTCACAGGGCAGTTGTGAGACAAAACAATCCTCACCCTACATGGGAAAGCTTTCCTGTAGTCACGGGCCTGGTGGACAGTTCCTGGGAGCTGTGATGGAGGAATCTTCCCTGGAGTCATGTGCAGCCGCTGAGATAATGCACTATTTTCACTGGGCAGCCTCCAGGAGAGCTGGCATGAGGTGTTTATAGGGAACAGAAAGGAAAAACATGCCACAGAAGTTTGCCTGGACTTTCCGACAGCTCAGATCTTATTATGGCCTTAAACCCCTCCTGGAAGTCCTTGTCTGAGCTGCCACGACTTTGGCAAAGTCTGCTGGTGCTGAGAGGCCTCGGCAGCAGTAGGAGGTGAGAAATTACAAAGGAAATGTCCCGAGCACCATAAAAACACAAATGTATTTTTAAAAGGGTGATGGTGTATATTAGAGCATGCTCTTGTGTCACCTCCTCAGAGGGGCTGCCAGGAGCTGTGAGGAATTACTCTGCTTTGTTAGAGCATGTTCTTGATGATGATTTCAAATCTGGTTTATTGTGGGGTTTGTTTCTCTTATTCTCTGTCCTGCTGCCCGAGATCCCTTCTCTGTACTAATGTTTTGATCAGCTCTGGAAGTCTCCTGCATTCTGGGGATTAAAAAAAACCCCAAAAACAAACATAAATAAGAACTGAGAATTCAGGGTAAAACAAGAAGGAAAGGTGAGAGAAGGGGAATACAGGTACATGTGGAAAAATACAGGTTCTCATGCTACTTAAAGAGTTGAGGGAGAGCTTTGAAAATCAACTCAAGTCTTGTGTTCTGGATTTTGTTTGGAAGCTCTTGGGGTTCTTTGGCCTCCAAACGGAGTCCTGCCAAAGCCTCCCAGTGCTGGTAATGCCCCTCAGGCCCTGTGGGATTTATTACTGGGTATTTGATGTTACCCCAAGAGTCACCTTCTGAAGGGGAGGTGAAGGAGTAGGAGTTTGAAGTGAGGAGAGGAGAAACAGGGTGGGACCCCCTGCTTTGGAAACAGCGGGGTATCGAGGCCAGTCACATTTCCAGTGGGGAGGGTGGGAGTTCCAGGTCATCTTTGGTGGCAGCTTGCAAAGAACTTTTATTTATTACAAATATTTGCTTAACACTGCCTTGGGTGCAGGTTGCAGGGCATGGAGCATTTTTCCCAAACTCATGTGGGCAAATCCTGCAGCTTAGCAAATTATTAAAACTCTCTTGAACGCTGGGATAAGATTTTTGTAATCTTTTGATTCAATATTTTAATCCAAAATTATTTTTTTTTTCTATGCCACTCGGTGCAGGCACGCTGGTGCCTGTCTCCTGCTGGTTTATTACATTTGATGAAGCGAGGAGCACGAGGCAGTTTCCAAGTTTCCCCAGACAATGGCTGGATTTTGCGGCGATTATCCCGTGACTGAGCGGCGCTCGCCCCTTCCCACCGCCGCACTCCGGTTCTGATGGCAGCTCCCTCGTAAACAACCCAGCCCCAATTTGCAGGAGCTGCTCCCCGCTCTGCCCTGAGCCCTGTGCTGTCAGTAATGATGGGCTGAGCTGTCCAAAGGGATCACACGGCTCTGCTGGGACACGGCACAATCACACGCTGTGTTCCTCCCCTTTGTCTGCCCGGGGTCTCCGCAGCTTCCTTTGACCTTCCCTACAAGTTTCTCACATTAGCACTTGCACCAGAAGAATTGGAGATGATGAATAGTCCAGGTCTTGTGATGCCTTAGGATTTTAGCTTTTCTATTTTTCAGGTCCTATGCTGCTTTAGTGTGTAACTCGAAAACCCCGCGGCCTGTCAGCTGCTGTTCTCTTGGTTTGTTCAGACAAAACAATTCCTCTCTGGGCCTGAAACGCAAGGACACCTGTCAGCCTTGGGCCCTGAAAAGTGTCAGCAAAATGAGTTGGGGGGGAGCAAACTGGGGGTAAATGAATCATTACCTGAAGCTCTAATTGGAGGATTAACCCCTGATATGCAAATGAACCAAATTTATAATTGTCTGAAGAACTCGTGCCCATTGTCCATCTCGGAGGCTTCTGACTGCCCAAGGTGTATCTGTGGAAAGCCTTTAACAAATACCCACTTTTATTCTCTTATTCTCTTAACCTTGTCTGGCCTCTGCCCTCGGTATCCATCCCGAGGCATCACATGGGTGAAGTGGGATTTAAAAGCACTGGATGGGCTCCTTCTTCCTTCTTCCTGCCCTGCTCTTGCAGGGTTGGCAAAAATACTCCTTCCAGGTCTCCAACTTCTGCTTCTCATCTGTTCAGGGCTGCCTGGGCCTGGCTGCCAGACCCTCATAATGAGATTTAACCCCACTGCAGCCCGTAGGTGGGGAGATAAACACAGAGCACTTTCTCAGGAGCAGAGAATAACTGGGTTTGAGACTTTTGCAGGAAGTTTAAACAAAAATATTGACTTAAATCAGTGCTTTCTTCAGGCTCAGTGTCTCTGTTCTATGCCCTTTCCTGAAGTTTTGTTGGAGTCCAGGATCTTTTGCAGCCTTAATGACTCTAAAGCATGTGCTGCTGTGTTTTGGCAGTATTTTCTTCAAAGAACGTGGTCATCAATGAATTCATTCAGCTGAATTTTCCCAGCAGTTTTTTATATTTGCCTGTGCCACAGTTTTGGGACAAAGCACCTGAATGCACAACACACTAAATCCCATAAAATTGCAGCTTGTCAACAGGCGGAGCTGTAAAATAAATGTAAATAAATGTGTGTGCATGAGGGGCTGTAGTTAATGCAGGAGGTTTGTAGTGCTGCTGTTTGCTGGAGGTTCCCTTCCATGGGAATTCAGGATTTGATAATTAACTCGTAGCCAGCAGCACTCCCAGCAATGTAATCCTGTGCTTTTCAGATTACCTCTTTCCAAAGGAGTCGGAGTAATTACTTTATCTGCAGTTGTGACAACACTTGTACAGGAGTGTGACGTTCTGTGGGGCTGTTCCCTGAGCTGTGCCCAGCGTTGTCTTTGCAGGCCTGGAGAACATTCCCTGCATCCCTCAGTGGTACAGGAGATAAGGGTTTGGTAATGTGCACACAGGAGTGTGGAGCTGCTGTTTGGGGAAAAAACAGTTTGATCAGAGTGGAGCTAAAAGCAAGAGTGTGGTACAAAGGCTGCTGGAGCTCTGGAAAAATGGGATTTCTTCCCAGTTTTAGTTGATGTCTCTGGAACTTCCCCTTTCCCTGTCATGGCAGGGTTGGAATAAATCGATCTTTAAAGTCCCATCTAACCCAGACCATTCTCCTTTCCCTCTCTGTTCTCCAGTTGTGCCAGTCCGTGAGTCTCCAGCAGCACTCCCAGACCCCTCAGAGGTAAAATAAGAAAACCAGCACAGAAAAAAACCTTGGAAATGTGATGCCATCCTCCCAAACTGAAACCAGGATGTGCCCAGTTTAAGTTTGCTTTTTGTTGTTAATAAAAGTCTGTATAGAGAAAGGGAGAAAATAATTGGCTAATTCAGTTCTTTGGCAGCTCACATGTCCCTGGTGTGTCTCTGGTGGCTCCAAAGAAACGAGGGCCAGTCTCAGAATTTGGAAGTTTAAAGTTTATCATCATATTTTCCTTTTTTTTTTTTTTTTTTTTTTTTTTTTTACTTCCTAGGAGTATCTGGCTTTGGAGATTTTCCTCTTCTCCATGCTGCACATTTTCTCATTCCCCACTGATGTTTTTGTCCCGTGTTCCCACTGATGTTTTGCTGATTGCGGACTTGTTTGTCCTTATTCTCTTGGCTGCTTTTCCGTGATTTCCCAGAGATTTCCCTCTCCCCAGAGCCAAGCCCAGGCCAGCCCTGCAGACCTTTGGTCAGGCTGCTGTTTCCCACAAGGGTCTGTTGTTGGGAATGGTTCTGGGTTGCTGCAGTCCTGGGCAGTGGCTGGGAATGGGAGGCAGAGCTGGACAAATCGCTCTCCCCTTCCCTGGGGGCTGCTCTGCCTCCCCAAAAACTGCATCTCAGCTGTCAAAAACTGCAGCAGAGCCCCACTGCAGAATTATTTGTTCGTGCTTAAGAGCTGTGCATTTGTTCAGGCGTTGTAAACACTGTCAGCAAGGTTTTGACAGGAGTGAAAAATGAATTTAAGTTGCTGCTGCGAAGGGAAATAAAACCGGCTTTGGCTCTGCTTGCAGCCTGCCAGGGGTAAAATGAAGGGAAGAAATCACTCCCTGTGAGGCCCTGGCACAGGTTCCCAGAGAAGCTGAGGATTCCTGATCCCTGGAAGTGTCCAAGGCCAGGTTGAATGGGGCTTGGAGCAACCTGGGACAGTGGAAGGTGTCCCTGCCCATGGCAGTGGGATTGGAACTGGATCAACTCTAAGGTCCCTTCCCACCCAAACCATCCTGGGGTTCTGTGAAATCCAGTCCTGTGAAATCCAGTTTGGTCTCTTTTCTTGTGGTTTTGGTGCTGGGGCACCAATGTGCAGAGAAGAGACAGAAAGCAGAGTTTAGTTCACGTTCTGTCTCTGTTCTGTCTCCGTTATCACATCACAAATTACAGCCTGAGCCTTTCTCCACACCTGGTGGTGTCTTATCAACCAGAGCAGGTTATGACTAACCCTGAATCCTTTCTCTGCAGGAAACGTTGTGTTCCTGCCATGGCACAACGGTGGGAGGTGTGATAAAATGTACTTTTAATTACACTCCAATTTCTTGACTCTGGATACTTTATTTATAAAGACTGCACAGGGATGTAACTGCTCTGAGGCAGCTCTGGTTTCCTGAGCTCAGGAGCAGCAGAAGGGGCAGGCTGCAGTAGAAAGGTGCTGTGAGCTTCCATGAAACTTTGGGAAGGAGTTAACTAAGGAATTAATTTCCATGGCCAGGTTCTCCTCAGGAGTGTGTACTCCTGGCCATCGTGGGTAGGAGTTGTGGCTTTGGACACTTCTCGTGGGTTTAACCTGGTAAACAATGTTTAAAATCATTTATAACTGGAACAGGCACATCAGTGATGATCAGGCTGGATTCTGTTGCCTTCAGCCTGATCTTTCTCTCCAGGAGGGTAAGAAATGGGATTGGGGAAGGGAAGAGTGGGCAGCAGAAAGGAGAAGCTGAACTGTACCAAACCGTCCTGTCCAGACTTCTCTTGCTTGCAGCAGTTCTGGATTCTCCTGTGGAATGGCTTTGAAACAGAGAGTGATTCGATTTTCCTTCACTTGGCTGGGTGTGAGACTGAAAACACCTCAGCAGGTCTGTGCAAGGCCAGGGGGTCTCGTAGGGGCTTCCTCTGTTGTATCAAACACACTGAGAACACCTCAGAGCAGCCTCCCCTGCCGTGCTGGGCCTGTTCTGAAGGAGTTTTTCCTGTCCCTGTGAATGGATTTCTGTGCAAGGGGCTGGGCAGGGACAATTAGAGGGATCCTGAGCTCATGCAAGGTTCCGAAGGCAGCTCTAGCAGTGCCCGTGCAGAGCAGTGTGGTGGCAGGGTAAGTCACACAGCAGCGCTGACTCGGGGCTCTGCAGGGTGTCTGAAGCTGCCCTGGCAGTTGCACAGTTCCCTGTGGATCCTCCTGCTCTGTTGAGAGCCCCATAATTTTCCCTCTGAAGGAATGCAGGCACGGCTGCTGCTTTTACTTGATGTTGTTGACCCGTGGCGTCGTTAAACCCAGGTTTTGTTTGAACAGCCCATGTGGGCAGCCAGGAGACACAAAGGAACCTGCAGATGATTCTTATTGTGGTTCCAGGAACAGGCTGGAGCATCTTCCTGGCTGGGTGTAATCAAGGGCTGTAATTAGGCAATGTTTTCCTGTAGTGTAACTCCTTTTAGCAATTTTCTTCACAAGGAATTGCTGTTCAAAGGTCTGCTTGCTGCTTTAAGTAGAGCCCAGGTCTGGAATAAGGCTTTAACATTAAACTCTCCTTTATGGTGAAACACCCGACACGAGCAGTGCAAAGGAGGCAGGTTCTGCTTTGCAGAGGTTTGATGTCTCACCACAGAGGCTCAGGGATAAACACCCCCGTGGCTCTGATGTTTGGGAATTTCGATGCTGGGATGGTTTTTGGCAAAGAGCTTCTGTGGAGAGGGTGTTGCAACAGGCAGAAACACAACTTCACTCGAGTGCTGCATCTCTTGTTCCAGCCAGGCTCTAATGGAATCAGCCCTTCCCATTAAATTAATGTGTTTTCCGTGGAGCCCATCAAATAGCATTTAATTTGTTTCAATGAGGCTGGGCATGTTGGATCAACGTGATCACGCTTGGGATAATCAGGAAGAATCCCTGTATTTTACAGCATCTTAAAAATGCTCATTTAGACAGATGTAGCAATTGCGAGGAATCTAATGGATTGATGCAATTTTATGTCTAATTTAGTGCAAAACTAAGACTGGAAGGAGAACGAGCTCTTAGGGAAGGATTCCAAAATCAGAGAGAATGGTGAATTGTTCATTTGTTTCGGCTTTTTTGTTTTCTGTTTGTTTGTCTCTTTGGTTTTGTTTAACAGGACCCAGGAGGTTGTGGTTGCCCTGTGCCTGCAGTGTCCAAGGCCAGGCTGGATGGGCCTTGGGGCACCCTGGGGCAGTGGAAGGTGTCAGGGGGTGCAATGGGATGATCTTTAAGCTCCTTCCAACCCAAACCACTCTTGGATTCCATGAAAAGTAAAGAAGGCTTCACAGAGTTCTTTTTTTAAAATGAAATCCATCTTGCCTGGTTCAGATCTTTGGAGCTGCTGGAGCTGTTTGTGTTTACAACCCCAAACTCCCTTCCAGCCTCAGGAATGGTTTGGTGAGGGGTCAGAGGTGGCTCCTCCCATGGCTGACAGCGTGGTTAAATGGACCCTGGCACTGCAGGTGTCATAAGGGCTTCTCTCAATCTCTTTAGAAGGTCTGGATCATGATCCTTTCCCATGCCAAACAGCCAGAACTGCCCAAACTGCCCAGATTCCTGCCCTGGCTGATTCCAGGATTAAAGCCTGGATCCTTTTGTGTTCATCTGAGGGGCCGCTGAGTCCATCCCAGTGCGCTCAGTGCTCAGCACACAGAGCCTCACCCTGTGCTGCTGCTGGGTGCTCTGTGGGTGTTGGGATGGGATTTGTGGGCACATCCTGCACCCCTGGGCCAGGGCTCAGCAATTCCCAGCATGTGACGTGCCCGGCACATCGTGGGGTCACAGGGTGCCAGTGTGGGCATGGCCTAAAGCTCAGCACTCAGGGCTCCTGTGAGTGCCACACGGTGCCAATATGGGCATGGCCTCGTGCTCAGGGCTCCTGTGAGGGCCACACAGTGCCAGCACAGACACACAGACATGGCCCCTAAAGCTCAGGGCTCCTGTGAGTGCCACATGGGGCCAGCACAGACACACAGACATGGCCTCGTGCTCAGGGCTCCTGTGAGTGCCACGTGGGCGCTGGAGCAGCCCAGGCACACTGGGAGGAGGTTGGGAGGCCAATCCTGGGATCAGGGCACGGCCTTGGGGATTGGTGCCCGGCTTCAGGGCTGGGCCCGTGCCCTGTGCTGTGCCAGGGCAGCTGTTCCTGTCCCCAGGAGAGCAGGGCTGGGACTGGGGCACCGCTGGGAGGCTGTGCAGGGAAACCCAATGGCTCTGTTCCCCGGGGTGCTGGCAGTTCGGGGTGTTGGTGTGTCCGGGAATTGTTAGTTCCTGCCTCCGTGAGCATTTCATGGTTACTGCTCAAACCAATGCTTCAGTTTCCTGTTGTGGACTTAAACCTGGTAGCTCTGGAGTCTCTTTCCCTTTCCCTTTCCCTTTCCCTTTCCCTTTCCCTTTCCCTTTCCCTTTCCCTTTCCCTTTCCCTTTCCCTTTCCCTTTCCCTTTCCCTTTCCCTTTCCCTTTCCCTTTCCCTTCCCGCTGCTCCCTGGGGACTGATGGGGACACAGTGCAGTGAAGGGGTGAAAGCCTCTGCTGGCACCTCAGGGTGGCACAGGAGATGCTCAGACCACAGTCAAAGCTTCTGTTGTTCTTTTTGGAGGTTTTCTTCTCTCCACGACCCTACAAAAAAGGGTCTTCCTGAAGAGTTTTGCTTGTGGAATAAATACTTCGTTACTTGATGAGTGTTTTATTCCTTGAGGGAGGGATCTTTTTAATGAAAGAATGATCCAGTTGATACCATCAGGCGTCATTAACGATCAGCTGCTCTGGTTGTGCCTTTCTGCCTTGAGCAAAAACATTCTTAACCCAGCGTGTTTGTACCTGGTGCCTTCTGTGAGCGCGTCGTTCCTTGGTTAAATCAAAGCAGACATCTAAAATCCCTCCAAAAGGCAATTATTGGACAGCTTTCGGCAGGGCAGACTTGTCTAAAACTGACTTAGCGTTCCAAAGGGGTTTTTGTGAATCTGCTGCCCTTCCCTGGTCCGTGCCCTGAACTGGATGTGATGCTGGGACAGGAGAAAGAAGAGGATCCCGTTCCTTGAGGGTGGTTTTAATGCAGTGGCAAAGTGGTTTGGGGCTGTGTCAGCACCGAGCTTGGTGTAATTCCATGAACACTGAGAGTGGAAAACCTGGAGAAGCTTTTAAGGGCTGTTATCCCGAGGTGTCTCCATCGCTTTTTTTGGGAGCTGGTGGTTGCTCTTCCAATTTCCGAGAGAACAGAGTTCTCGGTGTGACTCAGCTTTACAAGAACAGTGCTTTAAGCAATGCTAATCCTGACTGCTCCGGTGTTTTGTTTGCCCAATATCCTTGCCAGAGAGCCGGGCGTCCTTTGTTCTCCTCTCAGACGTGAGGCAGGGCTGAGCCGGGCCGAGGGAATGACGGAATGCCCCTGGAATGTGATGTGTCACATCTGGGAAACAAGGGCTTCAGAAAAGTCAGACTTGCCCTTTATTTGCAGCTGGATTGAAGTGACACACGTCCTTGGAAGGTGGGAAAGAAGGAAAAAAAAAAAAAAAAAAAAAAAAGCCTGGCTAGGCTTTTCATGTTGCTGATCTTTTTTTAGAAGAAATGACTAAAAATGTAATAAAAAGCCCCAAAGTCTGGGAGCTTTGGATGGCAACGTTTCTCAGTCAGAAAAAAGGATTTTTGGAGGCAGCTGGAAACCATTGCAATTGCTGCATGCGAGCCAAGAAATAAAGTGTGTTTGGGGAGCAGCTGCATAGTTCATATCCTGCTGCAAGGATGGGAAGGCTGCTGGTTTTCCAGCCATTTCCCCTTTGGGTATTGAATTGTGGAATATCCTGGGCTGGAAGGGACCCGCAGGGATCAGGGAGTTCCTGCTCCCCTCCCGTGGTGTTCCTGCTGTGCTGAGGTTCTTCAGGAGGTGCTTCCCTCTCCTGGGGATGAAGGGAGCTCCTGGAGCCCTTGGGCCCTTCTGTGGACATTTTGGGCTGCATCCCCTGGTTCTGTCTGCCAGGGAGCAGAGGGGCATCCACAGCCTGCTGGGATTACACTTTGTGCAAGACTCCTCTTACTTCAGATGGTACCTGGGGAGAAAAATACTGATTAATATCAATGGCCGGGAGAATAATTGAGTGTGGTGAATAATAAAGGCAGCAGAGCCATAATTAGCATCCTCTCAGTGCCCTGGCTCCTGGGTTTTGGGAATGTACAGCAGCACAGCTGCCAAGGTCCCTTTAAAGTCAGGTGAGTTGCAGCAAACACAGGATGATCAGAGGAATGAGCAATCTTCTTATTGTCTCACCTCCCTGGAAGTTGAAATGCAGAATTAATCCTCTGCTCCATTGTCATCCTCTGCCTTCCTGCCAGGCTCCTTGCTCTCTTCACTGCAAATATTCTCCCGAGGTTTAAGTGTGAGGGGAAAGCAGGATTGGCGTTTTGAGCTGTTAAATGAGGTTAATCAGCTTGGTGGTGGGTGGGAGGGACGTGCTCTGGGGTTAAGAATTTGATATTAATGGTTAGCAGTACCCTTCTTGCCAGACCTGTGAAAATTCCCTCCAGTCAGGCAGGAACTTGAAAAATTCTGGTTAAAAACTGGGTAACAATCACCTAATGGTTTTGTTGTTGCTGTAATTAAGAGAAGCACTGGGATTGTGTGTGGAAGGTGGCACCTTTTCCCCTTCTCCCGAAGACTGGTTCGGGTTTGCTGGGCAGGAATTAGGTCTGTAAATCTTTGTAAAAGGCACAAAGCAAAGCAATGGAGCTCCTGGGATTCCTGCAGGACGAGGGAGGCTGGTCTGAGCAGACTGGGGATGTGTAATTCTGGCAGCTGCCGTGGCTGACCTGCTGGGGAGGAACTCTAATCCTTTCTCCTGGCTTTTGGCAGAGTCAGGGAAAATACGCAGATGACGTTTTCCAAAAATACCTCCCTCCCTCTGCAGAAGGCACGGGGCAGGGTGAGGAGGCAATAATTCAGCAGCAGGGCTGGATGCAGCCAGGATCCCTCCTCCCAAGAGTTAAATCCTTGAGAAGCAGCAGATCAATTTTTGCAGTGTCTGCTCGACTCCCATCCACAACTGGCAGCAAAGCGGGAGGGATGATTGCCCTGTAACGGGAGAAGCAGCTCCTAGATTGCCAATATAATTGCCTGCTTTAATTAATTTCACCTTCTTGCCTCTGATATTAGAATGTGAAAGGCAAAGTTGCTATTTTTATAGCAATGCACATGTAATTAGTACAAAACCTACCCAGGGCATGGAAATCCGAGCTGAAACGTTTGGTGACAAATGCAAATTCCAGCCTAAATATTTTCCTCTGCTTGGCACTGGAATCGGTGCTGCTACAAAGATGCACAACAAGTCCTCCTGCACAAATCCAACTCTCACAGGCTGCTGTGCTGGATATTCCTGCCCCACAGCAGCAGGGAAGAGCGGATGAGGCAGGAATACCCTTCCCTGCCCAGACATTCCCTCTGGTCCTTTCCAGGTGGGGTTAACTCTGCCCTCTGAAGGCAGAGCTGTGTCCAGGGGCACAGTGCTGCTCTGTGCCTTGGAAAACAGGATGAATCCATGTGTTTTGATGGATTTAATCACTGTATTTTCTTTGATTCTACGGATTTCTGGCCTCACAGTTCCAGCTGAACTCTGAGAAGTGTTGAAGTAGCAACAGAAATTGCTATTGTTGTGATGGCACGTGGAGAGTCTGTTCACAGGATTCTTTTTGATTTGTGGTATCTAAAGTTTCTTTTCCAGGAGTGTAATTCCTGTTGTCCCAACAGCCCAGGCAGTCTGTGGTGGTGCCTGTCCAAAGGGGGGTTTGGCTTTCCCTCTCCCCCAGAACTCAAACCACGTCCATGTTCATGGATGTGTATCATCATTTTCCCAGAATCTTCCCAGTTGATACTGTCAGATTCTGGGTTTGCTGTGAAGGGTTTCAGTGCTTAAAAACAGAATGTTTTTTAAAAAAACACTTTAAAAAATGATTGTAGTACTCCAGAATGATTTGGGTTGGAAGCAGCCTTCAAGTCATCTTGTTTCATTCCCTTCCACAGACCAGTTTGCTCAGAGCCCAGTGATGACCTCAGACACGGCCTGAGGTTTAATTAAACAGTTTGAGCTCTGTCTCCTTCCCTGCCACCCTCAGCACTGAATGTGGGCACCCAGCGACTTGTCCCTGTGCTCTCCTGGCAATTGGAGGGCTGGGAAGTGACTGGGGCATGGAGATGATTCAGGATTTGGGTACAGAAGGCACATATGGATTTCTTGGACTGAACTGGGAAATTGTAAGGTTTTTGATTGACATAACTTCTCTGATTTTTTCTGGACTGGAAACTTCCTACCTTACTTGCAGCCACATATCAAATGAACTGAAAGAGGGGAAATTTAGGTTAGAAATTGGCAGGAATTGTTCCCTGTGAGGGTGGGGCTGGCACAGGCTGCCCAGATGAGCTGAGGCTGCCCCTGAGCCCCTGGAGGTGTGCAAGGCCCAGCTGGAACAACCCGGGATAGTGGAAGGTGTCCCTGCCATGGCAGGGGCTGGAGTGGGATCTCTGAGGTCTCTCCCAGCCCAAAGCTCTGTGATTCCCTGATTCTGTTGCACGTGAGAGCAGGAGGAATGCTGATCCCAATAAAAGTGGAGACAGCTTTTCTTCCCTCACAGACTCAGTGTTCTGGTTTGAGGGAGACCATCTGCTCTGCATTTCCCATAACTGCCATCCTCCCACAGCTCTCAGAACACTTGTGATTCTGAGGGGGAAAACTCCTTTTCTCTATAATTAACACTTTGCACATCTTGTCACTCAGATGGGAAGAGGAGCTGACGAGAAGGATGAGCCTGGAATCCATGGTGGAGACCTTGCGAGAGGTGAGGTTTGAGCAGTTCAGAGGGAAGGGTGTAGGGTTTCTGCTCCTTTTGTCATGCTGGTCAGCATTTTATTTGTCTTTCCATTCAAAACCTGCCTTCTGGCTGGAGCAGCTGGGCTGCTGTAGAGAACAGTGCTAATGTTGGGAAGCTGGAGCAGGAAATGATGAAGTTTGTTACAAACTTTGTGACAAAGTGGGAGGAGGGAGTGGAAGTTACAACTGGAAGATAACAATTAAATTTCACTAAAGAATGAAGTCTCATTCTAACCCCCTTTTTCCTGGTGCCTTGCCAGCCTGCTCAGGCTGAGTGAGGAGCTCTGCTGGGCTCTCACCTCCCGGTGTTTTCCCTTGCAGGAGGCACAGGAAGCAGAAGCTCTCCAGGAGGAGCTGAATGAGAAGATTGAGAGGCTGAAAGCAGAGCTGGTGGTCTTTAAGGGTCTGATGAGTGATGTAAGTACAGAGGGCCCTCTGTGGGTGTGTGTGTCCTGCACATGGCTGCCTCCACGGCCAGGTGATTAGCCAGTGCTGCTGTGTAATTAGTGATGGCTGCTGGGATCTAATGCATCAGACAGATCCCCCTTCCCTGCTTCCTGTCTGGTCTGTGTGGAGATGCATTAACTGCTGCTTACCCCAAAGCAGGACTCTGCCCTCCCTTCCCCACAGTGGTGGGCAGCACTTGGGTCTGGGAAAAAAGGGCTGGAAAACTCCAGACTGGGGTGCAGGTTCAGCCCTGTGTAACTCCAGGAGCTGCTGGCACGGGGACTTTGCCTCGAGTCATGCAAGAAAATCCTGTTCCTAAAACAACACCACGTTGTATGGAATCATGGAATGGTTTGGATTGGAAGGAGCTTAAAGATCATCCTGTTCCACCCCATGCCAGGGGCAGGGGACACCTTCCACTGTCCCAGGCTGCTCCAAGCCCCATCCAACCTGTCCTTGGACACTTCCAGGGATCCAGGGGCAGCCACAGCTTCTCTGGGCACCCTGTGCCAGGGCCTCCCACCCTCACAGGGGGGAACAAGTATTTCCCATCTCCCTTAATGGAACTCTGAAAAGAAGAATCCAGTAATCCTGGTTCAGGTATTGGCTTTGCTTCCAGGGCTGGTTCAACCTCATGCTTAAAAAAAAAAAAGAATAAGAAGTCTTGTTTTCTCAGGAATTTCCTCATGTCTCATTAGATACTGAGTACTCTTCAAAGCCAGAGGATCTTTTAGGCCCTGACCGGATAAAATTCTTTTAAATAAAAGTAAGGGCACACAAATATCTGTAAAGATAAGCCAGGTGAACATTAAGGTGCCTTTCTCAGTGAGTCTGAGGTAGTGCTGAAGCCACTTGTGTGAGGAATAAACCCTGTTACGCTGATTTATTCTGTAATTTTTGCACACAACAGCCTTCTCCTGACTTCACATAAACCTGCAGAACCCGCTCCCAGTGTCAAATCCATTCTCTCAGGGCCACTAGATCTGCTCATGGGAAATTTGGCAATTAGCTGTGTGTCCTTCTGGTGGTTATTCGAGGGTGGCTGTGCTTGGTTGGGGCCTGGGAGGGAAAAGCTGCTCAGACTGTGGCCGTGGCCTCACCGTGTCACGGAGGAGCTGACGCTGCTCTGTGTGCACAAAGGGAGGTGGTGCTGCAGACAAACATCCTCCTGGGCTCAGGGAAAGTGCTCTGGGCTCTGTAGCCTTTGAGGGATGAGGGAAAGCACTGGCAGTGCTTGTTTTGAACCTCACTGGGCAAATATTTAAAGAGAGAAGTGCGAAATGTTGGCACGTGGCTCTTTCCTTCCTGCAGATAAGGATCAGCAGTTCAGTGGGTAAGATTGTGTCAAGTGTGTCAGTGCTGAGAGATTTATTTTCCTCAGCGTGTGTGGAAAACACAGATCTCTGAAGGTGGTTCACAGGGGCTGGAGGAGACTCTGTAATAATTTAAAACAAAAAAAGGTGGTAAAAAGCAAACCAAACCAACAAAAGGCTCAACGCTTTCCTCTTAGAAAGGGGATTTGGTGTTTGAGAATGGTCTGCAAAGGGTTTTTCCATTTTTGTGTCCCAGGTGGAAGCATTGCTTAGGAGTGAGACTGTCCAGGAGAGCAAGTCTCGACTAGGATGGAAAATATGCATTGGGGGTTTTTTAATGTTTCTTCCTTCATAAGGAGGCAGATGTTCTGTCTGAGTGGGAGTATCTCTTAGAGATTAGAACTACTACAAGGCAGTATTTTTCACACAGAAATTTTCATGCAGAACTTTTGCTGGGCTGGAAGCCAGGTTAGTGCCAGGGAGGAGTGTTCTCTGTGCCAAGGTTTTCATGGATCTCTTTGGATCCAGTCACGATTTGCTGGTTCTGTGCTCTGTGTGCAGTTGCTGTGGAGCCTGGATTCTGGTTTAACAGCAGCTTCTCCATGCAGGCACAGCTTTTGTGTCTGAAAGAAGGGAAGTGTTGCATCCTCACCAGGATTTACATTTCATTCTGCTCTGCACACATTACACAGGGGGGTTTTGTCCATTTTGAAAGTGTTATTTATGGAATCCCAGAATGGTTTGGGATGGAAGGGACCTTCAGGACAATCCAGTCCCACCCCCTGCCATGGCCAGGGACTCCTTCCACCATCCCAGGGTGCTCCAAGCCCAGCTTGAGCACTTCCAGGGCTGGGGCAGCCTCAGCTTCTCTGGGCATTCCATTGTCCCACCCTGCTCCTGCCCCACCGAGGTTCCCCCTTGCCACACTGAGCAGGTGTTTTGGGGTGGGTACAGGTTGTTTTTGGTGGCAAATCCCTCTGAGTTGAAACTTTGTTAGACCCAGGGGTGAGCTGTGGAGTCCTGAGACTGCCTGCGCTCTGCCTGCCCGAGAACAAGGTGTGATATTTACCACTGGTGTGGCCTGGGGTTCCAGAGATACTGTGGGGTATCTCTTCTTGCCTGAACTGTCTAATAATAGAAGATAATCCCTGCTGTCCTTCCTGCAGCCCATGACAGACCTGGACACAAAGATCCAAGAAAAGGCCATGAAGGTGGACATGGACATCTGCCGCCGAATCGATATCACGGCCAAGCTGTGCGATGTCGCGCAGCAGCGCAACTCGGAAGACGTTTCCAAGATTTTCCAGGTGATTAGGCCCTGAATTTTCCATAGGGTAGGGCAGGAGGGAGCAGAGCTGAGCAAATGTGGTCCAGGTCACTTGCCTTTTCTTGAATTCTCTCTCTGTAGCCGTATTTCCCCCGCTGTCTGTCAGTGTAGCTCTGCTGCAGGAGCTGCTGCAGCGCCGAGAGCACAAAGTGCACAGAGTTTAAGAAAAAAGGAGGCCCAGGAGGATCTTTAGGCTATGCTGTGAGTCTGATGTTAGTCTGCACTGAATGCAGGGAAGAAAAGCAGTGTTACAAGGTCTAGGTTTGTATAATTCACAAGTGAGAGGTTTGAAGCTCGTGGAACTGTCATCTGAATGTTTTTATTTCTGGCTCGAGCTCTGTGGCCAGAAATAACATTTCTGTGATGGTGAGCTCTGGCCGCACCAGTTGCTTTCCTTGGAGCTCCTTGAAGCTCCTTGGAGCTCCAAGGAAAGTCCTTTAATTTGCCCCAAAAGTGAGCGGTGACAGCTCTGCCTGGATCAAGGCTGTCACTGCCAGTGCAGCTGGTCTTGTCACAACTGCAATTTCCGCCCTGATTTACCCACCTTCCTTCTGCTTCCATCTAAATGTGTCTTGTACAGGCTCTCAGTAAATCTGATGCATTTCTGTGTGCAGTGATACGACACAGTGTGCTAAGTGCTGTCCAAAACCACTGTAGAAGATCCTTGTGGTCTCTGCTGGTGAAGCTGCTGAAATGTTTGATGGTTTTTTCCCCTTGTGTTCCCCAAAAGACTCAAACCTCCTCAGAGAATTATTTCTCTGGCAAGTTGAGCCACTGTACTGTGCCAGTACCTCCTTCTTGTCTCTGAGGAGAATTGCTGAGTCTTTCTGCTCAGAGGTGACTGCAGAGCACACTCCTGGTCAGGCGTGCAGGGGTTAAAATGGCCAGGAGAATGACACCTTGGAGAGCAAGGCCGGCAGGGATGGTCTGTGTGCCAAGAATAGGGAGAACTGCTGTAGGTTGGGAGTGGATTGTGTGTTTGTGGTTCTGGCAAACCAGAACCAGCCAGTGTGTGTTCCCAGCCCTCTGGGATCCTCTGGGATCTGGGAGCATCCTGTGTGTTCCCAGCCCTCTGTGTGTTCCCTCTGTGCACCTTGCAGGGGTGTCCCTTGAGTTCCCTGAACTTCAGTTCTCAGGGGCTGTCCAGGCTTTGCCATGGCTCAGCCAACCCTTCCTGTGTCCTGAGGATTCTCAGTCTGCTGCTGGGCTGAGGCTGGCCCTGGAATAAAGGCTCTCTGGAAATGTTTCCTGTCTGTTCTTGCTGGGGTTCTGTGCTGGAGGCCACACCTGTGGCAGGAGAAGGGAGAGTTCTGTCACTGCTCTCTGCCCGGGCACTGCTGCCCCTTCTGCTTTCCCCTGGCTCCTCGCAGCCTCTGCATGGCCTCTGGCAGGTCCCAGGACGGGGTCAGTGAGCACATGGACGTCCCCAGGGCGCTGGCAGCCTGCAGCTCGCTTTGCTCTCCCCAGCTGCTTCCCTGTGCTCCGTGTCCAGCGCTCCTCACAGGCCGGGCAGGGAATCTCTGGAATTCCCGGGAGCTGCTGGGCAGCCACACCCAGCCACACCTAACTCCTCTACTCTCCTTCCACCCCACTGCCCACTGCCCCCGGGCTGGGCCCTGGGTCACTGCTGCTCTCTCCACCCAAGGTGGCCTCCAAGAAGAAGGAGCGGAAGCTGGCGTCCGACGAGGAGCTGTCGGAGCAGGACGCGGACAACGCCAGGTTCTCAGATGATGAGGTCAGCTGCTCCCTCAACATCACCGATGAGATGAAGAGGATGTTCAACCAGCTGTGAGTGTCCCGGGAAAGCTGCTCCTGAGCCTCTGAATGTCTGAGCTGGCAGCCTGGCACAGGCTGGGTTTGGGCAGGTTCAAATAAAATGAACAGATTTCTGCTCCTCCCTCAAGTGGGAGGGACTACAGAGGATTTAAAAAATACAAACTAGTTTTGCTGCTCTGTGTTGTTGCAAAAGAGGAAAAATGCAACAAAAAAGGGTCAAAACCAGGAGTCTGTTGTGCGTGGGCTGAATATTTGATTTCTAGAGTTTGCTGCTGCTTGACTGGATAATATTTAACTGAAAGCTCAGCTTGGAGTGGATACAGACCTCTCAAGTTTTCTGGGATGTTTTTCAGTTGGGCTGCAGGCAAATGGGAGTGGTGGATCTGTCTGGAAGATCAGTGGATAACAATTTCTAGGTGTCAGGAATGTTGGTGTTGTCAGCTGTGCTGCAAAGTCTGGTCTCTCACATTGGAAGAATTGAAGTTTATTTTGACTAAAGCTTTACCCCTAAACTAAATCTTTTTCCCTAAAGCTTTACCCCAAACCAAAGCTTTACCCCAAACCAAATTCCTCTCATGAAGGAAGTTTGTAGCAGCCCAGGAGGGACTCTCAGCACATGGTGCTGCTCTGAGCAGTTCAGGGAGGTGGCTGGAGGTGTCCCCTGTGTCCCCTTCTCCCATCAGGGCCAGGGTGGGGGTGGCCACAGCCTGGTGAGGCCTTTGGGGGTCTCTGCTGTTCTGATTTGGCAGAGAAGAGCCTCGGGCAGCACCGTGGGTGTGACTGCAGTGCCCGAGGTGTCCCCTGCAGGGCCCGCAGAGAGCAGAACTCCCAGAGCTTTCCCACCCAGTGCAGGACAGGATTTGAGTGGAGGACACGAGGGATGGGCTGAGAACCACCAGCTCCTCCTCTGCTGTCAGACACTGCCAAGAGTTCTGTTTCAGGGGGAGCGTTTCCTCTTCTGTGCCTGAATTCCCTATGTGGGAGGGAGGGTTTTTGCCAAGGCTGTGGATGATTCCCCTTGTTAGGACTCCTTTCAGATGTCTTTAGGCCCTCAATAATAATCAGTGTAATAAATACAGATTTTGGACTTCTCCACTGCTAAATTCAGTGTGACAGCAGGCAGTGTATGGATTTTTTAAAAAGCAAGAGGTTAAAATGCACGTGCTAGGCTGGTCATGCATTTAGGTTTTAATTCTGTTCCCACACCTGCCCTGTGATACCCAGTTGTTTTTGGTCTGGCTAATGAAATTCTTATCTCCTGGTCCTATTACCCACAGTACAAAGTGCTACAAGAACCTTGCTCTGTCAAGCTGGGCTCAAAGTGTTGGTGGTTCACTGAGGATGGGCTTGGGGTCTTTGTGAGGTTAAAAATAATAGCTTAGAAATAGATTGCGGAGCTGGTATCAATAACAGAAGCAAAACAACTTGCATCTTAGCCGTAGCGAGCTTCATTTTTAAGAATTAAGTAGTAAAAAATCCAAACTGCAAACTGTGGGTTGAACAATCCTGAACAATCCAAACTGTGGGTTTTGAGCAGTGTGTGAGGTCAGCCCAGGAGGCTTTGTGCTCTCTGGCCGGGACAGATCTTGCAAAAAAAAAAAACGCTTTGAAGAAGTGGAATTGCAAAAGGTGCAGTCATGAGTATCCAAGTTTTTTAAATGACGTTTTTACAGTGCTACTGATCCAGACAAACCTCCTGTCCCTTGCCAAGCTCCACAGCCTCCCGGGATATCACTGGGCTCCTTCCGAGATGTTATCAGCTCAGAGGAAGTGAGCTAAAGCCATAAAAACGCATCAGCCTGGAATCCAGACTGCTTAGGGAGCAATTCCAGCTCTTTGTCAGAGCTCCTTCACCAGGATGAGGAGCAGCTACTGCTCTGTGCTCTGAAACTTTCCTTTATTGCACAAGGTTTGAGCAGATAACGGTGTGAAAGGCCACTGCTGCCGTGTGCTCTGCTCTCCTGCAGCAGTGTTTGTGCTGCTCTGCACATCTCCGGGGCTCAGCCTTTTCATCCTTGTTCCTTTCAGACCTTGTTCCTTTTCGACCCTGTTCCTTTCAGACCCCAGCGTGTTCCAGGGGCTGCAGGGGAGCCCTTGGCTGAACTCCCCCGTGAAATCAGCGCGGATTCTGTGCCTTGTAACATCCCCCGGGCCGTGTTTGGGCTCCTTTGGCCGCGCAGGAAAGAACAGCTCCAAACATTTCTGTGGTTTTGCAAACAGGGGAAGCTACTGTGCAGCTCCATCTGGAGGGCAGAGCCAGGCCTCGTGCTCGGAGCAGCAGCTCCAACAAGGATCTTTTATTCTGCCGTGGGGTGGCAGAGAGCCCAGGAGAGAGGGGCTGGGGCAGCGGCACCGGCTGTTTGTAAAAGCTGTGAGGATTTCCAGCCGCTGCATTGTGCCCTCATTCAGCTCTCATAGCCCATTTTTCTAGACAATTAATTAAAGGACTGAGGGAGTGGGGCTGGAGTGCTTTGGTTAATGCCTGTTCTCTGCTCTCAGCCGTGAGACCTTTGATTTTGATGACGACTGTGACAGTTTAACTTGGGAGGAGAACGAGGAAACGCTACTGCTTTGGGAAGACTTCACCAACTGCAATCCCTCCATTGACCTCCAAGGAGAGGTGAGTTCATTCCCATGATTCTCTCCAACTTTCCTCTGCAGAAACTCTCCCTCAGCTATTCCTTTATAGCCGTTTGTGCCTGCGGGTGTTTGACTGGTGATCTAGTTTGCCACACAAACCAACTTTGATTTTAAAATCCTCTTGGTGCTTCCTCTCTGTGGTTGATTTGCCGTCTGTACAGTCACTTTATTGGCCAAACTTTATTTCCTTGGCTCCTCCAGACTGAGTGTTTAGAAGTACTGAGTGAGAGGTGAAGGATCCAAGGTATCTGTTCCAGGGAATCTGTTGCCCTTTCCTAAAGCTCTGGGCTGACAGGAAGTGGTTTAGATTCAATATTAGGAAAAAATCCTTCCCTGTGAGGGTGGCAGGCCCTGGCACAGGGTGCCCAGAGCAGCTGTGGCAGTGTCCCAGGCCAGGCTGGATGGGCTTGGAGCAGCCTGGGACAGTGGAAGGTGGCCCTGCCCATGGCAGGGGTGGAATTAGGTGAACTTTAAGCTCCTTCCAGCCCAAACCGGTCTGGGATTCTGTGATCTTCCACAGCACTTCACTTTCTCTGTGCATTATCATTCACACTATTATAATAATCTGTGGGTGCAGGGCCTGGGGCTCCACAGATGTTCCTGTGGGGAGCAAAGCAACCTCAGTGTGGTCTGGGAAGGTGTTGAAGGGTGTAAATCCCATTCCAAACAAAGAACCTGTGGCAGCAGGACCACACAAAGCCCTGAGGATCCTCTGAACCCCTGAATCCTGTGCTTCCCTCTGCCCAGTCAGTGGGGATCTGCTGGCAGCGGTGGATAATGAACAGCTTCCTTTTAATCCTGAAATCCCAGGGAAAGGCAGCTAATCCAGCCCCTCCTGAGCTGCTTTAAACCAGCCTGGAGAGGTTGGGAATGGCTGGGAATGGGATGGGAATGGCCAGGAATGACTGGGAATGATGGAATGTCTGGGAATGACTGGGAATGGCTGGGAATTATGGAATGGCTGGGAATGATGGAATGTCTGGGAATGGGGCTGGGAATGGCTGGGAACAGGGTGGGAATGGGATGGAAATGTCGGAATGGCCAGGAATGACAGGGCACAGGTGGGAATGACTGGATATGACAGGGAATGGCTGGGAAGGATGGAATGGCTGAGAATGGCAAGGAACAGCCTGGGAATGATGGAATGGCTGGGAATGACTGGGAATGTCAGGGAATGGCAAGGAACAGCCTGGGAATGGCGGTGTTTCTGCATCCCTGAGCACTAACGGTGGGAGGTGGGAAGTGATGCCGCTGCCTCCCGGCCAGGGAAGATGCTGAGGCAGCAGCCTCGGGAATGTCGCCTGGTGCCGGCTGCCAGGGCGTGTTCATGTTCCACCTCCCGCTTCCTGGATCATCCATCCGGAGCGCGCGGAGCCTCTGGGGATTACCGGGAAGTGCTGGGGCTGCAGAAACCGCGCTGAGCTGGAGCAGAGAGTGGCAGAGGGATAACAGGAGCAGGAGAGTGGCAGCGATAACGAGGAGAGGGAGAGTGGCAGGGTGATAACGAGCAGCCTCGTGCAGGAATTAATGACAGCTGATTTGCATACGCCGGGCGTGCCTGGCTAAGCACGGCAATAGCGCCGAGCCCAGGCCCCGCGCGGGGAAACTCTAAAGATTTTAAGAAGCTTAAATCCTTCTAAATGAAAATTATACAAGGAAAGGGTAGATTTGGCTTGTAGATGGAGGTTCAGAATAAAGACTGCTCCGGCTGTGCCTGCTCTTTAACATGTGCTTTACATGCCTGAATCTTCCTTCCGTGGGTTTTATTCCTTTCAAGTTCTTACACGCTGCCCTCACCACCTTCTTTTATGACCTTCCTCCTTAAAGCTCTTCTGCATATAAAAGGATCAGTGGGATGATTATTGTAACTCCAGGCTGGATAGCCCGGTGTGGGTACCAGGAATGAGCCCTATAAATCTGCCACAGATGTGGCCAAAGCGTGGAAACCCCGTTAACACTCATTGGCGCGGTTGTGTTAAATTGAGGATCATTCTTTAATGGCAAACAGAGGTGGCTGAAGACCTGAAAGAGGGAACAGTGACATTGTGGTGCCTTTTTGGGCAGCACGAAGCAGCTCTGTGTGTTTGGGAGCCCAGACCTTTGCCAGTCCAAAGGTGGAGCTTTCCTTGGGGACAGCATTTGTTCCTGCTTTATCCAGCAGTGCAGGAATTCCAGTGGGAATCCAGGCATGCACAGGAGGTGCTGGAGGTAGATGATATGTAACTGGAAAATGAGAATTCCAGGGCAAAGCTGTGAGTAGCAGTGTGGTCAATGCAGGGAAAATTAAAAGTTTCATGGCTGGAGAGCAGTTCCAGTCTGTCCAAGTGTGATCAGGCTGTGAAAGGCTCAGGAAAATCCAGGGGAATTGGGAATGCATCAGGTGCATGGGTTTAATTGCTGGAGCCTTGATCAGACCTCGCCTTTGTGTGTCCAGAGCTGTGGTCATGGCACAGAAATGTGTTTTCCTGGTATTCCAGATTGAAAAAGAATATTCCTTGCCTGTGAAAAAATGTCTTTAAAAAGTCAGTGCATGAAGGAACACAGTGACCTCCATTTCCAGGGCAGGTTAAATAAAATCTTCAGTTAGCTCCTGAATTCCTTTATTTCCTTGCTTATTCTTTGTGTCCTCCTTTCCCCTGCAGGAGGAAAACCTGGGAAACTTGATCCACGAAACAGAGTCCTTCTTCAAAACGAGAGACAAGGAATACCAGGAGACAATAGGACAGATAGAGGTGAGGAAGGGGAATTGTTCCTGACAGATGGACACAGCACAGCACTGGGCTCTGGGGTGTCCCAGAGGGAAGCAGGAATGTCCATAGATCCAAGAATGCAAAGGCATTTCCCTCTGGCATGCTCTGGGGATTTTTCTAAATGCCATTCTCTGGGCTATTACTCCATACTTCAGCACTGATCATAAATCTGAGGCTGGTGGAGACAGAACCTGCAGAACAAAGGGAATAAATACACTATTGTTCTTTTTTCCCCCTTTATTCTGCATGTCCACCCTCACCCTGGAAAATGCTTCCCAGGACTTGGCCTCACAGGTTGCCAGAAGCAGCAGCTGGAGCTTCTCGAAGTCTCTGTCCTGCCTCAAGCTGCTTTCATTAATTACTGCCCATTGACAAACAAGGTGCCAAGAGCAGGAAAAACCCTCCAGGGCTGTTCAGAACCAGTCTGAAGCTCTGACTGCCCTTCCTGGGCTCATGAATGCACTGGCAGTTAGGAGCAGTGAGGTGAAATGTGCACTGTGGGCTGTTTGGGTGGGCTCTGGGCAGCTGAGGCATCCTCAGCAGTGTGAGAAGTGCAAGGAAACTGGGATTGCACTGTCGAGTTTTCAGGGCGTCTTCACTGAGGACTGTGGCCACGGGTAACTGTAAAATAAAGGCCTTTATTGCATGGCTACATCAGTCTCATAAAGGTGGAGTTGTTAGAGTCTGAGCATGCAGAAAGCCTCTGACAAAGAGTCTCCAATTCCCAAGCAGAAGCAGCAGCCACAGCAGCAGTGACAGCACCCACATCTGCGTTTTGTGTCTTTAGCAGTCGCAGCAGTAGCAACAACAGCAGCATTTGTGATGTTTCCTGAGCCTCTGTGTGTTTTCTCAAAATAGTGCATTTTTATTCTATTTTTAGCCAATCAGGCTTAAACATGAATTCTCTACAGTTTGTTGGACCTATCCTAAGCTGAAATTGATGTGTGACCAGATTCATAAATTCTTACACAAATTCTATGCATGTAGCTCTACCTGTTTTATCTAGGAATTTTTAGCAAGGCTACATTACTTTTGTTATGACTGGAATTTAACTAACTTTACAAAAGGCAACATTACTGAACTTTAAACTAGGTAGTAGATCTTTTTCTTACTTACTGACACAGGCTCTTATTTTTTTAAGGCACTTAAAAATCCTCTATTTATTTAAAACTAGACTTGTATTTCTACCTCATGTCTGTGCGGAGTTATGTATCTTCTCTGAAAGTTCTAATTCAATCCTCACATTTCTGGCCAGTCCTGGGCCTGTGTGGATTTGGCCCAGGGGGATTCATACTCCAACATTGCACCTCACCTGAAGCTGATTCTTTGCCCTTTCCCCCCAGCTGGAACTGGCCACGGCCAAGAGCGACATGAACCGGCACCTGCACGAGTACATGGAGATGTGCAGCATGAAACGGGGCCTGGACGTGCAGATGGAAACCTGCAGGAGGCTCATCAAGGGCTCAGCTGACAGGTAACAGCATCCTCTGGGCTCCAGGAGCCCAGTCTCATTCCCTCCAGGAGCCTGTTCCCTCCAGGAGCCCGTTCCCATTCCCTCCAGGAGCCCAGTCCCATTCCCTCCAGGAGCCTGTTCCCTCCAGGAGCCCATTCCCATTCCCTCCAGAAGCTCATTCCCTCCTGCTTCTGATGCCTGCAGAGGCTACCTAGAGCAGAGGCTAGACAGAGTAAGAGAAATAAAGTAGGTGTGTATTAAAAAGGCCTTCAAAGGCACCTTGGGCAGTACAAGAGCCTGGCTGAGGCTACACCCAAGATGGACCATGGTCACGAGTTTTCACACTTTTATAAGTTCTGGTCCATGTGCATATTGGGGTTTAATTGTCCAATTACAACTTCGGGTGATGAAATCCCATCCTCCCAGATTGCTCCCCCCCAGTTCACTGTTTGTACTTTTGGGGCCTGAAGCTGCAATAGTGACCTTGGTTCTGGGGCTGGAGAAGATTGTTTTGTCTGACTAAACTGTGAAGAGAACTTGCTAACACTCTCTGTGAGGTTCTGAGTTACGTACTAATGCAGCACAGAACCTGAAAATATGAAAGCTAAAACTCAAGGCATCAGTTCCTGCCAGCTTGGACTAAAGGCAACACTGTCACTTCCTGGAGAAGTGACATGTCCTTTGGAGAATCTTGTGTCCCAGGATCAGCCCTGAAAGGGGCCTGCAGCAGAGTCTGGGGTCCTGCACCTTGGAACAGCTCCAGGGGGTTCAGCAGCTGCTCCTCAGTACAGGGAGCTCCAGCTCGGGTGGACTTCAGTGTTTAACATCTCAGATTTAGAACTCTTAAAACCCCAAATTAAATCTCGACTCTGGACTTACACGAAGAACTTGTTTTTTAATCTTCTCATGTGTTAAGAACCTTATACTATGAGGGATTTCTCTTATCTCTTGCTCAGCCCCAGTAGAACAAGATGATAAAGTTTCAATTTTCAGGGCTGTGGGTATTAGGGATGCTGAGTGTCTTTGCTCTCCATTTCCCCATCAGTAAACCTGGGGAAACCTCTGTGTAGGGGATGGGTGGCGTGGCACCTTGATTTTACTACTGATATTTACTGTAAACCCAAAGTTTAATGTTATTAAAGGGTTTTTTAAGTAGCTTGGGGAAATGCCAATGTTTAATGTTAATAAAGGCGGTTTTAAATAGAATTGGAAGGGGAAAGTGACTGTTTTCTTTGAAGACTTTCTTTCTTCCTTCTGCCATCAATATTTAATTTTTTTGGCTGCACCTTTCCCTGCGTTTCCCTGCAGGAATTCTCCATCCCCCAGCTCCGTAGCCAGCAGCGACTCAGGAAACACAGACGAAATTCAGGACGATTTGGACAGAGAGACGGACGTGGAGCCCATGGTCAGCTGATAGCAATGGGAGAGTTCTGCTGAAGGGGAAGATGGAGAGAGAAGATTCCAAACCAATTGCTGGGGGAAAGGTGAAAGACTTGAGAGCCCCTGCAGAGGGACTCTGAGGACTCATTCCTACACGCATCCCCTCCCACCCAAGGATTGGTGCTGTACATTTCTATTGTTCTACAAACCATAAATGCAGAGTCCTGTAGGAAAACACAGTGTTTTAATTGTGCCTTTGCCCCAAGCTGAGCCACTTTGAGCTCCAGTGGAATATTAATAGCAGGTGTTTTTATAAAATATATTATTTAAAAAAAAAAAAACCAAAACAACCAAAGCTGGTGGCAGCAGAGGATGGTGCTGCAGAGGCTCTGGGTACTTCAATAAGCTGCTGGTTTTATTGAGCTGCTGCACTGATTGGCAAAAGCAACACTGGCAAAAAGAGCAGCAAAATCAAGACAATTGTGGTGCATTTACCAATGTCTGGCACAAATTTTAAAAAAAAAAAAAAAAAAAAAAAAAGGAAGAAATTGCCTCCAAATTGGACTGCAAACGTTTAAAAATAACAGCAGGTTTGGAGACAGCTTCTAGGGTGAAGCAGTTCTACAAAATTCAGAGGGTTTTCTTCATCCCACCTTTGGGGGTGAGGGAGCCTTTGGGATGTGTCCAAGGTTTCTGCTGGACTCCAGGAGCTGGAGGAGCAGGACTCAGCTCGGTGGCAAAGAGGGGGGGCACAGGAGTGTCACTGGGGGGGGACTATCACTGAGTAACTACTATGCAAAAACAAAACAAAAAAAGCTTGCCTTATTTATATGGAATGTTTGGTCCCTGCTGGGCTACAGTTATCCCTTGGGAAAAGGAAAGCTAAACCCACATTTTGCACACTTAGATGTCTGTAGAGCTTCTTTTGAGGTGGAATGTTGTATCACAATGCCTTTGTTTCCAGTGATTGGATTAGGAGGGGAATCAGCCCTTCAGGTCCGTGGTGGTTTGTGTCTTTTTTCAGGTTTGGTTTTTTTTTTTTTTCGTGTTTGCAGATTTTCCTTTGCAGACAGAGAGATAACTCCATTTTATGCTGCTTCCATGATGTGTAGAGTGGGGTAGGTGAAGCATCAGATAAACTGACGTAGATGTAGGCTGGAGACAGGATTTTGGGAAAGCTCCAGACCGCTGTTCTTTGGGAAAGCTGAACACTGGGAAATGCTGTAATCCTTTTTAGGGCGTAGTAAACAGAATCCCAAAGTGCTGCTGCCCTAGAACTGGGGAGGAGCAGCCACGTGCTTTCTCTGTGAGAAAGTGACAAGACCTTGGCTTTGCCCAATTTTCTGTATTTTTACCCAGGAGAAGCAGCATCAAAGTCGGATCACTCGGTGGTGGCCAAGGAAACTCCAGCACCACCAAGCTCTTCACGGTTAGAATGGGAATTGTAGCACCTCAGCCAGGTTAAAACAGGGTATAAACCTCAGCCAATAATTTTTTGTTTTTAAACCAAGATTGAGAGTGTAGTTGATACTGCCCAAAGCCAGCTGTGGGGTTAAGTAATGACTGGAACTCAGAGTGAATAGCAAATGTATTTGTTTTGCCTGCCAGGAAGTTTGGAAAGTGCTGTGCAGGAGCAGTGCTAGGGCTGGACAGGGAAAATCCCCATTTCAGCAGCCTCTCTGTTATGGAAAGGCAAAGTGGCCAATCCTGTGAGCTTCCCGAGTGCTGCTCCCAAGCCTCTGGAATATTGATCCAGGATCAGTATTGATCCAGGATCAATATGCAAGCAAACGGCCAGCGCAGCTCTGTGCTGCTCCACTCCATAAAGAGCACGGGTGTCTTGGAAAATGGCTCATTCCTCCGTCTGTGTGACCACAGAGAGGGCCAGGACCTGGGGGGTTCCTGCTGGAACTGTGGGCACAGGAATGTTCCCTCTCCTGTGCCTGGCTGTCAGCTCCTCTCCTGCCTGGCCACAGTGGGTGAAACGAGCTCCCAGCCTTTTCCAGACTGGGGAGGAGGGCCCAGGCTGATCCATCAGGATCCACAGTGTGGAGGGCACAGCCACGGCTGATGGCTTCTGTCCAAGCCCGTGGGTCCAAGGCTAGTCCTGGACCCTTACTGGTGTCCTTACTGATGGCAGTGCTCAGAGCAGAGTAGGTGACAGCTCCCTGGATCCTGGGGGGAGGGCCTTTCCAAAGCCTGCTCTGCCCTGTAAATGTAGATAGCTTTTCTCTGGAAGAGAGACTTCATTTCAAAGTGCTCATTCCTGTTATTTCTTAGGTGGCCAAAGTGGTAAATGTGATGT
Source organism: Sylvia atricapilla (assembly GCF_009819655.1). Classification (NCBI taxonomy): domain Eukaryota; kingdom Metazoa; phylum Chordata; class Aves; order Passeriformes; family Sylviidae; genus Sylvia; species Sylvia atricapilla. The sequence continues at coordinate 6,313,566 of NC_089161.1, forward strand.
TCACTAGAGCTGCAAGCTGGGGGGTGGGTGGGGATTTGGGGTTATTTTTGGAGGGGGCTGGGACTGCATGTTTGAATCTGCTATTTGAAGGGTTTTGAAGGGTTTTGAACTTCGGCTGCTCCCGACGAGCCTCTCCCGAGGCTGAGGAAGCGTCTGCCAAGGCTGGATGTCTGTGATGCTTCAGTGGCTGGGGCAGGCATTGCTCAGCACAGTGAATCAGCTCCTGGAGCTTGTCCCTGGCTCCCTTCCACCCGGGAATGCTCCTGGAGCCTGCCCTTGGCTCTCCTCACCCCAGGAATGCTCCTGGATCCTGCCCCTGGCTCTCCTTACCGCGGGAATGCTCCTGGATCCTGCCCCTGGCTCTGCTCCCCCCGGGAATGCTCCTGGATCCTGCCCCTGGCTCTCCTTACCCCGGGAATGCTCCTGGATCCTGCCCCTGGCTCTGCTCACCCCGGGAATGCTCCTGGATCCTGCCCCTGGCTCCCTTCCCCCCGGGAATGCTCCTGGATCCTGCCCCTGGCTCTGCTCCCCCCGGGAACACTCCCGGAGCCGGCCCCTGGCTCTGCTCCCCCCGGGAATGCTCCTGGATCCTGCCCCTGGCTCTGCTCCCCCCCGGGAATGCTCCTGGATCCTGCCCCTGGCTCTGCTCACCCCGGGAATGCTCCTGGATCCTGCCCCTGGCTCTGCTCACCCCAGGAATGCTCCTGGATCCTGCCCCTGGCTCTCCTCACCCCGGGAATGCTCCTGGATCCTGCCCCTGGCTCTGCTCACCCCGGGAATGCTCCTGGATCCTGCCCCTGGCTCTGCTCACCCCGGGAATGCTCCCGAAGCCTGCCCCGGCTCTGCTCACCCCGGGAATGCTCCCGAAGCCTGCCCCTGGCTCTCCTCACCCCGGGAATGCTCCTGGATCCTGCCCCTGGCTCTCCTTACTCCGGGAATGCTCCTGGATCCTGCCCCTGGCTCTGCTCCCCCCGGGAATGCTCCTGGATCCTGCCCCTGGCTCTGCTCACCCCGGGAATGCTCCCGAAGCCTGCCCCGGCTCTGCTCACCCCCAGGAACACTCCTGGCACCACAGACCCAGCATCTGTCAGGTCCGTGCTGCCATTCCACCCTGGGTTTTTTATTTTTCCTTAAAACTGAGCATCCCAGTAGAAAAAGCTGAGTGTTCCCAAACCCAGGAGCTGCTTTGATAGGGCAGAGAATTCCTGGAGCAGGAGTTGGAGTGTAGGGTGGGGAGCAGCACCTGCAGTGGGGTGGGTGTGAGGGATGTGGGGTGTACAGAGGGTTTGGACTCACGTGCACGGTGGTGATGTGTAGGACAGTAGAGGTTCCCCATGGGTGTCGGTGTCTTTCTTGTAACCACAGGTAATCCATTTTTAAAGAAGAAAAGGTGTTTTCATGCTCGGGGTGGGGGTTTATTTTCATTTAGGCTGGCCCAGCCTTTTGGGGGCAGCTGGGGTTGGTCCTTGGGGGTTTCCCTGGGAGGTCGTTGGTCCCAAGTCTGGCTGTGCTGCTGCTCCTGCTCCGTGTGTGTGGTACCACTCCAGAAACCAGATCAAAGTTTGCCAGAGGGGAAAAAAAAATTAAAAAAAAAAAAAAAAAAAAAAGGAATTTAATTGTAAAAATGCTGGAAATGATTTTGATGACCTCTTTCTTTTTTCCTTTGTAAAGCTGTAAATACTTTATTTTTGTTTTCTATTCTTAATGCGGTGTCATATTGACACTTTTTTAGATTTACAATCAGAAAATCCTCCTCATCGTTTCTCATTTTTTAAAAGGGGATTTCAAGGAAGCAAATTTTTTTGCTCGTTAGCAGTGTAATAACAGATTAAATTCCTAACCCGGGTTTGTACAAAAATGTTTTCAGTAAACAAATGGCAGTTTGTGGATGCATGTTGTTCAAAAATGTCCAAAGAATAATGTGGTACAAATGTTTTAAAGAATAATGTGGTACAAACATGTTTTTCAAAGACTTAGTGATGATCATCTTAGTTAACACAAGGAAAAAAGCAAAATTCTTAAAAAAAAAAAAAAAAAGAAGTGTGTTTGGGGGGGAATGTAATGAAACTCATCTAAGCTAAATGTGTAATCTATTTATAAAAACACAGTATATATTCTATTTTTATTAGAGGTTTTTAAAGTGCGGACAGATTTCTGTTGGCAGATGCAATCATTCCCTTGTAAAGTCTCTTCTGCTCTAATGGGACCCCCAACATCTCTGATGGTTCCAAGAGCCAAGGTGGAAATCATCAGGACGGGTTTGGCTCTGGAGCACTCACAGGTCGCTTCCTCCAGGGCAGGCTGCGGGTTCAGCAGCTTTTCTGCCTCTGCACAATTGTTGCTGTGGTTTTATTCCCTTCCCTGCGATTTTCTTCCTTTCCCCTGACTGGGAGGATGCTCCTGGAAAGGGTCAGGACCTCCTGAATCCCGGGAGCGCAGCAGGACAGGGGTTAAACTCCGCCTCAGCCCGGAGGATGAAATACAATTATCTGTACCTGTAAAAATTGGGATTAACTCAACAAAACAAAACAACAGATGGGAATCACGCCTGAATATGCATCCAAAAGCTGCTTCTAAAGTGAGATTATATGAATTTTCTTTTCCATGATCGTTCCTGCCAGCAAAAACACGAGCTGGCTGCCGGGCCCGGCTTGGCTGCGGAAAAGCCGCGAGTGCTCCCAGAGCTGCTTCCCGGTGTTTCCCTTGGCTCTGGGACACGGCAGGGGTGTTTGTGTTGGAAGAGCTGCACTGCTGGGAGGTTTCACCTTGGAGTGCTTCATTTTAGAGCTGAATGTTTAAAGAATGATTTATCCAGGCTAAATGACGACATCCCAGCGCTTCCACGAGGCAGGAACACCCCAGTGAGGATTTTCCACCTTTGGCTTCAGGACTTGTGGGTTTTTTATCCTCGGTGCAGGGGAACACACAGCTTTTAAAGCTCTTTGCCTTTGGTGTTTTGCCACCCTAACACTTGATTTTAAGCTTTGTAGTGGGATGTAACCTGTGTCCCTTTGAGTTTTAACCGAAAAACAAAATTACCAACAAGGCAACAGGCGGTGTCCTGGTGGGAATAAGAGAGTGGAGGTGAGCTGGAAGCACTGCCTGCCAAATTCTCCATGGGAATGGGATCCCAGCCCCTTTCCCTGCAGAGGAAACACTCAGGGCTTTTCCAGGCCCTTGGCAGAGCAGTGAACAAACACTTGACCCTTTCCTTCTGTTTGTTTTCATGTGAGTTCAGTGTCCTCAGACCCTTCTGCATTTGCAGGAGCCTTTCAAAGCTTCTTTTTTGAAGGAGCAACAAATTGTGTTTAAATGTGGGTATTTGCAGAAATCACCATTCCCCCCTAATCTGAGGCACTCCAACAGTGAAGCACTTGGGAAGGGGGTGCTTTGGGTCTGGCCAGCTCCCAGTTTTGGGAAATTATGATGTTAATGCTTAAAACAACCTCTGGGGTGGTTTCAAACCCGTATCATGTCTGTGGCAGAACAGCCCAGACCACGGTGCCACAAACCCAGGGGAGCTGCCCAGACTGCCACCCCCGAACCCCCAAATTTCTGCTTTGCTGGAGAGGGTTTGAGGGCAGTCCAACCTTGGTCACTAAAACACTCCTTTGTGTATCGTGGTTTCACCAAGACACAATCCAGTCCCTAAAACACCTTCCCGCGGTTAAAGCCAATGTAGCGACCTTCTGCCAAAAAAGATTATTTATTATTTATCGTGTTCGAGTGGAGGGTATTGATGCCTCTTCCCTCCTGCTGTGTCACTCCTTGTCGGTTCCTCTTTAGGTCACTTAAGAGTTTCTTTTATCCCCACGACAACGAACTACTGATGGTGTGGGAACGCCCCCGGTTACCGTCCCCGTGTAAATATCGTGCTTTATATTCTGTATATTAGCTCATTTTAACGAAAAAGACTGGACTGCTGATGCTGTTGGAGCCCTGGTGGGGAAAGGCCGGAGGATGACCCAGCTCCCAGGCTCTGGAGCCGGGATGGGGCTGGAATTCTGTGCTGGGGACCTGCAGCAGCTGGAACGGGACACCACCAGTGGATTTGGGACCACGAAACGCTTCAAGAATCCAATCCACGTGGGAAGGAGCCCTGAAAGCTCCCTCAGCCAGAGCCAGAACCACCCGTCCTCCTCCGAGCTGGGCGGATTTGCTCCATTCCCCCTTTTTTTAGTGCCAAAACCACCCCCAGCGCCCCTCCCAGGTCTGCTGGCGGCTCTCGGTGCGCTGCTGCCGTGTCCGGCCGGTGTCCGTCCCTCTGTCCCTCGGTCCTGCCGCGCCCCAGGGCGGGAGCTGTCCGTCAAACACGTCCCGGTCGGTCTCTGGTGACGAGGAAAAACACAACAAATGATAAAATAAATACCAAACTCCTGGTTGAACGGCTCCGCGTGTTAATTCTTGGGGCGGCGGCGGGGGGGAAATGCTTCTAAAGCAGAAGGGTTTGGGTCCGAGGAGGCAGGGGCCATCCTCGTTTCCGAAAATCCGCCCGGCCCAGGTGATTCGGGCTCCTAAAACAGCCCAAACTCCCCCCAGAATTCCGGTTCTTCAGCTGCTGCTCTTGAAGCGTGACTCTCTTTGGGAATTAAAACAGCCCTGCACAGCTCAGCCTGCTCCTGGCCCCGTGCCCCAGCCAAGCTCCACCTCTGGGTTAAAATCACCCCTTTGGGGGCAATTCTCAGTTCCCAGCGGGACTCGCCGTTGCTTTTCCTTTTCTCCCCGTCGAGGTGTTCTCCCTCGGCCAGGACCCGCGGAACCCCAGCCGCTGCCTCTCCTGGGGCCGCTGTTGTTATCGCTTTTCCCAAATTTCCCTTTTGAGAAATGATTTCTGGCTCCTGCCCGCGCCCCGCCCCCTCCCACGTGCCGCGCGCGCCACCGCCCCCCGCTCGGGGCGGAACCATCGGGCCGCGGGGGGGACGCGCCTCTGGGGACATCCCACGGCCACCCCGGCCGGGGGGACACGGCCCGCAGCCTCACACACAGCGAGCGACGGCCGTGGGGCCGCTCCTCCACACCTCGGCCCTCGGGGCTTTGTTAATTCGTTAATTACTCGGTGGTTGTGTCTCCTCCCCGCCTCCCCCCTCCTCCCGGCGCGCTGGGCGGTGGCGGCGGCGGGCCGGGATGTGGCGGCAGCTGCGGGCGCTGAGGGGCTGCGGGTGAGTGTGGGCTCCCTTGTCTTCCCTTCGCTCGCCTTGTCCCTGTCCCTGTCCCTGTCCCGCACCGTCCCCTCGCCCGGCAGCGCCGGGAGCCCCGCGGGTGCCGAGCCGGGCTCCGCTCTGCCGCTCCCGCCGGCCGCCGTCCCGCTGCCAGCCCTTTTCTTCCCACTGTTTCCAGCTCTTTTCCCCTTCCGCCCTTGTTTCCCTCGTTATTCCCTTTGTTTTCCCCTTTCCTCCCGCTGTTTTTACCCGTTTCCCACAGTTTACTCCTTGTTTTCCCTTTTACCTTGTTTTTACCCATTTCCCACTGCTTCTTCCTCATTTTCCCCCTTTACCCCCTTGCTTTCCCCATCGTTTTCCCCATTTCCCCCTCGTTCTTTCCCCCTCGTTCTTTCCCCCTCGTTCTTTCCCCCTCGTTCTTTCCCCCTCGTTCTTTCCCCCTCGTTCTTTCCCCCGTTCTTTCCCCCGTTCTTTCCCCCGTTCTTTCCCCCGTTCTTTCCCCCGTTCTTTCCCCCGTTCTTTCCCCCGTTCTTTCCCCCGTTTCCCCTGTTTTTCTCCGTTTCCCCCATTTTCCGTGGGGCTGGCAGGTGCCGGGGCGCCTTTTGCCCCCTGGACTTTGCCAGGAGCCGGCGGAGCGTGGGGATGTCGGAGCTGCCCGGGTCGGTGCGGGGCTCACCGTGTGCCTCGTCCCTTAAAAATGCTGTTCCCAGCGCTTTTTCCCGAGCCAGGAGAAGGGGTGGTGAGCTGGGGGCTCGGTCCGGGCTCGGCTCCCGCCTCTGGCATCCCCATGAGCGGGAGGGATGGAGCTGGTTTGGGTCCCCGAGGCCGAGGTGTCCCCGAGGTGTCCCCGAGGCCGAGGTGTCCCTGCCGTGCCGGGGAAGGAGGCAGCAGGGGAATTGCAGCGATTCCTGCCCCTGTCCCAGGCGGAGATGGCAGCACCGCTCGGCCATCCAGGTGACCAACGAGCCCGTCCTGGAGTTCAAGCCGGGGAGCCCCGAGCGAGCGGCGCTCCAGAAGGTACCAGAGCCGGGATTTGGGGATCCTGGGGGGCTGGAAGGGCCCGGGCTGTGCTGCAGGTGCTGCACGACAGCCCCGGGCTCTCCCTGGTGTGACAGTCCCCTCCTGCCCAGCTCCTGCTCCTTCCCCGTGGGGACGGCCGTGCCTGGTGTGGGCACACCGTGTCTGGAGCCTCCTGCCCGTGGGAAGGGGGATGGAGGGCGGCTGGAGGGGCTGAGAGCTGTTCTCCTCCCTGCCAGGCCCTCGCTGAGCTGAGGGGCAAGACTGAGGACATCCCGTGTGTCATCGGGGGGGAGGAGGTGTGGACACCCACGGTCAGGTACCAGCTCTCGGTGAGTCTCATGGCAGCGGGCTCCCTGCAGGGGGATCCTGGGGCTGGTTCCTACAGAGCCTTTTCTTCTCTCCCCAGCCCTTTAACCACGCACACAAGGTGGCCAAGTACTGCTATGCCAGCAAGGTGAGTGCACCTCTCTGTCCCCTCTCTTCCTGGGTGTTTTTTTGGGGAAGCAGCAGCGCTTGGCCTGGGTTTAGCCAGTGAAATGCATTTTGTGAGCAGGGAGGCTCCAGGAGCTGTACCAAGCCCCAGGGATGCTGGAACAAACCCCAGGAGCTGCAGATTCAGGGTTGTGATGGCACCCGGGGTGGGTGACCTGGTGCTGGAAAAGGAACTGGAGAGGCTCCTCCTTGCTGCCTTTTCCCCCTTTGCCTCCGCAGGAGCTCATTAACAAAGCCATTAACGCTGCCTTGGCAGCCAGGAAGGAGTGGGACCTGAAACCTGTGCAGGACCGGGCCCAGATCTTCCTGAAGGCAGCTGACATGCTGAGTGGCCCACGGCGAGCTGAAGTGCTGGCCAAGACCATGGTCGGGCAGGTGAGGGCTGCAGGGGCAGCTGGGCTGAGCTGCAGGGTGGTTTTTGGCAGTGGGAATGGCTGGAGGTGCTCTCTGAGGGGATCCAGGGTGATTCCCCACTCCTTGCTGCTCCTGGGAGCAGGATCAGCTGGGAAAAATGAGCAGGGTTTTCTTTTGGTAAAATGTTAAAAGTTGAATAAAAAGGTAATAGGACATAGAAGTAAAGCAAAGGGTTGAAAACAGCTGGGTGCTTGGCATTTAGCTAAGAGCAGACTTGTTGTTTTTGGAGGTATTTTTTAAAATTTGTTCTTATTACATTAGTTTGTGTGTTTATAGACTATTATGTATATTTATATTTTCCTACAAATTAATTTCTATATTGTAGGAACTCTTTGACATGGTTATTTTTGGGTCTGCTTTTTTAGAGCCTGCAGATTTTTTGGTTGTGGTTTTAATCTGTTGGTTTTTTTTAATTACTTTTAGTTTGGGCTTTGGTTTATAATTTTTACAGATGGTAGGTGTTTGATAGCTGGCATGTTAGCAGCAGGGCTTTTATTACATGTTTACTGGATGCTATTTAGCTAAGCAGACATATTATATTAACTATTACTGCTGTGTGCAGGGGGCAATGGGCCACTGAGTAACAGAACCAATACGATTTCAACAGAAGCTGTTTATTGTTCGCATTTCACGGCAGATACAGATTCTAGGTCTGATGTCTGGGCACATCTCTGGGCTGGCTGAGCTGCTGCTTCCTGAGGCAGGCACACATCCCTCAGGACACCCAGCTGCTCAAGTGTCCATCCTCACCTTGTGCTTTCCCTGTCCAGGCTTTACATGTTTTGCAGACAGTTTCTCAGGCTCTCTCCTTGTTTTTGATCCTCTTGTTCTCTCAGTAACCTTGATGAATTCCTGAGAGCTCTGACAACAAAACTGCAGGTGGTTTGATAAGATTACCCACAACCAGGTTGGCTGGTGCATCAGAATGTTCTGTTATACAGATACATTGCTACAACTGTGCCTAATTTTTCGCTAGTAGCAGAAATAAAAACCGTATTTACGCAGCAAAGCTATTTTAATACTTTACATATAACATTCATCTTAATACTTGCAAAAAGCCAACAATACAATATAACATATACTATAACAAGGCTGTCACAATGGGACACAAAATAAAGATGCTTGACCCCGGTCAGAAGGCAGCAGAAATCAGAAGGTTTATTTACAATTCATGCAGCTTTTTTACAACAATGTGCTTAGAAGACACATTCTTGGTCCTTAGGGCTGACACCTCTGCCATTGGCTCAGTAACAGAAATGGCAAACAGCACCTGTTGTTATGGGAAAGGAATATTGTCTACACAGGGTTGTTTTGGGAAAAAGAAAACTGTTGAAAAGTTTCCCTTGAGAAGAGCCAGCTCCTCTCAAGCTCAGAAAATACCGAGTCCACACAAGGCCATGCAGGATGGCCCATCTTTGGGAACTGAGCTTGGGAGAGGCATCCCACAGACAGCACTGCCCTATTGCTGCTCCCTTCCCCTTCCCCTTCCCACAATGCTGGGGTGAAGGTGGTGGTGACTTTTTCCCAGCCTGGAAATGAAATTGAGATAGTTTTAGTAAGGAGGTAAAACAAGAGCAGATCTTTATTCAGAGGCCTTCAGGGGCAGTTGTGGAAAGATGTCCACAAAAGCCCACCCCCTGCAGGGGTGAATACATTTTTGTAGGTTTTAGAAAGTCAGCATAATTGCTAAAAAAGCACTAATTAGGAGAGCAAATGGTGATGCAATTCCCCCCAGGTGAAGTCCCTTCTCTGCAGTCCCCCTCTGAGCACTGGCTGTGCTCTGTCCGTGGAATGTGTCCCAGACAATTCCCTTCCCTGCAGGGTAAGACGGTGATCCAGGCGGAGATCGACGCCGCCGCCGAGCTCATCGACTTCTTCCGCTTCAACGCCAAGTACGCGCTGGAGCTGGAGCAGAGCCAGCCCCTCAGCGTGGACATCAGCACCAACTCCATGGTCTACCGGGGGCTGGAGGTGAGCTGGGCCCCCTGCCCCACGCTGGGGTCACACTGGGCCGCAGGAGGCTGCCCACGGTCCCTTCTCCCTGTCCCTCCGCAGGGCTTCGTGGCTGCCGTGTCCCCCTTCAACTTCACGGCCATCGGGGGGAACCTGGCGGGGGCCCCGGCGCTGATGGTGAGTGCTGGGGGACAGGGGACAGGGGGACAGGGGACAGGGGATGGGGGACAGGACAGGGGACAGAGGACAGGGCTGGGGACAGGGGACAGGAGACAGGACAGGGGATAGAGGACAGGGCTGGGGGACAGGGGACAGGGCTGGGGGACAGGGGACAGGGGACAGGGCTGAGGAACAGGGGGACAGAGGACAGGGCTGGGGGACAGGGGACAGGGCTGGGGACAGGGGACAGGACAGGGGACAGGGGGACAGGGCTGAGGGACAGGGGACAGGGGACAGGGCTGAGGAACAGGGGGACAGAGGACAGGACAGGGGGACAGCACAGTCCAGGGAAAGGTTGGGACAGGGATCCCAGCCCTCAGGTTCCGCTGGGCTGGGCAAGGAGGGAGCTGATCTGGGGCTATTCAGCTGAGGCACAGACACACCCATTGGACCCCTGGACCAAATAATCAATTAGAGTTTAATTAAAATGTCCCAGTGTCTGGGTTTCCACTGTGATGGGGGAAGTGTTGGAAAAGCACAAACTGCCCAAACCTGCTCTTCTGGGGTTTTTGTTCTGAAACACGGTGTCCTTTCCTTCCCAGGCTGGGTTTGGGATCCGGGAATAAACCACAGCAGGGGTTTGATTTCCTACCTGGGCTCAGGGTGCTGTTGGGACATGAAAGTGTAACCAATTTTTAGCTGCTCAGATTCCTCTGGGATGACATTCCTGGGTGCAGCGGGTGTGTTAGGGCCAAGGAAGGCAGGGGCAGGCTGTTGCTCTGCCATTTAGCACTGAACTGGTAGACAGGAGATCCCACAAGGTGTGGAAAAAAAAATCCAAAGAAATCAAAGCATTGGTAAAAAGCTTTTCTGCTCATTCCCATTTGTGTCCCAGCCCATGGAGCACAGGAGCTCCTGCCTCTGCAGGGTGGATTTTGGGGGGACACTGTAATAACCTGGTGAATTTGGGCCAGGAATAATTAATTTATTGTTGCACTGGGAAAGAAAAAACCCAACAAATTGTCCTCCACTCTTTACTGATTAGGCTCGGATTTCCTGTTGGCCCCAGAGAGGCTGGAGAACACAGAGCTTTTAATTTGGGAACGTCACATTTGAAGCCTTATCTGAGTGAAGCATTTGACTGTCACTTGTGTAGGGCAGGAATGGGGGGGACAAGGAGAGGGTGAAGCCACCGTGGAGCTGGGAAGATTTCTGGAGAGACAGAGGTCCCTTCCTCCCACCCCAGGGTCCGAGGGGGACTTTGGCTTTGGGAAACGTGGCCATGAGCTCATCCCAGAGCAGGTGAGCCCTGCTGGGCCGGGACAAACCCGTGCTGGCAGCTCTGAGTGACATCAGGGACATCCCGTGGCTCATCCAGCTCGGTGTGACAATGGATTCCCCCCGGGATGCTGCAGGCGGTGGAATCCTGGGCCGGGAGCAGGAGGCAGCAGGACATCAGCAGGTGCCTTGGAAAGCCTCAGCAGCGGGGGCACCTGGGATTAAAGTGAAGAGAAAACGCTGCTTAATGAGGGATGTTAATTAGAGCCCCAGTGTTTCAGCAGCACAGGGGGTTAGACACTGGAGAGATCCATGCAGCCGATCCCGGGAATGAGAGTTCCTCAGGATCAGAGTCCAGGGAATGCCGTGTCCTGGATTGCCCGCAGCTTTCTGCAGGGGCTGCTTCATTCCTTCCCTGATTGGAGGGGCCCGGGGAGGAGCTGTGCCCAGGAGGAGTGCTCCTGCACAGCAAATCCCTGGAAAGCAGGAGGCAAGAGTCCGAAACGCCCTGTCCAGCCCTCGCCAGGGCTGTGACTCCGTGCGGGGGAGTGACAGGGACACGGGGCGGTCACTGGGGGACACGGGGAGGCCGTGGCATGGGGCCAAGGGGGTGGGGTGGCACCAGCGGAGCTCTCCAGCCCCTTGTGCTGTTTGTGCTGGGTTAATCCGGGCAGGAGGTTTGGTGTCACTGCCCTGCGTGCCACAGACACCTGCTGAGCCGGTGACATCGCTGGTGACATCGGGCGCACGTTCCTGTGTCCTGAGGCAGGAACCAGGGCCCCGTTTCCAGCTCGTCGTGGGGAAGGCAGAGCTCAGCCCTGGAAGGGAGGGTGTGGAAGGCTGGCACAGGCACCTGCTGAGAGAAAAGGGGGGATTTGTGCCCTCAGCTGGGCAGGGCACACCCAGTCCTGCCCAGACAATGCAGGTGGTGGTGACTTTTTCCCAACCTGGAAAGGAAATTGAGATGGTTTTAGTAGGGAGGTAAAACAAGAGCAGATCTTTATTCAGAGGCCTTCAGGGGCAGTTGTGGAAAGATGTCCACAAAAGCTCACCCCCTGCAGGGGTGAATACATTTTTGTAGGTTTTAGAAAGTCAGCATAATTGCTAAAAAAGCACTAATTAGGAGAGCGAATGGTGATGCAATTCCCCCCAGGTGAAGTCCCTTCTCTGCAGTCCCCCTCTGAGCACTGGCTGTGCTCTGTCCATGGAATGTGTCTCAAAGAATTGTTCTCAACCCTTTGGTTTGGAACCGTTTACCCCCTGGGATTTGGAGCTCTGGAATTTGTCTTTCTGCCTAGGGAAAGGCCGTGGAAAAGTACTGGGAAAACGAATCACTAATACGAGAGGCTACAAATAAATACATGTGCAGAGTACACAAGGAACACAGAAAACTAAAAAAGGCTGGGAAAACTAGTCACAAAAGAAGCTACAAATAAATTCACGTGCAGAGAACACAGAAAAGAAATAAAGGCTGCAGGTCCCCGCGAGGTGCCGCCGCTCGGGGCCGGTTTTCCCGGGAATTGAGGCGCTCCTGATGAGCTGTTCTGCTCCCGCAGGGGAACGTGGTGCTGTGGAAGCCCAGTGACACTGCCCTGCTCTCCAGCTACGCCGTCTACAAGATCCTGCTGGAGGCTGGGCTGCCCCCCAACGTGGTGCAGTTCGTGCCCGCGGATGGCCCCGAGTTCGGCGACACTGTCACCAGCTCCGAGCACTTCTGCGGCCTCAACTTCACCGGCAGCGTGCCGTAGGTCGGGGGCAGGGAGGGGGCTGGGGGCTGCTCTGGTGCCCCTCGGGATGCCAGGCCGGCCTTGGGAGGGGCTGCTGCAGCTGGCAGGACGTGGGGGCACGGTTATGCCAAAGGAGGGGGTTAAAGCTGGTGACAAAACCTGTCTGAGCTGGGGTTTAGTGCTGCTGGGGGAGTGGGTTTAGCTGTGGGGCTGAGCTCGGGGCACGGGGCAGCCAGAGTGACAGTGACACTTCAGGGATGCTCTGAGGCTGCTGCTCCGGGTGGGTTTGTCCGCAGGTGGGTTTGTCCCCAGGTGGGTTTGCTCCCCTGGGCTCAGCTCTGTGCCATGGGCTGTCACAGGTGGGTTTGCTCCCCTGGGCTCAGCTCTGTGCCATGGGCTGTCACAGGTGGGTTTGCTCCCCTGGGCTCAGCTCTGTGCCATGGGCTGTCACAGGTGGGTTTGCTCCCCTGGGCTCAGCTCTGTGCCATGGGCTGTCACAGGTGGGTTTGCTCCCCTGGGCTCAGCTCTGTGCCATGGGCTGTCACAGGTGGGTTTGCTCCCCTGGGCTCAGCTCTGTGCCATGGGCTGTCACAGGTGGGTTTGCTCCCCTGGGCTCAGCTCTGTGCCATGGGCTGTCACAGGTGGGTTTGCTCCCCTGGGCTCAGCTCTGTGCCATGGGCTGTCAGAGGTGCAGAGGGCTCTGTGCAGGGCCTGTCACACCCCGGGCTCTCCAGGGCCGGGCCATGCTCGGCTGAGCAGGGGCTGGGCAGGTGGGGAGCTCACAGCTCCGTGTTCCTGGCTGAGCCTCCCGCTGTGAGGCCATTTCCATTTTTATTGTTTTCCAGACGGGTTTGTCACAGTAAGGCCTGCAGGGAAGGGGGAAAGGGGAGGAGCAGAAACTTCTGGATGCTCACTCTGTGCTCCTCCCTGCAACAGTTTTATTTTTAAAGCCGTGGAGTTGCTGTGTGGAGCCTTTGTTTGATACCTGTGCTCTCAGTCTCACTTCCCTGTGCAGAGCATCCCTTTTTAGGAGGATTTCCCATCAGGGCATCTGTTTTTTTGGAGGGTTTCCCATCAGGGTGTTATAAATACATCAAGGGTATCAGTATTTTGGAGGGGTTTCCCATCACCCCCGTGTCCCTTTCCCTGTGACCCTTTCCCAGCTCCTCCCTCCTCTTCCAGGACTTTCAAGCGCCTCTGGAAGCAGGTGTCAGAAAACCTGGATCGCTACCGCAATTTCCCACGCCTGGCCGGAGGTACCAGCCTCTGCTCCACCTTTAGGGGGATGCAGGAGTGAGAGGGGAGGAGAGGAGCAGCATTCCCATCCCCGTGGGCTGAGGGCACAGAGCTGTGGGGGTGGCACAGGGTGGGATTTTAGGGTGGGAGGTGGTGGTTGGACCCGCGGAGTTTGGAGTCCCAAAGTTTGGTAATTAAAGTTGGTCCCTTCTCTGTGGGTTTTATCTGCCTGCTCCAGGGCTGTACCCTCAGGGTTACGGCTCTCCCTGTCCTGGTGCCTTCTTGGGGCTCCCTAAAAACAGAGGTCAGATAAAATTAAGGGAATAAAAGGCATAACTGCTTTTTATTTATTTACTGAAGGTTTTACTCAGGTACATTTGGGGCAGACAAAGCCCCCAGGGGCTACACCCAAAAATGGACCACGGGTCACGGGTTTCACACTTTGATAAGTTTGGTTCATTGGTAATGAAGTCATTTACCCCAAGTTTGCTCCCCACAGCTCACTTCTGTTTCCATTTCTCGGGACCTGAGGCAGTGAGGTGTCCTTGATTCCCAGAGGAATCGTTGTGTCTGCCCAAAATGGGAGAACAGCAGCTCACACTGTGTGTGGAGTCTAGAGTCACACACTAAGAATTACAGGATTATAACTATATGAGGAATACAAAAGCTGAAATCCCATTGATATAAATATATGAGAAATACAAAAGCAAAAATCCCAAGGCACCGGAACCCCGCCCAGGCCCGTTTGAGGAGCTGCCACGCCCTGGCGGCTCCTCCCGTGGTCCTTTTCCCGTCCCCAGAGTGCGGAGGGAAGAATTTCCACGTGGTGCACAGCTCCGCCGACGTGGGCAGCGCCGTCAACGGGACCCTGCGCTCTGCCTTCGAGTTCGGCGGGCAGAAATGCTCCGCCTGCTCCCGGCTCTACGCGCCGGCCTCGCTGTGGCCCCACATCAAAGAGAAGCTGCTGGAGGAGCACGGGAAGATCAAAGTGGGAGATGTGAGCGGAGCTGCCGGGCTGCTGAAGGGCTTTGCGGCTCAGCGGGAGGCTGATGGGATTAGGGGCTGCGGGAACCGGCCGCTAATTCCCATTGAACGGGGCTTTTCATCGCCGCCCGCTCCCCCCGCCGGCCCTCGGCTCCTGGCCGCGATTAGAAATTAACTTGTAGCCGGGGTCTGCGGGGAGAGCTGGGCCGGCTCTGCCAGGAGCGGAGGCCCTCGGACACGGGGAGAGGTTTTGGGGGAGTTCCGGCCGCCCCTGGCTCCTGAGGGAGCGCAGGGGCGCAGGGTGTGCTCTCATCCCCTCCGTTCTCCTTTCCCCGCAGCCCACCCAGGACTTTGGGACGTTCTTCTCGGCGGTGATCGATGACAAGGTGAGCGGAGCGCAGCCCCAGGCTCCCCGGCTGCGGGGTTTGCTGCAGGCGTGGGGACAGTGACCGGCTGGAGCTGGCGGTCAGCTGAGCGTTGTGTGCCCTGCTCGTGAAAAGTGGGGAAATTCCCCCAGAAATCGTCCTGGACCTCAGAGCTCTCTGTGCATCCCCTGCTCCCGCTCCTCCTCCTGAGCCGGGAGGGCACCGACAGTGGTGTGTCCTGAGAGGAGTGACCCAAACCCCCTCTTAAACCCCCAAACCCCCTTCCAGACCCCCAAACCCCCTCTTAAACTCCAAACTCCCTCTCAGATCCCCAAACCCACTCCTTTCCTGTCATCTCTAACCCAAACCCCCTCCAGACTTCCAGACCCCCAAACCCATTAATTTCTTGTCATTCCAGACCCCCAGGCTCTTTTCAGACCCCCGAACCCCCTCATTTCCTGTCCCTCCCGACCCAAACCCTGTCAGGCTTGCCGCCCCCACACCCAGTGTTCTCCTGTCCCCAGTCCTTTGCCCGGATCAGGAAGTGGCTGGAGCACGCCCGGAGCTCCCCCAGCCTGACGGTGCTGGCGGGCGGCGGCTGCGACGACAGCGTCGGCTACTTCGTGGAGCCCTGCATCGTGGAGAGCACGGACCCTCGGGACCCCATCATGAGAGAGGTGGGGGACACCACCCCAAATCCCTGTGGGGACCCCGGGACCCCATCCCAAATCCCTGCAGGGACCCCATCATGAGAGAGGTGGGGGACACCACCCCGAACACCTGTGGGGACCCCGGGACCCCATCCCAAATCCCTGTGGGGACCCCGGGACCCCATCCCAAATCCCTGTGGGGACCCCACCCCAAATCCCTGTGGGTACCCCGGGACTCCATCCCAAATCCCTGTGGGGACCCCATCATGAGAGAGGTGTGGGACACCACCCCGAACACCTGTGGGGACCCCTGAGACCCCATCCCAAATCCCTATGGGGACCCTGAGACCCCATCCCAAATCCCTATGGGGACCCTGGGACCCCATCCCAAATCCCTGCAGGGACTCCCAGGACCCCATCATGAGAGAGGTGGAGGATCCCCATCCCAAATCCCTGCAGGGACCCCCAGGAGCCCATCCCACATCCCTGCAGGGAGCGCATCCCAAACCATCTCATGATGGGGACCCCATCCCAAGCCCCTGTGGGTTCCCCAGGACCCCATCCCAAATCCCTGTGGGTACCCCAGGACCCCATCCCAAACCCCTGTGGGTACCCCAGGACCCCATCCCAAATCCCTGCAGGGACCCCATAAAGGCAGAGGTGTGGGGTTCCCCATCCCAAATCCCTGCTCTGGGGTGGGTCCCTGCATTGGCACTGGGCTGGTTGGGGTGGGGCAGCACCTTCCTGGGGCTGATCCTGGGGTTTGGGCTGCACAGGAGATTTTGGGGCCAATCTGGGAGATTTTAGGGCTGATCATGAGGGGTGTGTTGGTTTTTGGGCTGCACAGGAGATTTTTGGGCTGATCATGAGGGGTTTTGATATTTTTGGGGCTGATTGTGATGGGTTTTGATATTTTTTGGGCCAGTCCTCACGGTTTGTGGTGTTCTTTGGGCTCACAGGATATTTTTGGGACGACCCTCATTGTGTGTGTTGCTTTTTGGGCTCAGAGAAGATTTTTGGGCCAGTCCTGGCTGTTTGTATCATTCTTTGGGCTCACAAGAGATTTTGGGGCCAGTCCTCATGGTGTGTGTTGTTATTTGTGCTGCACAGGAGGTTCTTGGCCTGATCTTCATTGGTTTTTTTGGGCTCACAGCAGATTTTGGGGCCAATCCTCAGAGTGTGTTGTTTTTTGGGCTGATCCTCACAGTGTGTGTGGTTTTTTGGAGGCTGATTCTCGTAATTTGTGTTGTTCTTTGGGCTGCACAGGAGAGTTTTGGGCTGATCCTCACAGGGTTTGTTATTTTTTGGGCTGATCCTCACGGTTTGTGTCATTCTTTGGGCTCACAGGCCATTTTTGGGCCAGTCCTGACAGCGTGTGTTGTTTTTTGGGGCTGATCCTCATGGGATATGTTGTTCTTTGGGCTGCACAGGAGATTTTCAGGCCAATCCTCATCAGTTTTTTTGGCTCACAGGCGGTTTTTGGGCTGATCCTCACAGGGTTTGTTATTTTTGGGCTGATCCTCATGGTGTGTGTGATTTTTTGGGGCTGATCCTCATCATTTGTGTTGTTCTTTGGGCTGCACAGGAGATTTTTGGGCTGATCCTCACAGGGTTTGTTATTTTTTGGGCTGATCCTTGTGGTGGGTGCTGTTTTTTTGGGACAAATCCTTACGGTGTGTGGGATTTTTGGGGCCAGTCCTGATGGTTTGTGTCATTCTTTGGGCTCCAGGAGATTTTTGGGCTGATCCTGATGGAGGGTGTTGTTTTTTTGGGCAAATCCTGAGAATTTGTGGTATTTCCTGGGCTCCCAGATTTTTGGGCCAATGCTGACTGTTTGTGTGGGGTTTTGGGGCTGATCCTGAGGGTTTGTGTGGGGTTTTGGGGGTCAATCCTGACAATTTGTGTCATTCTTTGGGCTCACAGATTTTTGGGCTGATCCTGATGGGGTGTGATGTTTTTTGGGGGGCTGATCCTGAGGATTTGTGTGGGGTTTTGGGGACAATCCTGACGGTTTGTGTGGGTTTTTTGGGGCCGATCCTGACGGTCTGTGGTGTTTTCTGGGCTCCCAGGAGATTTTTGGGCCGATCCTGACGGTTTTCGTGTATCCCGACAATCGCTTCAAGGAGGTGCTGGAGCTCATCGACACCACCACCCCCTACGGCCTCACGGGGGCGATCTTCGCCCAGGAGAAGTGAGTCCCAAAATTCCCCAAACTTCCCTAAAATTCCCTAAAATCCCCCCAGTTCCCCTGACAAGCAGCTGGGGATGCTTTTCCCGTCTGGAGTTTTCCTTCTCTCCAGAGGAGGGAAGAGCATTTCCCACCAAGCTCGTGCTGCTTTTGGTGCTCTTCCTGCAAGGGATGGTTTGAAAGTGGCGTCAGAGCCTGAAAAACCTTTTTTTTTAAGTGAGGAACTCTCCCAAAGGAATGTTTGGAGAATGTGGGGGGTGACCCCACTGCCCACTCAGCAGAAGGAGGGTGGTGTGACCTCAAATTATCACAGAATTCTGGGGTGGTTTGGGCTGGAGGGACCTGGGAGCTGATCCAGTGCCACTCCTGCCAGGCCAAGGACACCTCCAAATGTCCCAGGGTGCTCCCAGCCCTGTCCAGCCTGGCCTGGGATACTCCCGGGGATGAGGAAGCCACAGATAATGACCTTCGTTTTATAACCATGAAAGATAAATAGAGCAAGGAAATTTAAAAAACTCCAAAGCAGGGAAAATGCAGGAGCCGTGTGTCTGTGAAAGCCCTGAGCATGGAACTGAGTATGAGAGGTCACAAACTCCTCTGGAGGGGCACAAACTCCTTTATACCCGGTTTTGGTGGCTCTGCAGCAGCACAGACCCGGGGCTGTGCTCAGGGCTCAGGGCTGTGCTCAGGGCTCAGGGCTCAGGGCTGTGCTCAGGCTGTGCTCAGGGCTCAGGCTGTGCTCAGGGCTCAGGCTGTGCTCAGGGCTCAGGCTGTGCTCAGGGCTCAGGGCTGTGCTCAGGGCTGTGCTCAGGGCTGTGCTCAGGGCTGTGCTCAGGGCTCAGGGCTGTGCTCAGGCTGTGCTCAGGGCTGTGCTCAGGGCTGTGCTCAGGGCTGTGCTCAGGGCTGTGCTCAGGGCTGTGCTCAGGGCTGTGCTCAGGGCTCAGGGCTCAGGGCTGTGCTCAGGGCTCAGGGCTGTGCTCAGGGCTGTGCTCAGGGCTCAGGGCTCAGGCTGTGCTCAGGCTGTGCTCAGGGCTGTGCTCAGGCTGTGCTCAGGGCTCAGGGCTCAGGCTGTGCTCAGGCTGTGCTCAGGGCTCAGGGCTCAGGCTGTGCTCAGGCTGTGCTCAGGGCTCAGGGCTGTGCTCAGGGCTCAGGGCTCAGGGCTGTGCTCAGGGCTCAGGGCTGTGCTCAGGGCTCAGGGCTGTGCTCAGGGCTGTGCTCAGGCTGTGCTCAGGGCTCAGGGCTCAGGCTGTGCTCAGGCTGTGCTCAGGGCTCAGGCTGTGCTCAGGCTGTGCTCAGGGCTGTGCTCAGGGCTGTGCTCAGGGCTGTGCTCAGGGCTCAGGGCTGTGCTCAGGGCTGTGCTCAGGGCTGTGCTCAGGCTGTGCTCAGGGCTGTGCTCAGGGCTGTGCTCAGGGCTCAGGGCTGTGCTCAGGGCTGTGCTCAGGGCTCAGGGCTGTGCTCAGGGCTCAGGGCTGTGCTCAGGGCTCAGGCTCTGCTCAGGGCTCAGGGCTGTGCTCAGGGCTCAGGCTGTGCTCAGGGCTGTGCTCAGGGCTGTGCTCAGGGCTTCAGGGCTGTGCTCAGGGCTGTGCTCAGGGCTCAGGGCTGTGCTCAGGGCTGTGCTCAGGGCTGTGCTCAGGGCCGTGCTCAGGGCTGTGCTCAGGGCTGTGCTCAGGGCTCAGGGCTGTGCTCAGGGCTCAGGGCTCAGGGCTGTGCTCAGGCTGTGCTCAGGCTGTGCTCAGGCTGTGCTCAGGGCTCAGGGCTGTGCTCAGGGCTCAGGCTGTGCTCAGGGCTGTGCTCAGGGCTCAGGGCTGTGCTCAGGGCTCAGGCTGTGCTCAGGGCTCGTGCTCAGGCTGTGCTCAGGGCTCAGGCTCAGGGCTGTGCTCAGGGCTGTGCTCAGGGCTGTGCTCAGGGCTCAGGGCTCAGGGCTCAAGGGCTGTGCTCAGGCTGTGCTCAGGCTGTGCTCAGGGCTCAGGCTGTGCTCAGGGCTGTGCTCAGGCTGTGCTCAGGGCTCAGGCTGTGCTCAGGGCTGTGCTCAGGGCTGTGCTCAGGCTGTGCTCAGGCTCAGGGTCTGTGCTCAGGGCTCAGGCTGTGCTCAGGGCTGTGCTCAGGCTGTGCTCAGGGCTCAGGGCTCAGGGCTCAGGGCTGTGCTCAGGGCTCAGGGCTGTGCTCAGGGCTCAGGGCTGTGCTCAGGGCTGTGCTCAGGGCTGTGCTCAGGGCTGTGCTCAGGGCTCAGGGCTGTGCTCAGGCTGTGCTCAGGCTGTGCTCAGGGCTGTGCTCAGGGCTGTGCTCAGGCTGTGCCCAGGCTCAGGGCTCAGGCTGTGCTCAGGGCTGGTCCGGGCTCAGGAGCTGTGCTCAGGGCTCAGGGCTGTGCTCAGGGCTCAGGGCTGTGCTCAGGGCTGTGCTCAGGGCTGTGCTCAGGGCTGTGCTCAGGGCTCGGCTGTGCTCAGGGCTCAGGCTGTGCTCAGGGCTCAGGCTGTGCTCAGGGCTGTGCTCAGGCTGTGCTCAGGCTGTGCTCAGGCTGTTGCTCAGGGCTGTGCTCAGGGCTCAGGGCTGTGCTCAGGGCTGTGCTCAGGCTGTGCTCAGGCTGTGCTCAGGGCTCAGGCTGTGCTCAGGGCTGTGCTCAGGCTGTGCTCAGGGCTCAGGCTGTGCTCAGGGCTGTGCTCAGGGCTCAGGGCTGTGCTCAGGGCTCAGGCTGTGCTCAGGGCTGTGCTCAGGCTGTGCTCAGGGCTCAGGGCTCAGGGCTCAGGGCTCAGGGCTGTGCTCAGGGCTCAGGGCTGTGCTCAGGGCTCAGGGCTGTGCTCAGGGCTGTGCTCAGGGCTGTGCTCAGGGCTGTGCTCAGGGCTCAGGCTGTGCTCAGGGCTGTGCTCAGGGCTGTGCTCAGGGCTGTGCTCAGGGCTGTGCTCAGGGCTGTGCTCAGGGCTCAGGGCTCAGGGCTGTGCTCAGGGCTCAGGGCTGTGCTCAGGGCTCAGGCTGTGCTCAGGCTGTGCTCAGGGCTGTGCTCAGGCTGTGCTCAGGCTGTGCTCAGGGCTCAGGCTGTGCTCAGGGCTCAGGCTGTGCTCAGGCTGTGCTCAGGGCTGTGCTCAGGGCTCAGGGCTGTGCTCAGGGCTCAGGCTGTGCTCAGGGCTGTGCTCAGGCTGTGCTCAGGCTGTGCTCAGGGCTCAGGCTGTGCTCAGGGCTCAGGCTGTGCTCAGGCTGTGCTCAGGGCTGTGCTCAGGGCTCAGGGCTGTGCTCAGGGCTGTGCTCAGGGCTCAGGGCTGTGCTCAGGGCTGTGCTCAGGGCTCAGGGCTGTGCTCAGGGCTGTGCTCAGGGCTCAGGGCTGTGCTCAGGGCTCAGGCTGTGCTCAGGCCGTGCTCAGGCTGTGCCTGTCCTTGCCCAGGAAGGTCATCGAGGAGTCCCGGAGGCTGCTGCGCAACGCCGCTGGCAACTTCTACATCAACGACAAATCCACGGGGTCCGTGGTGGCCCAGCAGCCCTTCGGGGGCTCCCGCATCTCAGGTGACACCAGGGCTCCTGCCTGGGCCCTTCCCAGCTCCCCTCTGTGTCCCTCCTGTCCCTCCATGTCTGTCCTGTCCTTCCACATCCCTCCTTGTCCCCATCCCTGTGTGCTCCTCCCATCCCTCCTATCCTTCCCATCCCTTGTGTTCCCTGTGTCCCTCCGGTCCCTCCTGTCCTTCTGTGTCCCTCCATGTCCCTCCTATTCCTTGTGTCCCACGTCCCTTCCATCCTTCCATGTCCCTCCTGTGCTCAGTGTCTCTTGTTCTCTGTGTCCCTGCTGTCCCTTGTGTCCCTCTTGTGTTTGGTGTCCTTCCATGTCCCCATCCCTCTGTGTGTCCTGTGTCCCTCCATGTCCTTCCCATCCTCCACGTCCCTCCCATCTCTCTGCATCCCTCCTGTGCTCTGTGTCCCTCCATGTCCCTCCCATCCCTCTATGTCCCTCCCCTTCCTTGTGCCCCGTGTCCCTCCCATCCCTCCATGTCCCTCAGTGTCCTTCCTCATCCTCCATGTCCCTCCTGTCCCATGTCCCTCCCATCCCTCCACATCCCTCCTGTGCTCCGTGCCCCTTGTTCTGTGTCCCTCCCATCCCTCCATGTCCCCCCATGTCCCTCCCATCCCTCTGTGTCCCTGCCACCCTCGGTGGTGTCACCAGCCCTCTCTGCTGTCCCCTCCCAGGCACCAATGACAAGCCCGGGGGTCCCCACTACATCCTGCGCTGGACGTCCCCTCAGGCCATCAAGGAGACTCACGTGCCCCTGGGGGACTGGCGCTACGCCTACATGCAGTGACCTGGGGACAGCAGGGCACCCCGGGGTGACAGCTGCCACCCCACACAGCACTTCAACTACTGAGCTCTAACCCGCCTCGCTTAGGAGTTATTTAAAAAAAAAAAAGGAAAAAAAATAATTTGTTATTAAATTGTAAAGCTTGGAGGTCCTCGTGGTTTCCTCGGTCGCTTGGGGACACGATGGTGAGTGTGGCAGTGGTGTTGGATTTGGTGACCTTAAAGGTCTTTTCCAACCTCAGTGATTCGGTGTGAGCATGCTTAATTAGGTCAGTTGTTAATTAGGGGTGGCTGCAGAGGCTCAGCTGGACCCTGGCTCCCTTTTCCTCCCCGTTCTCCCATCCCCAGAGTGGTTCCCTCTGCACGAGGCTGAGCAGGAGATGAGCTCAGGATGCCGTGTCCCTGTGTCCCTGTGTCCCCAGCAGCCCAAATCCCCGGTGTGCGGCTGTCCCTGCACCAGGGGAGCCAGGCTGGTTCCACCCACGGGCCGGGACTTCTCCCCACCCTGAGCCCCTCACACCCCACACGGGAGATCAGCAGCAGGAGCCTCGTGCCAGGAGAGGGCAGCTGTGGTGCTACTTGGAAATGAGCTCCAGTGCCTTATTGCAGCCTCATCCCATCCCTCAGCCTGCACAGGACCTCCCATCCTCATCCCATCCCTGATCCTGCACAGGACCTCCCATCCTCATCCCATCCCTCAGCCTGCACAGGACCTCCCATCCTCATCCCATCCCTCATCTTGCACAGGACCTCCCATCCTCATCCCATCCCTCAGAGCCTGCACAGGACCTCCCAGCCTCATCCCATCCCTCAGAGCCTGCACAGGACCTCCCAGCCTCATCCCATCCCTCAGAGCCTGCACAGGACCTCCCAGCCCCATCCCATCCCTCATCCTGCACAGGACCTCCCAGCCTCATCCCATCCCTCAGCCTGCACAGGACCTCCCAGCTGGGCTCAGGCTGGGCTCCAGCACCCCTCGGTGCCCTGGTGTCCCTCCTGGGGACAAGGCTGGGCTGGCTCTGCTGTTCCATCAGCCCTTGGCTGCCTCCCCTGCTCTGAGCCGTGTGTGCACTGGGAGGAACGTGCTGGAGAGGTGTTGGGATGTTTGGGGAACAGGGAATGTCCTGCTCCAGCTCCTGGCTGGGGGAACCTCCCCTCCTCACCCCTGAAGGAGCAGCAGCTGCAGGAGCCCTGAGCTCCATCCGGGGAGCTGCTGTCACACCCAGCCCCATCCCACCTCATCCATCCCATCCCACCCCATCCCATCCCACCCCATCCCATCCCACCTCATCCCATCCCACCTCATCCCATCCCACCTCACCCATCCCACCTCATCCCATCCCACCTCATCCATCCCCAGGGCTCTGCCCGCTGCTGTGTGCAGGCCTTAAACCAGGAGTTAAGCCAAGCCTTAAACCCGGTGTTAAAGCAGGAGTTAAGCCAAGCCTTAAACCAGGCCTGACCCCGGGGTGTCCCTCAGGCAGGGCTCGGTGCTGGCGCCTGCAGTGCAAACGGGAAAAGGGATCTGGACCACGAGGCCTTGCCTCCTCCAGGCTGTTCTAATTCACAAATGTTTGTTTGATTAACCCTAGGATTAATTGCTGCTCACTTAGCAGGGTTTGCAGGTGGCTGGAGCCCTGGCAGGGCTGTTGTGATGGGTGTTGGGTCAGTGGTGACACTGACCTTGTGCAGGCCAGGGAGGAGTGGCTGCAGTTCCTGTGGATCCTGGCTCAGCTAGAAAAATGTGCAATAAAATCATGTTCAAGCCTCTTTGCCTTGCTTTTATGAATTATTCCTCCAGGTTACTGTCGGATAAAGAGCGAGAGTGAGTCGGCATTGGAGACCTTTAAATAAAATCGACCCAGCTTTAAATTTTTGTGCTAAAAAGATGTTCCCTTGCTTGGAGAGAGAGAGGCAGGAAAAACAAGGGGCCTCATTCAGAATCCCAGGATGGTTTGGGTGGAAAGGGACCTTAAAGCCCACCCCGTGCCCCTCTGCCACGGCAGGGACACCTTCCACTGTCCCAAAGTGCTCCAAGCCCTGTCCAGCCTGGCCTGGGACACTGCCAGTGATGGAGCAGCCACAGCTGCTCTGGGCAGACTGTGCCAGGGCCTCCCAGGGAACAATTCCTGCCCAACATCCCGTCTAACCCTGCCCCCTTCGCGCCTAAACCATTTCCCCTGGTCCTCACCAGTGTTACTGCAAAGTGTCTGGGCACTGGGAGGGCACCAGGGAGCCCAGCTCTGCCCCAACCCCACCCCAAAGCCACCCCAAAGCCCTGCAGGGAGGGGAGAACCCCAAACCTACCCCAAACCTTCCCCAAATCCCTACAGGGAGGGGAGAGAACCCCAAACCTTCCCCAACCCCACCCCAAAGCCCAGCAGGGAGGGGAGAACCCCAAACCCACCCCAAATCCCTGCAGGGAGGGGAGAGAACCCCAAACCTTCCCCAAACCTTCCCCAAATCCCTGCAGGGAGGGGAGAACCCCAAACCTCTGGCAAGGAGAGAGAACCCTAAACCCCTGCAGGGAGGGGAGAACCCCAAACCTTCCCCAACCCCACCCCAAAGCCCTGCAGGGAGGGGAGAGAACCCCAAACCTTCCCCAACCCCACCCCAAAGCCCTGCAGGGAGGGGAGAGCCCTGCCCTGACTGCCGGGATTGTCCCCAAACCGTCACCCCGGTGGAGCCCAGCCCTGTCCCCTCCGTCCCCGTCACTCCCCTCCGTTTGGGATGAGCCCCTCCGAAGCTCCCGCAGACCCTTCCCAGCCCGGGCACGGTTCATTCCATCCCCGCAGGCTCAGCCCCGGCCCCGCCCGGGCACCCCGAGCCCCCGGCCCAGCCCCTGCCCCCGGCTCGAGCCTTTCACGCCTCGGGGCCGGAGCGTCAAGTGGATTTTTGAGCCTTAACTCTGAATTTCATGGCTTTTGTG
Organism: Sylvia atricapilla; assembly: GCF_009819655.1. NCBI lineage: Eukaryota > Metazoa > Chordata > Aves > Passeriformes > Sylviidae > Sylvia > Sylvia atricapilla. Next base: position 6,338,396 of record NC_089161.1, read on the forward strand.
GCTCCAAATCGGGCCCCTAATGCCATTTAAACGTTGGCTTGTCGAAGCTGATAAACGCCCGGGTCGGTGTGGGGAGAGGGGGAGCTCCTGGGATGGGGAAAAGGCGCTGGGGAGGGCTCGGGGGGCTCAGCATGACCCCAGCCAGGAGCAGCAACAGGGCTGGAGTGCCCCGGTAACTCCGGCCCCGGCTCAGCACATCCCGGGCCGGGAGCAGGGCGGGGGCTGAGCCAGGATCCGGCTGGGCAGTGACAGGTTTTCCCTGGAAAAGCCCCGGCTCCATCTGCTTCCCGGCAGGGGAGCATCGAGCGATCCAACCCCGCCCCGGGAGCGGCCGGACCGAGCCAGGGACGGATCCCAAACCCTCCCCGACAGCCCGGGATAACGGGAATTGCCGGGAGCAGCGCGGGGAGCGGGACGGGCACCGCACAGAGAGCCCCAGCCCTGGGCACCGAGGGGGTGGAGCTGGGAATCCACCGGGAATGAGACGGGATTGGTGTGGGGTGAGCTGGGAATGTGTGGGGTGAGCTGGGATCTGTGTGGGATGAGCTGGGAATGTGTGGGGTGAGCTGGGAATGTGTGGGGTGAGCTGGGATCTGTGTGGGGTGAGCTGGGATCTGTGTGGGGTGAGCTGGGAATGTGTGGGGTGAGCTGGGATCCGTGTGGGGTGAGCTGGGAATGTGTGGGGTGAGCTGGGAATGTGTGGGGTGAGCTGGGATCTGTGTGGGGTGAGCTGGGATCTGTGTGGGGTGAGCTGGGAATGTGTGGGGTGAGCTGGGAATGTGTGGGGTGAGCTGGGAATGTGTGGGATGAGCTGGGAGAGGAAGAGGAGGAGGCTCTGCCCGGGGAGAGCAGCACGGAACAGCCCCGGCCCCGAGCAGGGAAGTTTCTGCTTCCTGGGCAATTTAAAAATAAAACAAAACCAAAATCAAAAAACCCCAAACCAAACAAAAACCCCACTAAAACCCCCAAACAATCAAACAAACAAACCAAAGAACCCCCAAAAAACCAAAACCAACACCAACCCACCTGAAAAGCCAAACCACAAAACAAAAAACCCCAAAGAGAAAAGAAAAAACAAAAAAAACCAAACAACAAACCGCACAAAACCAACAAAAACCCTCAAAACCTCCAAAAGTAAATAAACCACAAGAATCAACTCCCTTCCCAAAGTCCTTTAAAAATCACATTTAAATTAAAATTTTACTTTTACACTTTAAGTTCAAATTGCCCAGATTGCCCAAAAGAGACAACGACCACTACAGTTCCTGCCCTAACCCTGTTCAAACAGCATTGCCCGATTTGGCTGGTTTAAAGTTCTTTTTTTCAAGGAGAGGTTTACCTTTAAGGAGAACCCCTAAATTCAGCTCAGCCCATGGGGAAATCCCGGGGCTGTGGGGCCCACCCTGAGCCCGGGACGTGGAAACCCAACCACGGGCGGTTCTCGGTGGCTTTTGGCTGCAGAGGGATCAGAGGAGACCCCTGAGGGGTCAGTTAACCGAGCCCTAAACCCCTGCCCTGGGCAGCAGCAGCCGCCGGTGGGAAGGTGGCCCCAAATTGGCTATTTTCTGGAAGCTCTCGGTGTTCGGGGCCAGGTCACCCCCCCTTCCCACAAACTGCCTCGGGGACGCTTTCGGGGCTCCCTGTTCTCCCAGCCTGCCTGAATTCCCGCAAAACCCCCTAAATCCAGGGTCCCAGGGCTGGATTCCCGGTGTTTCCCGCAGCCCACGGGCTGGGTTTGCCCTGTGCTGGTGCCGGGGGATGCTGCGGGAGAATTCCCGGCTCTGGGCGCCGCAGGCTCCTCTCGATTCCCGAGCAGAGGCTGGAGAACCTCCCGGCACATGGGTGGGATGCAGGGAAGGACCAGGCTGCGGGATAAAGGGAATATTCCCCAGGATGCGGCTCCCACAGCACGGCCGGGGGCTCACCGAGGGAGATCCCCCCAAAAACCATCCCCTCCACTCCTTCCCTCCCTGCCCAGCGCCGGGGCTGCCCCTCCGGGAGGGGAGTTTTGGGAACAGCCCCTCCCTTCCCATTTTCCATCCCCCGAATAAAAGGACGAGGAGGAGAAAAGAGCCACGGGCGGCTGGGGACAGCAGAGGGGAAAACGGGGAGAGCCCTGAGCTCATCCCGGGGCTTCTCCCGGGAACCAGAACCCTCGGTCTGTTTTTCCTCCGTTCCCGCCTCATTTCATTTCTCCCTTTCGTCATTTCTGCCCGGGGCCTCTCCTCCCCGATCGCTGGGGGCTTTTGGGGAGCGGAGGATGGCCGGGGGCTGCGGGCAGGAGGAGTTTGCAGTTCAGGGAGCCAGCGGCAGATGGAGATCTTTATCCCGCTGTCCGCAGGAAAAACGGGAGAAGCGGCGGGGCTGCGAGGGCGGGCTGGCTGCTCCAGGAGCTGATGGGCACCGCGGCTGCCAGGAGCAGGAGGAGGAGGAGGAGGAGGAGGTGCCATGGGGCCGGGGGAGAGAGCGAAGAGCCGCAGGGTTCAGCTCTGGAGCCGCATTTTCCCACAGGGAGGGCGGGAGGAAGGAAAGAACCAGCGACGGCCAGAAAGGGGAGAGGCTTTGAGGGCGTCGTCCCCGCTCCACAAACAAATCGGGGCTTTGAGAGCAAGTGCCTGCACTCCCCTTCCCCTCCGAAAAATGCTGCAGCATCGCGGAGAGGCTTCTAATATTTAACATTTTTTGTTAAAGCCCCGGGTCCTGGAGTCATGAGAATGCGGCAGGATGTCAGCTTCCAGCTAAAACAAATAAAGAGGGGATTCACATCCCTCGGGCCGACGCGGCAGAGCGGGAAGGAGACGTGACCCCACCTCAGGGCAGGAAAAACCCTGGAAAATAAAGGGGCTGGGAGGCAGAGAGCCCCTCAAAGAGCCGCTCAGCGGGCACCGCGCACCCCGGGCACAGAGCGCCCTCCTTCCCAGCTGGAAGGAGCCGGATCCTTCCTGCCGGCCTCGGGCGCCTCTCCCCGGCCCTGCGAGCTGCGGCTGCCCGGCCCTGGGCGGGCTGGGGAGCGGCGCTGAGCCTGCGGCTGCCGCTTTTCCCGGGGAGGGTTTGTCTGGAGCGGGATTGCTCCGGAGCCAGAGACGGGGCACAGGCGAAGGCGGCTCCGGCCCCCGCGGCTCTGCGGGGAACCCCCGGCACATAAATCACTGGCCCAGAGCGTAAATCACTGGCCCAGCACGTAAATCACTGGCCCAGCACGTAAATCACTGGCCCAGAGAGTAAATCACTCGCCCTTGGCTCGGCAGGAGGAGCAGGAGGCTCCCGGCAGTGACGGCAGAGCTGGCCCAGGGTGGATTTGGGATGAAGAGAGGCTGGAGCTGGGATGGGGCATGGAACTGCTGGGGACAGCCAAGGGAGCGGAGCTGATCCGCTCCGTGCAGAGCCGGCCACAGGGATGGATCCTGCTCCGTCCAGAGGTTGGATCCTGGGCCATGCAAAGGGATGGGCTCTGCTCCATCCTCATCCTGGACCCTGCTCATCCAAAGGGATGGATCCTGGGCCAGGGTGGGCAGGGGGAGCTCCAACTCTTTGCCCCCGAGGGCGGACACCATCCTGCAGACAGCAGTGCCACCCAGATGCCGCATCCTCATCCACCTCATCCTCCTCATCCTCCTCATCCCCCTCATCCCCCTCATCCTCCTCATCCTCCTCATCCTCCTCATCCCCCTCATCCTCCTCATCCTCCTCATCCTCCTCATCCCCCTCATCCCCCTCATCCTCCTCATCCCCCTCATCCTCCTCATCCCCCTCATCCTCTTCATCCTCCTCATCCTCCTCATCCTCCTCATCCTCCTCCTCCTCATCCCCCTCATGCTCCTCATTCCCCTCATCCCCCTCATGCTCCTCATCCTCACTGTTTTCCCTGGAAGCACCCTTTCACCACACCGGGGGCCCTCTGCCCCCACAGTCCCTCTCCCGGGGGTTATCCCCTAAATCTCCTCCCGTCCCTGCAGCCCAGCCCCCCCCGGCTCGGCACCAGCGCAGAGACCCCCCTTCCCCAGCCCCTCACTCCGCGCCCCCTCCCCAGCCCCGCCTCGGCTGTTTAAAATGTATCAGCGGTTCCATCTCAGCTGCTGTTTTCCATCCCTCAGCGATAAGGGATCTGCGTGTACACAGCACCCAGGGAACGCTCCGCTCCTTCCCATGGATATTCCCCCCCGGGGCCGATTATCCGCATCATCCCAGCGGCAGCCCCGCTCTGCCCTTGGGTTTTATTGTGCCGGATTTTTGTCCCCCCCTCAAAGCCACCCTTCGGTTCTTTGCCCCCGCCCCGAGCGGCGCTGGCAGATCCGAGATGACAAACCTGACATTTGGGCGGCTGTGCCGCAGTGCCAGGCGGCCAGAGCTGCCGGGGACAATCGATTCTCCCCGCTCCGGCTCCCGGTGCCGTCCGAAACATTCAATCCACGTGAGATCAGCGCTTCCCGCAGCTCCCTGAGAGCTTTTCCCCCGGTTCGGGAGAAATGTGGCACCCCAAAAACCGGGAACGCCGCCGGAGGCGGGCAGGAGCATCAGGGAAGGGAAGGGAAGGGAAGGGAAGGGAAGGGAAGGGAAGGGAAGGGAAGGGAAGGGAAGGGAAGGGAAGGGAAGGGAAGGGAAGGGAAGGGAAGGGAAGGGAAGGGAAGGGAAGGGAAGGGAAGGGAAGGGAAGGGAAGGGAAGGGAAGGGAAGGGAAGGGTAAGGGAAGGGAAGGGAAGGGAAGGGAAGGGAAGGGAAGGGAAGGGAAGGGAAGGGAAGGGAAGGGAAGGGAAGGGAAGGGAAGGGAAGGGAGCAGTCCAGAGCAGGGACAGCCATGGCCTCTGCACGGCCAAACTGGGCTGTGCTGGGATGCCAAACTGGGACCAGTCTGCTGCTCCTCCAGTGCCACACCCGCGGCCCAGAGAGAGTGACAGCGCAGGGAAAGGCGATTCCAGCCTGGTGCCCGAGGAAAAGCACACGATGGAACCTGGGGGCTTGTCGGGAACAGGGATAGTTGGATTCGGGGCGCCCAGAGACGTTCTCCGGGTCCCAAATCCCTTGAGCTCCAGTGGATGCGGCCCAGCCCTCAGGGGCCGCGCTGGAGGCTCTGGGTGGGTGCAGGGGATGCACCCAGAGGTGCTCCCAGAGGGATTCCAAAGCCCTTCCTGCAGGTATCCCTCCTCAGGCAGGCGGTGCTGGGTCCCTGCGGGATGGGGGAGTTGAGGCACAGCACCGAGGGCCAGCCTGGGAAGGGACTGAAGGCTCTGCAGTCAACCAGGAGACAGCCGGGATTCCCATTCCTGCGGGAAGTGGTGGGATGGGAGCTCTGGGAAGCTGGAAAGCCAGGGGTGACATCTCCGTGTGCTGGTGGCGCCACAGTCCGGACAGAGCCTCGGGGCCCCGCCTGGAGCAGCTGCGGGAGCGGCGCGGGGCTCAGAGCCACCCTCGGCCCCTGGGGACGGGCGGTGACGCCGCTGCCCCGAGAATGGGGCCCCGATCCCGGCAGCCCCGATCCCTGCTGATCCCGATCCCTGCTGACCCCGATCCCTGCTGACCCCGATCCCTGCTGATCCGATCCCGGCAGCCCCGATCCCTGCTGTCTCGATCCCTGCTGTCCCGATCCCCGCAGCCCCGATCCCTGCTGATCCCGATCCCGGCAGCCCCCGATCCTGCTGTCCCGATCCCCGCAGCGCCGATCCCTCCGGCCCCGATCCCTGCTGTCCCGATCCCTGCTGTCCCGATCCCTGCTGATCCCGATCCCGGCAGCCCCGATCCCTCCGGCCCCGATCCCTGCTGTCCCGATCCCCGCAGCCCCGATCCCTGCTGTCCCGATCCCCCGCAGCCCCGATCCCTGCTGTCCCGATCCCTGCTGTCCCGATCCTGCTGACCCCGATCCCTGCTGACCCGATCCCTGCTGTCCCGATCCCTGCTGTCCCGATCCCTGCTGTCTCGATCCCTGCTGTCCCGATCCCCGCAGCCCCGATCCCTGCTGTCCCGATCCCTGCTGACCCCGATCCCTGCTGTCCCGATCCCTGCTGTCCCGATCCCTGCTGACCCCGATCCCTGCTGACCCGATCCCTGCTGTCCCGATCCCTGCTGTCCCGATCCCTGCTGTCCCGATCCCTGCTGTCCCGATCCCCGCAGCCCCGATCCCTGCTGTCCCGATCCCTGCTGACCCCGATCCCTGCTGTCCCGATCCCTGCTGTCCCGATCCCTGCTGACCCGATCCCTGCTGTCCCGATCCCTGCTGTCCCGATCCCTGCTGACCCCGATCCCTGCTGACCCGATCCCTGCTGTCCCGATCCCTGCTGTCCCGATCCCTGCTGTCCCGATCCCTGCTGTCCCGATCCCCGCAGCCCCGATCCCTGCTGTCCCGATCCCTGCTGTCCCGATCCCCACAGCCCCGATCCCTGCTGCCCCGATCCCTGCTGTCCCGATCCCTCGGGCCCCGATCCCTGCTGTCCCGATCCCTGCGGCCCCGATCCCCGCAGCCCCGATCCCTGCTGTCCCGATCCCCACAGCCCCGATCCCTGCTGCCCCGATCCCTGCTGTCCCGATCCCTCGGGCCCCAGCCCCGGCGGCAGCGGGACGCGCGGGGACAGCCGTGCCTGTGCTGTGCCTGTGCCCGGTGACATTCCCGGCCGGGGCTCCCTCGGCCCGGGGCTCCCTCCCCAGGGAAAGGGGCAGAGGAGCCCCCGCTGTCCCCAGCCCTCGCCGTGCCGGCGGCTCCGGGCGGCGCTGGCGCCTCCCGAGGAGGAGAAGGGCCCGTTCCCGCACACACACCCCGGGGCCGGGCAAAGGAGTGACCCCGGCCCCGGCCGCGCTCCCGGCGCACGCCCAGCGAGGATCCAGCCGGGCTGCATCATGGAATTCCCGAGGTGTTCCCCCTCCAGCTGCCCCAAATGCGGCTGCGGGCTCTGTTTTCTCAGCCCCAGCTCTGTGCTGGTGCCTCCGACCAGGGAACGCCGAGAGATGGAGGGATGGGAGGGACGGGAGGCGGCTCCAGCTGGATGCAGGCGGAGGGAGAGACCCTCGGGAGGCTCGGAGCTGCTCCTGCTGCCCTCGGCTCCTCTTCCTCTGCAGCCCTGCCCTCCGCTCGGGGGCTCACACACCAATAGTGGGCAAACCGCAGGCCGGGGGGGTTTGGCTGAGCCTGGGAACGGATGGTGGTGCCCGGGAGCTGCGGCAGCGCCCTCTGCTCCGTCCAGCGGAGAATTCCCACTCCCGGAGTCTCCCCTCCGCAGCTCGACTTGCTAAAAAGGGCTTTGTTAGACCCCGCTTGGTTAGACTCTGCCCGTGTGGACACTGCGATTGTCCCGGGGCGGAGTGGGAGGGCAGCTCAGGCACCCCAAATGTGCTGCCTCGTGTGGTGAGAAGGATTCGTAAATCAGAGAGCCGTGGAGGGGTTTGGGATGGAGGAACCTCAAAATCCATCCAGTGCCACCCCCTGCCATGGGCAGGGACACTTCCCGCTATCCCAGGCTGCTCCAAACCCCACCCAGCGTGGCCTTGGGCACTGCCAGGGATCCAGGGGCAGCCGCAGCTCCTTCTCAGAGCTCCCCACAAGCCCAAACCTCCCCCTGCGCTGGTGCTTCCCTGGAATGACCCAGCTGGGAGCGATGTCCGAGCCCCCGACAGACCCCCGGGGCCCCTCTCCCCTCCATCCCCGGCTGGAAATGACCGGGACAGTCACAGCTGGGACAGGGATAACTGGGATTGGGCACAACTGGGGTGGGCACAACTGGGGTGGGCACAACTGGGATTGGGCACAACTGGGTCCAGTTTTGCTGCAGGGCTGGTGAGGGGGGATCGGAATGGGATTGGATGGGGTGGGATTGGATGGGATGGAGTGGGGTGGGATGGGATGGGGTAGGATGGGATGGGGTGGGATGGGGTGGGATGGGATGGGGTGGGATGGGGTGGGATGGGGTGGGATGGGATGGGGTGGGATGGGGTGGGATGGGATGGGATGGGATGTCAGCCCCTGAGAACACGACCCCCAGCCCTGGCCGCTCCACCTGATGTTTCTTTCCCCCGGACCCATCAATCAGGGCAGAGCCACGATCGGGTTTTACAGCCAGAGCCCTCGTGAAACCCAAGCTCGGCGTGGCAGCGCCTGCTCGGCTCCTGGCAGGGCAGGGGGAGCCCGGGCAGGGCTTAACCCCTTGGGAGGGTCCCTGGAACAGCCCCAGCCCCACCCTGCTCCAGGGGGTTAACCCCTTGGGAGGGCCCTGGAGCCCAGGTAATCCTGGGATTTGCCCTCCTCCGCCCCGTGTTGGTGAAGCTCTGCACAGGTGACACGCAGAGCAGCTCCTTCCCTCAGCATTCCCAGCCCACATCCCCCAAATCTGCTGGGAAAGTCCCAAACCAGCAGATCTGCTGCTGCCCCCAGCCTGCTGCGGGGATATCCCGGGATATTCCCAGGATGCATTTACAGACCCGCAGCGGAAACAGACACAGCACAAGCGGCTCCTTCCTTCCCTGGGCCTGAGCACCAGGAAATGTGTGCCTGGAAAAGGGAAATTCCTGTTGGAACACAAGGAAATGTGTGCCTGGGAAAGGGAAATTCCCGGGGAACACAAGGAAATGTGTGCCTGGAAAAGGGAAAGTCCCGGGGAACAATAGGAAATGTGTGCCTGGAAAAGGGAAATTCCTTTTGGAACACCAGGAAATGTGTGCCTGGAAAAGGGAAATTCCCGTGGAACACCAGGAAATGTGTGCCTGGAAAAGGGAAATTCCTGTGGAACAATAGGAAATGTGTGCCTGGAAAAGGGAAATTCCCGTGGAACACAAGGAAATGTGTGCCTGGGAAAGGGAAATTCCTGTGGAACACAAGGAAATGTGTGCCTGGGAAAGGGAAATTCCTGGTGGAACACAAGGAAATGTGTGCCTGGAAAAGGGAAATTCCTGGTGGAACACAAGGAAATGTGTGCCTGGAAAGGGAAATTCCTGTGGAACACAAGGAAATGTGTGCCTGGAAAAGGGAAATTCCCGGGGAACACCAGGAAATGTGTGCCTGGAAAAGGGAAATTCCCGTGGAACAATAGGAAATGTGTGCCTGGAAAAGGGAAATTCCCGTGGAACAATAGGAAATGTGTGCCTGGAAAAGGGAAATTCCCGTGGAACAATAGGAAGGGATGTGCAAAGTCACGGCTTTGGGGTGAAGTATCAGCCAGAATCCCGGCCCTGTCCCATTGCTGCCCCGGAGGAGCCCGGGACGGAGGGGATAGCCCATCCCAGGAACAGCAGAGCTGTCCATGGCCCTTTGGATGCCTCCTGCTCCTCACCGGGCTCAGGGTGGCCTCGAGCAGGGAACGGGCGCTTGGAGCCGGGATCTGTTCCCTGCTGAGGAGCAGAGACTGGGCATGGAGGGAGCAAGGCGGGATGTGGAATCCTCCCCTTTCCTGCAGGTTCAGTCCCTAACGGGGGATTTTTCCCCGGCTGAGGCGGTTCGGGCCGGCTGAAGGACACGGGGCGCTCACCCAGGAGCGCTCCCGCCCCTTGGGAGCTGCTCCCTCTCCCGAGCCCTGTCCCCGCCGGCTCCCAGCGGCCCCCGGTCCCTCGCTGTCCCCCGAGGATGAGGAGGGGCTGATTGGGAGCCGCCCGGGCTGTGGGGAAGGCGATAATTCCCCGCTGACACCTGCAGTTACCGCCCGCGCCGCCTCCCCCCGGCAGCTCCTTTAGCGGCGCTGACAGCTCCCGGAGGCTCCGCCGCTGGTTTCCCCGAGCTGGGCAATGTGCGGAGCAGCTGCTGCTGGGAACGGTCTCATCTTTCTGCTCCAGCCGGGGAGAGCCCGCCCGGAACCTTCCCCAGCTCCCCATTCCATCGGGAACGCCGCGGCTTTGGCACCGCTTCAGTCCCTGGCCCTGTCCCGGCCGGGGGGAACCAGCTGTGCCTCCTTCTCACAGCCTGGGAAAGTGTTCAGGGCTCCTGGTTTCCCCCAGAGGCCTCAAATCCAAGAGGCCGCAGCTCCAGTTGGCCCTCTCCATCCTCCTCCTGCTCCTTTTCCATCCCCCTTCTCTCACCCCAACCTCACGGCTTTCATGGAAAACCCAGGGCTTGTCCCCACTTTCCTTGGGGACAGCAGGACACACATCCCATTGAGGTCACCCATCCCATCCTCATCCCGTCCCCATCCCAGGACTGGTCCCACATCTCCTTTCCCTAAAACAATTCACCCGTTCCCTCCCCACCACGTTATTTTGGGCCCAGTAATTCCAGCCATTCCAAGATACTCCCTGAAGTTAAATCCTCATTTCCCAACTTCCTCTGTTCGCTGAGGGAATATTTTCCTGTGTTTTTCCAGCTCCCAGGCCCAGAACCCCCAGGAGGAATGTCCCAGGGAAGGACGAGCTCCACGTGTACCCCTCACCCTGCGGCTGGGAACGCTGCTGATCCCTGTGTGATGGAGGGGGAATCCTGATCCAGAGGGGTCCCACAGATTCCCAGCCCAGAATCCCATCCTGGGTTCATAGAGGGGGAATTCAGATCCAAAGGGAATCCACAGATTCCCAGCCCTGTTTATAGAGGAGGAATTCAGATCCAGAGGGGTTCTGCAGGTTCCCAGCCCAGCAGTGGACAGAATTCCCACAGATCCCCAGGACCGTTGTTTTGGGAAGTTTGTCCCTGTTTTCCCCAGCAGCCGTTCCTACAAGAAGCCACCAATCCTCCCCAGCAGGGAGCTGAGGATTTTCAGTGGATGTCTCCTTTTGGTGGGGAATATTCGGCATCAGAGCCAGCAAAGGGATGCAAAATAGGTCATGGAAATGGCTGAGCGAGCAGCGAGCCCCTGGAAATTCCTGTCAGCACCTCGGGCTGGTCCCTCCCTCCTGTGAAATCAGACTTGGGTGGGAATCAGCCTGGCGGGAAAGGAGCCGACTCTGTCCCAGGGCCACTGAGAGTCCCACAGAATGTCCCAGAATCGGACTGGGGACGTTTCACTCCCAGTTTGTGCTGGAGAAGGTGCAAGCAGGGAATAAATATTTTAACAACAACAAGTAGTTATTATCTTAAATAATAAATAATAAAATATTTTAAATAATTAATATTTTAAGGGACTAAAACCTCTCTCTCTGTGGACATGGCATTAATTCCTGCCCAGGAATTTCCTGGCATGAGGGAAGAAGAGTGGCTGTATCCCACAGGGATGAGACCTGGGCACAGGAGCCAGCTGGAGCAGTTCGGGAATCACGTAATCCTGGGATGGTTTGGGAGGGAAGGGACTTAAAGCTCATCCAGTGCCACCCCTGCCATGGGCAGGGACACCTCCCACTGTCCCAGGCTGCTCCCAACCCCGTCCAGCCTGGCCTGGGACACCACCAGGGATTCAGGGAATCCACAGCTTCTCTGGTAATGCTGTGCCAGGGCCTCCCACCCTCACAGGGGACAATTCCTTCCCAATATCCCATCTAAGCCTGCGCTCTGGCAGTGGGAAGCTGAGATTTTAAGTCTTCTTTTGAGCTAAAATTACAGCAACCAAAGGTTTTGTCCCCCTTTTTAGGAGAGTTTCACGTTTCAGAGCACCCAGCTGCCCGTTTTGGGCTGACCTCCCTGAGCCGGCGGGGCACGAAGAGCTCACATGGAGACACCAAGAACTTCGGGCACGTTTGCTCCTTGCAAGGTGGGACTGTGGGCTCAGGATCCCAGATTCCCTTTATTTTACCCCAATTCCAGCACCCAGCTGAAGGCAGGGATCAGCCCCACCAGACAGCCCCGTCCCAGGGGGTTTGGGTGCACCTTGGTGTCCCCATCCTGGGGGAATTTGGGCGCCCCTTGGTGCCCTCATCCTCATCCTCGTCTGGAGGGGTTGAGTGCACTTTGATGCCCCCATCCCGGAATTTGGGTACAGCCTGGTGTCCCCATCCCCATCTGGGGGAATTTGGGTTCTGTTTGGTGTCCTCATCCTCATCCCGGGGGTTTGGGTGCACCTTGGTGTCCCCATCCTGGGGGAATTTGGGTGCAGCCCGGTGCCCCAATCCCCATCCCGGGAGTTTTCCCAGCCCGTTTTCCCACCTGGAGCCGCGGGGCTGGCGCAGGACACGATGGCAGCGGTGACAAACAAGGCAGAACAGCGCATGTGACACCCCGTGAATTAATCAGGGAGCGGGGCCGGCGTGCCGGGCAAACAAGCGCTGGAATCGCGTCCCGAGCCTTGATTAAATTAGCGATGTCTCCAGTAACACAAACAGCCTCGGTAAAGAGCGGCCGCGAGCGGAGAGGACGGGCCGGAGAGGGCCCGGAGGGAGGGACGGCAGGGGACAGGGAGGGGACAGGGATTGGGACAGGGATTGGGGCAGGGATTGGGACAGGGATTGGGACAGGGATTGGGACAGGGATTGGGACAGGGATTGGGACAGGAGCAGGGATTGGGCAGGAATTTATGCAGAGCCTGGGATTTGGGCAGAGGCAGGGATTTGGGCAGAGATTGGGGCAGGGACAGGGATTGGGACAGAGGCAGGGATTTGGGCTGGGATTGGGGTAGGATCAAGGATTTGGGCAGGAATCTGGGCACGGGCAGGGATTGGGGCAGGGATTGGGGCAGGAGCAGGGATTGGGCAGGAATTTAGGCAGAGGCAGGGATTTGGGCAGAGATTGGGGCAGGGATTGGGGCACGGAGAGGGATTGGGACAGAGGCTAGGATTTGGGCTGGGATTTGGGCACGGGCAGGGATTGGGGCAGGGATTGGGACAGAGGCAGGGATTTGGGCTGGGATTGGGGTAGGATCAAGGATTTGGGCAGGAATCTGGGCACGGGCAGGGATTGGGGCAGGGATTGGAACAGGGATTTGGGCCGGGGGAGAGGCTGACGGAGGCACAGCTGGACGGGAACAGTCAGAGGCTAGGGCTGAGGGGGAGGAGGGGAAGGCGATTTCCATTTCCCTGAAAAGCCGAGGATCAAAGGAAGCGTTCTCTGTGAATGAGGATCCAAAAGCAGAGGATCAAAAGTCACCAGGGAGGGCACTGGGGGAGGGCAGCTTTTCCTGCCTGGAGAAGGTGCAGCAAGCCCTGAAGCTGTGATGCATCCCAACCACCTCCAGGAAAAGCTCCGAATCAGCTCCAGGCATAGCTCTAAAACTGCTCCAGAACTGCTCCAGGAACAGCTCCAGACACAGAAACAGCTCCAGAAACAATTCCAGGCGCAGCTCCAGAACAGCTCCAAACACAGGAACAGCCCCAGAACAGCTCCAGACACAGAAATAGCTCCAGGAACAGGCACAGCTCCAGCCCGGCTGAGCTCAGGAGGGGTCAAGCCTGGCCCTGACCGAGGCACGTGGCTGGGATATCGATGGAAAACGAGGAGCTGGGATTCGGCACCAGGCCAGTTTTGCTCCCCGGGCAGTGCCAGGCTCCCCCTTCACACCCAGATAAACCAAATAATTTCTGAACGCCGGGTCCCTGCCCACAACTTCCCAGAGCCCAGCCCGGACCTGATCCGAACAAGGATGCCCCAAAAAGGAGGGAATCTTGGAGAAAACCTCCAACAGCAGCCTGGGTACAGCTGGGAGAGAGGAAAGGGACTGGGAGAGGAGAAGTGAAGTGGTCTGTGACGGTCCCACTGTGGGAAGGTGGGCCCTGGAAGGGATGAGGGGTTTTCCTCCCGCAGCTCGGCCAGTTCCTCAGCAGCCCCAGGGCACGGAGCTAAAGAGGCATCCCGAAGCTGCGGGGTGGGAATGGCACTGGCGATGAGATAAAGGAGTTTCTTTGCTAACACCTCGTGGAACATCGGGTGCCAAGCGCCCGTGCAGAGCCCGTCCAGGGCTGTGAAATGGTGCAGGACCGAGTCCACTCCCATTAAAATCCATTTATCCCTGTCCCCCGGCCTCATCCCGCACACATCCTCCACCTCCTCCTGGGAACTTCAAGAGAGTTAAGGGCCTTCTCTTCTCTTCTCTTCTCTTCTCTTCTCTTCTCTTCTCTTCTCTTCTCTTCTCTTCTCTTCTCTTCTCTTCTCTTCTCTTCTCTTCTCTTCTCTTCTCTTCTCTTCTCTTCTCTTCTCTTCTCTTCTCTTCTCTTCTCTTCTCTTCTCTTCTCTTCTCTTCTCTTCTCTTCTCTTCTTATTTTCTTTCGTTCGTTCTCTCTCTTTCTTTCTTTTTCTCTGTCTTTCTCTTTCTCCCTCCATCCCTTTCTCTCCCTTTCTTTTCCTCTTTCTTTTTCTGTCCTTTTTTTCTTTCTCTCTCCCTTTCTTTCCTTTTCTCTCTCTCTCCCTTTCTCCGTTTTTTCCTCCTTTTCTCCCTCCATCTCTTTTTCTCTTCCTCTTCTCTCTCTCCCAGCCCTGGAAAAGCCGGAGCCGGTCCCTTCCCCGCCCTCCCCAGCCCGGCTGCGGCAGCGAATTTCCAATTTTCAGCTCATCTCAAGGTCGTGCCAAGAGGCGCAGAGGCCCTGGTAGGACATAATGGCAGAAGAATTGTAAATGTTGCTTTTAGTGAATGCGGAATGAGGCAGGGCCAAGGAGGGGAAATTTTCCATTCGGCCGCGGCCCCGGAGAAGGGAATGCATTTTCTCCTGCCCGCGCCGCATTAGATTTCCAGAGGTGCCCGGCACCAGGTACATGTCATTAGTAACACTTTGCGTGGTAATGAATCCTTTTATTTCCCTTCCCCACAGCTCATGAATACATAAAGAGCCCGCTCTGAGCCGCATCTGCCTCAGCTGCGGGAGCCTCTCAGAACTTAATTCCGCATCCTCTGCAGCCGGGTGGCGAAGGCAGCTGGGGCCGGCCTTAAAGGCGCAGGTGATGCCTTTGGGGCTCCCGAAAAACAGAGGGCTGATCAAATAAAGGGAATAAAAAGCGCTTGTGTTTACTGAAGGTTTTACTCAGGTACATTTGGGGCAGACAAAGCCCCCAGGGGCTACACCCAAAAATGGACCACGGGTCACGGGTTTCACACTTTGATAAGTTTGGTTCATTTGTATATCAGGGGTTAATCCTCCAATTCCAGCTCCAGGTAATGAAGTCATTTACCCCAAGTTTGCTCCCCACAGCTCACTTCTGTTTCCATTTCTCAGGGCCTGAGGCAGTGGGGTGTCCTTGATTCCCAGAGGAATTGCTGTGTCTGACCAAAACGGGAGAACAGCAGCTCACACTGTGTGTGGAGTCTAGAGTTATACACTAAAGAACTGCAGGATTACAAACAGATGAGAAATATAAAAGTTGAAATCCTAAGGCACCACAGAGAACTCGGCAAACCCCCTGAATTCGCGGCCGGGAGCGGGGAGCGATCCCTGGGCTCTCCCCGGTCCCCTCCCGCCTCAGCCCCGAGGTTCCTTTGTTCTGGCCGAGCTCCGGTTCGGCCCAAACCCGCCCTGGGCCGGTTCCGCGGGAAGAGCCCGGCACAGGGAGGCGATGGCCGGGGGATCCCGGCAGGAATTCCAGCGGGGCCGGTGGCCTGGGAATGCGGGGAAGGGGCTGGGGCCGGCACCGCCTCCCTCCGGGGGCTGCACATCGCCTGAAGGACGGCAAAGAGGGCGAGCAATCATGAAAATAACAATGAAATGAATAAATAACACAAAGATGATGGTGATGATGATGGTGATGATGATGATGATAGTGATGGTGATGATGATAATAATAGTAATAACAATCCCCCCAACCTCCGGTGCTTTTGGCTCCCCAGGCACACCTCAGCAGGAGCTGTCGGAGGTGGCTCCGAGGGCAGGAGCATTCCCTGGACAAACCCAGACACCTGTGGAGCTTGGCTGGAGATGAAACTCAGCCTCGAGCCCCCAGCCAAGCCCGGGTTCGGCCTCAAAGACTCTCCTGAGCTCCCCCCAGCCATTCCCTGGGGGCCCTGGAGCGTCCCTGCAAAGCCATTCCCCACCAGGGGCGTTCCCAGCTGGAAATCTGGAGATTCCCTGGGGCAGTGGAGACACCGGGCAGCTGCAGCCAGCCCTGGAAATGGGAGGTTGGGAAGTGGGAGGTTCTGGAAATGGGGGGGTTGGGACATTGAAGGTTTGAGGCATAAAAAGTTCAGGAAATGGAAGCTTCAGGAAGTGAGAAGTTTGGGAAATGGAAGGTTTGGGGAATGGAGGACTCAGGAAATGGAGGTTTTGGGAAACGGGAGGTTTGGGAAGCAGCCGGCTCTGGGCAGCCCCAGCTCTTCCCACGAGTGAGGGATCACCATCCTCCTGGAAAACGGGCTGAGAGCCAGCGTTCCCGAATTCCCAGCAGGGTCAGGATGGATCCCCCCAGCTCTGGGAATCCCCCGGGAAGCATCAGAGGGTCCCGACAGGGCCAGAGCTGGGGGTGGATCCGAGCCCCGGGGCAGTTTGTGGAGCGGCTCTGGAACGGGAGCGGGGCTGTCCCTGGGCTGTCCCTGGGCTGTCCCCGGACTGTCCCTGGGCTGTCCCTGGGCTGTCCCTGGGCTGTCCCCGGACTGTCCCTGGGCTGTCCCTGGGCTGTCCCCGAGATGTCCCTGAGCTGTGACAAGCTTGGCGCAGGGGCAGTCCTGCTGGGGACAGCTCTGGGACAGGCTGGGGACAGCTCTGGGGCCGGGCAGGGAGGAGAGGCTCTGTCCCAACTCCCGCAGTGGACATGGATCCGCTTTTCCCACATCCCATCCCGAGGGGACTCTGGGTCCCGGGAGTGGCTCAATGGAGACACACCCGGGTTAATTTGGGTTAAAACCCGGTGACAATGGGAATGGGGATGGGGATGGGGATGGGAACGGGAACGGGAGTTTATCTGCAGTTTGGGTACAAGGAATGAACTCTGGGGAAATAAACTCCCAACAACCGTTCAAACACCAAATCCCGACAAAAAAACCCCGAGCTGAGGTTTTTACTCTAAAATCCCCAGCCACGGCCCCGGGGAGGGCTGCCCTGGGGCCAGAGCTCTCCGGGAATACCTTCGGTGTGCTTCAGCCTCTCCTGGAATTCCCGAATTCCCATCATGGATAAGGAAGGGTCAGCCCATCCCCATCCCCAGCCTGGATTCCCCTGCCTGACTCCTCTCCTCCTTTTCAAGGAAAAAAAAAAACCCCACAATTTTATTTTGATTTTATTTATCGAGTTCAGGCCAAGCAGCTCCGGCTCCCACTAAAAAAAGCTTTTTCTTCCCAAATTATGAATAATTTCTCAGCTGAAATTATCGATCGCCTCAAAACGCTGCTCAGCATTTCTCTGCCCTGATGCAGCTCTCCAGCCCCAAATCAATATCTGTTATTGGATACCAGGAGCTGCGAGGGTTTCGAGATGAAGGTGGGGAAAGGTAAAAGAATATGTTAATAAAACCTGAAATTATTTATAGCGGGGGCTGATTCCTGTCCCAGACCTCCAGGAATCCACACGAAATCATTCCCAGCTCCTTCTCTGGGAGCATCCAAGCACTGACCACCGGGATTTCCTCACGGACAACTCACAAGAATTCCAGATTTCAGCTAAAAATCCCCTTTGGGAGCCACAGGAGCTGCTCACCGCCACCAAAAACCTGATTTGTTTAGCACAGAACTACTCTGAATTTCCAAACTGGAACGGAATGGATCCTCCCCTGTCCCTTCCTGATGTTCTGCTGAGCAGGAGACGGGTCTCAGGGTGGGAATTTGGGGTGAAAGCTCCAAATTTTGGAGTAAAAGCTCAGAAATGGAGATGGAGCTGAACAAACCTCGAGGGCACCAAGGGCAGAGAGATCCCAGTGAGGGCCCCGATTCCTGTGGGGAAAAATCCTCGGGATCAGGGATTGGCACCAGGGATTGGGACATGGATCTGGGGCAGGAAAACATCCCAGGGACAGGTTTGGAGAGAGGGAGGGATGGAAATCACAGGGAAAAGGGATTTTATTCCATGATCAACAAGGATTGGGAGCTGCTCTTCAGGAGAAACCTGAATTCCTGGAGGAGGGCGGGGCTCAGCGAGGAGGAAAAGGGACAAACTCCACCTGAGCCTCCCAAAATCCGGCACAAAAACCTGGGAATGTTGAACCTGGGCAAGTCAGGAGGCCCAAATCCAGGATTATCCTGCCCCACTCTGCCTCTGCAGGAAAATGGATTGAAATGGGGACAAGTTTGAAACTCAGGCTGCACCAAAGGGAAAAGGGAACATCCCAGTCCGGAATCCACAGGGAAAACACGGGAACCCTGGGATGGGTTGGCTTGGAAGGACCCAAAATCCCATCCAGGGCCACCTCCACTGTCCCATCCTGGCCTTGGGCACTGCCAGGGATCCAGAGCTTCTCTGGGAATTCCGGCCCAGCCAGGAGTTCCTTCCCAAAATCCCATCCCAACCCCGGGGCACTGGGCACTGCCCGTTCTCTGATCCAGGGTTGTTTGGAGAATTCCCTAAAATAGAGGGAGGACAAAGGGATGGAGCCATCGTGGGATGTGCAGCCTCCAGGATGGGCCGGGAGAAACTGACTGCAGGGTTCTCAAAAATTGGGTTTTATCCCCAAAATTCCAGCCACCATTTTGCCCCAAACCCCTCCCCCAATAATTTCTATCTTTTGCCCTAAAAATCACCCCGAAAATTTCTGTATTTTACCCCCCAAATTCCTCATTTCATTTCAATGTTTTTACCCCCAAAATTCCCTCTACCATTTCTGTATTTTACCCCCAATTTCCCCATCATTTCCATATTTTACTCCCAAAATTCCCCTTGTCATGTCCGTATTTTTACCCCCAAAATTCCCCCTACCACTCTTACATTACCCCCAAATCCTCCCGTATACTTTCTGTATTTTACCCCCAAAGCTCCCCCCATCATTTCCATATTTTACCCCCCAAATTCCCCTTATCATTTCCATATTTTTACCCCTCAAAACTCCCCTTACCATTTCTGTATTTTACCCTGAAAATCCGCACTATGATTTCTGTATTTTACCCCCAAAGTTCCCTTTATCATTTCCATATTTTACCCCCCAAATCCCCCCTACCATTTCTGTATTTTACCCCCCAAATTCCCCTCTCCATCCTTCCCGAGCCGAGTGTCCAGCGCTCATCCCGCTGCTCCCAGAGGATTTTCCTGGATAACGATGGGGTGGAACAATCCCCCCTTTGCCCTGCTGTGCCCCCCAAATTCCATCTCCTCCCTCCACCCTCCCGATGCCGTAATTCCTGCCCTTCCCACCGCTCTCCCTCCCCGTGCGCGGGGTCAGCGCCCCTCTGATCCCCCCTTGTCGCCGCAGCCCGGGCCAGGGGAGCATAATGGAAAAATAATTAAAAAATAAAAGGAGAGGAATGGGAGGCCGGGCGCGGGGAGGGGGCGCGGGCGATGCGCGGAGCCGCCAGATAACCGGCAGATGTGATTTTTGCAGATAAGCGTAGTAATTTAGATAAATCTGGAGGCTTTAGAGCCTTTCGCTTGCGTCCCTTTTCTTTCTGTCTGATTTTTTTTTTTTTTTTCAATTTTATCTCGCGAGTCAAGAGGAGGGGGAGCGGGGAGGAGGGCGAGCGGGGCGGGGAGCGGGGGGAGGTTTAATCTTTGGGGAGTTTTTCTTTTCTTTTTAATGTGTTTTTCCCCAGAAGGTGGGATAATGGGAGCAGCTCTCCCCCCACGCACACTCACTCGCTCACTCACACACACACACACACACAGAGGCACGAGAGCCCGGGCTATGTTTTTTAAAAGCAGCGGACAAAAATCAAAATATTTGAAAATGTATTTCATGGTAATTATGTCATATTTCATGGGCTGATGCCACTACTGAAAGAGAGCCTGAATGCCTTAATTTGTATAGAAATTGTAATCATTTGTTCATTTCAAGGTGAAAATTGCATTTTTTAATTTAAATTGTATCCTGCGTGATAGTCTATTATCTAGTAAAATTGTCTCCATGTCTGAATGCCTTATATGCAGCTGCAATGCTTGTTACAAATCCAGTTATATTCATAAAAGCTTTGTCCATGTCTCGGGAAATGTGAACAGTTTCTTCTGGGTTTCTTCTCTCCCTTTTTTCCTTTTTCCCCCCCTCTTCCCTCCCATCCTCGTCCTCCCTCCTCTTCCCCCTCGGATTTTTTTTTTTTCTGTCTCCTGGTTGAAATAACCCCAAATCTGCCATTAATAATAATTAGCCTGGCTGGGTCCAAAAGGCGATCCTGGGTGGAATTCAGGGTGAGGGGCGTGCAGGAATCAGCCAGGATTCCTGGATATTGATTTGATTGATTTATTTTATTGTGTTTATTGTATTTATTAATTTCTTTCCCAGGCAGACACCTGCAGCTCCAGGAGAGCTGGAGGCAAATTAAAAAAAGGGATTAGAGGAGGGAAAGGAGAAAGGAGAGGAAGGTGAGGATGAGAGGGAAGGGTCGGTGCGGCAGCTCTGGCACAGGAAACTCCATCCCAAAGGATGGCAGGAGCTGAGAGAGGGATTGAGGGGAAATTTGGGGATTTTGCAGGTGTGGGAGGGAGAAGGACGCTTTGCTTCCAGCTCCTGCCTTGAGGAGAATATTCCCGAGGTTTTCCTTCAGGGGATGCACTGGTGCCTCGCTGGAATCCGAGTTGTTCCCTGTGGGATTGTTGGGATGCCCACGGGATGCTGGAGGGAACACGGAGCCTGGGGAGGGAATTGTGGTGTCTGGGTTCCCCCCAGCACCGGGAAAAGTGGGATCTCCATCCCAGCTCCTGCCCCCGGAGAAATCCCAGAGGGAATTGGGATGCAGGGAGCTGCAGATGCCCCAGACTGGGCCTGCGGCACCCCCAGAGGGTTGGGAGAACCTGGAGGAGTCCAGGGAGCGGAATTCCTGCTCCCCCAGGCTGATTTTCCTGGGAATGTGGCTTTGGGAACGCTGCACCTCACCCTGCTCCCTTCCCCTGCTGTCCCTTCCCGCAGCAGCCCTTTCCCGGGAAAATCCCCCCAAACGCTCCAGCCGTGGGAACGCTGGCAGGGAGCGGGGCAGGGCTGCCAGGGATGGTCCAGGAATGCAGGATGAGCTCCGTGTTAAAATTCCAAGCTGCTCCTCACCAGGTGAACGCCAGGCCTGCCTGGGCCGGCATCTTAATTACAATTAATCCCCAAAAAAGAAAGGAGCGGGCCTGGTGCAGAAATCCTTCCTGGGGGATTTAATTCCCTGCCGTGTCCCTGGCCCTGCTCACAACTCCCTGATTTTATGCAGGGCCACAGCCCAGTTTAATCAGCTCCAGGAGCTGGGGCAGCTCGGGAACAGCGGAGAGCTCCGGCTCCGAGCGAGCTGAATCCTCTGGGATCAGGGACTGGGACCTGGATGTGGGGCAGGAAAACATCCCCAGGATCAGGAATTGGGTCTGGATGTGGACTGGAGCTGGGAATGCCCCTGGGGCTCTGGGATCAGGGATTGGGCCTGGATATGGGGCAGGAAAACATCCCTGGGATCAGCAATGGGAACCTGGATATGGGGCAGGAAAACATCCCTGGGATCAGGGATTGGCACCTGGATATGGGACTGGAGCTGGGAATGCCCCTGGGGCTGTGGGATCAGGAACACAGACCTGGATATGGGGCGGGAGCTGGGAATGACCCTGGGCTGCCATAAACCAACCCTGGGATCAGGGATTGGGATCTGGATACGGGACAGGAGAACATCCCTGGCATCAGCAGTGGGGACCAGGATATGGGACTGGAGCTGGGAATGACTCTGGGACTGTGGGATCAGGGATTGGGATCTGGATATGGGACTGGAGCTGGGAATGACCCTGGGCTGCCATAAAACACCCCTGGGATCAGGGAATAGGAACAGGATCCTGCCCCGGGCTGGGGACATTCCCTGTGGGATCAGCTGGGAATGTGGCTCCACTCGGAGCGAGAGGTTTGGGAGGTGGGAATGGCTGGGTTAGGGGTTATGGACCTAAATAGTTACCTACGATGATATTGATACAATACCTAAAATAATACCCACAAGAATACCTAAATAAAATGTCTAAATAACATACTTAGATACAATAACCACATAACACACCTAAAATAATGCCTAAGTAACATATCTAAAATAACACCCGGATAAATGACCTAAACTGATATGTGAATAAAATACCTAAATAAATCACCTAAAAGAATACCTAAATAAAACACCTGAAAGAATACCTAAATAACATACATAAATAAAATACTTAAATAACATACCTAAAGTAATACTTAAATAAATACCTAAATAAAATACCTAAATAGGTACTGAAAAAAACCCTAAAAATAATACCTAAATAAAATCCCTAAATAAAATACCTAAATAGGTACTTAAAAAAACCCTAAAATAATCCCTAAATAAAATACTCAAAACAATACCTAAAAATCAACCTAAATCAAATACCTGAAATACCTAAATAAGTACCTAAAAAGACCCCTAAAAATATTACCTAAATAAAATACCTAAAATAATCCCTAGATAAAATCCCTAAATAGAATACCTAAGAAAACAGCTACAGAAACCAGCTAAAACCCACCCCAAATGGATGTTTGTTCCTCCTCCATCCCATGTGGGCCCCACGTCCTGGGAATGCTGAGGAGCTGGAGGAAGCAGAAAAGGCACTGGAGGACCTGAGGAACTGTGATCCCAAAAGGAGGCTCCAGCCATTCCCACAAAACATTGGGATTAATTCTGCTCAGGTGCCTGATCCAGAGGGAAAAGACTTTTCTGGATCCAGAGGGAAAAGGCTTTTCCCAGATCCAGAGGGAAAAGGCTTTTCGGGATCCAGAGGGAAAAGGCTGTCCTGGGTTGTAGTTTAGGATGTATTCTATCAGCACCTTCAGTTCATGGCCCATCAATGCCTTGTGCAGGACTCACAGAGAACTGCCTCCGGGTGTTATCTCTCTCTTTAATGGGCCATCAAGGAGCTCCTCTATGACTCATCATCCCATTGAGATGCTCCGCCCACGGGGAGGAGCCAAGCATTCTCCCCTGGATATAGGCTGGGATTTGGGACAGTAGAAGCAGCCCTCACCCACTGGATTCCCAGAGGACTGGAGCTCCCAGACCTTTCTATGGGATCACTGCTTCAGGAAGAGCACCTCACCTGGACTTCTTCCATCACCCTGCTCAGGGTGTGTTCTGACTCTTACAGTGGTTTTTCTTTTTCTATTGTTGCATTTATTATTTTTTTTCCTTTTCTTCTCATTAAATTTTATTTCTGACTTAGAGCCTCTTACATGATTTGTTTTCAAACCAAAACAAAGGCTTTCCCGGATCCAGAGGGAAAGGGCTTTTCCCGAGGTTGGGATTCCTGCTGGAAGGAGGGCCCTGCTCGGGGTGGGTGTTTGTGCTCCCCAAAAATCCCCATCAGCGACGCCAAGAGGGAGTTCTGGAGCCCCTTCCCAAATTTCGGGAGTGGGGCTTTGGGGAACAGGAGCTGAGGTTGGAGAGGGAGGCGGTGCTGGGCTCGTATTCCCATGGGAATTCCTGGGAATTCCCCTTGCAGAGGCTTGGGTCACCCTTTGGGATGGATTTTCTGCATCCATAACAATCAGGATCCCAAAACCTTCCCTGGGCACCCAGCAGGGCCAGGCTCTGCTGCCTCCTTTCCCCCAAATCTTTGGGATTTGGGGATTGGGCAGGATCTGGGGACATGGGTGAGGTTCAGGCCCTTAAACCAACAGGGAATTCCGGCTGCCCTTGGGAATCCCTGGGGCTGGAAAAGGCGATGGGAAAAAGGGAGAGATCAAAACTGCTTTAAAGTCCTTCCCTTAAAACATTGAATTTTTGAAGCAAGAACCTTTTCGAAAAGGTTTCATTGCTTAGATTTGAATAAAAAGGGAGGAAAAAAATTGATTTTCTTTAGTTTGAGCTTAAAAAAAGGTTCTGAATCTCAGAAAGGAAAAATCTTTTGTTTCCCTTCCGGGTTGTCCTTCTCCTCAAAAGGAAAAGGGAAAGGAATGAGGTGGAAAGAGCCTCGGCATGGAAATGGAACAGTCTATTCCTCAAATTCCCTCTGGGAATAGAACCATGGAACTGCAGGATCAGAGAACCATGGGTTTGCAGGATTATAAAATCACTGAATCATGGAATAATGGAATTTTAGGATCAGAGAACTGTGGAATTGTAGGATTATGGAATCATGGAATTGCAGGATTATAAAATCACAGAATCATGGAATTTCAGGAATACAGAATAGTGGAATTGCAGGATTATGGAATCATGGAATTGCAGGGTTATACATTTCTGGAATCATGGAACTGTAGGATCAGTGAATCATGGAATTGCAGGATTATAGAATTGCAAAATTGCAGGATTATAGAATCATGGGATTGTAGGATTACAGACCCAGGGGATTGTAGGATTATAGAATCATGGAATCACGGAATCATGGAACTGCAGGATCAGAGAACCATGGATTTGTGGGATTATCAAATCACAGAATCACAGAATCATGGAGCTGCAGGGTTATGGAACTGAGGAATGGCAGGATTATAGAATCATGGAATTATAGGATTATGAAATTGCAGCATTATACATACATCCATGGAATCATGGAACTGTAGGATCAGAGAACCATGGATTTAGAGGATTATAAAATCACTGAATCATGGAATTACAGGA
This sequence comes from Sylvia atricapilla, assembly GCF_009819655.1. Taxonomy (NCBI): domain Eukaryota; kingdom Metazoa; phylum Chordata; class Aves; order Passeriformes; family Sylviidae; genus Sylvia; species Sylvia atricapilla. Next base: position 6,362,787 of record NC_089161.1, read on the forward strand.
TTATAGAATCACATAATTAAAGGATTATAGAATCATGGAAGTGTAGGATTATAGAATTGTGGAATCATGGAATTGTAGGATCAGAGAACCATGGAATTGCAGGATTATAGAATCATGGGATTGCAGGATTATAAAATCGCAGGATCGTGGAATTGTAGGGTTCTAGAATCATGGAATAATAGGATTATAGAATCATGGAACTGTAGGATCAGAGAATCATGGAATTGCAGGGTTACAGAATCATGGAATCATGGAATATGCTGGGCTGGAAGGGATCCATCAGGATCATCGAATCCAACAGTAACTGTGAGGATATGCAGGGAAATAATGGAAATATTCAACTTTTTTTTGGTAGAGAAGCAGAAAAGGAAACTGTGCATTTCCCTCTGAGGGTTTCCGCCCTACAGAACTGAGAGCAAGGTGTAATTATTGATTTGGGGGGATTTTCCTGTGCTCGGAGTCTCTGTGTGCTTGGAATCCCTCCGGCCCGGGCTCCCTCCAGCAGCAAAGCACAGAATTCCTGGGGAATATCAGAATTCCAGGGGAATATCAGAATTCCTGGGGAATATCCAGTGGGGGATCAGAGGAGGCTGCAGGGAGTGCAGAGGTCTGGGGGCCAGAGGGAAGAGCTGTGACTCCCAGATGATAATAACAATAAATAAATGAAAACAAACCCCAAATACAACAATATAAACACCAGATTTTAAAAAATGAAAAATAAAGTTTAAAATAAAATAAATAATACTAATAAATGAATAAATAAAAAATAATTGATCAAATTAAAAGTAATAAATAAAATAATAAATAAATAATAAACAATATATTCTAAATTAATAAATAAGAATAATGAATGAGCAAATGAAAAAGAAACAAACAAGAATAACAAAGGAATAAAAGAAAATAAATAAAAATAACAAAGAAATAAGTGAAAGATAAATAAATAAGAATGCTAAAGTAATACACGCAAAGAATGAAATAAGAAAGGAATAAATGAAAAATAATTAAATGAAAATAATAAATGAATAAATAATTACAAAAAACAAGACACGAGACAGAAGAAATAAATGGCAGGAAAGGAGCGGAGTTTGCCCCCCGGGACACGGGGACAGCCGTGGCCTCGGGTCCCTCTCGGGCCCGGGCTGTGCCCGCCGCCGGTGTCCCCGGGGCCGGGGGCTGATTTATCAGCGCCTTATCAGAGCCTTATCAGCGCCTTATCAGAGCCTTATCAGAGCCGTATCAGGGCCTAACTCGGGGGCGGCTCCCGGCGCTCCCTCGGCCCCGGTGACCTCCGGGGACACGGCCCGGGGATGTCCCCGCTGTCCCCGCGGTGTTGGGACGCTCCGGGGCCGCGGAGAAGGCGCCGAGAATGGGCCGGGAGAGGTCCTGAAACCAGGGATGTGGCCGGGAATTATGGCACTGTGTTTGTAATGGCACCGTGGGTTTAACGCCACCTGGTTTTTAATGTCACCCTGGTTTTTAATGTCACCCCGTTTTAGTGTCACCGTATTTATGGTGTCACCCCGTTTTTAATGTCACCCCGTTTTATTGTGTTTAGGGTGTCACCGTGTTTATAACGTCCCCTCATTCTAGTGTCACCATGTTTAGAGTGTCACCCTGGTTTTGATGTCACCCCGTTTCAGTGTCACTCTGTTTATGGTGTCACCCCGTTTTTAATGTCACCCCATTAATGTCCCCTTGTTTTAGCGTCACTGTGTTTATAGTGTCACCTCGTTTTATGGTGTCCCCATGGTTTTAACGCCACCCCGTTTTATTGTTCCCGTGTTTATAGTGTCACCCTGTTTTAGTGTCACCCCGTTTTTAATGTCACCCCCGTTTTGGTGTCCCTGCGTTTGGGGTCCCTGGACAAACGGGATCCGTTCCCCAATGTCCCCAGTGTGACCCCACAGTGTGCAGGGCTCGGGGCCGCCCTCAGCAGCAGCTCCTGACGTTCCCTCGGGAAAAATCCAGCAGGTCCTGCTGGGGTCTGGGGTGGGCGGGGGCTCAGATCCCCAAAGTGATTCCCGCAGGACACGGGGAGGGATCCAGGCTGGAGCTGGTGATGGTTCCCACACGGGGCTGAGCCTCTCTGCCCATAATTGATGCAGTTTTGGGGTTTGGGGGTGCCCTCGGTGTGGTGCCAGACCTGCAGTCTCCAGCTCATTCCTGACAGGTTTTTGGGGAGCCCCATCGAGCCCCCAGAGCCCCCCAAATCTCCAGCCCAGAGGTTTCCCAGCCCCGGACCCCATCCGGGGTGGGCAGCCTTGGCTCGGGGGTTCCCCAGTTCCCCATTTTCCTCAGAAATGGGAATTTTCCTGGCACTGGGAGCGGGTGGGGGCTTCAGGGGCATCAGCGATGGGCTGGATAAGGGGGTGCAGGTGGGGGAATGCAACCCGAAAGCCCTCGGGATTCCATGAGCCAGGGGCAGACCCCAGGCTGGTGATTCCGGCCCTTTCTCCTCTCCAAACCCAAACCCAGGCAGTGTCCATCCCACAGCTGATGTTTTCCACCCCACAGCTGGTTTTTCCCATCCCACAGTTGAAATTCCTCATCCCACAGTTGGTGTTTCCCGTCTCAAATTTGGGGTTTCCCATATTCCCTGTTTTCCATCCCACACCTGATATTTCCCACCCCACATTTGGTGTTTCCTACCCTACAGTTGATGTTCCTCATCCCACAGTTGATTTTTCCCACCCCATATTTGGTGGTTTGACCCCACTTTTGGTGTTTCCCATCCCACATTGGGTGTTTCCCACATCATATTTCATGTTTCCTATCCCACATTTGGTGTTTCCCATCTCAAATTTGGGGTTTCACATATTTCGTGTTTTCCATCCCACATTCATGTTTCCCACCTAACATTTAGTGTTTCCCACCCCACAGCTGATGTTTCCCATCCCGTGTTTGGTGGTTCTGACCCCACAGTTGGTGTTCCCAACTCAGAGTTGGTGTTTCCCATGTCAGAGTTGGTGTTTCCCACCCCACATTTCATATTTCCTATCCCATGTTTGGTGTTTCCCATTTTTCATGTTTCCCATCCCACAGTTGGCGTTTCCCACCCCACATTCATGTTTCCCACCCCACGTTTAGTGTTTCCCATCCAGGAGTGACCTCAGCCGGCTTTGTGGGGCTGGCCAGCTCCCGGACCGACCCCTCCGAGCAGGGACAGCCCCGAACCCCCCAGGGCTGGGCAGGGACAGCCCTGAACCCCCCAGGGCTGAGCAGGGACAGCCCTGAACCCCCCAGGGCTGAGCGGGGACAGCCCCAAACCCCCCAGGTCCTGTGGGGCTCCTCTCGGGGACCGGCCCAGCGCGGCTCGGCTGGAGATCAGCTCCTGTCCTAGGGATCCAGAAGCTCTCCCGGTGGGCTCCTGAACCCAGGGCTTTGTTCCCGAGGCCCATTCCCGCTGCGGAGCCCCAGCCCTGAGTCCCCCCGCACTTGGGGAACACTTTTCCGCCAGTCGGTGCCGGGCCCGGTGTTTAACGAGAGCCAGGTGCCCGCGGAGCCGGGAGGGCCCTGCCCTGCTCCCAGTCACTGGATAAAGGCTCGGTTGTGCTGCGGGCGGCCGGGGGATTGTTCCTGCCCTGCGCGGAACCGCGGCCAAATTAAAGAGTTTTTTCATTTATTCGCCCAGCTTTTCCACCTTGCCGCCAACCAGAGCCGCGGTTCTGCCGGGATTTTGAGGGAAACCAGCTGGAATTTCCCTGCGTGTGTTGGATACCCCCAAAGCTCTCCCCCCTCTCTCCCGGTACGCAAACAACCCAAAGGCACTTGGAATCCATGGGTTTTTCTTTTTTTTTTTTTTTTTTTTTTTTTCTTTTTCTTTTTTAATGTATAACAGTTATGCCTGAGTTACAGAAAGACACCTACAGGCAGCAGGTAGTTAAAGCAAAACCAGTTTCTCTTCCTACTAAATCTACTCCATATAGCTGAATAAATTATGGTGCGGTTCCGTATTTACACACCCGGCGCACGCAGACGCGCCCACGGCCCGGAGCAGATGGCGATGAGGCAAACACAGAAGCGACAATCCCGCAGGACTCGGGGACAGGGAATGCCCTACAGTGCTCGGGGGGCCCGCGGGGCGCCGGGGAGGGCGGGTTAGAAGCGTTAAATACACAAAGGAGCCGATCTGCTGCGGTGGGCCAAGTCCGGCTGTGCTGGGGCGGGACGGGGCTGGGGGGCCAAAGGGACCCTCTCGGGGTCACCGCTGTCCCCCGGGGGTGGCAGGGGTCACCGGCAGGCCTGGGAGGGCGGTGGAGCTGGGAGAGCGTCCTTGGATGTGGCCAACTTTGGGTGTGTCCATTTCTGCGTGTGTCCATCTCTGGTGTGGCCATCTCTGGAGTCTGTTCACGGCTGGCTTTGGCCATCACTGACATGTCCATCTCTGATGTGGCCATCTCTGATGTGTCCATCTGTGTCATGTCCATCTGTGCCGTGTCCATCTCTGCTGTGGCCCTCTCTGCCGTGCCACGCTGCAGTGTCCATCTCTGTCTGTGTCCATCTGTGCCGTGGCCATCTGTGCTGTGGCCATCTCTGGAGTGTGTCCACCTCTGGCTGTGACCATGTCTGGACACGTCCCTTGGTTGCTGTTACTCTGGACGAGGCTTTGGGCGATTTTTGGTCCCCCAGAGTCAGCAGCAGCTGAGGATCCACTCGGGTGGTCACAGTTGGGTGGCTGCAGGTGGCCACAGCCAGGTTCCCGCTGTCCAGCTCTCCAGGCTTGGTGCCCATTGGTGGCCCCAGTGGCCGCAGGTGGCCACGGCCAGGTTCCCGCTGTCTGTTCTGACTGTCCACGCTCTGTCCTGTCCCCGCTCCAGGCCCTGCCCCTGCCGTGTCCCCTCCCTGTCCCACCCCAGCCCCGAGTTTGTGTCTCGTCAGCAGAGCTGAGGTTGGCAATCCATGAAACAAAACTGAACCAACAGAACAAAAAAACAGAAGTTACTTTTGACTTTCATACACGAACAAAAGGAAGAAACGAAACAAACAAACAAACAAAAAAAAAAAGGAAAAAAAAAAAAAAAAGAAAAAAACAAAAGAAAAGAAAAAGCCCAAAATCAACCCCATCCCACCCCAAAGATTCTGGAATGTCTTTTGAAAACACACAATAGGTAAATTTCTACATTTCATCCCCCCCATCCCCCCTTTTTTTCTTTCTTTCTTTCTTTTTTTAAAATTTTTCTATTTTTTCTTTTTTTCTTTTTCTTTTTTTTTTTTTTAACTAGCACGGCACTCACTGTGGGTTGGTTTTTTAGTATATAAAAAAAAAAAGTCAACTTTCTATAAACATACAGCACATGACCAAATTTTTCCGACTAAATGTACAAAGTGCGACCACGAGGGGAAGGTCAGAGAAGAGCTATTTTGTTCCTCTAGGAATTCTATTTACAGCAGTGCCTGGCTGCCCACGGACTTTCTGGGGAAGGGGATTGGCAGAGAGGTTTCTGCAGTGCTCCCTCTTTTTAATTTCGGGGTTTTTTGGGGGTCCTGCCCTCGGGTGAGGCGGCCAGGCCCGGCTGTCCATTGGTGAGGAGGAGAGAGAACAGGGGAGATCAGAGCAGGAGCAGCAGCCAAGCGATTCCGTGGAATGATGGAGACTTTCCTTCTGGCTGAGCAGGGCCGAGGAGGGCGTTGGGTCGGGAATTCCGGCGGCCAGGAGGAGGGATGGGCACGGGATGGAATTCCAGCGGCAGGGAGGGCGCAGGCAGGAGGGTGCTCCCAGCGTTTGGCCTCTGGGATATGGTTAAAAATCAGGAAATCTCTCGGTTTAGCAGTTGCTGTGAGTGGTGCCGAGGGAAATTCCAGCACGTGCTTCCCTCAGCGCACGGAGACACCCTGGATTCCCCCAGGGAAACAGCAGAGGCTTCGCTGCTCCCCGAGATCCCCGGAGCAGAGCCGGGAGAGGCCTCGGGATCACCCAAACCAGTCCAGGGCCTTGGGGCTCCTCTGTCCCCTCCGGGAATTGTGTCCCTTCAGCCCCGCTGGCCGCAGGTGCCACGCGCTGCCCCGGGAGAGGAGGTGGGCATGGAATTGTTTCCAAACTCTGTGATCCAGGGAATGTTTGCCTCTGTGTGTGGCATGAGAAGAATCGGGATTTCTGGATCACTGAGCTGCTGGATTCCGGAGTTGTCTGGATTGAGATCCTGCATGAGAGAGGTGCAGGAAAATCCCTCTGGGAATGTCGAGAAATCTCTCTGGGAATGTCGAGCCAGCTGTGCCAGAGCTGGGACGCAAAGCTGGTGGGAGCCACGTGTGGCTGTGGTGGGAGGCTGGGAATCCGGGACAGGAGACTGGCCCAGGTGGCTGCAGGGACAGTGGCCTGGTGGTCAGTGATGGATGCGGTGGGGCTGGGCCGGGGAGAGCCCAGGGAGGTGTTCCAGCTGCCAGGACAGGTTCAGATGCTCAGGAAGGGTGGGAGAGGCAGAAGGGAGAAGGAGGGGAGTCTCCTGTGGCAACCTGGAGCAGCCACTGGGTCCCCTCAGGGCACAAAAGCAGAAATTTGCTCTGAAAGCAGAGACCTGAAGGGGTTCAGGGTGTCAAACACTGACAGCCCGTGGGTGGCACCAAACTCTGCTCACTGGGGACACCAAACTCTGCTCATTGGGGACACCAAACTCTGCTCACTGGGGACACCAAACTCTGCCTGTGAGGGACACCAAACTCTGCTCATTGGGGACACCAAACTCTGCCCCTGGCCACTGCACCCCTCACACCTCAGCTCCTGCCTCATCCCAGGGCAGCTTTCCTTGCCAGATCTCCTGACCCAGCAGGGGAGGCGAGGGGGGACCTCTGCACCGCTGGGAATGCTCAGGACTCCCTCAGGATCCTCACCACTGCCAAAAGGGAAATGTCACCCCCGGGAGGGCAGCCCCTCAGCGTGACCTGGGCATGTTGCGTCTGTCTGAGCGGGGACAGGAGGTGACACAAAGGCAGGAGAGGAGAAAAGTGGGGGGATAAATCCAGGGAATGGGATCTGGCTTAGAGAGGGGGAGAGAGAAAGAGAGAGACTCCAGCAGCAGAGGGAGGGGATCATGGGAATGGGCTGTGCTGGGGGATGGATGGAGGGATGGATGGATGGAGGGATGGATGGATGGATGGATGGATGGATGGATGGATGGAGGGATGGATGGAGGGATGGAGGGATGGATGGATGGATGGAGGGATGGAGGGATGGATGGATGGATGGAGGGATGGATGGATGGATGGAGGGATGGATGGATGGAGGGATGGATGGAGGGATGGAGGGATGGATGGAGGGATGGATGGAGGGATGGATGATGGATGGATGGAGGAATGGATGGATGGATGGATGGATGGATGGATGGATGGATGGATGGATGGATGGAGGGATGAGGCAAAGCTTTCTCCCGGCAGTGAGAACAGGGAATGCCTCGGAAAGTGAATCCCACCCCTGCAGTGTGCAGAGGGGCAGCTGGGAGCCCCTTCCCGTCCTGGCTGCTGCACAAACCCCTCAGCTCCTCTGTGCTGGCTCCACGCCCACCCCTGGGCAGGGGCAGCACCTCCAGGCCCAGCTCTGTCCCCTCCCGGGTGACTCCTGTGGCAGAACCCAGCTCTGCTCAGTGAGTTCCTCTTGTCCTTGCTCCCGTGGCCAGCTCGGGGACAGCAGGGCCACCAGGAGCCCTGCCCGTGTCCCCAGGGTGTCCAGGTGTGTCCGCAGCCCCTCCTCGTGCCAGGCCAGCGCTGTCCCCGCTGCTGCCAAGGCCCAGTGGTGACGATGGGATCTGGATTGGTCCCTCAGAGGAGAAGTGAATGTCACCCGTGCCCTTCGTCCCCGCTCCTCCTGCAGATGTTTGTGCTTTCCGAAGGTCTCAGGCTGGCTGGAATTCCATCCTGCCCCTGCTCAGCAGCGATCTGGCCCGTCCAGCCCTGCTTTGGGAAGCCACTGGTGAGAAGGGAGGGTTGGCTGGGCTGCGGAAATTTGCTGTCCCTTGAATAAATGATTTTCTGCTTTCGTTCTTCTTTGCGGTTTGTTTGTTTGTTCTAAAACAAGTCCTTATATTTGGTCCATAGTTCTTCTGTGGTCCCGATTTACATCACCCTTAATGCTCAGCTTGGTTATTCCTTCCTATACAACATACACCAAATTTACAGCAATGGAAAGAAAAGGAAACAAAATTAAACGTTTCCCCTTTTTTTTTTTTTTCCTTTTTCCCTTTGCAAAGGGAAAAAAAAAAAAAAAAAAGGCAAAAAAAAAAGCGCTCTCAATTTGGCTTTGACTGTGCCAGCTACCCAGGGAATGGAAAGTCCTGGAGTGTGGGGGGATGCCGTGGCCAGGGGGTCTGGGCCCGGGGCTGAGAAATGCACCCAAGCCGTTGTCTCTGGCCACAGGAGGAGTCAGGCCCCAGGGGCCGGACGCGCCTCTGGAATGCTCTGGAGGAGCCGGATCCCGGGACGGCTCCCGCCTGCTTCCCATCTCCTCGGCAGCTGGGGCGCGACGGGTCAGGAGGGATCCCTGGAAGCCGCCGGGGTTCTCCGGGGGTCTCGGGGGCTCTCAGTAGGCCTGGCCCGTCTCCACCGGCAGCAGCCCCAGCACGGCCGAGTGCTCGCCCAGCTTCATGCGGCGCTGCGTGGACAGGCTCACGTTCTTGGCCAGGTAATCCACGGCGGCTGCGGGGGAAAGGGACAGTGAGGACACTCAGCACCTTCAGTGACAGGGACTTGCAGCCCCGCAGGGCGCAGGGACAGCCCGGGGCTGTCACACACCCCAGGGAGCTCCTGGTGAAGGGCTCAGAGCTTGGGTAGGGCTGCCAGGGGGAGGATAGGTCCTGCAGGGACAGCCCGGGGCTGTCACACACCCCAGGGAGCTCCTGGTGAAGGCTCAGACCCACGATGGGGCTGTCACACAACCCAGGGACCTCCTGCTCTCCCAGGAAGGGGTTCAGAGCCAGGATGGAGCGATCAGGAGCAGCACGGGTCCTGCTGGGGCTCAGCAGCCTCCGGGGGAAGGGAGGCTCCTGACTCTCTCCATGAACACCTGGAAAAGATCTAAAATTCCACCCTGGAGAAATGGGGCTCTGAGGGAGCTGAGCCCAAAGGTCTGGGATGAGCCTGAGGGTTTGGGACGAGCCCGAAGGTTTGGGATGAACCCGAAAGTCTGGGATGAGCCCAAAGGTCTGGGATGAGCCCAAAGGTCTGGGATGAACCCGAAGGTTTGGGATGAGCCTGAGGTTTTGGGATGAGCCCAAAGCTTTGGGATGAGCCCGAAGGTCTGGGATGAGACTCCCAGGCTCCACTCTCGGCGATGCTGCTGGAAGTGACTCCAGAGGTTTGGGTGGGTCTCCCCGGGTCTGGGCTGGGATCTGCCTCGGCCACTGCAGACTCACGGCCGTGAGCTCTGCCGGCCTCCCCTCATCCCAAACCTCTTCCCTCGCCTCCACCCGGGAAGGGAGAGCAGCCGCAGCCCGGGCGGGGACGGGAGGTCTCAGCTCCCCCGGCCACCCCGGGGCGAGGGGACAGGGCTGGGACAGGACGGTGACACCGCTCATTAGCCGGGCTTCAGTCAAACCCCCCTCGCCGCCTCTAATGGCCCCAATTAGATTAATCAGGAGCTGGCAGGAGCTGCCCGATCGCTGCCAATGAGTAAACAAATCTCAGCCATCAACGTCCTGTCAGCGGCGGGCCCCAGAGGAGCCCCTTCCACGCACCAATCCTGATTAGACTTGGCAGATCCATTAGAATTCCCTTCACGCTCCCGCGTTCCATCACCGGCATCATTAACACGGCCCCGCTCCCCTCGGGCAGGGATGCAGCGGGAGGGATCCCGGGATAACCCGGGACTCGGCAGTGCTCATTGTGGGGCCGCCACCTCCCACGGGCTTCCACCCCCAGCTCCCATCCAGGACTTTTCCCTCGTCTCCTGATATTCCCGGAATCCCGGGCAGTGCTGGCCCCCAGAGGCCGCGGGGACACAGGGATCTCACTCCTGCGACACGCCGGGTGTGTGCTGGCGGCTCTGTCGCTGCTGTCACCCGCCTGGGTGGCGCTGGGGGAAGGAGAGGGGTGAGCAGCTGGAGCCCGCAAAGTCCCGGAATCGTCACGGAGCTTGGAAAAACCCCCTGAGACCATCGAGTTCAGCCCTTAACCCAGCACTGCCCAGCCCATCCCCGAACTGCCCCCGAGCACTGCATCCATTTCTGGGGACAATTCCAGGGATGGCATCACCCTGGGCAGCCCGGGCGGTGCCTGAGCACTTCTTCCATGCAGGAATTTCCCCCAGAATCCAACCTAAACCTCCCTCGGTGCTGTCTGGGGCCGTTTCCTTTTGTCCCTCGTTCCCTGTGAGCAGAACCCAACACCCCCAGCTCCAACTTCCTGCCAGGCTGGGAATTCCATCATGGCAATTCCATGGCCATCCCACCCTCCAAAAACCCCCAAATGTTCCTTTCTGCGCAGCCGGGAAGAGTCCACAGGCACCAGGGGTCGCAGGGCAGAAATCAGGGATGGGCGCTGTCGGTTTAATGGGGCAGAAGCCGAAATAAACCCAGAAATTCACGGAGGGTGCTCTGCGTGTTTGTTGAAGTGAGAGGGAAAGTGAGGCCGGGTGTGTTTTTGTAAACCCGGGAATAAGGAGAGGTGGGAGGAGAGGGATTGAGTCTCTGCAGGCCTGGCCCAGAGGCCACCGAGGCCACTCTGATTCCCAAATCCTGCCTTTGTCCCCTGTCACACAGAGCCTGCCCCTACACCACAACCCCCATTCATACAATGCCATTTATATGAATCACCATCTCTATTAATTACATTGTATAGTATATACACCACCGCATTATATATAACCCAAATTATACTTTGCATTATGTAATTAATATATTTCACCACCTAAAAATAGTTCCGGCGCTTTTGTGCCTCAGCAGAGGAGGAAGGAACACCCGATCTGAATAAATGACCTCGTGGTGGTCACCTCACGCTGACAAACAGAATTTGAAGGGAAGCGAAGGATCCGAAAGGAGGAGGAATTGGAATTATCTGCAAAGCACAACAGGCACCGGGAAAGGCAGGAGAAACGCCGTTATTCCAAGGTCAACAGCACGGGAGGAGCTGCTCCAGCAGCACTAATTACCAAGGCAAACTGCAGAGAGCTCGTCACCAACGGGGTGACACAAATCGGGACGGGGGGCCCAGGAAACGGCACAAACGGGGCTGTGCGAGCGGCTCGAGCACGAATTCCTGCAGCAGAGGCAGACAAACCCTCCTTTCTCCTTCCCCCTCTCCTCCCAAACGCAGCTCGTCCCCTTATTTTATTTTTTACACACATGGGTGTGACTAACGCCTCGCCCAAGGGAATCTTTATTGGAAATACATGGTATCGGAATTTGTTTAAGATTTTTATCAATAGCACGTGTGTCCAGCCCCGCATCCAGAAGCGAGGGGAAGGTCGAGGGGTCACAGATCAAACTCCCGACAAACAAAAAGAGGAGGGGCGGGGGGCCGCTATTGATCCCGTCTGCCGCCACAGCCGGTTCTCATTGAGGCCGCGGCGTTAAGGACATTAAAGGCTGTGACGGGAGCGGGGCCGGGAGCGCGGCCGAGGGAGGAAAGGTCACCGAGGACACGCTGCGGGCAGCGGGAGCGCGCCCGCAGGAAGAGGATGCACCTTTAACCCTCGCGGGGTCAGCGGCGCTCACAGCGCTGGGGGCAACGCGACAGGTGAGAACGGCCCCGGCCACGGGGGCTGGGCCTGTCACCCGGCAGGGCTGTGCCTGTCACCCGGCAGGGATGTCCTTGTCACCCGGCAGGGCTGTGCCTGTCACCCGGCAGAGCTGTGCCTGTCACCCAGCTGGGACAACACCCCTGGCTGGGCTGCCCCTGTCACCTCCGGCCAGGCTGTCTCTGTCACCCAGATGGGACAACACCCATGACCGAGCTGTCCTTGTCACCCTGGTGGAGCTGCCCCTGTCACTTGGCGGGCTGTTCTTGTCACCTCCGGCCAGGCTGTTTCTGTCACCTCCAGCCGGGTTGTTCTTGTCACCCAGCTGGGACAACACCCATGACCGAGCTGTCCCCGTCACCCCTGACCCGGTTGTCCCTATCACCCCCAGCCACTCTGTCCCTGTCACTCAACCAGGCCAATTCTCACTGGCCAGGCTGTCCCTGTCACCCAGCGGGGACAACACCAGGATCGGGCTGTCCCTGTGCAAGAGACAGCCTCGGGATCCCAATCCCAGTTCCCGGGCAGGCTCAGGATCCCAATCCCAGTTCCCGGGCAGGCTCAGGATCCCAATCCCAGTTCCCGGGCAGGCTCAGGATCCCAATCCCAGTTCCCGGGCAGGCTCAGGATCCCAATCCCAGCTCTCCCCAGCCCCAGCCCAGCTGATGAACGCATTCCGCAGGAAAAGCTCCGAGCCCTGGCCTGGGACACGGTCATCTCGGCTTTACAAACCCCACATTTCCCCTGGCTGAACAGGCTGAGCCAGTCCGGGCATTTTGGAGAGGTGAGAACTGCGGAAGGAGAAAGGGCTGGGAATTGCTCTTCACTGCCAGAAAGGTTTCACCTAAAACATTTCAGCGGAGCTTCCAGCCTTGCCTGGGAGGGGAGGAGCAATCCTGGAGCGGATTTTTACCTCCAGCTGGACACACTCCCCCGGCTCTCCCACTCAACAGAGGGAATTTGGACGCACAGACTGGAGTATCCAATCCCCCGTTCCCCCCTGGCTCCTGCCGCTCCCCGGGAAGGGGGAATTCCTCCCAGACTTACTCTGGCCGTACTGGCCGTACTGGTAGCCGGCCACGGGGTCCACGCTGTAGCTGGTGGTGCTGTAGGTGGGGGGACAGTAGGACTGCGAGGTCGGGAGGCTCTCCACGGACTTGATGGAGTCGCTGCGCTGGCTGCAGCTGGCCGAGATGGAGTTGGTGCTGTCCAGGCCGCCGTGGAGGGGAGAGATAGAGAAATCGGCCTGGGGCTGCGGCGGGACCCCGCTGGGGTTGCTCAGGATGCTCATCACCTGCAGAGACACCGGAGGCACCGTCAGGGGCCGGGGGGGCACGAAAAGGGCCGCAGAAATGGTGTGTTGGGATGGAGAGAGGCCGAACAGAGCCAAGCTGTGCTCCCACCAAACCCCGCCAGCGGCCCCGGGGCTCCACTCGGAGCCCTGAGCGGGGAGAACGGGGCCGTTCCTCCTCAGCCCACTCGGGTTTGGGGATGTTTTGTTGCCCTGCTAAGGACGGGCACGGAAAACTAGGAGAAAAATCCCAATTTTCCCAATGCCCCGTCCTTGGGAAGTCAGGCTTGCAAAGGTCCCCAAGCGAAGCAGATCAAACCCTCGCTGGCTTTGATGCAGCTCCAGGGCCTGAAGTGTCCGAGTTCTCTTTGCCCCCAAATGTTAAAGGGTAACAGGTCCTGGTCCGGCTCGTTTCAGTGCTCGGTTGGAAAATGTAATTCAATTTGCACACCAAAAAAATCTTCCTGCTTTGAGACCTGAACCAGATGAACTAATTGGGTTTTTGTTGGTGTTTTGTTTTTCTTTTTTCCCCTTTTTCTTGCAGCAAAAATGCCAGATTTGTTCCCGGGGCTGAGCTGGGGGTAAGGCTCTGCCCTTCACACGGGGAGCCGGGTCCCGCCAGGGATCAGCAGAATTTCCCCGGGGTAATTCCGAGTTAAGGGTGGAAAAGGTTGGCAGGGGAAGGGCCGAGGGGAGGCCGGGGGCTCCCGCAGCCTCTCGGTGGTGTCGGAGCGGCCGCGGGGGGAGAGGGGACAGGGGACGGTCACCTCGGGGGGCCCGGCCGGCGCTCAGATGCCGAGCGGCTCCAAATCTCCGAATTTAGCATAACCTTATTGACATCAATTAAAGTGGCAAATTGGAAATATTTGGAGCCTGGCAAGTGGTAAAATGAGCCCTTTATCCGCCAGCAGCGGCCTGGTGAGCTTTTGTGCCGGGGCCGCATTCTCGGGAAGGACACCGGGGGGGTTTTGTGGGGCCGAGGTTCCCCTTCCTGCTCACCCCGACACCTTCCCGGCCCCTCCTCCCTGCCCGGGCGGGCTCCGCGGTGAATGCCCAGCCACGAGCTGGCCCCCGCTTCCTAAAGCATCTCCTCCTCCCCCCGGAAGGGCCCGGCAGTGCCGCAAAGACGGACAATCCCCTTCGCCTTGATGGAAAATCCCCTCCCGGACAAATTCTCCTCTCGGAGCGGAGCCGGGAGGGGAATTCGGGAGCGGGGGGCAGGGAGAGGATGGCCGGACCCCCGCGGAGGGCGAGGGGGTGGGTTAAAATCCTGGAAAATCCATCTAACCCCGAGCGGGGGCTGCTCTGGGGATGGGGCACGGGAATGGGGTTTGAGAGAGGAAAGGCCTCGTTCCCCCCCTGCCCTGGGCTCATTCCCCCCTGCCCTGGGCTCATTCCCCCCTGCCCTGGGCTCGTTCCCCCCCGGCCCTGGGCTCGTTCCCCCGGCCCTGGGCTCGTTCCCCCTAGTCCTGGGCTCGTTCCCCCCGGCCCTGGGCTCGTTCCCCCCGGCCCTGGGCTCGTTCCCCCTAGTCCTGGGCTCGTTCCCCCCGGCCCTGGGCTCGTTCCCCCCCGGCCCTGGGCTCATTCTCCCCTGCCCTGGGCTCGTTCCCCCCCTGCCCTGGGCTCATTCTCCCCGGCCCTGGGCTCGTTCCCCCGGCCCTGGGCTCGTTCCCCCCGGCCCTGGGCTCGTTCCCCCCCGGCCCTGGGCTCGTTCCCCCCCTGCCCTGGGCTCGTTCCCCCTAGTCCTGGGCTCGTTCCCCCTAGTCCTGGGCTCGTTCCCCTAGTCCTGGGCTCGTTCCCCCCGGCCCTGGGCTCGTTCCCCCCCTGCCCTGGGCTCGTTCCCCCCTGCCCTGGGCTCGTTCCCCCCGGCCCTGGGCTCGTTCCCCCTAGTCCTGGGCTCGTTCCCCCTAGTCCTGGGCTCGTTCCCCCCCTGCCCTGGGCTCGTTCCCCCTAGTCCTGGGCTCGTTCCCCCTAGTCCTGGGCTCGTTCCCCCCGGCCCTGGGCTCATTCTCCCCCCAGCCCGGTCTCACTGACCCCTCCTCCTCCAGGCTTTCACCCTGCACCGAGCTCAGACTTCTCTGCTGCTCCCCCAGAGTTAAACCCGGCTCCGCTGTCTCCACACGGAGCTTGGCCGGAGCCTCAAAAGGCTCTGCAGAGCCTCCGGGCACAGCTCCTGGCGGGGATTAAGCCCCGAGGTGCCTCGATGATGTTCAGCCCTAAAAATGCGCCCGTGGCTGGGCTGAGCCAGCCCAGGGACTGGGGCACGGAGACGGGAAAGGGAATTTAATCCTCGGGAGTGGATTAATCCAGGGCTGGGGGGCTGTGCTGTCCCGGGGGTGTAACACGGAGCCCTCTACCTCCAGGCTCTGCAGGAGCAGGGAAATCCCTCAAGGGCAGCCCGGAGGGGCTCTCCCACTCCAGAGTTATTTGTGGGCTCCCCTAAAGCGGGGTCACCAACCCCGATCTGACCCAGCCCGAATCCGCTGGGTTCAGGGAGAGCTCCGGGCTGGAGCATCCCCTGGGCTGGGGGGGCTGGATCTGTGTCCCGAGGGACCCCCAGGACCCCCCCACACAGCCCCGGGCACAGCTGGAGTGAATCCAGAGCAGAGCCGGGTGTTTAAAACAACAAACACGCGCGGAAAACTCGGAGGTGCGGATGGGGAGTTATTCCTGGGAAGCGGTGCCCTTTCTCCTCGCCGTCCCTGAGCTGTCCAGGCCTGGGAGTGCTGTGAGCCTGCCCAGCCAAACCCCGCAGGTGCAGAGAGGGCGACTGGAATCGCTCAGGGAGCAGCGGGGTTTGTGCTGCTCTCCCTCCCGGCGTGGCCCTGGAGAGCCTCAGCTGCTTTTTATTACCCCGAGAAAAGAAACGGCTCCCCAAGCCAGCGAGAGCCGCATTAACACTTCCTTTGGGGGGAAAAAAAGGGGGATGTAAAGCAAGGCTGGCAAATGAAACGCAGATTCACACTCCAAATTCAGGGAGCGGGGCAGATGCTTCCACAAATCCTGCTAAAACAGGGGTTTGGCTTTAATCAGCGGGAGTCAGGAGCGGTTCCTGATCTCAGCCCTGAGGTCACTCCAGGCCGGCCCAGCTCCAGCAGTCTCCTGGGGAGTTCCCAGCGCCTGCCGCCCCTCCGGGATCCCTGCAGGGACCCTGCCCCAGGCCTCCCTCTGGGCTGAAATTCCCTCTGGAATTCCACGGGGGAACATCAGGACACCAGGAATCCCTCCCAGCCCTGCCAGGGTGGGGAATGGCTGCGTGGCCGGGCAGAGGCCAGGGATCCATCCCAGCTGGATCTTCCCAAGGATTTGGGGTGGCCAAGGGGACCCTGAGAGCTCAGCTGAGCCCCCAAACCCTCCGGTCCCTCTCCAAGAATGCTGACCACGGGAAGCCTCTGCCCTTCCCGGACAGGCTGAGGGGGATTTGGGGCCGAGCTCCCTGAGCTCTGCACAGGTTCAGCCGAGGGCAGATCCAACTTTCCCACCCCAGGACATGAAGGTGTTTGGAATAATGAGAGAGAACAGGAGATTCCCATTCCCTCCTTGCCACCAGCACGGAAAACCCTGCAGAGCCCTTCCTGGGCCTGCATTCCCTGACTTCTTCTCCCAGCTGGAGAAACTCATTTTCCAGGCCACTTTTGAACTCTGGATCCCCTCCTCAAGAATGCAAAGTCCTTCTCCCTTTCCTTTCTGACCTTGCCGGCTTCTAATTTATTACTTCTTGGTGCATTATCATCACTAACTAAAAATCAATACCCGCTCCACATCTGCCGGGGTTTATCTGCAGGGGAATCTGCTGGCTGTCCATCAGCAGGACTGACAGACATCCCTTTCCCTCCCTGCCATCCCTGCCCTGTCCCTTTCCCCTGGCCCAAACCCCTCCCGTGGGTGCGCACTCGGGGCCCAGTCAATGCCAGCCGTGGGGCCGGGAGCCTTCGGCCTCGTCCCTTGCCTTCCCCGGGGTCACCTTCGGGCTGGGGACGGGCAGGGAGAGGTCCCGGGGTGTCGGGGAGCCCGAGGTTGGTGCACAAAGACCCTCCTGGATGAAAGCAGCGGCTCCCCCCTCACCTCCTGCTGCTGCCTCCCTCCCCACCCTCCTCGGCAGCTCCCCCCGGGACATTTCATCGCTCTCTCCCCTACTTTAAAAGGAGGGGAGTTAAAAAAATGTAATTAATTCCCTCCATTTCTGAGCCGGCCCTGAGGGCCTCTGGCCGTGGAAGCTGCGGCGGGGGAAATGTGCACCCTTTATGATAAACGGAGGCGGCTTTGGGGAGGGAAGCGCGATTAGGACCCTCCAGCGGGGCAATCACCGGGCGGGCTTGGGGCGGGGCTGCGGGGACCCCGCTGATGGGGACAGAGGGGACAGAGATAAGGGAGGGACAGGGGGAGGGTGACACCCGACTGCGGCCAGCCCTTGTCCTGGCAGAGCTCCCCAGTGGTCCCCGAGAGCCATGGGAATGTCCTCAGAGTGACCACAGCTCCTGTCCTAGGGACATCTCAGAGTGACCACAGCTCCTGTCCTGGGGACATCCCTGAGTGACCACAGCTCCTGTCCTGGGGACACCTCTGAGTGACCACAGCTCCTGCCCTAGGGACATCCCTGAGTGACCACAGCTCCTGCCCTGGGGACATCCCTGAGTGACCACAGCTCCTGCCCTAGGGACATCCCTGAGTGACCACAGCTCCTGCCCTGGGGACATCCCTGAGTGACCACAGCTCCTGTCCTAGGGACATCCCTGAGTGACCACAGCTCCTGTCCTGGGGACACTTTTGAGTGACCACAGCTCCTGCCCTGGGGACACCCCTGAGTGACCACAACTCCCCAGGATCCCCAAGTGATCCCCTGGTCACATCCAGGGACACACCCTGGGACACTCAGGGAGGGGGCTCCTGGCAGTGCAGTTCCCAAGGCTGTGGTGCTGCTTTCCTGGGAATGGGGAGAAATCCTCCCTGCCTGGGAAAAAGCTGCGAATGGGATCAGTTGGACTTTTTGGTGCGACACCAGGCAAGAAGCTCCGGGAAATTCTCTGCCGCGGAGGCTGAAACCTCCCCAGGATTCAGCTTCTGGGGTGTTCCCACTTCACTATCCCAGGCATGGACAATCTGCCAGCTGGGAAACCCGCCGGATCTCGGGATTTATGGAGGACAAAGCTCTCCCAGATCCCCCAGGAGGGAGCTGGGTCCCTGCCACCCCTGCCTGCTCCAGTTCCTCTCCTGTCCCTGCCCTCCCAGGCAGTTTTTGGGAGGACCCAGCTCCACCTTTCCCATCTCTCTCTTTCCCTGCTCCGTGCACCGGCTCCTGGCAGAAGGAAAAACCCTTCCGCACATTAATGCTTTTTGATCTCTGTGGATTCATTTCCACTTGGCGGGAAGAGGAAGAGTCGATTATTCCATACATACATTAAATGGGAACAGAATGAAGAGGTGACTGTAGGACGGCTGAAAGCCGAAGAAAGAGTTAGGAGGAGATAAATACACTTTCCCCAAAGATCTCCACTTGAAAGGAGGATAAATATATGCAAATATGCCCCTAGGTAGGACTAAAATGACTTGTGTAGCAATCACTAACACTGCACTCACAAAACCGAGCAATTAATTTCGAATATTTTCTAAATCACCGCGGCCAGCCGAGCTGGATCCCGACATTCCAAACGGAGCGCCGGTTAAATTCTCTTCGCGGATCCAGAGGGTGCCTCACCCTCCCCGCACCTGGGCAAACCTCGCACCCGGCTTTCAGCTCCCTCCATCCAGCGGCCTCCCCCAGCCAGTGCTGGAGCAAACCGGAGCTTTGTGCCGGGTTTGGAGGGCGGGGGTGCTCCTGAGGGCCCTGGAGGGCTTTTCCAAGGCCAGCCATCCCCCAGCCCCCCTCGGGGTGACCCCGCTGACCTCGAGCGCAGCCCAGGCTCTCTCCGGTGTCCCCGAGGCCGGGATTGAAGCCTCCACTTGGATTTTGGGGGGATTCAAGGGTGACAAACCCCCGGGGGTTCATCCCCGCCCCAGGAGCCGAGGGCAGCGGTGGAGGAGCCCCCAAACCCCAGAGCTCCTCCTGCTATGGGTGGGCTCCAGAGCTGACAAATCCCAATTTCCTACCCCAAACCTGCGCTGGAAAACCTGTGGAGAGCTGGGAACCGGCCACGACATTCCCGAACCCTGCATTCCCTAAATCCCCGGGCACACACGGCACCAGAGCCGTGCCAAAGAGCAAACAGCCAACCCCGGCACGCCAGCGGCGCCTTCCCAGCGCTCCGAACACCTGAGGGACATTGGGAGGGGGCTGGGACACGGCAGGTGACATGGAGATGAGCCCCCGTGCCCTAAAATGGCCCTGCAGCGCCGCATGGATGGGAAGCCAGCACACACCGACATGGAGAGGGCTCGGGGGGTGGGATGGAGCCGGGGATGCGATGGAGCTCGGAGCCACGGGAGGAGGAGGAGGAGGAGGAGGAGGAGGAGGAAGGGGCGGCGGGAAGTTGTTACCTGATTGTTCAGGGCTATGGTGAGGTTCCAGCGGGAGCACTGCATCTTGTTTTGGGCACCCTGCTTCTGTAGGGATGTACAAATCACAGACAAAGCTCTGAGGACAAGGCTCTAAGCCACGTGCAAAGAGCGGGACGGGCTCGGCTCAGGGGCAGGAGGAACGGCCTCGGCGCGGGGGCTCCGGGAAGGAGCCGCGGGAATCCCGCCAGGGAATCCGGAGCTCTGGGGGTCAAGCGTCCGGGAGGGCTCGGAGAGATCCCGTGGGAGAAGCGGGACTGGGAGGGGAAGAGCGGGAATTGTGTTAAAGCTGCTTGGTCCCGGAACACGAGCCACGGCCTCTGGCTTGGCTTTGGGACAGCAAACTGTGCTTTGGGACACCAAACCGTCATTTGGGACACCAAACTGTCCTTTGGGACACCAAACTGTGCTCTGGGACACCAAACTGTCCTTTGGGGTAGCAAACTGTGCTCTGGGACACCAAACTCTGCTCTGGAACCCCAATCTCTGGACTCTGAAACACGAGATATTGTCCCCAGCTTTGGGACACCAAACTCTAATTTGGGACACCAATCTCTGCTCTAGGACACCAAGTTCTGCTCCAAACCACGAGTTACAGTCCCTAGCTTGGAACAGTAATTTCTACTTTGGGACACCAAATTCTGCTCCAAAACACAAGCCATTATCCCCGGCTTTCAGACACCAATCTCTGCTTTGGAGCACCATTCTCTGCTCCAAAACACGAGGCACGGCCCCTGGCACGGGGACACCAAACCCTGCTCTGGGACACCAAACCCTGCTCTGGGACACCAAACTGTGCTCCAAAACACGAGCCACGGCCCCTGGCACAGGGACACCAAACCCTGCTGTCCCCCGGAGGAAAGCAGGACTCAAAGGCTCGGCCAGGCTGCACCACCAGGGAGGGGACACAAAG
Source organism: Sylvia atricapilla (assembly GCF_009819655.1). Classification (NCBI taxonomy): domain Eukaryota; kingdom Metazoa; phylum Chordata; class Aves; order Passeriformes; family Sylviidae; genus Sylvia; species Sylvia atricapilla. The sequence goes on from NC_089161.1 coordinate 6,383,145, forward strand.
ATGTCCCGTGGAGTGGCGGCCAGCGGGGTCCCAGGCCGAGGACATGGATCTCACCGAGCAGCAAACGCTGGGAGAGGAGAGCTGCTCCCTGCCAGAGCTGGGAACGAGCACCTCGACACCCCAAACCCTCACAGGGCCCTGAGCCCCAGGCACTGCTGGGCAGCTCCCCCGGGGAAGGGGAGGTCTGTGCTTTACCCAGCAGCACCGTGGTTTGTCTCACGGCACACGGGCACCGAGCAGTGCCCTGATTTCACCGGGATTCTGAGACATTTTACAGAGAAACACCAGGATGAGGCCCAGCTCAGCAAACAGAGCCTGGCCTCCTGAATCCCGAGTCACCCCCAGCAAACCATCCTGGTGCTCCTGCCATCCTCCTCGCAGTTAGTCTTCTTTTCTCCAGGGATATTTTGGAAGGAAGAGACTGGGTGGGAAAATCCCCCCGGGGGAACAGGAGCCCTCTCTGGGACACTTCACCCCGAGTACCTGGGGCAGGAATACAAATCCCTGCTCCTGCAGTTTGGGGACAGAAGTCACCCGGCAGAGAAAGCAGGAAGGCAGGAGCGGGGAAAACTGGAATCCCCAGACACTCCCAGAGCAGTGGAAGGACTCGGGGTGGATTTGGGGTTGGGAATGGGTCGAGCTTGTGGCTTTTGAGCTGTTTTGGGTAAGCTCAGACCCGCTGGGGGCTGCTGGGGGAAGAGGAGCTTTGGGGGCTTGGTGAGGGACACAAAACGCCAAGAAAGGAACAAACACCCCCAAAGTTCCCCATAACCAGCCCTAAACCTGCAGCCGAGCTCTCAGAGCAGCTCCGAGGGGAGACCCCGCCGGCCTCAGCAAACTCCAGCTGCTTTAGGAACTTCCCTTATTCCTCTGACAAAGCCAGACCCAAATCCACGGCAAGCTCTCTTGTTGCCTCATCCCTCCTCTCCCTCCTCTCACTCGCATTCCCATTCTCATTCCCATTCCCATTCCCATTCCCAGTCCCAGTCCCAGTCCCAGTCCCAGTCCCATTCCCATTCCCATTCCCATTCCCATTCCCATTCCCATTCCCATTCCCAGTCCCAGTCCCAGTCCCAGTCCCGCTGTCCCCGCAGCCCCGCGGGTGGGAGGTGATGCTTCCAAAGGAGATTTCCTGGGATGCTCTGGGCCCGCTCCAGGGCTTTTCTCTGTCAGTGCAGAAGGAGCGGCAGCACAAAGAATCGCCCGCGGATCCCAGCGCCCGGCCCGGGGCTCGGCTGCTCTGTGCCCTGACAGCCCCTGAGCTGATAGTGATGCCTTAGTGACAGCGATTTCAGCTTTTCTATCTTTAATCTGTTTGTAATCCTGCAGTTCTTCAGTGTATGACTCTAGACTCCACACACAGTGTGAGCTGCTGTTCTCCCATTTTGGTCAGACACAACGATTCCTCTGGGAATTAAGGACACCCCACTGCCTCAGGCCCCGAGAAATGGAAACAGAAGTGAGCTGGGGGGAGCAAACTTGGGGTAAATGACTTCATTACCAATGAACCAAACTTATCAAAGTGTGAAACCCGTGACCCGTGGTCCATTTTTGGGTGTAGCCCCTGGGGGCTTTGTCTGCCCCAAATGTACCTGAGTAAAACCTTCAGTAAATACAACCCTTAACTCTGTCCGGCCTCTGTTTTTCGGGAGCCCAAAAGGCATGAGGAGCCGCAGCCCCGCTCCCTGTGATCAGTGCAATGTGATCAGCCGAAGCCGCCCCAGGGAGAGACTGGCTCAGCCCGCGGGGCTCCCGGGCAGCTGAAATCGCTCCGAGCCCAGCAGGAGCAGCGCTGGCCGAGCCCCGGGCGGGGAACTGCCCGAGCCGGCCGAAGAAAGCGAAAATCCAAGGCCGAAAAAAAGGGAAAATCCGAGGCTGAGTTCGCTGTTCTCTCGCTTCCCCCGTTCCCGGCGTTTTTGGAGGGGAGGATTTCTCGTTCCCAGCCCGTCCCAAAGGCTGAGCCCGATCCCGGCGGAGCCTCGGCTCCCGTTGGGTTTCCTGAGGGTGCTACGGGGGGCGATTTTTAGACTCAGGGCCTCTTTTCCCTTCACCCAGAGGAAAATCGCGGCTCCCGAATCCAAGGAAATGCCTTTCCCAGCCCCGCACGGCGCCACGTGCTCTCCGCCCGAAGCCTCCGTGCTGCCGGGCCTCCGGGAGCTGCTGCCTCGCACCAAACTGACCCTCCAAAGCCCCACAGAAAACCGGGAATGGGGGATGGAGGAGCTGCATCCATCACGGAGCAGAGCCTGGAAAAAGCGGGGAAGGAAGCAGGATCCTCGCGGGAATCCAGCATAAAGAGCCCCGGCCCTGGAGCTCGGCTGTTCCAGCTCAAACGCCTCCTCCTGCTCCCTGGCCAGGCTTTTCCCTCCTCTCCAGACACGGAATTCCCGGGGATGGTCCGGGGAGAAGGAGCCCTTGGCGTTCCCTGTTTGTTCCCGCCGTGCCGGATCCCAACAGCCCCAGTTCCATCCCGCGCTTCCCAAAGAGGAGCCTGGGGAGCCGCGGGGATCTCCGGGCAGGGCGGGCACTGCCCAGGCCATTTCTGACATCCCACAGCTCATCCCTGCCCCTCAGGTACCCCACAGCTCATCCCTGCCCGTCGGGGATCCCAGAGCTCATCCCTGCCCCTCGGGGATCCCACAGCTCATCCCTGCCCCTCAGGGATCCCAGAGCTCATCCCTGCCCCTCAGATACCCCACAGCTCATCCCTGCCCCTCAGGGATCCCACAGCTCATCCCTGCCCCTCGGGGATCCCACAGCTCATCCCTGCCCCTCGGGGATCCCAGAGCTCATCCCTGCCCCTCAGATACCCCACAGCTCATCCCTGCCCCTCAGTGATCCCACAGCTCATCCCTGCCCCCCAGTGATCCCACAGCTCATCCCTGCCCCTCAGATACCCCACAGCTCATCCCTGCCCCTCAGTGATCCCACAGCTCATCCCTGCCCCTCAGGGATCCACACAGCTCATCCCTGCCCCTCGGGGATCCCACAGCTCATCCCTGCCCCTCAGATACCCCACAGCTCATCCCTGCCCCTCAGAGATCCCAGAGCTCATCCCTGCCCCTCGGGGATCCCAGAGCTCATCCCTGCCCCTCAGGTACCCCACAGCTCATCCCTGCCCCTCAGACACCCCACAGCTCATCCCTGCCCCTCAGGGATCCCACAGCTCATCCCTGCCCCTCGGGGATCCCACAGCTCATCCCTGCCCCTCAGGGATCCCACAGCTCATCCCTGCCCCTCAGACGGGACAAACAGGACCCACCGCCCCCCACCCCAAATTCCACCCCGCCCTAATCCCAAACTCCGAAGGTAACCCGGGTCCGAACGCCCCGGTGTGACCGGGCACTGCCCGCCCAGGAATAGCGGACGGTGGGAATAAAACCCGCCAGGATTGATCAACACAAAGAGCAGAACAAACTCTTCCCCCGCAGCGCTGAGGAAGCCCCGAGGGAGCGGGTTTAGCTCCGATCCCTCTCCCGAAGCCGCTGGGATGGAGTTTTCCTGCCCAGGTCGCGGTGCTTACTCCAGCAGGGATGCGGTGAATCCCTGCCGGGAATCTCGGCTCTGCCCTACCTGGGGCGGCGGCGCCGACCTCGCCGCGCTCTCGGTGATGATTTATTTGTGTGCTCATCACAACCGGGGCAAGGCTCGGGACGAGGCAGGAGAGCAGAAGCTCCCTGGTTAACGCCTCGCTCGCTGCCCCTCCCGCTCCTCCGCGGGCACAATTTGAGGTTTTGGCCGCCTCTGAAGGCGCTCCGATATAAAGTGTCTTTTAGAATGGCAAAGCAAAGCCGCCACGAGGCTATCCAAATCATCCGTGAGGAAAAACGCCTCTTTCTAAACATATTTTTTTCCCCCCTCACGGACGCCATCGATGGCTTCGAATGAGGCGATTGCTTTTCTTTTTTTTTTTTTTTTTGAGGCAAGAAGATGCCCTGATGGAAGGCGCCCTGTGCCAGCGCGCTGCCTCATGGAAACCAAACCTTTTCCAAGGAAAAAAAGCCCCGCACGCCCCGGGCCGGATCCGCAGCGCATCCCTCGCCCTCCCGCACAAACTCCACTCCTTAACCCCACGGCTCCCGGCCGAGCCACGAGGGTTTTTAATGAGAATATCACGATTCTAAACCTGCAAAAACAAAACGGGGCAAACGCTCTCTCTGTGCCCGTCCAAGGGCAGGAGCGCGGCTGCCGCTCCCTCTCCGGCTGGAGCGGAGGTTTTGGAGGCATCTCCTGCCGCAGAAGTTTAAAAGCACACAAGGCTCCGCTGATCCCGAGATAAACCGCTGGAAAAGGGATTAGAGATACTTAGCGGAGGAGAGGGAAGACTCAGGAAGGGCTGATCGTTTTAAAGATATGACTATTTAAAGATAATGATTGCATAAATTTAATTAATGCATTTTCATGCCGCAAATGGCCGTTTTGTAATTAATGTATCTGGCCTCGCTAAGCATGGGAGATCACATCTCCCGCCCCCTCCCCTCGCGAGCCCCCCTCCGCCTCCCGTTTAATGAAAGACAGAGAGCAGATGACAGAAACAATTTGTCAGCCCGCGCGGGTGTCAGATGCCTAATTGGTTGCGCTGAGTTAGTGGGAAGGGAAGGGGGAGAGGGTCGGGGCTGGGCGGGTTCTTCCTCCGCGTTTCTCCCGAGCTCCGGGCCGGGTGTCCGCGCCGGGGGCGGGGGGAGGCAGCGGAGAAAGTGTTTGGTGTTAATTGATGGCGATTAGGACACAGATTGGCTGTGGCAGGCGCTGGGCAGTGACAAGCGGGGAACACCCGCGCACAGCTGGCACATGTCACCGCTGCGGCTGAGGGGACACCGCCCGCTGCTGGCCCGGCAGCTCGGTCCCAGCCCGATCCCAGCCCAATTCCATTCCGGATCCTTCCCGGTTCCGTCCTGATCCAGTCCTGACCCAATTCCAGTTCCATCCCGCTCCCATCCCGCTCCCATCCCAATCTCATCCCAGTCCCATCCCAGTCTCATCCCGCTCAGGCCTCGGATCCCAGCTCTGCTCCCGCCCCCGGCTCAGGGCGGAACCGGAGCCTCGGCCCGGGCTTTGGGGCTCTGGGGAGGAGCCGAACCCCCAAACCCAGAGCCCAGGCCGGGTTTTAGCTGCCCTGAGCCCTGACAGGCTCTGCACCTGAGAGATCCCGGGAAAATGCTCGTGTCCCTCCCGCTCCCGTGCCCGCCCCGCTCCGAGCCGCTCCTAAACCCGAGATTAGGCAGCGCCGAGTTAATGTATGGACCAGCTGCCGCCGGGGCTTTGCGGGGCCCGCGGGTCAGCGGCAGTAAAGCCCCGCCTGATTAATTCTGCCCTGGTCATTATGCCGAGGAGAAAAACCTCCTGTCCGCAGAAAAAAAACCCGGAATCTGGAGCTTCTGGAGGGGGAGCGACCCCCAAACCCCGGCAGGAGCAGAAATCGGCCTCATTTCTGGAATATTCTGCCCGTTTCCGAGGGCTCCGAGCTGATTAAAGCTTTCATCGCCAGCAGTAGGCGCGGCAGCGCTCAGCTCGCCCCTTTCCCCAGAAAAACCAGACCAAGAAAGCCAAAACTCGAGCCCAGAAAAGGCCAAAACTCCAGCCCAATAAAAGCTAAAACTCAAGCCCAAGGAAGCCAAGACTTGAGCCCAAGAAAGTCTAGAACTCAAGCCCAAAAAAAGGATAAAACAGGAGTCCAAAAATATGTAAAGCTCGAGCCCAAGAAAGGCGAAAACTGGAGCCCACTAGAAGCTAAAGCCTGAGCCCAGGAAAGGCTGAAATGCAAGCCCAAGAAAGACCAAAACTTGAGCCCAGGAAAGGCCAAAACTCGGCCCTGAAAAAGGTAAAGCTCGAGCCCCAAAAAGGTAAAACTCCAGCCCATAAAAGGTAAAATTCAAGCCCATAAAAGGTAAAATTCAAGCCCAAGAAAGGCCAAAACTCGCTGGAGTTTATCGGGGAGCAGGAATTTGAGCATCCCAAATGCTGACGGGCTCGTTCCAGCCAGTCTTGGGATAAATCAAGCCCAGCAATGAGAACTTCAGACCGCGGGGAGGTTTGGGGTCTCTCTAGGCCCATCCCTGGGAGATGTGAGGGAGTTTGATAAGGTTTGATAGGGTTTGATAAGGTTTTATCAGCTGTTTCCTTGCCATGTACAGGAATGGGGTGGGGAGGAGGAGCTGAGAGCAGAAAATGTGGAATTTCCACGCCAGGCCCTGATTTAAGCCCAGCCCCATAAAGAGAAGCTCCAGCTTTGACTCCCGGCTCCTCCTGGAAAAGGCTGGCGAAGGGTCAGCAGGGGATGGATAAACGGGAAACAGAAACAACATCTTCTTCTAGAGGAAAAAATCCTTTCCATTGGCACCCAGAGAAATGGGAAAGGGTGAGGGATTCAAACACAGACTTCTGAGGGAGAGGCCGAAATGAGGCAAAACGACAGAGTTTGGGGCAAAGCACAATGAAATTAGCGATCTGCCTGGATGCTTCCTGTCCTTCTCTTTACAGAGAGGGAAAACCAAACTCCTCAGGGATGCAACCATTCCAGTTTGCTCCTCCCATCGCCCACTGACGACGCACCCCGGTTATCTCTTTTCCTTTGGGATCAGGGTTAGAGGCACAGAGCAGGACACAGCCACCCCGGTTATCCCTCTTCCTGTGGGGTGAAAAACACCGGATATTTCACATTTGGGGCCGGACCTTCTCCCCTTGGGCCTGGCTCTGTGGCTGGGCCCTTCCCAAGGAAGGAAATCCAGAAGAAAAGAGGGAGAAAGCCCAGGATTCTTGAATCTTTCCCTGCAAAGCCAAGAGAGCAGAAGCCAAGCCTGGCCCAACTCTAAGAATGACCAAAAAACAGACCAAAAGCACTGTATATAAAATGGAGAGATCATTACAATCCCTTCCAAAAACCCAGCAGGTGCAAGCTCTGAGGAATACACAGAATTTATGGGATTTTCTCCTTCCAAGAACAGCCCTGACATACCCTGGAGTGGTCACCCAATCCTAAATTCTCCCTCCTGGTCCTTGAAGGAACGGGAACGAGGATTCCTGGGATGGAGGAGGGAGGAGGTTTATTGTGCACCAAGGAGCTGCTGAAGGATCCCAAATCCCCTCCTGGCTGAGGGGAAAAGCCGGGCTGGGCTGAGCTGTGCCCGTCACGTCCCCACTGCTGTGCGGCAAACAAGTCCTGATGTGCGATTGGGATTTATTAAATGACAACCAACAACTGTCTCATTAAATCAGGGCTCTGGCGAGGGCCGGAAGTCTTAATTTAAAGTGTCACCAACCATCCAAATCAGGTGGTTCGGGCCGGGGAGAGAAGGGGGAAAAAACGGGGCTGAAAAAGTCGGGAGCAGCTGCTGCTGTTTCAGCTTTGTAGGGTTTGAGTTTCGGCCTTCCCTCGGCCAGTTTTGGGGCGGGAGGTGCTTTTGGTGCTGCCGGGGCCAGAGGTTGGGAAAAATAAATCTTTGTTCTGCTCTTGCCTTCCGAGGGCCCCCGCCAGGAACGCTCGAGCACCTTTGGGGTGTTTGAGATGCAGCGAAGGTCGAGGCCGAGATTGCCTGGCGATTGAAAACGCGGCCAGCGGTAAATTCGGTTTGTTGGCACTGGAAATGCTTCGGCGGCCGGGCGGGGGCGGCGGGGGCCGGGCGGGGGCGGGAGGCGCTCCCCGCGCCCCTGCCAAAATTAAATTTCAAAGTTTAATGAGTTGCGAAGGGCGCGGGATTAAAGCAGCGCGGTGCCCGCAGCGGAGCGGGGCCGGGAGGAGGGAGCGGGAGACAGAGAGAGGCAGAGGGAAAAAAAAAAAAAATCCCACCCAGCCCCAGAACGTCAGGGAACAGAGCTAGTGAAAAATGTCAGGGCAAATTGCTCTTGACAGTGTTAATATCTGCACCTCATAGCAATAATTACATGTAAATAAATAGTGAAATAGCTCTCAGCTGGAGGCTGCGCTCCGCGCGCAGATGCCACTCACAGCCAGCTGGGGACCTCTCGCTCCTCCGCGGCCGCGGCCCCTCCCTCCTCCCTCCTTCCCTCTCTCCTTCCCTCCCTCCTTCTCTCTCTCCTTCCCTCCCTCCCTCTCTCCCTCTCTCCTGCCCTCTCCGTTCCAGCCGGGCCGGAGCCGCCAGAGCGAGCGCTGCCGGCCGCGGCTCGGAGCTCAGCCCCCCTCATCCCATCCTCTCCCTGCGCCCCTGCCCTCCCCAAATCCCGGGAAAACGGCGCCGCTCCAGCCCCTGCCCGGCGAAAAGCGGCTGTGCCGCATCCCCGGCTGTGGGGTGGGAACAGCTCCGGGTGGGGATGGGGATGGGATGGGGATGGGGATGGGATGGGGTGGGATGGGTTGGGGATGGGGTGGGATGGGGATGGAATGGGATGGGATGGGATGGGATGGGATGGGATGCGATGGGGATGGGATGGGGTGGGATGGGATGGGGATGGGGTGGGGTGGGATGGGATGGGGTGGGATGGGGATGGGATGGGGTGGGATGGGATGGGGTGGGGATGCGGCGGCTGCCTCTCCTTCCCTCTCTGGGCTCCCAGGAATGCCAGCAGGGCTGGAGCCATCCCAGCACTGGGATTGAGTTCCTCTCATCACCCAGCCCGACTCTGCTTCTGAAGGGTGTCAGGGAATGTTCGGGATGTAGGGAGAGGCCCCATTTCCCTGCGAGATGCATTCTGGGGGCATTTCTGGGGATTTATCTGCCCGTCCTTGTCCACCCCAAAATCACCTCCACAAACCCTCCCTGCCCCTGAGGGGTCACTGCAGAACTGCCCAGCCGGGAGGGGACAGAGTCACATCCCCCGGGATCAGCTGGCCCCATTCCCAGCCCATTCCCGGCCCCATTCCCGGCCCCATTCCCGGCCCATTCCCGGCCCCATTCCCGGCCCATTCCCGGCCCATTCCCGGCCCCATTCCCAGCCCATTCCCAGCCCATTCTCGGCCCCATTCCCGGCCCCATTCCCGGCCGCATTCCCGGCCCCATTCCCGGCTCTCAGCGCAGGCTGGCAAACCCAGGAATGAGCAGGGAAGGGGGCACGTGGAGCGGCCGCTGCCAGGAGGAGCCCCGCTATTGAGGGAGGGTGACACCAGAGGGAACAAAGTGCTGCCAGCAGAACCTGTGGAGCACTGCAGGGAGAGTGATGGATGCTGAGGCCATGGATGGGAGATGGGATTAGAGCTCGGAGGACCAGCCCGGGCAGGATCAGCAGCCCCCTGTTCCAGGACACACCCGGGGCTGCACAGCAGGACCACGCCTGGCCCTTGACCCTTGTGAGGGACCCTCACTGTCACTGTCCCCCGGCAGCTCCAAGGGGAAAATTCCCATTATCCCCATGGATTTGGCTGACACAGCCCAAGGCCTGAGAGGGGAAGGGAGTTCTCCAAGAGATTGGAAGCAAACACACGACTGCAGAAATAGGGAATCGAAGTGTTTCTGTAGAGAAGGTGTTGGGGGCCAGCACAGGCCCTTGGCAAAGCCTCAGGGCTCCAACCTTACATTTAAACGGGATAAAATCCCTGTGCCTCCATTCCTGGCCTCGGAATCACAACCTTCCCCCTGGCACCGTGAGGAGAAACATCCCCGTGGGTGGAGATGCTCGGGTGTGACAGTGAAAGGTCTGGGTGAAGCCAAGATTTCATTTCAGCCCCATTTCCCTCCTCTTGGACAAACTCTCCCTCTGCACGCTCCCTCCCAGCCCCAGGGAGCGGCGGGGTTCCGCCGACCCCCCTCAGAGCCGAGGGGTTGTCCCTAAAACACACCCCGATGTTATTCCCAAACGAACCCAAGGACGCTCCACGACACCAAGCCCCGAGCCCAGAGCGCAGCCAGGGAAAACCGCAAAGCCCTGGGAGGAGCGAGAGGCTCCTGCGGCTCACACCCCCCTGCGGGGCAGGAGAGCTCGGAGGCCTCTCCTTTCGGGTGATGAAATTCCCTACAACGGCCCCGCACTGCACCGAGCAACAAACACAGCTCCATTCTTCGGAAAACAAATATGTTCTTTAGAGCTTCCTGCTTGTCAAACACCTTTTTGTTTAGCTCAACAACTAATCCACTTATCGGAGGATAAAGCTGCCAGAGAATCACCAGTATGATAAAAGCATGCACAAAATTAGCAAAAATTTGCCTATGGCTCCTGCACATTTAACAAACAGCAGCCAAGAGAAAAAAAAAAATTATTCCTTTTTTTTTTTTTTTTTTTTTTTTTTTAATAACTGAGATCCCCAGGAGAGATTCTGTCAGATAGCGGCTTTTATTTTGCTCGCTGTTTTTTCCCCTCTCTCTCTCTCTTCCCATATAACCCAAGCACTGAGGCTGGGAGATGCTGGGAGCTGATATGAGATCCACGGAAATTGGCACTGTTTGAATAAGCAGGAGATGCAGCCGGGAGAAATTTTAATAAGTTGATTTTTTTTTTTTTTAATATAAACGTTCAGGCATTGGCTGCTCCCCTCCAACCTCAGCACTGCTGCTCAGGAGGCTGCAGCACCTCCGAGGGTCCTGGATTTGTCCTTCCCTGTTCCTGGGGGTCTCCTGGAGCCCTTCGGGGCTTTAATCCCCACATTCCTACATGGGGAAAACCCCCCGGGGTTTGGCAGGGCTGGAGCTGGGAGTGAGGCACGACAGTGACCCGAGCACGAAATCACCTTCCCTGGGATCTCCGCAGCCCCTCGGGGTGACCGGGATTTTCCTCCCCGCTGGAACTCCCTCAGCTCCGTAAAGCTCGGGGATTGCCCCAGGGTGGATGCACAGAGATGTTCTGGGGAGAAACCGGCGGTTTTGGGGCAATGTTGTAAACCAGAGCGGGGATTTCTGGACACTCAGAGGGTGCGAACAAGGGGGCGAGAGACAGGCAAAGAACCCCCAAGGCTGGGACTCCAAAGATGGGTCCAAAATGACAAAAAACCACCCCAAATCTCCCCATGGGCCGAGGCAGCACCAGAAGGATTCAGTTTTCCTGGGCTCCGACTCATTCCCTGGGGCTCTCTGGGGGTCCTCAGGGGTTCCCTGGGGGTCTCTGGGGGGTCTCTGGGGCTCTTGGGGGGTCTCTGGGGCTCTTGGGGGGTCTCTGGGGCTCTCTGGGGCTCTTGGGGGGTCTCGGGGGGTCTCTAAGGCTCTTTGAGGGTCTCCGGGGCTCTCTGGCCGCAGCCCCCACACAATCCCCGTGGGAGGGGCCGAGTCACGATTTGGTGACGTTCTCTCTTTGTCACCTCTAAGCGACGCTCAGAGAGGGACAATCCCCGCTGCCAGCCCAGTCACCAAGGCCGGGCTCAGGGGTGCCCCTGGACCCCGCAGTGACCCCCCGAAATCCTCGTGTTCCTGGAGCTCCGCCGGACCCTGGGGAGCCGCAGGGGGACGGGGTTCGGTCAGAGCCGCTCCCCAGCGGCCAAACTGGGAGAACTGGGAGCTCGGGGCGGGTCTCCGGCTGTGCCTCCCAGTCAAACCCCCTCACTGGGAAGCCTCAGCAAGCACTGGAGGTGAAACCCCCTGGATGGAGAGACCCCGCCACATTCCCACAGCTCTCCCCCTAATTCTGCCGGGATTGGGGCCGGGAGCTTTTAGGGGAGCTGGGAATTAATCAAGAGGCACCCACCTGTCAGGCTGGTATCTGGAACTAAACGGAAACACTCGCTGGGCCCTGACCTCCCGCCCCCGGCAGGGACTGGGGGAAAACCTCTCCCAGGAACCGAGCCCCCGGGGCAGGAGGGAGCCGGGAGGGGCTGCTGGAGCTGCTCGAGGGGCTGGGGAGCAGGAGGGAGCCCGGGGACGAGGTGGGGACAGCAGGATTGGAGCTCAGGGGAAGGGAACAGCCTGGGCAGTAAAAGCCACCAGAGATTTCAGAGCTCGTCTGTGTCCCCTGTGCGGGTTTGGGGTTGGGGTTTGACGCCCCCAGCAGCCCTCAGGGTTAATTCAGCCCTTCCCGCAGGGCTTTGGCTGCTGACGGAGGGCTTGGTGCTGCAGAACATCTCTGGGCAGCGGGGCCGGGCACAGCCCCGAGGTTTTTGGGATTTACCCCTCAGCTCTGGGGAACGGCGGCAGAACCCCCCAGCTCCTGGTCAGAGAGCCCAAAACCCTGCCGAGGACACAGAGAGTGGCACCGAGGCAGCGCCAGCTCTGCCAGAACCCCCTGCCTGAGCGCCGGGGACCCCAAAGCACCAATGCCAAAGGACGGCCTTGAGATCTTAATCTTGAACCAGATCTGGGGCTCTTTGAACCCGGCTCTGAGCCGGTGTGAAATGGCCCGAGCTGTGAGACCCCTCCCGGGCCTGACTCCCTGATTTTCAGTTTTAGGGCTTCTGTGAGAGAAGGGAAAGTTCAGCTATTGCAGGAGAAGCAGCCCTGCCCACCTGCCCCGTGAGGAGGGACAGCAGAACGCCACGGGACCTGCAGTGCACAGGACAATCCCGCAGCCCAGAAATCCCCAAATTTCAACTCCCGGAATTCGCTTTGCCAGAACAACGGCGATGCTTTCAAAGGCGTCCCTTCCACACCTTCTTCCTCCTCATCCAAAAGAAATCCTTTCCCTTCCTCAGCAGCAAAACTCACTCTGACACTGGAGTTACGCAGAGCCTTGAGTCCTGCCTGGGAAAACCTCAAATTTTGGGCTTCAGTCCCACCAAGAGCCGCTGTGATAGTATAAGGTTAAAATTAAAAATGATTTCTGAGGCCGTAAAGTCAGGGAACAGAACATCAGCTTCACTGCAACCAGGACATTCTCCTCAAACCAGGATGTTCTTTCCTTGCGATTGTTTGAACCAAATCGAGTATAACTTTGCCTAAGTAATAAAACAGGGGAGAAGGGGGAAAAGAATGATTTGTAATTAGACACATAGGCCTTGGAAATAAAGTTAGGTGTTCTTTACTGGGTCGGGTGAAACTGTACCTGATCATCATATGATAGATGACATCATTGTAACGATTGTTGGTGACTGAACGTGATTATTAACTTAAACCAGAATGGTGAGAATCACAAGGGAAGATATTTACCAAAATTCATGTTTGGGTGTATACAACAGAACAACGGGAGGCTTAATGATTAACGGAGAGTTCTATAACGAAGGGATATAAAAGTGTGTCCTTTCTGAGTCCTGGTTGCAGTTGGATTTGGGTCTGTTCCCCGACTCCCGGAGCTCCTCAATAGCGCACGGCGTGTGATCATTCCATGTCATCACGATTGTGTGTTTCCTGCGCTGACAGCCCGACCTAATGGAGGGGCTGAGGTTACACCAGGACCGTGCCCCGGCCGGAACAGCCCCTAAAATTCCCTGCCTGGAAGACACCGCTCCAGAGATGGGCGCAGGAATGAGGTGGGAAAGGGGAATGGGCGCTCTGGGAGCTGAGGGAGCAGCTCAGGGGGAGGAATTCCTTTGTTTTCTGAGTTTTAGGGATGATGGAGCAGGAGGAATTGGCTGCTGCAGGAACCAAGACAACCCTTCCCGCAAGGTTTCTCTTCCTTCCATGCTCCGAGCAGGGCTGAGGAAAAACCCCGCGGGGCTGCTCGGGCCGCGCTCCCTGCGGCAAAACCCCGCGGGTCCTGCGGGGAGCGGCGCCTTTGCCGAGCCTCTGCTGGGGGAAGGTCAGGAACCGGAGCCGGGACACGGCTGAACTGCCTTCTCTGCGAATTCCTGCTCCAGCTGGTGCTGGAACCACCCGGGAAACGCTTCGGGACCGCGGTGGGATGGAGGAAATTCCCGTAGGGCAGAACCGCGTCCCCCGGCCCCGAGGTGCGGCCACTCCCGAAAAAAACCCCCCAAAAAACCCCAAAAAACCAGACGGGGCTTTTGGAGAGCCCCGTCCAGGAGCAGTCCCCGCTGTCCCAGGCATCTTTTCCCTGCCCCAGGCTCCTGCCCGGGGCCGGGCTCGGGGCTCAGCTGCGCTCTCGGATCGCCCATGAGGCGCTGCCAACACCTCCGGCAGCTGCTGCCGGCCCGCAGCTCCGGCCCTGAGCAGCCCTTTGGGACCTTCCTGGGATGGGCAGCGTCCCCAGCACCCCCAGACCCCTCCCCAGTATTCCCAGACCCCTCCCCAGTATTCCCAGACCCTTCCCCAGCACTCCTCAGCACTCCCAGACCCCTCCCCAGCACTCTCCAGTATTCCCAGACCCTTCCCCAGCACTCTCAGTCCGCTCCCCAGCCCTGTCTCCAGCACTCCCAGACCCCTCCCCAGCACTCCCGGGTGTTTCTCCCCTCCCCAGGAAGGGGCTGCAGCCCCACACAATGCTCTTTCTGCACCACCTCTCCTGCTCCTCCTCCCTCCCCGCAGGCAGCCCCCAAAGATTTCTTGCTTCTCCCTTCTCGTTCATTCTTTTTGCTTTCTTTTCTTTTCTTCTTCCACTTTTTTTTTTTTTTTTTTTTTTTTTTTTTTAAACGAAAAATGTTATTTTGTGCCTCCTGAGCCTTCGCCGGCTGGGCTCGGCGTCTGTATCAGCTGGAGGAGCTTATGAGCTTCGTCTCCTCGGATTTAGACTGAAATTTTGATTTTCTGCCGCGCTCAGATAATGTGGAAATCCTGTTCCCCGATATTTGCTGTTTATCAGCGCGGCGCAGCGCGGTTCTGGGGGGAAGGGCCCCTCCCGCTCGGCGGGGCCCCCTCGCCCCCCGCCGCCCCCCGGCTAATGGAGTGAAAACTCCGGAGCGAGCCCGCCACAAAAGCCTCATTCCGGCTCGCCGGGGGCAGAGGCACCGCCCGGGCCGGAGGTTCTGCGGGGCCCGGAGCGGCCCCGAGCCCGGAGCTCCGCTCCCGGAGGAGCCCACGGCCGGCCCGGAGCAGCCCCGGGGCTGCAGGGGCTCCGTGCCCACCGCAGCGGCTGAGCGATGTGAGCCCAACGCTCCCGTGATTCCCCGGTCCCTGTCACCGTCCTCTGCCCCGCGTCCTGCCAGCCACCTCTGAGCCACCTCCTCCTGTCCAGCCCCACGCCAGCCTTGGTCACCTGAGGTCCCCTGCGGCTTCCCAAAGCTGCGATGGAGCAGGATGGGAGCAGGAGCCATCCTGCATCCCCACAGCTCCTCACCCACCCTGTCCCTCCGTGCCCCTCACCTGTGGGTCACCTGCCTGTCCCCATCATGTCCCTCACCTGCGGGTCACCTCCCTGTCCCCCTGTGTCCCTCAGCTGCGTCACCTCCCTAGCCCCCTGTGTCACTCAGCTGTGTCACCTCCCTGTCCCTCTGTCCCTCAGCTGTGGGTCACCTTCCTGTCCCCTCCCTGTGCTGCTTGTCCCTGTGTTTGGCACCCCAACCCCGTTTCCCAGGCCCTGCACCCCCCAGTGTCACTGAGCCCTCCCAAACTGTCCCCTGCCAGCGGCCCGGAGGCCACCTGGCCAAGGGAGGGGACATTCCCTGCGTGACACCAGCCCGGCAAAGCGACATTAAGCCATGGTACAGAAAATGCCGGCGCTCGGCAGCGGGGAGCAGCTCCGGGGGCCGCTTAAGTGGCCAGCGGTGGATAAAGGGCGGCTGTTAATGAGGCCGCCTCCCTCTCCTGAAAGGGCCGCTCATTGTCGCATCGCGCCGCTCCGTGTCCCCGCAGCCCCTGGCGGGGACAGCTGGCGTCTCCCTGCGCTCGGAACAATGTCCCGCCGCGCCGGGATGGCTCTGCAGCGGGCGGGAAGGAGGGCAGGAAAAACGGGGGGAAAGAGGGGGTTTAGAGGGGGGAAAAAAAGGAAAAAAAAAAAAAAAAAAAGGACTGGGAAAGGAGAGAGGGAACGCGATAAAGCTCAGCTCTGTGCTCGGCTCCTCTCCGTTGCTCCTCTGGTTTAAAGTGACTCCGCTTCTTATGGAAACGGAGAGGCGGTATTAGAAGAAGAGGGAAAAAAAAAAAAAAAAAACAACCAAGACACAGAGAGCTTCCTTATCTCATGGAGACAGTTGTCAGGAATCACTTTGACTGAGTCGTTTTGTCTCCATGCTTTTTTTCGCTGTCAAGCAGGCCTCAGGACATGGATCAAAGGAGAGGCGCCGAGCGCTCGCTGAAACTTCTGATCCCTTCTCGGAAGAGACGCGCGAGTGGCAGACAGCTCCTCTCCACATCAAATGGAGGGAGAGGAGAGGGAGCACGGGAAGGGAGAGGGAGAGGAGAAGCCGGGAGAGGCTCGGCGAGAGAGCGGAGGCAGCGAGGGGCTGCGGTGCCGCTGCGCAGCTCGGGAAGGGCCGGGGCAGCGTCCCCTCTCTGTGTCCCCATCGGGAGCAGATGTCCCCCCGTGTCCTCCCGAGGGTCACCTGCGGCGGGGGTGGCTCCGGAGGGTCCCCAGGGCTGCCCCGAGCCGGGCAGGAGCTGCGGCCTGAGGGGACAGCCCGGGGACACCTCAGCGCTGGCCTGGCGGGTGAATTCCTGCCCGAAACACATCGGTCTGGCCTCTTTCTGCTCGGTCCCGCGAACCGCTCCTTGTGATTCCCCCAAACAGCCCCTCCACGTCTGTATTCCCTGTTTCCCCAAAGCCCACAGCCGGGCTCATCTCCTAAATCCCCCGTGGTTTCCCAAAACAGCCCCTCCATGTCCGTATTCCCTCCTTGCCCTCAATCCTGCAAACCACTGATTTCCCCGTGATTTTCCTTATGACTCCCCAAAATGACCCCTCCGTGCCGGCATTCCCTCTTTCGCTTTCACCCCACCGCCGGGCGAATTGCCCGAATTCCCCGTGGTTTCCCCCAGCAGCCCCCTGTGCCGGCATTCCCTCCTTCCCCAGCCCCGTGATCTCCCGGCACGTGTCTGCCCCGGCCCCGCGCCCTGCGAGGCTCACGGCCGCTTTCGGGTGCTCATTCCCCGAGACCAGATCCCCCTCATCTCCCATGGGGACGGGGTTAGGGGCGAGCTGGGCTCTGATCCCGCTGTGCTCGCCCCCAGCCCGGCTGGGATCGGCTCTCTGCAGCCCCGCGTTAAAGCGGCCCCGGCCCGGGCTGTCCGAGGGGCAGCGGCGGCTGGGGGCGGCTGAGGCCCCGCAGCTCCCGGAGATTTCCCGGCACGTCCAGCCCCAGGCAACGGGGAGACCCCGGCGTGGAGCGGACCCCGCACCGGGAGCCGGCCCGGCCTTCCCTGCGGCTGTCACTTCTCCCCGCTCGGCACTTCCCTGGGAATGCACGGCTCCTGCCCGGGCCTGGCACCCCAGACTGTCTGACCCACACTGCAGGGCCCTTCCCTGCTCCTGCCAGGTCCTGGCACCCCAAACTGTCCCAGCCGACATCACAGGGCCCTTCCCTGGCACCCAAACTGCCTGAGCACACACTGCAGGGCCCTTCCCTGGCACCCAAACTGCCTGAACACACCCTGCAGGGCCCTTCCCTGGCACCCAAACTGCCTGAGCACACACTGCAGGGCCATTCCCTGGCAGCCCAGACTGTCGGAGCACACATCCCGGAGCCATTCCCTGCTCCTGCCCCATCCCTGGGGTGGTGGAAGGGTCACTCCGGACTCTCTGGAAGCTGACGCGACCCCAAACTCTCCCCCACTTCACACCAAAACTCAGCCCAGAATCCTTTTCGGATTCATCTCATCCCATAAACCTGTCCTGAGGCTTTGGGATTGCACAGCCCTCCCGAGCATCTCCCCGGGATGTTCCGGGGTGGGTACAGCCCCCAGAGTCCTCCATGTGCTGCCGCCTCTCCAGCAGTGATCCCAGCCGGGATGGGAGGCAGTGGGAATTTCCCTCTCCTTAGCGAGGGAGGCAAAGGCAAGGGAAAATCAACCCCAGAGAGTGCTGACCCCTCTCAGACAGCCCGGAACTCCGGGACGGGACTCACTGTCCCCTGCCCATCCTCCCCGGGCAGCGATTCCCGAGCTGGGACAAGCTGGAATGTCTCCGGGAGAGCCCCGGGCCACCGCCGCTCCCGGCCGCTGTCCCGGGGATGGACCCCGCCGGGCACACAGCGACGGGCCCCTGGGCGCTGGATCCCGGCCCGCGGCACAACGCGCTGCGCTGGATTGTCCCTGCCGGGATGGTTCTCCCCTGGCGGGGCACAGCTGGAGCACAGCTGGATTGAACAGGCACAGCTGGAACGCGCGCCCCGGGAACGCGCACCCCGGGAATGCGGCTCGTGCCGCCGCCTCCCAATCCCGATTATTTATTCCTTTCGTTGCATTCCTCCCCTCTAAACTTCCCCTTTCTCTCGCTCCCCGCACTCCGGGGCCATCGCGGGCCGGGGCTGGCCGGGAACGGGGGCGGATGGTCCTTTTACCCCCGCCGCTGTCCCGAGCTGCCTCAGGAACCAGCACAAATCCTCCCGGCCAAGCCCCGCTCCCCGACCCCGAGCGGGGACCAGGCAGGGCCCGGAGGAGAGGGGGCAAAGCCCCGCCAGTCCTGACCGGCTTGCGGCAGGAATTCAGCAATTCCCGAATTCAGGAGCTCCTGTCCCATCCACCCTGCTCCGGCTTGGCTCCCACCGCCACGGCGAGGTCTGGCCGGGGGGGAGGTTTGAAGGTTTTGGGGACAGATTTACTGTCGGAGCCCTGCGTGCCTTGAATTCAACACCTGGGGGTTGATCGGGCACCGCCACAACTCCCCGCGGGTCTCCTTCCTGCAGCCAGCGCTCGCCTTCTTCTCCTCGGGGTTTTCCCCACGTTTCTCCTCCTGTTTGTCCCTTTTCCCTCCCCGGTTTGCGGTGCCTCGGGGCCCGATCCTGGGCGCACCAAAGGCAGCGCCAAAATCCCCGCGGGATCCCAGGCTCGGGAATGGGCTGTTCGCTCCCAAATCCTCCCGTGTTCCCCATATTTTCCTGTCTCAGTAACACATCAACCTCTGGAGTGGGAATCGCACGGGGACGAGCGCAGAACTCGGGTGAAGGGAATAAAATCCAGAAAATCCCGCCTTGTTTTGTTCCCGCTCGGTTCCCAGTGCGACGGGAGCACCCCAATGAACGGAGGGAACTCACGGAACCTCAGCACGGAGAGCGGAGAGGCCCCCGGCTGTGAATTCCCCCCTTCCCAGCCTCCTGGGAGCCGCCGGGAATCAGGCGGATCAGGCCGGATCTGTTTTCACACGGGAAGAATGTTCCCCGCTGCCCTTCTCCCGGTGCCGGCAGCAGAGGCGTCAAACTGACAACAGCAGATGCGCTTTGCTCGGTGAAATGGATCCCCCAAAGCGCCGGGAACTGCGGAGGAAAAGCGGGCAGCTTTCCTGCCTGGCCAGGTTAAAAGTTTAGGGAGACGGAGGCCAAACACCGAGCGGCTTTTCCCAGGGGTGATGATGCCGGGTCCCTTTGCCGGCCGCGGGGACACGGGGATGTGGCACAGTCCCGGGGAGCCCGGGCAGGGATGGATGGGTGGATGGAGGGATGGATGGATGGATGGATGGATGGATGGATGGATGGATGGATGGATGGATGGATGGATGGAGGGATGGATGGATGGATGGATGGATGGATGGATGGATGGATGGATGGATGGAGGGAGGGAGGGATGGATGGATGGATGGATGGATGGATGGAGGGATGGATGGATGGATGGATGGATGGATGGATGGATGGAGGGATGGATGGATGGATGGATGGATGGATGGATGGATGGATGGATGGATGGATGGAAGGATGGATGGAGGGATGGATGGATGGAAGGATGGATGGAGGGATGGATGGATGGAAGGATGGATGGATGGATGGAAGGATGGATGGAGGGATGGATGGATGGAAGGATGGATGGAGGGATGGATGGATGGATGGAAGGATGGATGGAGGGATGGATGGGTGGATGGATGGATGGATGGATGGATGGAGGGATGGATGGATGGATGGAGGGATGGATGGATGGATGGATGGATGGATGGATGGATGGATGGATGGAAGGATGGATGGAGGGATGGATGGATGGAAGGATGGATGGAGGGATGGATGGATGGAAGGATGGATGGAGGGATGGATGGATGGATGGATGGAAGGATGGATGGAGGGATGGATGGGTGGATGGATGGATGGATGGATGGATGGAGGGATGGATGGATGGATGGAGGGATGGATGGATGGATGGATGGATGGATGGATGGATGGATGGATGGATGGATGGATGGATGGGGACGCCGGGGAAGGGCTCAGGAGCCTCTGGAGGAACGGGAAGGCCACGGGATGCGCAGGGCAGAGAGGGGAAGGAGCGATGGGAAGGGGAGGCGCGGGCAGCCCCCGGTGGGGGTCAGGGAGGAGGCAGGAACACGGCCCTACACCCGGATAAGCCGGGAAATGAATCCTGATCCGGCCAAAACCAAGGCTGGAAAATTCGAGCGAGAGAAGGGTCTCCTTTCAGGGAAACGGGGAATCCTTAATGCTTCCTCCCTCAGCAACTGTAATGCCAGGATGTTCCCAATCTGCTTTGAGGGATGGAAAGATTAAGAATAATAAAAAAATTGCAATAAAATATGTGTGAACGAGGGGGTAATTGTGGACAAATGCAGCATTCAAATTCATTTTTCAGCTCTTTTACACACCATTTCAATCTTATTTTCTGCTTGTTAATGAGATCTTGTTGGTTGGGGTGGGCACGGCTGCCCAGTATCGCTCGGGTAATTGCACATAATTTTCTCTCTACCAGTGATTTGCATCAGATTTTTTTTTTCTAATTCTTTGCTATTTAAACCCCCTCCTCCCTTCCCCCCCCTCCCCAAATCTCATCCTCTCCTCCCCTTCTTTCTTCCCCTCCCCTTTCTCCTGGCCCAGCAAGACTCATTTGGAATGCTTATTACAGGCACAGTGTCTCCGAAAAAAAAAAAAAAAAAAAAAAAGGCACCAGACGGCGACAAGGATTGGTGGCACTGAGGGAAGGGAGAGAGCGTGGCCTCTGCGGAGCCAGGAGAGATCCCTGGAAATCAGGGATGGAATTCCCAGGGCCAGGAGGGATCCCTGGAACTGAGGGAAGGAATTCCCAGAGCCAGGAGGGATCCCTGGAACTGAGGAAGGGATTCCCAGGGCCAGGAGGGATCCCAAACCCAGTGACAAACCCGGGCCCGGGAATCCGACCCCAAGCTCCAGATACTGGGAATGAATTTGCTCAGGGAGCAAAAAACTAAAGCCACTGAAAGCCCTGAAGAAAATTAAAGCAACAACTCCGAGGAGGTGAACAAGTTTCTCTTGGCTCTCTGTGTTTCTGGAATTGTCTTAATCCCTGGAGATCCCGCGGGGTTGTTGGGAGATTCCGAGGTCTCAGGAATAACAAGTTCTGGAAGTGCCCGCAACTGCTGCCTTTTAACTCCGCTTTGAGCAGCTCCCCAGCCCCACCTGCCCCAAACGGAGAGTGTTTTGGCTTTGGAGAAGCCCTTCCCGACCCCGATGTGCTGCAGGAACCTCCACACGGATTTAGGGCCCAGATCCCAAAGGGATTACAGCAGGAACTGTAGGAGGCGAAGCAGCGCAAAAAACCCTCCTAAAAACCCACAGAAAAGACACTTGAAAGGGCCGAAGAGACGTGGCAGAGGAGGCTGGGGATGGAAAGCAGCAGAAAATACAGAAAACACTCCAATTTCTCTGCTGTTTGAGGGGATCTCCCAGCATCAGCCAAAGCGGCCTCACTTTTGTCCTGTAATCCTCAGTTTAATTCCCTTATTTCCTCCCCCGGCGCAGCGCACACAGCTCCTGAAGGGCTGGTGGATCCTCACTGAGGCAGGGCTGGACCAAACACCGAGTTTAAGGCCCGGCTGGACGGGGTTTGGAGCCAGCTGGCCTGGTGGAACAGCATCAGCAGAGCTTTAAGGTCCCTCCCTAGCCAAATTCCACGGGATGGTTCAGAGATTCATCAGGATTTGGGTTGTCCCAAACCTTATCCCAGCTCAGGGAGGGACAATTCCAGGCCAGGCCTGGCCCAGGCTGGGCTGGCTGTGAGCTTCCCCTGGGTGAGGGTTTGTTTTTCCTGCCAGGATGAGGCAAGGTCTGGCTCGGGCTGTCCCAGGGCCTGGCCCTGTTCTCCTGGAGCTCAGGGAGGACCCCCAAATAACCGGGGAATGATTCCTCTGTGGGATGGAAACCTGGGGATATTTACAGGGTGTTTATGGGATCCCAAGGCAGGCACAGCCTCGGTTTCCAGCCCACTCCTGCCAGGGAGGGTGAGGAAGAAGCTGCAGGAATCCCCCTCTGGTTATGGAATTCCTCTCTCCTTGTTTAACGTTCCTCAGGAGCTCAGCAGCTCCAGGGATTTGGGATTTTGGCAGTGCCAGCCTGGGGACAGCTCTGGGCCAGCCCAGCCGGGCTGGGGACAGCTCTGGGCCAGCCCAGCCTGTTTGGGGGGCAGGGGGGATGTTCCTGCTGCACCTTCCAAGCTCCCGGGGGATGACACGGGAGCACATCCCGACAGCTGCCAGGGACATCAGGCAGCTGAGCCCCACAGGGACCTGCCCGAAATCCCCCTCTGCCCGAGGCTGTCCCAGCACAGATCCATCCCAAACCCCTGCCCCAAACCCCTGCTCACTCCAAAACATCTGCTCCATCCCCAGTCCTTGCTCCATCCCAAATTCCTACTTGGGTCACTCTCCTGAAGGTCCTGGAAGGGGCAGGACCTGAGCCACCACTCTGGGTCCTGGTTTAATCCTGTGGGATTCGCTGCTGGTTCCATCTTGGGAAGGGTTTGGGATTTGGGAACGGTGTTAGCACGGCCTGGTGGGTTGGGGGTCACCCAGTCCTGTTTCTCCCATCCTCACTGAAGGAATTTCCTTTCCCTCCCCGTCTCCTGCTCTGCCACTGGGGAGGGTCCCCACGGGAACTGGGAGGGGGCGGAACTGGGAGTGGCCAAAGGGACATCCCACAGCAGGGAATGTCCCCATTCCCAGGGCACAGACTGGGACAGTCACTGGGAAGGAGTCGGGAAGCGGGGTCTGGCATTGGCCAACAGCTGCATTGAGCAGCACCTGGGTTTCCATTATTACTATTATTGTCACGATCATCACAATCATTATCATTATCATCATTATCACTGTATTTTACTCCATTCTCAGTTACTGAACTCTCCTTATCTCAACACAAACCCCACAAAGTTTGACGTTGGTTGTCTCCCATTCCAGGGCTGGGAGTGAGGAACGGGGGCTGGACAAGGAGCTGGGTCAGGCGGAACTTCCAGCGGGGTTTGACCTGCCCCACCTCGGCCCAGCCAGGCTGGGGTTTTCGGGGAAAGTGGCACAAAATCCATCGCTGTGGGATGAAAACGGGAGCTGAAAACGCCCAGCTGAGCCCTGGGACTGAGGCAGAACAGCCTGGGGAAAGCCGAGAGGCTCCAGCAGCTGAGCCGGGCTTTGTGCCACTGGAAAACAGGGAATTAACAATTCCCAGTGAAGTTTGGGCAGAGCTCCTGCAGGATCTGCTCCGGAGGGGGAGCACAGCCCGGGGGATGAGCCTGAAGGGCCCACCCCAAATCCCTGTTTTCTGTTTGGGAATGGGGACACCACAGTGGCCACCCCAAATCCCTGTTTTCTCTTTGGGAACAGGAATGCCGTGGTTCCCAAATTCCTGCTCCACCCCAAATCTCTGCTCGCTCCCTAATTCCTGCTGCATCCCAAATCCCCTTTTTCTCTTTGGGAATGGGAACAGCGCTCTTCTCCTCCCAGATTCCAGCTGCCAGCACAGCCTGTGGACACCCATTCCAGGGGTAACCGGATAGGGAGAAAAAGCCGAGAGCTGCCGGGCCCCTCTCCTTGTCCAAAGTGCCAAGAAATCTCCTGCTGCTGCTGCTGCTGCCACGGGGGAAACGAGAAACCGGGCCAGAGACAAACAGCCACCATCCTCAGCTCCCAGCTCGGTTTTTCCCACCTCCTGAACTCCCTCTTTCCCTCTGGCTGATCCTTCCCCCTGCAGAGAGGAACTCTGGCCAGTGGAGAGGGTGGAACCGTGCTGGGATTTCCCTCAGCACAATTAATAAATTACCCAGAGCACCCCATAAAGAGACCTCCCAAAACTTCCCTAAAAGAGGACAAATCCAGGAATTCTTCATCCCACTGGGAGCATTTCTCATCTCCTTCCACTAGGAACAGCAGAGGGCTTGGAAAGGCAGGAATTTTTGATCAGGGAATGCAAAGCAGCCACAAAATAACCTGGGTAAGGCTCTCTGTGCACAAAGGGAGCAGATGAATTTCCACGCCGATATCTTGGCCCTCACATGATTAAAAGCATCGGGAAAATGGGAATCTCCTCTTCCTGGGGGTGCAAAGCTCTCTTTTCTTCAGGCCTGCCAGATAAAGGATCCTCTCTTTCCCATACAAAGGGCTTATGGGCTCAGGGATATCTGTCCCCAGCCTGAGCCTGGGGGCAGGGGAATTTGGGATTGGGATAAGCGGAGGAAAAGCCACGGTCTGGTCCTTTCAACCAGCCCCTGATTCCGTGGGACTGGGCAGGAGAGGATGAAGGGAAATGGAAATTGCAGGATGGCCTTCTCTGTGCCTGGGGCTCATCCCAGGCATCTCATCCCTGCCTTATTCCGTGGGGATAAATTGCACTTGGGATCATCTGAGTTAATCCTGGGCCCTGGCCCAGCTAACCCGGGCCTGCCTTTGAATCCCAGGCTGTATCCGCCGAGCCCGAGCCCAGTGCTCTCAGAAATCCCTTGTCAGAGGGATATCTGCCTATTCCCCCCCAAATGTCCCTGTTTGGAGCAATATCCAGCCCTGTGCCAGTCACATTTCAATATTTTCCCATTCAGCCCCATGCCAGTTACATTTCAGTATTTTTCCATCCAGCCAGTCAATATTTCAATATTTCCCCATGCAGCCCCGTGTCAGTCACATATCAGATTTTCCCATTCTGCCTCACGCCAGTCACATTTTAACATTTTCCCATTCAAAGCCAAAACTGAGGGGTTTTTACCATTCCAGAGAAGCTGCAAAAATTCCCATTCTCCACTGACATTCCATGTTTGTTCTCACACTCCAGAGATCCTGAACTGCTGAACCTGAACATCCACGTCCCCTGGTGTCCCTGATTGTTGGACTCTTCTCCAAACCCCTGAAGCTTTTGCATTTCAAGTGCTCACCTCATTTCTCCTCCTGATTGCAAATTATTTTGGTTTCCCATCCTAAATTAACAGATCCCTCTGAAACAACTGCTGCCCTTCACACAACTCCATATCCCACAAGTGACTGAGAGTGGGAAAAAATGGGATTTGGTGTCCCTCGGGATAAGGACAAGTCCTGGCTGCTCATTTTCAGCTCCCGCTGAAAACAAAGGTGAGCTTGGAAACTCCTTTCCTCGTCCGCAGCTCACCCACGCCTTGTGCAGAGCACCAGCAGGACTGTCTGCACGAGATTCCCAAAATTAACCCCAAATCTCCATCTCTGAGCTCAGATCCACGGCCCAGCCAGACCCGGACTCGCTCCAGGCTGTGCCTGGATCAGCCAGCCGGGATGAATTGTGGAGTCGACCCTCAGGTGTGATCCCTCTCCTTGGGTCAAACCCCCCAGCGGCGAGGGGCTGCCCCGGCTCTGGGGTGGTTTTGGGAGGTGCTCCAGGTGTTGGTGATCCCCTCACCCGACCTGGCTGTGGGAACGGCCAGTGTGGGCTCAGGACAGAGCTGCTGTCCATGGATCCATGGATCCTGCCCCTCCATCATTCCCACAGGGATCCATGGATCCTGCCCTCTCCATCATTCCTTAATGGATCCATGGATCCTGCCCCTCCATCATTCCCGTGGGGATCCATGGATCCTGCCCCTCCATCATTCCCATGGGGATCCATGGATCCTGCCCTCTCCATTATCCTCACAGGGATCCATGGATCCTGCCCCTCCATCATTCCTTAATGGATCCATGGATCCTGCCCCTCCATCATTCCCATGGGG
Organism: Sylvia atricapilla; assembly: GCF_009819655.1. Lineage (NCBI taxonomy): Eukaryota > Metazoa > Chordata > Aves > Passeriformes > Sylviidae > Sylvia > Sylvia atricapilla. The sequence goes on from NC_089161.1 coordinate 6,408,836, forward strand.
ATCCATGGATCCTAACCCTCTTTCATTCCCAAGGATCCATGGATCCTGCCCGTCCATCATTCCCTCAGGGATCCATGGATCCTGCCCCTCCATCATTCCCTCATGGATCCATGGATCCTGACCCTCTATCATTCCCACAGGGATCCATGGATCCTGCCCCATGGCTCATCCCAGCTCCTCCAGGACCTTGTGAGACCTTTGATGAGGATGGGACGGGAATTTGAGAAGGGCAAGAGGAACTGGGACACCTCCGATGGAGAGAATTCCCAAGGGAAGCGCGTACTTCCAGATCTCGGCCTTGAGAATCCATCCAGGATTTCAGCTTAAATGTTCAGCTCATTAACAAATTAACTAATTGCCCTCCCTGGGCTGCCCGCAGGAACTCCTGACCACATCCACATCCACAGGCACGCCGAGAGGCGCGGTGCCGGCTCCCGCAGGTGTCCCCGCTCCCGGGCCCGGCGCGGACGGGCACGTACCTGCGGGGAGAGGCCGTTGCTGACGGGGTTCATGTGGTTGGCGGGGGCTGCGGCGTTCATGAAGCTCTCGGAGTAGCTGGAGAAGCTGTGCCGGGCGCCGTAGGCAGAGCCGGAGTCGGCGGCGGCGGCCAGCCCGCCCTGGTGCATGGTGGAGGGCGGCAGCGGCTGCGGCCGGTGCACGGTGCTGCCGCCGTCTGCGGGGACACAGGGACACAACGGGCTGGGATCTCCCCGGGAAAGCCCCGGGAAAACCCTGCGGAACCCCCGGGAAAGCCACAGAAACCCCCAGGAAAACCCCAGGAAACCCCCAAGGAAGGCCCCAAGGAAACCCCCAGGAGACCCCCGGGAAAACCCCAGGAAACTCTCAGAAAATCCCCAGGAAAAACCTGAGAAATTCCTGGGAAACCTCCAGGAAACTCCCAGAAAACCTCTGGGAATGCCATGGTGGCCACCCCAAATCCCCATTTTCTATTTGCGAATGGGAATACTGCAGTGCTCACACCAAAGGAAACCCCAGGAAAATCCCCGGAAATTCCTGAGAAACCCCCAGGAAACCCCCAGGAAACCCTGGCAAAGCCCCAGGAAATTCCTGGGAAACCCCAGGAACGCTGGCTCGGCCATCCCCAGACCCAGCAGCTCTGCGCTTTGCCAAGCTGGGGGGAAATGTTTGGGGTTTTCACTTTGTTTTCCCCCCAAAGAGAAGCCGTCAACTCCCTGGTAAAGGGCAAAGGTGTGTGGAATTAACTATTCCACCCACAGGAATATCCCTGCCACTGAACCCTGGGACACAGATTTACCCAGGAGGAGGGAGCGCCCACACAGCCCAACATTTACAAGACAGCTGGAATTGACAATATTCCTTCCAGTGGAATATCCTGAACCCCAGGATGGAGATTTACCCAGGGGTCACCCACACAACCCCCAATTTACTGGGGTGTGCTCCTTGTTCAAAACTCCAGCCGAGGGACACGGGGACACAGCAGGAGAGACAGAGGAGAAAATGGGGGAATTTCCATTGACTTGAGGAAAAAACCTGATTTTCCCAACTAAAGGAAAACCACAGGAGACTCACAACCATCCCATCCACGGGCAGGATGTCACAGAGCAGAAAGGCCCGAGGAGAGGATCACGGAGTGGTTTGGGAGGCACCCACAGCCCATCCCTGTGGGAATGCGCTCCCACACCTGAGCAAGTGTTTCCAAATGAGAAAAGGGGGTTCAGTTTTACCCCTGACTTTTGAAAAGAAGCACCAGAACTTTCCATTCCTCTCCCATGAGCACCGGCCCAGAGCCAGCACAGGGGCACTGGCTGGGCTTTGGAAATGGTTCTCCAAACCTGTTTCTATTGTCAGCAAACCAATTCGTCCCGCCTGGACCATTAAAAGATGCGCAGAGCTGCTCAGTTGCCTTTTTGGGCGTGCCTTAGCCAGTGCTGAGTTCTATCTGCACCGTGTTCGACTTCTCTTTCTGCTGTCTGATACTGTTCGTTATTTTTGTAATTATTAATTTTATCATTGCCCGTCCAGAGGAGGGCACGAGGCTGGTGAGGGGCTGGGAGCACAAACCCTGTGAGGAATCTGAGGGAGCTGGGGGTGTTTATCCTGGAGAAAAGGAGACTCAGGGGTGACCTTGTCACTCCACAACTCCCTGAAGGTGGCTGTGCTCAGCTGGGGCTGGGCTCTTTCTCCAGCAGCACTGAGAGAACCAGAGGACACAGCGTCGAGCTGAGCCAAGGGGAATATCGGTTGGATATCAGGGAAAGGTTTTTTATGGAAAGAGTGATAAATACTGGAATGTCCTGCCCGGGGAGGTGCTGGAGTCACCGTCCCTGGGTGTGTTTAAAAGCAGACTGGATGTGGCACTGGGGCCAGGGTTTAGTTGAGGTGTCAGGGCTGGGTTGGGCTTCATGATCCTGGAGATCTCTTCCAACCCAGGATTAAAACCTTTTCTTTCACAAAGCATGCCCAGAGAAGTTCTCTCACTATTACTGAGCCACTCTGAGAGGCTGCAGGTCAACCCCCGGACTCGACACATTCCCAGGAGGCCCATCACACCCTGGCCAGTGTAGGATCGTGTCACATCCCGCTCCGGCAGGTTCCCGCACCGCGGCCCGGGGAGGGCAGGAGGGGAAGGGAGGCGGCGGGACTCACCTTGGGAGATGGTGGTGGTGGGGTAGGAGGAGTCGGGCAGCTGGTACGGGGGCAGCGCCGGCATTCCCGTGGGCGGGAAGCCCCCCGGCAGCAGGTGGTTGAAGGCGGCCAGTTGGTTGGCTCCCGCCTGCTTGCGCCAGCGCGCCCTCCGATTGCTGAACCACACCTGGGGGACAGAAAACGGGCAAGGGTGACACCTGAGCAATGCCTGTCACATCTGGGGGACAGAAAATGGGCAAGGGTGACACGAGAGCAATGCCTGTCACACCTGGGGGACAGAAAACGGGCAAGGGTGACACGTGAGCAATGGGTGACACCTGAGGGGACAGAAAACAGCCCATGGGTGACACCTGAGCTCTGACCTGCCACACCTGGGCTGCTCACAGCAACACCTTCTGGCCAAACCCAGGCTCAAGTCCTGCTGGACACAGATTTGGAAATTTCCACCTCCATTCCTAAATTCTCTCTTTGTGCCTGAACCACACCTGGGCGGAGAGGAAAGGCCCCATGGGTGACACCTGAGCAATGCCTGTCACACCTGGGGGACAGAAAACGGGCAAGGGTGACACCTGAGCAATGGGTGACACCTGAGCAATGTCTGTCACACCTGAGGGGACAGAAAACACCCCATGGTGACACCTGAGCAATGGGTGACACCTGAGCAATGCTCCCCATACCTGGAGGGACAGAAAAGAGCTGTGGTGACACCTGAGGGGACAGAAAAGAGCCCGTGGTGACCCCTGAGCTCTGCCCAGCCCGGGCCCGTGTCCCCCGGCATTTCCAGGCCCGCGGGACGGACAGGGATAACGGGGTTTGTGTGTCCCGGGGAGATGCTCCTCCGCCACCTGGCCGAGCCTCCTTATCTGCCGAGGCTGGGAATTCTGCCGCAGGATTAAGGGCCATAATAGCGGCCCTGTTAGCAGGGATAAATAGCCAGATTAGCATCGTGCTGGCGCTGTTAGACAAGCTCAGGAGATAGAACCGCCCCGCAGGGAGTTCGGGGGGCTCAGCTCCTCCGGCTGTGTGTGCCGAGCCGTGCCGTGCCGAGCCGGTCTGCCAGAGCTCTGGGGCCTCTGCCTTAAAATAAACCCGGCCTGAGCTCCGGGACAAGGCTGGGCTCAGCTCCGCTGCAGCCACCAGCCTCCACAGGAGGGGTTTTAAATGCACCTGGCTGCCCCGGTGCGCTTTAGCGGGGCAATCTCCCTTTCTGCAGGTAAAAAGGGCTGCCCCGGTCTGTTTTATCAGGGCATTCTCCCCTCTGTGGGTAAAAAGGCCTTCCTGAGGGTTCTATCTGCGGCAATCTCCCTTCTGCAGGGTAAAAAGAGCTGCCCCGGTGTTTTATTTGGGTCAGTCTGTCTTCTGCAGGGTAAAAGAGCTGCCCCACTGTGTTTCATCAGGGGCAATCTCCCATTCTGCAGGGTAAAAAGGCCTTCCTGAGGGTAATATCTGGGGCAATCTCCATTCTGCAGGGAAAAAGAGCTGCCCAGGTGTTATATTTGGGCCAGTCTCCCCTCTGTGGGGTAAAAAGGCCTTCCCGAGCTGTCTCCTGGGCCGGGTTTGTGTCATTCCGTCAGGGAGGCTCAGGCCCGTTGTGGTTGGGGTTCACGAGGATAAACTTTCAAGCCAGATGAGAACGCAGCTGCTGGGCTTTGGGAGGCCTCGAGAGCTGCAAAACACGATTGAATTTCACAGCAACGAGAAAAAAATGGAACAAAAATCAAGAGTGGGGGGAAACTCCCCCTGCCTCCACCAGGCTCCCAAGCTGCTCAGCCTCAGAGCAGGAGCTGGGCTCACAAATGGGTTCCCACACCTCGGGGGCCAACCCAAACTCCTTCCCCAGACCCCACTGAACCAACCCCAGACTCACCCAAATTCTGCAGAACCAGCCCCAAACTCCTTCCCAAATCCTGCTGAAAAAACCCCAACCTCCTTCCCAGACACGGCAGAACCAACCCCAAACTCCTTCCCAAATCCTGCTGAAAAAAACCCCAAACTCCTTCCCACACACGGCAGAACCGTGGTGCCACAAGCCCCAAACAGGATCCAGATCTTAACGTGGGCACCTTTGTATCGAGTTCCCTATAAATGATCCCACATTCCTGGGTGTTTTTCTTGCTGGAAAAGGCAATTTTCAGTCAGGGAGTTCTGGATTCTGTTTGTGCCTGCTGGGAAGTGCCCCCTGAGCTTCCCCCTGGGATCGTTTTGGGGTTCCCTGGATCTATTCCTCATTTCCTGGGGTGCTGTTTGATCAAACCCCACTTGTGGGGTTGTTTTGGGGTTCCCTGTCTCTGTCCCCATTTCCCATGGTGCTGTTTGATCAAACCCCACTTGTGGGGTTGTTTTGGGGTTCTCTGGCTCTGTCTCCATTTCCTGAGGTTGTTTTGGGGGTTGTTTGATCAAACCCCACTCGTGGAGTGGTTTTGGGGTTCCCTGGCTCTGTCCCCAGTCCCCGGGGTGCTGTTTCCCCAAACCCCATTTCTGGGATTGTTTTGGGGTTCCCTGGCTCTGTCCCCATTTCCCATGGTGCTGTTTGCCCAAACCCCATTTCTGGGATTGTTTTGGGATTCTATGGCTCTGTTCCCATTTCCTGAGGTTGTTTTGGGGGCTGTTTGATCAAACCCCACTCATGGGGTGGTTTTGGGGTTCCCTGGCTCTGTCCCCAGTCCCCGGGGTGCCGTTTGCCCAAACCCCATTTCTGGGATTGTTTTGGGGTTCCCTGGCTCTGTCCCCAGTCCCCGGGGTGCCGTTTGCCCAGACCCCGCTCTCAGGGGCTGTGGTGGCTCAGGCAGTGCCCAGGGCCGGGCAGCCCCTGGTTTCAGGCTGGTTTTTACACAATGAAGACAAGAATCCCGCGGTTCCCCGGGTGCCCTCGGTGTCAGTGCCGGCCCCGGGAGGTTTGTGGGGCCCTGGCAGGTCCTTGGCACTGAAGCTGTCCTTCCCCAGAGCCGCCCCAGCCTGGCTGTCACCTCCAGCAGGGTGACAGAAATGGGTCACCTCACACCCGTGTGCTGCTCTGGGGCCGCTCCTGGCACCCAAATCCCCCAGATCTGGGACAGGGCTGAGGGGAGAGCACTGAATGAACCCCGAGGCCTGAGGCACTTTGCAATTCATCAGCCCAGTCCCTGGAAGGTTCTGGGAGCAGCACAAAGGAATCAAGAAATAACCTAAATAACCTTTTGTTTGCCCTGGTCATCCCCTGTCGCTTTTTCTTTTATCCTGCACGGGTGCACAATTCCTGTCTGGGGCTGGGGCTGTGGGTCTGCTGTGCTCCTGTCCTGACATTCCCTCCCACTTCACACCGGCAGCGTTTCTGGGACTTCAGGAGACACAATTCACCTTGTCTTTGCGGAGGGAAAGGAGAGAAATAAAACTTCTCCTTGCAGAGGGAAAGAGAGAAAGAAAACTCTTTTGAAGATGAAAAAGAGAGAAGCAAACCTCTTCTGTGGGGAGGAAAAGGAGAGAAATAAAACTTCTCCTTGCAGAGGAAAGGAGAGAAATAAACCTTGTCTTTGAAGAGGAGAAGGAGAGACATAAATCTTCTCCTTGCAGAGGAAAATGAGAGAAATGTTCTCTTTGCCGAGGAAATGGAGAGAAATAAAGCTTCTCCTTGCAGAGAAAAGGGAGAGAAAGGAAAGTTCCCTTTGCAGAGGAGGAGGGGAATAAACCCTGCAGAGGAAAAGGAGAGGAATCTTCTCTTTGCAGAGGAAAAGGAGAGGAATAAACCCTTCTTTGCAAAGGAAAAGGCTGGGGCTGGAGGAGCTCCCAAAAGATCAAGATCCCAGTGCAGAGAGCATCACATGAAACCCAACACCTGAAGCAAAACCATCACCAAGATCCAACTCCAGGCATCGAGAGAGGCAGAGAAACAGAACCCCAGGAATGCAAAAGCCACTCCAGCGATTTCTGACTTCTCCAAGGGTGGGAAAGTTCTTTTTTGTTTTCCCAGCCAAGAGCCAGATGCTGCAAATCCACTCGGGATGAGGTGCTCTGAAAGGAGACGTGGAGTGAGATGTTCTAGGATGGGACAGGAGGACTTGGCTGCCCCGGGGTCTGACTTATGTGATCAAAACACAACTTGGAACAGACTTGTGCTGTTTCATGCCCCGTGTGAGGCGATTTTTGTCTCATTTACACTTTAAATCTGTTCGGGATTAAAATCCACCTGTGTGAGAGCGGCAGCTCCCGTCCCGCTTCCCACACCCGCTGTACTTCCTTTGTTTTATGTGGAGATAAAAGGATACTCGGGATCCTTTTACAGGTAGAGTCACCCTGGGGATGAGCCTTTTTTGGTCTGCAGTGTTTGAGAAGAAAGGGAAGATAAACTCCAAGGGAGAGGATTATCAGGCAAGAAATCCAGTTCCTAATTACGCCCCTCCTGTGACTCCAGGAAAATTGTTGCTTTTGGGATTGAAGGCAACCAATTTGAATCCTCACACAGCCTGTGCATGAGGTTAAACTGAGGATAAACCCCCCATTTTTCACATTTTGGGCGATTTCCACACTCAGCCAGCTGAGATTGAGGCTCTTTCACTGGGAAGGCGCCAGAGCCTTCCGAGGCCTCGGCGTCTGTTGGGGCAGCACAGCCAAACAAACGATAACACCGAAAAATCCACCTGCACCGAAAGAGATTCCCTGGAGCTTCCCACAGAACGCGGCTGGAGGCTGCAGCCCCACGGGCACCGAGGCCTGGCACAAAGCCCCTGATGGGATTTATCTCCCCGTGCAGAGGCAGGGACGTTTCATGGCCCAAACAGGTCGATTCTGCCCCTCGTTTCTAACCCGGAGAAGAAAAAGCAAGAGCCTCTGCAGCTAATGACGTTTGCAATTCCTCCCCTTCCCCCACCTCAAAGGTGGCTCGGGCCTTTTATGCTCATAAATCATTTTATTGGTGGTTGAAATCCCGAGGCTGGAGCAGCTCGCTGTAATGCGAGGTGCACTTCAAAGGGAACCTGCCTTCAGTTCCCGGCTGCTCGGGGTTTATCAGCCCCGAAAGATTCCCCTGCCACGGGATCCTGTTACACCATGGCGAGCCTGGCGTGGAGCCTGGGCCCGCTCCTGCCGCGCTGCGGGAGGAAGAGGAGGAAGAGGAGGAAGTTTGGGGAGTTGCTGGAGTGGTTTCTCCAAGGCTGGGCTTACAAAGGGGTTCCCATGTCTTGGGGGCCAACCCCAAATTCCCTTCCCAGACCCTGCAGAACCAACCTCAAATTCCTGTCCCACATACTGCAGAACCAACCCCAAACTTCCTTCCCCAAACACTGCAGAGCCAACCCCAAACTCCTTCTCAAACACTGCAGAGCCAACCCCAAACGCCTTCTCAAACACTGCAGAACCAACCCCAAACTCCTTCTCAAACACTGCAGAGCCAACCCCAAACTCCTTCCTCAAATCCTGCAAAATCAACCCCAAACTCCCTTCCCAAATCCTGCAGAACCGACCCCAAACTTCCTTCCCAAACACTGCAGAACCAACCCCAAACTCCTTTTCCCAGACCCTGCAGAACAAACCCAGAATTTGGGCTGGCAGCTGTGGAAGGGGCTGGGGGAAGAGCTCAGCAGCAGGAAAATCATCAGCTGCTCGTTCTTCCCAAGAGCAGATCCCTGAGGATTTTCCTGCAGAGCTGGGCCTCGGGCTGTGTCCACAGGCTCTTTTCCATGGGAATGGGAGCACAGCACAGACTGGGAATTTGGGGAAATGCTCCCTAAATTCCTCCTAAATTCTTCCTAAATGGAGAACAGAGGCAATGAAGCACAGACTGGGAACAGCAGCTCTGTACCTGCTGCATCTGGGCCTTTCCCCGTCAACCAGCTTCCAAATCATGCCTCAAACAGAGAAATTGTGTTCTAGAAACAACCTGGCATTGCTGAGGGGGAGCAGAGACGGGGATGCCATCACGGAAAAAGCTGGGAAGGAGAGACCCAAGGAGTTCTCCATGGCCAGGTCACACCCAGGCCCAGGCAGGGCACCCACTGCACCTTGCTCAGTCCCACTCCTGGATGCCCTGAATATCCCTCAGGCCTCCCACGGATGGCAGAGGGAGCTGGGAAAGCTCCCCAGCTCATCCCTGCCGGAGCAGCTGCCTGCCAGGATGGGGCTGGAGCGAATTATCCCAGCTATGGATCAGCTCCCACAATTTGTCAGACAAGGAGAGGAAAGGAAGGTCAAAAAGAGCCTCCTGTGGGAGGGGAAAAAAAGAAAAAGCCTGTTGTGCTCCTGCTCAGCCTAATCAGGACTTGATGTGGGAGAAAGATGGATGGGATGGATGAGAAAATAAATGGAAACAGGGCTGGGAAAGCCAAAGGGGGCTGCAGCACCTGTTTGTGCTCAGGGGCGGCAGGAACCAGGTGGGAAAGGCTCTTTCATGGCCTCAGCACACCCAGAATGTTCCACAGGGTCAGCTGAGGGCCCTTCCCAGCTGGATAAAGGGGATTCACCCAGCTCAGGGCATCAGCACACCCCAGGTGTCCACAGGGTGGGCTGAGCAGAGCTGGATAAAGGAGATTCATCCAGCTCAGGGCCTCGCCAGCTCCCCTGGACCAGAGCATTGCCCACCCCACCGAAAGCCAGAATTCCAGGCAGAGGAGTTTTTAGAGCTCCTTCCCTGCAGCTGGGGAGACCCCAGGGGTATTCCCTGCTCCATCCCTCCGTAAATCCACACAACACCTCAGCGGTGACACCAGGGACATCGGAGTGTCACCCAGGCCACTGAGAGGATTCCTGACAGAACAGGGAAAAGCCAATCCCAGGAGGACACTCAGCTTTGGGGCCCGTGGGGTTTTTCCTCTGCTCTGGTTCAGTGCTGAGCCTCTCCCTCTGGTGGGTGATGTAGTGGAGATAAATGTGAAACATTAAATATTAAACCAGGTTAGTGGAGCAGAACAAATGGCTCCTCACAAATGAGATTATCCAAGGAATTCAGCCTGAATTTCTGCCGGCAGCTCCCAGGTCCTGGAGGTGTCAGCTGTTTATAGGATTTCAATGAACAGGTGAGTGGGGTTTTTTTGGGGAAACCACCTGGTTTTGGTTAAAGAAGCCCTTGTTAGGAGGGAAATATTTCATTGGGACATTGGTTCCTCCACTGCTGCAGTGTTCCTTAAACATTTCCTCAAGGGAATGGGATAGGGGGGAATGGGATAGAGGGGGAATGGGATAAAGAGGAGTGGGTTAGAGGGGAATGGGATAGAGTGGAGTAGGACAGAGGTGTCTACTTCCACATGAGCCATCCTAAAGCCAGGCTGGAGCTCCCAGCTCCAAGCCCAGCCCTGCCCAGTGACACAGCTTTACCCCTTCGCACAGAAGTCAATAACGTGTATAAATAAAATAATATTCCCATGGGACAAAACAGCTTTCGGCCATTAGTGTTCTCCAGCTCCACATTTTACCAGTTCTGTTTCCCAGGGGTGATTTCAGCTGTCAGAGGAGACTCTGCTAAAATCAAATATAGAGTTTAAACCCAGCTGTGTGTTTCTCTTCCCTGATTCTCTCTGTCTAACCCTGGGTCTGAGTGTGGCTGGGACTCGGGGAAGGTGACCAACGTTGGGAAGTGCCAGCTGCTGTGGGAAAGCTGCAACATTTTATAAATATTTTATAGATATTCTATAGATATTTTATAGATATTCTAGAAATATTCTATAGATATTTTATAGATATTTTATAGATATTTTTCTCCTGGCAGCCAAACCTCGGTGGTTTAAGGGCTGCACTGGATGATTTTGGGGCAGGCTTTGATGTTGTCACCCCTGGGAGGTGCAGGGGGTGTCAGGGGCAGATTTCCTGCCTCAGCCAGGCCGGCTTTAGCAGCACCTCCAGCTCTGCCATCCAGATTTCCTCTGCCAAGAAAAGCTTTCAGGAAAAGCTTCCGCAGCTCAGAGATTAAAACACCCTGGCACAGCAAAGGCTCCTCCTGGCTGCTGTAAATGTTCCCCACAGGAGCTGAACTGGTGTCCCAGGGGAGGGTGAAGCCATGGCCACTGGGCTTTACTGGGCTTTACTGGGTTAGAACCAGAGGTTTGGGATTGGGAGCAGCAAGATTTTTAGTCCCTGCCCTGGTTGGGATGGAAATTTTGGGGTAAAATTCTGCTCCTAAGAGCCCCGGGAGGCCGTGTTTGGTTTGGGGTCAATAGAACCGACCCTGCTGCCATAAACCATCTGGGTTTGGTTTGGGGGCGATGGGATGGAGCTGCTGCCATCAGTGGGTGCAGCCTGGCTGGGCTTGGCTCGGGGCAGCTGAGTGACCCCAGCAGGGCCTGGGGCTCCCCAGGGCTCTGGCCTCTGCAGGGAACCCCAACCATCCCCACCTCGTGCAGGGCTCCAGGGGCTGGCAGCTCTCCCGGGCTCGAGGACAGGACAAACAGCCAGCTCCACGTTTCTCATCCTGGCACAAAATCCATGATTTTATCTAAAATCCAGTTTTACCGATCCCAGAGGATCCCTCCATCCATGGGATGGGCTCAGAGGAGGGGAATCAGGTTCCAGGGAGCAATTCCTGCTGTGGGATTCTCCCTTTGGGTCATGGACCCCCTGCCCCACACGTCCAAAACAAACTGGCCCTAAAGACCCTGAAGGTGATCCCATTCCTGCTTCAGCACCTTCCACTATCCCAGGGTGCTCCAGCCTGGCCTTGGGCACTTCCAGGGATCCGGGGGCAGACCCAGGACCTCCCCACCTCACAGCCAGGAACTTCCCAAAATCCCACCTAAACCTCCCCTCCCTCAGCTCCAGCCCCTGTCCTGGCACCCGAGGCCCTTCCCAAAATCCCTCTCCAGCCCTCCCATCCAGATGCTGGGGCTTGGAATTCAAAAAGCTCATCCCTGGCTTGCCTGAAGTCAGGTGGAGAAAGATTTTTCCCCTGGATCTTGCAGCTCTTTCCTTTGGAAAAGGGAATTTCTCAGCCAATGGAATTTCTTTTGTGGGGCCGAGGTGCTGCAGCCCTGTGCAGAGTGAGGCCGTTCATTCCCTGCAGCTGGGAAACGTCCCTGAAAATCCACTTTTGCCTGGAATGCTCCCAGATTCCAGCACTGCTCCAAGCCTGCTGATGGAATGGCAGAGGTGTTTTCTGCCGGGCAGGAATCACCCAGGGATCCTTCAGGAGGAGGACGTAAAGCCCCAGCTCTGCCACCTTCTTTAATTTAGGATTGAAACAAGAGTTTCTCAGTGCAGGGAATGGAGGGAATTTCCTGGGGACTGGATCAAAAATCAGCATCTTAGGGCACCCACCTCCAGTATTCCCAGGAATCCCCCAGGAGGAGCCAGGATCCCAAACCTGCCCGTGACCACCTGAGTCACCCCCAGGTGATGCTCAGGAGCCAAAAACACCCTCTGGGGTTTTTTGGGCGGAATTTCACCTGATTTTTGGATGTAAAATTTCAGAGCCTCCAGCCCCTGGCTCAATCACAGCACCGGGAGCAAAAGGAGAACTCTGCACCAGGGAATATTTGTGGACAACATTCCCAGTGGAGGAATTCCCCAGCTGAAAGTGAATAATTTGGGCAGTTTTGTTTCACTGTCCATTTCTTCCTGCTGGTGAAATAACAGCAATAAACAGCGAGGGTTGTGGGTAACCTGCCCTAAAAATGGAGCAGCTTTGGGAAAAGTGGGATTGTCCAGGACAAGGATTAATTGGATTAATTCCAGCTCCCCAGCCCCGTGGCTGCTGGCCTTTTTGTGACACCAGCATAGCTTGGAGAGGTCATTTCTACACCTACAGCAGGATCTCCTGGCAAAAAGATTTTCCTGCCGAAAACCACCCCACAAACAAATTCCCCATTGTTTATGGGAAATGGATTGTTCTGGGAAAAAGTCCCTCTGCCAGAAATGCCAGGGAGGAAAGCTTCAAAGTTGTCACAGAATCCCTTTTAAGAGTTTTTTTTCTCCCCACATCAAAACTTTGGCATCATCCTTGAGATAATTACAAAAACGGGTGAAAAATCCCAGAAAACAGCCAAGATCAAAATCAAAGCTCCCACTCAATTAAGTGGACGAATTCCTGTTAATTCCCTGTCTCCCGGGACGTTCAGGGGTGGTTTCTGGGAGGGTGGGAAGGGGCGCTCACTGAGGGTGAGAATTCCTGCCCATCAGGCCGTGAGTCGGGACATTGCCTCGCACAGGGACAAACCCCTGGAATTCCCACTGCCCGTTCCCGCTCCACAGAAATCCATCCCTGCCTCACCCCCGGCTCTGCTCAGCCCAGGGTTAACCTGTTAACACCTGGAATCCGCATCCCAAACCCCCAAACACCGCCGTGCCCCGGCCAACACCCGCCTCGCCCTCCCGGGGTCTGCCAAGAAACCGGAGCCGGGAGCGGCTCCCCAGGGGCCAGCCTCATCTGCTCGCTCGGCTCGTGGGGTTCATCAGCTGTCAGCGCGGCCAGGCCCCGTTATCCCGCTATCCCGCTACCCTGTTATCCTGCTATCCCGCTATCCCGTTATCCTGCTATCCCGTTAACGCACTATCCCGTTAACCTGTTATCCCGCTATCCTGCCATCCCGCTATCCCGTTATCCTGCTATCCCGTTAACCCGTTATCCCGCTATCCCATTATCCCGACAGCTGCGGGCCCGGCTGGGCTCAGGAACGGCTGACAGGGCTGGCAGCTTCCCACAGGGAGGAGGGCATGGGATGGGATGGGATGGGATGGGATGGGATGGGATGGGATGGGATGGGATGGGATGGGATGGGATGGGATGGGATGGGATGGGATGGGGCAGGGGGAGCAGTGCCCCAGGGGGAGTTCATCTGCCCACAGGGAGAAGCCAAGAGAGGAGAAAAAAGAGACGGAAAAATCCCCTGGATTTGTGCAGGGAGGGTCAAAGTGGGGGTTCAGCACGGGGATGCGATGCAGGGGTAGGAACAAGAACAGGAACAGGAATTGGATGCAGGAAAAGGAATAGGAATAGGAATAGGATGCAGGAATAGGAACAGGGACGGGATGCAGGGTTAGGAATAGGACCAGGTATAGGAATAGGACCAGGAATTGGGTGCAGGAAGAAAGCCACTCCTGAGCTGTGATCCAGGGAATCAGTGGAATGAGGACCAGATGTGGTGCAGCTGCTCTCCAGTCCCTCTTTCAGGCCACAAACCCTTCCTTGCCCCTGCCCTCACCCCACACGTGGAGCTGAGGGATGAGGAGGACGGGCAGATGTTGGTGAGGCCCTCCATGGAATCATGGAATGAATCATGGAATGAATCATGGACTGAATCAGGGGAATGAATCCCAGGGTGGTTTGAGTTGAGGGACCTCAAAGCCCATCCTGTTCACCCCCTGCCAGGGGCAGGGACACCTCCCACTGTCCCAGGCTGCTCCCAGCCCCATCCAGCCTGGCCTTGGACACTGCCAGGGATCCAGGGGCAGCCACAGCTGCTCTGGGCACCCTGTGCCAGGGCCTCACCCCTCTCACAGGGAGGAATTTCTCCCCAGTATCCCATCGAAACTGCCCCTCTTTTAGTTTAGAGCCGTGCCCCTTGTCCTGTCCCTCCGTGCCTTGTAAACACCCCCAGAACCCTGAGCTGGCCCTGCTGCTTCAGAGACACTTCTAACCCAAAACTCAACCCTTGGCTTAAAAACTGGGTTTAGACAGCAGAGAGCCCCTGAGGTGCAGGAAGAGTCACTGCTGGCTTTATGTGACTGTGGGGGCTGGTTTTTATCTTATTTTTCTTTTCGCTGAGCGATGTTTGCAGGTCCCGAGAGCCAGCGGGAGATCCGCCCTGATATCCAGAAAATCTGCCAAGGGCCGGCAGCCTCCCAAGTGGTGGGAAGAAGCCGCCTGTGCCAGGCTGCTGGAATGAGAAAGGCAGCAGGAATGTGCCTGGAGAGCAGCTGCTGCACAGCCCTGGCAGCCCTCCTCACCGAGGGCCTGGGAGATCCCAGCCTGGGACAAGCGAAAAGTGCTTTTAAAATTAATTAATTAATTAATTGATTGATTGGGGGGAGGAGGGTGTTGTTCTTCCTCCCTCCTTTCTCCCCCAGATCCTTGGAAAAAAGGTTTGTGCTCTCCCTGGCATTTTGGGGCTCTTCCCTTCCTACTCCGCATCCCTCACTCCATGCCACGGTGTTCCCTAAACTCTGAACTCCCTCAAAATTCCATGTTTTTTTCCATTATTTACCACATTTTCCCATTACCACATTTTCCCATTGCCGTGTTTACTACATGTTTTTTCACATTTTTTCCCATTATTTACCACATTTTCCCACTGTTTTGCCATCCATTTTCTATCCCCTGCTCCACAGCTTGTGCCCACCTACACCAGGAAGAGCGATTAGGGCAAAACAGGAAAATCAAAACTGGGAATTCACACATTCCAGCCCCGGGTGGCTTCACTCCCTTCATGAGCCACTTTCCCAGGCTCCAAACATCCCCAATCCTACACGAACACCAAATCAACGCTTCGGAATTCCCTGGGCCAAGAACAAAGCCAGACCAGCCTGAGTTTTGCTGGAATTCCTTTTCCAGTCTCCACTAGCCAAGTCTAGAGGGATGGTGGCTCCAGGAACATCCAAGATTTCCCAGGAGGAAGCTGGAGGGAGGTGACAGCTCCAGGAAAATCCAAGATTTCCCAGGAGGAAGCTGGAGGGAGGTGACAGCTCCAGGAAAATCCAGGATTTCCCAGGGGGAAGCTGGAGGGAGGTGACAGGACCTGCTGCAATGTTGGACAATTCTTTGGGAAAAGTCTTTACCCAGGAGCAGGGGACTCTCCCATTCCCCATCGGAGGGAAAACCCCAAAGCTCTTGGGCATTTCTGGCTCCTGGATGAGCACATCCTTATCCCAACACCCACAGGCAAGCACAGCCTGCTTTCCTTTGGGAAAGCCCATTCCAGGAGCATTTCTGCGGCAGGAGAGGGTCGGGAGAGCCTTTCCCTGCTTCCGCAGTGCCCGGGATTCCTGCTGGGAGCACAGACTGTGGGGGTCTCCATTTCCCTGCTGGAACCCTCCCAAATCCCCAGTCCCCAATCCCTCCCCCTCCCCAGCCTTTCCCGAGGGATTCCATTATCCCGGGATCTGCTGATCTGTTTGCACACACCGCTGACCCAGCCTTTATGCGGGACACATAAGGAGCTCTGTGTGCAGCTCCCGCCAGGGCCATTAATCGTGTCCGTGTCAGAATTCCCGGCTCCAAACCCTCCCTTCCCGCTCCTCCCCTCTCCTGCCCTCCCTCCCCTCGGCCCTTGTTTTATCAAAGGGGATAAAAAAAAAATCCAGATCCCAAAACTTGTCTAAAAATTCACACGTGGAACTTGCAAACTTTGCAAAATCTGATCCGCTCCCCGGGGCCAGGCCGGGAAACGTGGGATTGCTCCAGGCGGGAATGAACACGCGCTGTGTCCTCCTGGGCAAACACAGGGATGGCCTCCAAGAGAAAATGCCAGACTTCGGCTCCTGCTCCCAACGGGGATGCAAAGCCTGCAGCTGGCACTGCTGGATCCACAGGGCCTCTCCAAATCCGTGGGAATGGGGATGACTTGGACGGCACCCACAGAGCCCCAGAGGGTTTGACCTCGCTCCCACCTTGGAGCCGCCTCATTCCCAGCTCCTCTCCGAGGGGAGGTGATGCCTAAAGGCCTTTGCTTTTCCCCCTGTATCTCTGTAGGGCACCATCCCAGAGTCACACAGCTCCTGGTGGGTTTCCTACACTTTCTCCAAGATTTTGGAACAGTAATTAACCTTCTGCTGCTGAGTCGTATTTCCCAAGGAGAAGAATGTTCTGTTTTCCAACCACAATCGAGAAGAAAATGGGGCCAAGAAGCCCCTGGGGCTGACGTGGGGTGAGTTCCTGGGACAACTGAGCACCCTACTGGCTCTACCTGTCACAAATCCTAATTAACCACCCTCAGCAAATTGTAGGAATCCCATGACTGGGTGTGTCCATGCCCAGCTGGAAGTTTCCAATAAAGATCTGCCTCTGATTGGATTGTTTGAACCCCGTTGCAAAGGTTTTCCTCTGTTAGGAAGAGGCAGCGAAGGAGCAGCTGCATTCTGGGCAGGGAGAGCGGGGTTAGGCTGGGCTGTGCGGGGTTAGGCTGGGCTGTGTGGGGTTAGGCTGGGATGTGTGGGGTTAGGCTGGGCTGTGCAGGGTTAGTCTGGGATGGGGGGTTAGTCTGGGCTGTGCAGGGCTAGGCTGGGCTGCACACGGCTGGGCCGGGCCTTACCTGCACGCGGGCCTCGGTGAGCTTGGTGCGCTGGGCCAGCTCCTCGCGGGTGTAGATGTCGGGGTAGTGGGTCCTCTCGAAGGCCTTCTCCAGCTCCTCCAGCTGCTCCGCCGTGAACGTGGTGCGGCTGCGGCGCTGCTTCCGCTTCAGCGGCAGGTCCGGCTCCGACTCCACGTCCGAGCCCTCGTCCAGGCGGTTCCCTGCGGACGGGGGGAGCAGGGGGTCAGTCCCGCGGGGAAAAAGTACTGGAGGGGTTAAAGAGCCCGGCAAAGTCGGTGAAATAAAGCTGAGAATTGTGAATGTTCCAGTTTGGGTTGGAAAGGACTCAGAGTTGTTCATCCAGTGCCACCCCCCGCCGTGGGGACACTTCCCAGCGCGCTTCCAGGGATCCCGGGGCAGCCACAGCTTCTCTGGGAAATCCATTCCAGGGAGGAATTCCTTCCCAATATCTAAGAAAAGGAGTCCCTCAAGTTCAGCTGTCTCCTCAGCCATGGGAATCCTGGAATCCCAGACTTGGGTTGGAAGGAGGTTAAATGTCACCCCATTCCAGCCCTTCCATGGCGGGGACACCTTCCACTCTCCCAGGCTGCCCCAGCCCTGTCCAGCCTGGCCCTGGACACTTCAGCGATGGGGAATCCCCAGTTTCTCTGGGCCCCACCAGCCTCACAAGGAAAAGCTCTGCACATGGACAAAATATCCACTGGTTTTACGCCATTCATGGAATTTTCTACCGTCATTTTTCTCCACATTGCAAAGAAAACCTTGGGAAATCAAAACTTCTCACAGGAAAAGGGGAGCTCAAAGTCCCTGGTTCTAATTTTTACTGAGAAAAGAACTTCCAGTGCTTGGTTTATTTCTAGGAATTTCCATTTTTCATTGGAAATTCCTGTTTGAGTTGCCCATTTTGCCCTGAAAAAGGCAGGAACTGAAATGTTATCAACAAATGATGCTTTGACTCGTGCTGCTCAATTTTCTCCCGTGTTTTATCAAGTTTTGGGGTTGAAGATCTCAGTTTTTAAAACTTAGGGAGGGAAAAGAAAGAATGCTTGGGACTTTTTACAGATGGGAAGAAACCTTTCCAGCTCAGCTTCAGCTGGATGTTGGGATGCCCACAGGAGACAGCTCAGCTCCTCAACTCCCAAATTTCCTGCGGAATTCAGAGGCCATCCAGTCCTTTCCCAATGTTTGATCACTTATTCCTCCACCTCGACTTTCCCTGGAATTTTCCCTTTCCCTTCTCCCTGCCTTGATCCCAGCCCCAGGTGTGGCCTCCTGGGGCTCTCTGAACCCAAAGGAGCACAGCTGGAATAAATAAACCCAGTTTTGCTCGGTGGTTTTGGCTGGATATTCCACACGGGTATTACCCAGGACCTCAGTAGCTTTCAGAGGAGCCGGAACTCCAATGTTCTCCCTCCTGGAGCAATCCCAGGTTCCAGAGATGTTCCATGGGGGGGTTGTGGGGAGCAGACGTTGATTTTGGAGGGTCTCAGCCTCCAAATGTGCCCTCAGTCCAGGGCAGCAAAGAAGGGACAATGGGACACGGGGAACTTTTGAGCTGGGGACAGCTCCAGCCCTGCCACCTTTTCCTTCTTTCCCAAGAAAACAGAGGATTCACTGCGTTAATTGATTTTTTTCCCTCTCCGAGCCTGGCTGTTGTTTTCCACAGGAACCACCCAGCCTCGCTGAGAGCCAGAACCAAATCGTGCTCACAGCAAAGTCCTTTTTCTTTCGGGTGAACCTTTGCTAATTCAGGATTAAAGCGGGGCTTACGTAAGCTCAGCTTGACCATAAAGTTCCCTGAAGTCTCTAACCGTGTTTTCCAGCCTGGTTTTTTCCCTCCTTTTTGTTCGCCTGCTATATCATCATCACCCAAAAATCTGCTTTTCTTCCTGGCAGCGCTGGGAGCGGCAGCTGTGGCTCCCGACAGCTGCTGGGGACTTCGGGGGGTGGGAGGCTCAGATCCCTCGTTTGTACCCGAGATCACCACAAAAAGCCTCTGCATTCCAAGCAAAATTCCTTTTATGTCCCAGGGCTTGTGGGGAGGGTGCGGTGTGAGACCTTGG
Source organism: Sylvia atricapilla (assembly GCF_009819655.1). Taxonomy (NCBI): domain Eukaryota; kingdom Metazoa; phylum Chordata; class Aves; order Passeriformes; family Sylviidae; genus Sylvia; species Sylvia atricapilla. The sequence continues at coordinate 6,427,668 of NC_089161.1, forward strand.
AGAAAGGTGCTGGAGCTCCAGGCGTTGTTCTGGGGGGAAAAAACATCCCTTGGAGAGGTTTTCCCTCCTTTGGGCTCTGGCATCCCATTAAATGCCTTAAACACATTCAGCTTTCGGGTCCAAACCCTTTGGTTTCTGAATTTCTCCCACAAAATCAGTGAGAAAATTCCTGACAGCTTCAGAGGGGCAGCACCTGCCCCACATTTTAAAGATCCTAAAGAAAAATCCTAAAAAATTTCAAAATTCTCCTGCGCGTAGCCAGAATTTGTTTCTAAGTGAGATTTTTGGGATTTGTCCACTGCCAGGGAAGGTCTGGGGTGTCCAGGAGAGGGAACATCTGTGCCTGAGATCAGCAGGGCTGCACATCTGGGCCCCAGATGATGTGGGGCAGGTAGGAGCCGGCACATCTGGGCCTGGGAGCAGCAAAGGCACATCTGGAAGGCTCCAGCAAATTCCCTGAAGCTCCTCACTGGAGCCGCTCCTCCCATCCCGCTCCTGCGATCCAGAGCTCCCCTGGAGCAGGGAAAACACCCGGGAAAGGATCTGGGCCACAATTCACCTCCCTCACCTCACCTGGGAAGGGAAAAAACCCAAATTTCCTCCCCCAGCTCCTGCTCAAGGATCCCTGATTTGTCCGTGAAGCTTTGGGAGATGATGAGGAATTGTCCTGCTCTGTCCCCACCCTGGTGCTGATTCCAGGGTGAAAATGGTCCGGATAATCAACATCAATCAGGCACAGCCCTGATCCCAAAATCCCGAATCCTGAGATAGCGGAAATGCAGGCACAGCCTGTGGGTTCTGCCATGATCCCCAAATCTCAAATCCTGGGATAATGGGAAATGCAGGCACAGCCCTGATCCCACAAATCCCAATAATCACTGGAGGTGGGTGAGTGACCCCCTGGCACGGCTGGAAAACGGGGATAAAGCTCTCCATTCCCAAGCTCTCCGACAGCTCCAGGCAGGCTATTTTCCATTTATCCCCGTTTCCCAGCCGTGCCAGGGGGTCACCCACCCGGTGCCCCTGGGGGCCGGGCCGGGCTGGGAACAGCAGCCACAGCTCCCGGTGCCAAGTGCCCGGCTCCAGGAGCCCGACCTCAAAGCTGGAACCCGGGGAGCAGGAAAAGTCCCAGGGAATGCCTGGGACCAGCTGCTCCCAGCCGCAGCAGCTGCTGCTGTCAGGCAGGGCTGAGGGGAAGGACGGGGAATGTTTTCCAGCTGGGATGGGCTCTCCAGCACATCCAGCACACCCCGGCAGCGGCTCCTCACCTGCCGCTCCCGCAGCCCCACAGCTCGTTCCCATTCCCAACCAGCTGGAAGATCCTGGACAATCCATTCCCACATTCCCCCCGAAGCTCCCGTGCCCTTGGTGTTCCGAAGCTGTGGAGAATCCCGGGCTGAGGATTCATCCCAAACTCCAACCCTTCGTTTTTTCCAGCCCATTCCCATGTGAGCAATGGCTGCCAGCAGTGGGAGCAGGGGGAGACCCGAATTTCCAGAGGGTTTTGTCCCAGGAATGACGCGGTGGTGTTTTACCCTTGTTTGCAAAGGGGAAGGTGCAGAAATCTCAGCAGCACCTCCCTGGGTGGGAAGGGTGGAGGATGGGGAGCAGAGGGCTGGCGGCCAGCAGCTCCTCCAGGATCTCATCCCAGGAAAGATCGACGGGAAAACAGAGCCGGGAGTGAACAGAGGGGAACCTCCCAGCAGGACACGGCAGAGAACAGGGAAAACCAAAGAGAGAAGGGAAAACCAAAGAGAGAAGGGAAAACCAAAGAGAGAAGGGAAAACCAAAGAGAAAAGGGAAAAAACCAGAGAGAGAAGAGTGTGGGTTACAAGACTCACACTAATCTCACTGTATTTGGGATTTTAGGAGAAATTCCACTGTTTTCCCATCCCTTTTTCAGAGGAACTGCTCTGCAGCTCAGAATGAAACGCTCAAACTGCCCAAATCTCTTCGTTTTTAGAAAGAAATCATAATTTCAGGAATAAAACAATGCACAGGCTTCATCCTGGGAGTGGCAGCAAGGACGCAGCGTGGAAGCTCTTTCTGCTGTTCCCAGGGAGATATTCCAATGTCTGGGCAATTTTAGGGAGCCAAGGGGGGGAGTGACCCCACGGAGGGACCTGCTGAGGGTTTGTGTGGAGCAGTTCCGAGCCCTGCACCTTCAGGGAGAGCCGGGAGAAGGGAACAAACACCCTGGAGTGGCCGGAGCAGCACAGGGAAAGACGACAAAGGGAAGCCTGGGTCTGTCCTGGGGCTCATCCCAGCGTGAGGAAATGTGGGAATTACGGCCCCGACCTCCCAGTCCTGAGCCAAGCTGCGGGTTCAGGTTGAGGAACAACAAACAAGAGCCCGTCGGAGGGGCTGGAGCAGCAGGAGGAGGCTGGAACTGGAGGAGGGGACCAGGAAAAGCCGTCTGGAATCAGCTGTGTCCCCTGTCCCCATTCCCTTCTCCTCCACCTCCCTCCTCCCCAGCCACAGCTGCCCTTGGCCCTGGAGTTCCATTAATCCCCAGGATCAGGAGGAGCCGGCCCCAGCCAGGCCCTCCAGGCTCAGCCTGAGCCCGGGATGCTCCACAGGGAGCCCCGGCCTGGTCCTGGAGCCGCTGGGAGCCGGGATGGGCAGGGCCGGGATGGGCAGTGACAGGGTGGCAGTGACAGGGTGGCAGTGACCGGGTGGCAGTGACAGGGTGGGCAGGGACAGGGTGGACAGTGACAATGGAGGCAGTGACAGGGTGGGCAGTGACAGGGTGGCAGTGACAGGGGTGGCAGTGACAATGTGGGCAGTGACAGGGGTGGCAGTGACAGGGTGGGCAGTGACAGGGGTGGCAGTGACAAGATGGCAGTGACAATGGAGGCAGTGACAGGATGGCAGTGACAGGGTGGCAGTGACAGGGTGGGCAGTGACAGGATGGCAGTGACAGGGGGGGCAGTGACAATGTGGGCAGTGACAGGATGGCAGTGACAGGGGGGGCAGTGACAGGGGGGGCAGTGACAATGTGGGCAGTGACAATGGAGGCAGTAACAGGATGGCAGTGACAGGGTGGCAGTGACGGGGGGCAGTGACAGGATGGCAGTGATGGGGGTGCAGTGATGGGGGTGCAGTGACAGGGTGGCAGTGGCAGGGTGGCAGTGACAATGTGGGCAGTGACAATGGAGGCAGTGACAGGATGGCAGTGACAGGGGGGGCAGTGATGGGGGTGCAGTGACAGGGTGGGCAGTGACAGGGTGGGCAGTGACAGGGTGGCAGTGCCGGGTGTGGGAGCACCTTCCTGGAGAAGGGATGGATTGGTTCTGAGGGGAAAGGGAGCCGCTGGCAGCCCTCAGCCCATCCCTCCCGCCCCTCTCCCTTCCAGCTGCACCCTCCTAAAACTGGACTGGGAGAGGTGGGGAGAGGATTGGGAATGGGACTGGGGAAAGAGCGGGATTGAAGAAGGCATGGGATTGAGGAAGCAGTGGGATTGGGGAGGGAGTAGGATTGAGGATGAGACTGGGGATGGAGTGGGATTGGGAATGGAATTGGGGATGGAGTGGGGTTGGGATCAGCTGGGCCATGGCTGCACCTTTTGTGCTGCACTTGGAGCAAACTCCCCCCGAAGGTGCTGCAGCCTCGGGGATGCTCCATAAATCCCACCCAGAGATCCCACCAATCCCTTCCTGGCTGTCCTGAGAAGTCAAAGCCACCCCAGGGGAAATCTGGATTTAACGGGGTGAGAGAAGGAGGAATAACCCACTTGGAAGGCGCCGGCAGGATCTGGGCAGCCCCCGGTGGGACCCACAGAGGATCCCCAGTGCCAGAGCTCCCTCCAGCCCAGCCCTGGGGCACAGGGATCAGAGGGATGGAGCAGCTCTCCCAGGAAAGGCTGAGGGAATTGGGATAGCTCAGCCTGGAGCAGAGAAAGCTCCTGAGTGACCTCACTGTGACCTTCTAGGGCCTGAAGGAGCCACAGGAAAGATGGAGAGAGAGAATTCCCGAGAGATGGAGGGACAGGACACAGGGAATGGCTTCCCACTGCCAAAGAGGGGGTTAACTGGGATATTGGGAAGGAATTCCCCTGGCAGTGCCCAAGGCCAGGCTGGATGGGGTTGGAGCAGCCTGGGACAGTGGAAGGTGTCCCTGCCATGGCAGGACAGACCTGGATCAACTTTAAGCTGCTCCAAACCCAACCCAACTTAACCCATTCCATTATTAGGGCTGAGATCCTGCCCTGGGCCCGGCCTCTGGGGCAGGAAGGGGGAATCTTTCGGATCCAGGCACAGAGGAATCCCTGGATCCACCCTCCCCAGCCCTGGGCCTCTCGTGTGGGGCAGGAGGGGTGGGATTGCACAGCTGGAGCTTCCTGCTGCCCCAGGAGGACACGGAATGAGCCGGGATCACCAGGACACTGGGATTGTTCCTCTCCTGGGCTGGACCTGCCACCCCAGCCCCAGGAGCTCTCCCAGCCTTCCCAGCTCCACCTTTCCCTGGCAGGAGCAAACCAGCCCCATCCAGGTGCAAACAAGGCCCCGAGGAGCCTGAAAAGCAGGCACAGAATTGTCCTGACACGATAATGTCATTCCCAGCACAAATCCCAGAACCCCCTTGTCCCTCTCTCCTTGGAGACCCCGGAATTCCTGAATTCCCAGGGGTGGAACAAGCCCTGCTCACCCCACAGAGGCACAAACCCACCCCGTGCTCCCCTTTCCCCTGTCCAAGAACATTCCCAGACCCCAAACTCCCCCAAATCCCCTCAGCACACACGGCAAAACCTTGGGATTCCCTTCCCTCCCTTGCCCAGCCCTTTCCCGGTGTTTTCCCGGCAGCTCAGGCTCACAGAGCTGGAGGAAAACCAATCCCTGAATTCTGCGGAGTGCCAGGGGGTGAGGAATGCCCTGGAATAGCAGCCAGGAAAATGGGAAAGGCCTTTCCAGCTCAGCAGCAGGAAGCGCCTTTCCCAGAGAAAACTGGGATTTGGCTCTATTTTTCTCTAATTTTTCACATTTTTCTCTATTTTCCCTATTTTTTCCACATTTTCCCTCTATTTTTCCATCTTTTTCCTTGATTTTTTCCATATTTTTTCTATTTTTCCATATTTTTCCTATCTTCTGTTATTTTTCCATATTTTTGGTTTTTTCTCCATTTTCCATCTTTTTCCAAAATTTTCAATTTTTTAATCTATTTTTCTGCTTTCCTCTATTTCTTCTCAATTTTCCTCATTTTCTTTATTTTTCTCTATTTTTCCTTTTTCCCATATTTTCTCTATATTCTTTCTATTTTTACTCTATTTTTCCATATTTTTCTTAATTTCTCTCAATTTCCCACATTTTTCCATATTTCCCATATTTCACCACGTTTTTCTCTCTTTTTACTTATTTTCCCATATTTTCCCTCTATTTTTTCCATATTTTTCTCTATTTCCCCTCTGTTTTTCCACATTTTTTTCCCTATTTCTCTCGATTTTTCTCACCCCAAACCTCCATCTCCCTGCCAGAATTCCCATCTCAGGGATTGGGGATTTGAGGAAAACCCTCGCCCAGGAACAGCAGGGGTTGGATGACCCTTTCCCAAATCCATTCCCTCTCACCTGGCCACAAACAAAACCCCAGACAGGATTTTCCTTTGGTTACAGGCTCCATTTGGGACCCACAGGGATCCCAAAATTCCCCCTCCTTTGGACCAGACCCTTCGTCCCTCTCCAGAGGCACAACCAGCAGCAGGGCGCTGCCAGATTTGGGGGAGGAAAAGCTGGATATTCCCGTTTTCCTGGGAATATCCATCCCCAAAGCAGGAGGGTTCTCCAGCCCCGCAGAGGGGACGGAATTCCGGCCCGACCCGGCTCTTCCCCAGAGCCGCGTGGGGAGCCCGAGAAAACTCTGGGATGAGCCAAAACTTGTCCTTCTTTACAGGTGATGGGATCTGATCCCAGATCCTACCCCAGAGCTCCCTTTTGGGAATAACGGGATCCACGGGGCCGATCCGATCCCAGATCTGACCCCAGAGCTCCCTTTTGGGAATAACGGGATCCACGGGGCCGATCCGATCCCAGATCCGACCCCAGAGCTCCTTCTGGGAATAATGGGATCCACGGGGCTGATCTGATCCTAGATCTGATCCCAGATCTGACCCCAGAGCTCCCTCTGGGAATAACGGGATCCATGGGGCTGATCTGATCCCAGATTCTACCACAGAGCTTCCTCTGGGAATAACGGGATCCACGGGGCTGATCTGATCCCCGATCACATCCCAGAGGTTCCCTGTAGGAATAGCAGAATCCATGGGGCTGATCTGATCCTAGATCTGGTCCCAGATCCGATCCCAGAGCTCCCTTTTGGGAATAACGGGATCCACGGGGCCGATCCAATCCCAGATCTGACCCCAGAGCTCCTTCTGGGAATAATGGGATCCATGGGGCTGATTTGATCCTAGATCTGGTCCCAGATCTGACCCCAGAACTCCCTCTGGGAATAACGGAATCCATGGGGCCGATCTGATCCCAGATCCTACCACAGAGCTCCCTGTGGGAATAACGGGATCCATGGGGCCGATCTGATCCCAGATCACATCCCAGAGGTTCCCTGTAGGAATAGCAGGATCCATGGGGCTGATCTGATCCTAGATCTGGTCCCAGATCACATCCCAGACATTCCCTGTGGGAAGAGCGGGATCCATGGGCTGACCCTGAGGCTCTGCCCCACCGCCCTGTCCCCACACACGCCACAAGCCCGGAATTCCCTGTCCCTCCGGAGGCGGACGATCCCAGCCCATCCCCGGCGCTCCGAGGCGGGATGGAGGCAGGGCGCAGAGGAGCCGCGGCCCCTTTGTGAATCCCCGAGCACAAACAGATGGAATATCCATCAACCCCGGCCCTCTTTTCTTCGCTTTCAACTTTTTTTTCCCCTGCTCCTCGCCTCCCGGCCCCTCCGCCCCTCGCCCTCTCTCTCGGGGCTTTTGTTCGGCCTTTTCAGGCGGCCCGAGGTGCGGGGGCCGGCCCCGAGCCCCCAACATCTGCGGGCTCCATAAAAACCCCCCGCACTTCAATATTCATGGGCACGGGAGAGAGAGGAGAGGAGAGGAGAGGAGAGGAGAGGAGAGGAGAGGAGAGGAGAGGAGAGGAGAGGAGAGGAGAGGAGAGGAGAGGAGAGGAGAGGAGAGGAGAGGAGAGGAGAGGAGAGGAGAGGAGAGGAGAGGAGAGGAGAGGAGAGGAGAGGAGAGGAGAGGAGAGGAGAGGAGAGGAGAGGAGAGGAGAGGAGAGGAGAGGAGAGGAGAGGAGAGGAGAGGAGAGGAGAGGAGAGGAGAGGAGAGGAGAGGAGAGGAGAGGAGAGGAGAGGAGAGAAGGAAGGAAGGAAGGAAGGAAGGAAGGCGATGCCTTAGGATTTGAGCCTTTCTATTTTTCAGGTCCTGTGCTGCTTTAGTGTGTAACTCGAAAACCCCGCGGCCTGTCAGCTGCTGTTCTCTTGGTTTGTTCAGACAAAACAATTCCTCTCTGGGCCTGAAACGCAAGGACACCTGTCAGCCTTGGGCCCTGAAAAGTGTCAGCAAAATGAGTTGGGGGGGAGCAAACTGGGGGTAAATGACTTCATTACCTGAAGCTCTAATTGGAGGATTAACCCCTGATATGCAAATGAACCAAATTTATAATTGTCTGAAAAACTGATGACCATCGCCCACCCTGGGTGTAGCCTCGGAGGCTTCTGACTGCCCAAGGTGTATCTGTGGAAGCCTTTAACAAATACCCACGTTTATTCTGTTAACCTTGTCTGGCCTCTGCCCTCGGTATCCATCCCGAGGCATCAGGAGAAGGAGGGAAGGGCCCAGGACTCTCCCGGCTCTCCCACACACAGAGGGGCGCCCCCAGTGCTCCCCAAACTGGGAGGCAAAAGGAAACCAGCTGGGATCTGGGGTGGAGGAACAACAACAAAGAAAAGCTCTGCTCGCTTTCTCTGGGGTTTCCCTCTTTTCTGTTTTGTTTCCTTCCCTTTCCAGCTCCAGCCCTGCTGGGGAGTCCACAAGGATTCCTCATGGAGCAGCACAAATGCTCCCCACAGGGCTGGGAGGGAGCCAGGAGCCTGCTGGCACCAGGGGTGGGACAGCTGATCCCGGATATCCCCTGGATTTACAGGGATCTGATCCTGCATATCCCCTGGATTTACAGGGTAGGGCAGCAAGGATGGGAGATCCGATCCCAGAGAATCCCTGGATTTACAGGAATCCAGTCTCAGACAACTCCTGGATTTACAGGGTAAAGTACTGAGTGGAAGATCCGATCCTGGATAACCCCTAAATTTACAGGGATCTGATCCCAGAGGATTTACAGGGTAGGGCAGAGGGATGGGAGATCTGATCCTGGATAACCCCTGACTTACAGGGAAAGGCAGCGGGATGGGAGATGCGATCCCAGAGAAGCCCTGGATTGGCAGGGCAGCAGGAGCCCAGCCGTGGATCCCCGGCCTGCAGGGACACCCCAGGGTGGCTGTGGCAGTCAGGGACCAGAGGGGGAAATCCCCTGTCCGTGTTTATCCTGGCACACTGGGATAAACCGGGATAAACGGCTCCGGAGGGTCCTGGGGCAGCTCCGTGGCCGGGGCCCGGCTGCTCCTCCTCCCCCCAGCTCCAGTTTGGGACTGGGATCCATCAATCCCTGCCCCTCCTGGGCTGGGATGTGGCTCCAGGCAGGGCCACCCTGGGGTGCCCAGTTCCCTGGGATCCCACCCCGAGCTCCAGCCCTGCCTTGTTTTCCCTGTTTTCCCTGTTTTCCTGGAGCAGCACAGCCTCTGGGGCCGGGGGGAGCCCCAGGAGCTCCTCGCCCTTCTCTGCTCCCCCCTCTGAGCACAGAACGAGCCCTGACTGCTCCCCACGGCTGGGAGAGCCCCTGGGGGCACAAACACGGCCCTGAGACCCCGGGAGTGTCCCAACACCTCGGGACACAGTCCAGGATCCCCGGGATCAGCCTGGGAACACCGGGTGGGTGCCGGACACCTCGGGGCAGTATCACCCTCACACCTCAGTTCTCCTTGGGGGAAACGTGGCTGTGCCTCCACCCCAGGTCCCATCCCGCAGCCCTGATCTAGTCCAGAGGGGTTTAGTCTGGAATTTTCCCGGGGCTGGCTGAGCAGGAGCCCCACGGCCACACCTCAGGTTCTGGGGAGGCCCCAGCAGAGGTTTGTCTCCATTTTGGGGTGGATTGCCCATGGTGTGACCCGTTCATTCCCATCCTGTGTGCCCAGAGGCTCTGTCCCACCCCACAAGTCCAGGCTCAGAGTTCCCAGAGGATCTATCCCATCCCACCCCACAAGTCCAGACCCAGAGTTCCCCATCAGTGGAAACCCCTGCACCCCCTGGCCTGCTCCCAGCTCAGGTTCCTGAAGTGCTGCCACCCCTCCTGCCCCAGTCCTGCCCCAGGCTGTGCCAGCACATCCCAATCCCAAATCCAATCCAATCCCATCCAATCCCAATCCCACCCCTCCTGCCCCAGTCCTGCCCCAGGCTGTGCCAGCACATCCCAACCTGGGCTGACCCCACAGCTCCATCCCAGCCCCTTTCCAGTCCCAAACCCGGCCCAGCTCTGCCAGGGCTCCTCATCGTGTCCTGTCCTTCCCTCTGCCCGCACACTCCCAGGCCTCTCCATTCCAGCCTCCTCCAGGGAAGAGGAGCCAATTCCAAAACTGGGAAGTTCAATCAAATCAACCAAATCACCCCAAAATAACTCCACAGCAAGAGGAGAAGGAGCACCTCCTTCCACACCCACAGATTCCCAAAGATTCCAGTCCTGGAGAGAGAAAACTCCTGGGGCTGTTGGACAACTCCAGACTGTGGCAGCCACAGAGAGATCCCAGTGCCAGTGGGATTTCCCGGTTCCAGGGACAAATCCCGGTGCCAGGGGCAGATCCCAGTGGCCCTGAGCCACCTCTCCCCTTCCCTCACTTCATGCTCCATCTGGGAAATGAGGGGTGCAGCAAAACTCAGGGAGGATTTTTTGGGATATCTGACTTTGTATCCCCCTCCTGCTCACTGTGCCCCTGTGAGTTTTGATGTGGGGATTACGCTTTCCACATATATTTTTATATATATAATATATTTTTATATATATTTATATACAAAAATATTAATATATTTTTATATAAATGTATATAAATACATTATATATAATATATATTTATCTATTTGTACATATTTTTATATATTTATATACAAGTACACAAAACCACAAATACATGAATACATTTTGTATATAAATGTATACAAATACATTATATATATAAAATATATATTATATATTTAATTCTCTATTTGTACATATTTTTATATATTTATACGTGGATACTCGCACCCTCCTGCCCCACTCCAGTTCCGCTTTCCCCCCGTGTTCCTGCCTCCTCCTCTCTCTTTCTCTCCACATTTACTCCCCTCCCCGGGCCGCTTTTTCCCCCTCCCCAGAAAAACCCTCTCCAGCTTTCCATTCATGCCAGGAGCCCCGGGACGCGGCTGGGAGAAGCCCGAGGGCGGTGGCGGGGAGCGGGGCTGTGCCGCTCCCCCGGGATTGAACCCCCGGCCCCGGAGAAAGAGAAGAAAGGGAAGCGCGGGCAGGAGAGAATGCGAGTGACAGAAAGAAGGATTGAATGAAGGAGCGCGAAGAAAGGAAGACATCCCTGCGGCCGCGCTCCTTTATCAGCGCTGTCATCTGCAGCAGGGCCCTGCCCGCTTTGTCTCACCTTGGGCAGAACAAAAAAAGGGATTTTTGTTTTTGTGCGGATTCCTTTGGAGCTGCCAGGACCCGCACCTTAGGGGGTCTGGGGCGGCTGAATGCGCAGCTGACAGCCCCGCGCGGCCCCGGCGCTGTCAATGAGCGCCCCAGAGCCGCCCTTCGGCACAGCTCATGGGGAAGGTGCGGGCTGAATATTAAAACCCCGGGAAGGAGCCCGGGAGCGACAGGGGACGGGAGGGGTCGGGGGATGCGGCGGGGACAGAGGGACAGGGACACAGCGGCTCCTCCTGCGGTCCTGGGGCCACCAGCTGATGCCTCGGGGTTTTAACTTTTAAATTTCTCATCTGTTTGTAATCCTGCAGTTCTTTAGTGTTTGACTCTAGACTCCACACACAGTGTGAGCTGATGTTCTCCCGTTTTGGGCAGACACAACGATTCCTCTGGGAATCAAGGACACCTCACTGCCTCAGGCCCCTTCTGTAACCAAAACTAACCAAAAGTGAGCTGGGGGAGCAAACTTGGGGTAAATGACTTCATTACCTGGAGCTGGAATTGGAGGATTAACCCCCGATATGCAAATGAACCAAACTTATCAAAGTGTGAAACCCGTGACCCGTGGTCCATTTTTGGGCGTAGCCCCTGGGGGCTTTGTCTGCCCCAAATGTACCTGAGTAAAACCTTCAGTAAATACAAACGCTTTTTATTCCCTTAATTCTGTCTGGCCTCTGTTTTTCGGGAGCCCCAAAGAGGCGTCTCAGCCAGGGCAGGAGGAATAAAGGATGAGGTGGCAGCTTCTCCCACAGGGGCTGGAATTGGGATTCTCCTCCAAGAGCCCGACAACAACCCTGGAATCACATCCCACTCCCATGGAACTGCTCCCACCCTGCTCTGCCCAAAAATCATCTCAGTCAGGTCACGAAAAATCAGATTTTTTAAACCAAAGATGGGTTTCCATCTGTGTAAAAGGGCTGTTTTTCTCATGGGATGGAGCTCCCAGACCCCAGAGGGGACAGAGCCACCCCTGGGTCCAGGGCACGAGGGAGGAATCCCAAATTCCTCCTGCCCAGGGGTCCCTGAGGCCCCGCAGGGAATTCCCAGCTGCCACACCGAGGTGTTTCCGTGGAGGAACGGGCACGGGGAAGTACCGCGGATTTTTCCTGGATTTTAGCACACAGTATTCCCTTCCCAGAGCTCGGCTCTGCCAGGAATGTGCCCAGGAGAGGCTCATCCCATGGGAACCCGAGCCCCCATCGCACCAGGGCCCGGCCCTGCAGCGCCGTTTTGGCAGGAAATTGCCCCAGTTGAACCCTCGGGGTGTCAGACACCCCTAAAGGCTGTCCTGGGGGAGCAGGGGACACGGCTGTCCCCAAGGCCACCACCCAGGAGGGAACTCTCGAGCTTCCAAGCCCACAGGATTTTCCCTGACGGCTCCACATGCAGGTATTCCGTGGGGTTTAGGTATTCCATGGGTTTATCCAGGCATTTCTCAGCAGGGATGACCTCACCTCCTGGGTATTTTAAAGTGTAATAAGAGATCTTCCAGGGGCTGGGAATGATCCCTTTCCCTCTTGGACCGGGATCCAAGGAGGCAAAGCCGCCCTGACGGTGCAGGAGCAGAGCTGAGACCATTCCCAGCTCTTTCCTGTTCCGGAATTCCAGCGGAGCATTTCAAAGCCCTTCCCAGCAGGATGGAGCCAGGAGGGTGCTGGCAGAGGAGATATCCAACCCATATTCAACCTTGGAGCTCCTGGGACCTGGGAATAGCTGGGAATGGTTGGGAATGGCCGGGAATGATGGAATTCCCTGCCATTCCATTCCCTGCCATTCCCAGACATTCCAGAGCCATGGAAACCTCTGGAAGTTCCTGCTCTACAGGCAAAGAACCTGAAATCCACCAAAATTCCAACACCTGGCTCCAAACCCTCTCCACTCGGGTTCAGTCCAGTTCACCTCAACCACACATCCATAAATTATCCTCATTATGATAAATCCATAAATTATCCCCAAAATCCCACGGGAACAGCAGGGAATTTCCTCCAGGAAGCCAAATCCCACCTTTCCACCCTTTCCTATTCCCACAGAACAGCACCCGGGGCCATTTCCTTCCCGCAGCAACAAAGCTCCCCATTCCAAACCCTCAAAATTCCCTCAAATCCATGGAAAAGGTGGGATTGGACACATCATTTTATGAATTAAAAAAAAAAATCAGTGGTTTTCCCAGAACCTGGAATAATTAGCACAGGACTAAGGTTTGGATCTAAAATATTCCCACAGTGAACACATGAAAGGAATTCCTTATTTTCCCAAATCCCTTTCCCCAGAACCCAACGCGCTCCCTTGGAATTTTAGGCCATCCCTTAGAATTTTTTAGGCAATTTTGGAGGGTCCCAAGTGTTTTGGCGGCGCCATTCCGGATATTTCCCCAATGTTCCCCAATCCAGCACAATGTCACCCTCTGCTGACGCCTTCCCGGAGGAGTTTTTTGACCAAAAAGGGTCAATTTTAGCCCAAATCCTGCCCCTGGCAGCTCCTGGGGCTGGGCGCTTCCCGATGGAAATTCAGGATACTCCAGGATCACCCCCCTGAGGCCAGGGAGATCTTCCCAGAGCCGGGAATTCCCGGCTGCTGCTGCCAAAAGCTGGGAGAGGTTTTTTTCCCCTTTAAAACCCGATATTTGATCCCTGGGATCAAATTGTGCAGAGGCCAGAAAACGCGGCTGGAAAAGCGTCCAAGGAAACCCCGGGATGGGGATTGGTGCACGGAAAGAGGAGGGAAAAGCCCCAAAATTCCACATTTTTTTGGCAGCAAAATTCCACTCTGGGATCTGCAAGTCTGGGAGGAGGCAAAAATCATCTCAGTCAGGTCATGAAAAATCAGATTTTTATAGCCAAAATGGATTTATATCCATGGAACATCCTGATTTCTTCACGACCTCCATCACCTCAAGGAATTGTTTCACCTTAAAAATCCCAAATTTGGCCCTTTTTGAGCCTTTTGAGGGGGGGAACAACCCCAGCTGGGATTTACTGTGTCCCAAAGAGACGGGAAATGGAAATAAATGGAAATAAACAGAAATAAATTGGAATAAATGGAAATTCAGGCGTGTTCCTGGCAAGGTTCACGCCTGGACACAGGTGGGGAGAATCCCAGGAAAGACAAATATCCCCATAAAAATCATATCTGGGATTTATGGGTTTATAAAAATCCGTGTGACGCCAAAATCATGAGGGAGATGGAGAACAGACCCGGGAAAAAGGGATAAATATCAATAAATTAATTAATCAATTAATCTATACGTTTTTAAATAGAAACGTGGGTTCTTGTGTCTAAATATAAGTTATTAAATATAAATATGAATTGTTAAATAGAAATGGGAATTCTTAATTCTGAATTACAGCCCAGGGAACGGCGGGGTCGGGGTGATGGAGCAGGAAGTGGGAGATTTATCTGGATCAATAAATATTGATCTGGATCAATAAAGGGTGAAATAGAGGAGAAGGGGGTGGGGAAGGGAAAAAAAGGGGGAAAGTGAGAAAAAGATGGGAAAATGGGCAAAAAGAGGATTAAGGGGAGAGGGGGGAAAGGAAAAAGGGAGAAAAGAAGAAAAATGGGAAAAATGGGAAAAGGGAGGGAGATGAGGGAAAAAGGGGGAAAAAGGAGGGGAAAGGGAAAAATGGGAAAAGAGGAGGAAAAAGGCAGGAAAAGGGGGAAAGGGAAGGGAAGGGAAGGGAAGGGAAGGGAAGGGAAGGGAAGGGAAGGGAAGGGAAGGGAAGGGAAGGGAAGGGAAGGGAAGGGAAGGGAAGGGAAGGGAAGGGAAGGGAAGGGAAGGGAAGGGAAGGGAAGGGAAGGGAAGGGAAGGGAAGGGAAGGGAAGGGAAGGGAAGGGAAGGGAAGGGAAGGGAAGGGAAGGGAAGGGAAGGGAAGGGAAGGGAAGGGAAGGGAAGGGAAGGGATTTTAGGGAAAGATGTTTTCCAGTGTTGACCTCTGAAATTTGGGGAACGAGGGGTGAGAAAAGGAATGACAGGATTTGAACTGAAAGAAGGGAGGTTTGGATGGGATGTTTGGGATAAATTCTCCTCTGTGAGGACAGAGAGGCCCTGGAATGGATTTCCCAGAGAAGCTGTGGATTCTCCATGTCTGGAGGTGCCCAGGGCCGGGCAGGACGGGCTTGGAGCAGCCTGGGATCGCAGAGGAGTCCCTGCGGTGGAACAGGACGGGGTCGAAGATCCCAACCCATGCCATGATCCCAGGAAAAGCAGTTCAGGGAGGGGACAGAGGGTGACAGCGGGGGTGGATCCCACAGGAAGAGCCGGGCTGGGATGCCTCGGAAAGGTCTCACAGGGGATGGATTTGAGCGGAACAATTCCCGATATCCCCGAGCCCGGCCAGGAATGAAATCCCTCAGCAGGTCACCCCTGCCCCCGGCACGAGGCTGCTCCCGCCAGCAGGAATTTTCCTCCTCTTGAAATCCCATTTTATTCTCCAGTGTCCAAATGCCAGAGAGGGAAATTATTATTATTATTATTTCTCTCTTTCCACTGCTTCTATTCCTTTGGATTCCCACAGAACCTCCCCGGGAAGGGCTCGGAGCTGCATCCCGAGGTCACCGGGGGTGGCTGTCCCCGCCTGGCTCCCGGGAGAGCCGCGATGGGCCCGCGGGATGGGGCAGGGGAAAGGGGGATGAGGGAGAAATGGGGAAAAGGGGGGGAAAGGGGAGAAAAGGGGAAAAGGGGGAGGAGAAAGGCAGGAAATGGGGAGAAATGCGGAAAAGCCCAGGATGAGCCCAACGGGGCTGGGAGCAGCCTGGGCTGGGCTTGGGTTCGGGATGAGCTGCGAGGATGCGGCTCCTGGGAGGGGCTCTTGGTGCTCCAGAACAGCCTGACCCCGAAATTGTCCCCAGAGGGACAGCCCAGGAGGTGTCACAGCGCTGGGACATGAATGGGAGCTCTCCCCAACTCTGCAGAGACCCTGGGCCTGGATTTGTGGGGCTGACCCCAAATCCGGGGAAAGCAGTGCTCAGCTGCCAAAACCCCAAACCCCAGAACCCCAAACCCCAAACCGCAAACCCCAAACGCCAAACCCCTGAACCCCAAATCCCAAACCCCAAACGCCAAATCCCAAACCCCCAAACCCCAAACCCCCAAACCCCCAGGCCACGAGGAACGGAACAAAACCTCCCCGGACCCTCCTTTTCCTCAGGCACAGGCAGAACCTCGTGTTCTTTCTCCCAGTTTAACCAGTTCAGGCCACTTTAAACCCAAAAAAACCTCCAAATCCCAAACCCTCGGGAGAGCGGGGAAAAGTGGGAAAAGTTCGGGAAGGCTTCCTGACGGCTCCGTGTTTTCCAGAGGAGCTGCTGTCACCCCGAGCTGCCTTTCCAGGGCGGAATTCCCGCTGCTCCCGCTGTCCCTGCCCCGATCCCGGCACTTCCAAGGGCTCCGATCCCTCCGGGGCCCTTCCCCCGCCCGCTCCCGGCCGTTCCCAGGGAAAAAGGCGGCTCTGCCCGGGAAGGTGGTGGAAAAAATGTGGACAAATTTCTGATTTGCAACACTCTGGGCACGGGCTGATTGCCATTGTTGGAGTGCAAATGTAGAAATAAAGCAAAACGAAGATTCCGGGGTGAGGCCGATGAAAAGCAGAAAACGAGGAATTTTATGGCCATAAGTGGCGTGGGCTAATGGGGATTTTTGAGGCACTGGACCATGGTGGTTCCTTAGCTCCGGGATTGCTGGGAAAGACGCTCGGGGCTTAATTGCTGCCACGTCCCGTGGTGGCTGCCACTGCCAGGAGAGTGTGGGCACCGGGAGCGGCCCCAAAAACCTGAACCAGCCCTGAAAATCCCAAACCAGCTATGAAAAAACCAAAATAACCCTGAAAATACCAAACCAGACCCCAGAAATCCCAAACGGCCCCTAAAATTCCAAATCAGCCCTGAAAATCCCAAACCAGCCCTGAAAAAACCAAAACTGCTCTTAAAAAAAGCCAAACAGCCCTCAAAATCCCAAATCAGTCCTGAAAATCCCGAACTGGCTCTGAAAACCTCAAATCTGCCCTTGAAAAACCAAAACAGCTCTGAAAATCCCAAACCAACCTTGAAAATCTGAAACCAGCTCTGAAAACCCCGAACCTGCCCCCAAAAACCCAAATCAGCCCTGAAAAGCCCAATCCAGCCCTAAAAATGCCAAACCAGCCCCAAAAATCCTAAACCAGCCCTGAAAAAACCAAACCAGGCCCAAAATCTCAAACCAGACCCGAAAACCCCAAACCAGCTCCCAAAAATTCCAGTCCAGCCCAGTTTCCGCAGCGCCAGGGGCTGGGGTTGAAGGGTTTTCCTTGGGGCAAGTGGGGAAGAGGCAAAGCTGACCCCAAAAGGATTTCAATTCCCTCCTTCCCTGCGGATCCAGGAAATCCAGGAACCCAAGCCCTCCTTGCCCAACACATCCTGAAATTCCAGCTCCATGTCCAGCTCCATGCCCTGGAGCAGTTCTCAGTGTTCCCAAATCCATTTATCCATTCCCCATTTGTGACACATCCCGAAATTCTGGCTCCCTGCCCCAGAGTGGTTCCTGGGGTTCCCAGATCCATTTATCCACCTCCCATCCCGTGACAGCCATTCCCTGATCCCCAAATTCCGGCGGATGTGGCTCCATATGGGAACAGCCCCACAAAATTCCCCAAACATCAGCCTCTCCCTTCCCTTTGCCCAGCGCATCAGGATGTTCAGGAATCCTAAAAATAAACAGTGCCTAAAATCCCAAACCTGAGCCCAGAGTTTTTTTCCAGGAGTTTTCTTCCCAGTGGAGCCCAGGGAAGGGGAAGGACACATTTGTAAATTGACTCCATTATCAGCTCGATAAAAATTCCCAAACATTTGGGACTATGGAGCTTGGAGAGCCGGGCTGAGCAGGGCCACGAATCCCTGGATTTAATTTGATTTAATCAACGCCTCCCTCGCCACGGGACCCTTCTGGGCAGGAAAATCATTTTCCCGTTTTGGCAGGAAAAAACCCAAATTCTGGATGTGCAGCCGGGTCACTTCTACCCCGTGGGAGCCGATTATTCCCCACTCTCCAATAAAACCCAATCCCAAACCCCTCCATGCCGGAATTCTCTCAACAAAATCCCTTCCTGGTTTATTCCATAACCCCCAGCCACAGAATCACAACGAGGGAGCTCCTCTGGATAATTTTGGGGAGTGGAAAATACAAAATTCCTCTCTGAGGAACTGGGAAATTTCATCCCCTGGGAATGGATTTGCCTTCCAGGCTGCTGGGGACAAACGGGATTATTGGGAAATTCCAAACACTCGGCTGGCCACGCTCCCAAAATCGCTGGAGAACAACTCAGGGCACTCCTTCCAAACTTTGGGAAAGGGGGAAAGTGAAAAAAGCCACAACAGCAACAACAAAACCCCACAAAAATCAGGCTCCTTTCTTTTCCCTTTGAACCCTCCGGAACAATCGGCCTTCCAGAGGCCTGGACTGGCTCCAGCGCTGGGGGATCAAATCACAACCAAATGGCTCCAGCTCCAAAGGGTTTCCAGAGCCTCTGGAAGCCCTTCCCAGGTGGCTGCAGCCCCTGAGCCGCCCGATCCCAAAATTCCAGCGGATCCCTCCGTGCCTGGCTCCCAGAATCCCGGCCAGGGAGAGCTCGGGGACGGCTGCGGGGATTTGGGGTCCCTGGGATGGGGATTTGGTCCCAAAGAGGATCTGGGAAAAGGAACAGGATCGGGATTTGTCCCTCCTGTCCTGGGTCAGCTCTCGGTGCCTCCGCAGCCTTGGTGACACTGAGCCCTTTGGGGACACTGAGAGCACTTTGGGGACACTGAGAGCACTTTGGGGACACTGAGAGCACTCTGGGGACCCTGAGAGTCCTTTGGGGACACTGAGAGCACTTTGGGGACACTGAGCTCTTTGGGGAGACTGAGAGCACTTTGGGGACACCGAGCCCTTTGGGGATCCCGAGAGTCCTTTGTGGACACTGAGCCCTTTGGGGACACCGAGAGCACTTTGGGGACACTGAGAGCACTTTGGGGACACTGAGAGCACTTTGGGGACACTGAACCATGGCAGATTTGAGGACACCGAGTCACAACAACTTCGGGGACACCAAGAGCAGCTCTGGGGACACCGAGAGCACTTTGGGGACACTGAGCCCCTTGGCCACAGCCCAGGCAGGGGTTGGGGTCGGGGCCTCCTCCCCTGGGGACAGGAGCTGCCACCACTAGCTTTGGTGTCACTCAGGGGACTGGGAAGGGAAGGAAGGAAAATTGCCAAGGTCACGGAATTGTGGGTTTGGGATGGATCACACAGATCCCAAAGGTTTGGATTGCACAAATTCCATAGGTTTGGGATGGACTGTGCAAGTCCCAAAGGTTTGGGATGGACCAGACAGCTCCCATATGTTTGGGATGGATCACACAAATCCCAAATATTTGGGATGGATTGTGCCAATCCCAATGTTTGGGATGGATTGTGCAAATTCCAAAGGTTTGGATCCCACAACTCCACCAGGTCTGGGCAGGATCCCACAGCTGCCATCGGGGTTCCTGGGAAGAGAAGGGATGGTGATCCCATTGTCCCCTCTGCGGTTAATGCATCCCATGGGGTTAATCCTGCCCCATTCCCCATTCCCAGGACAGACGGGAGCATTCTGGGATCACAACCAGGGAATCCCCCAAAGCCAAGTTTCCCTGGGTATCCTATTTGGGATGAGCTTTGACATCACTCACAGGGCATTAATGAGACCCTTTCCCAATTAACACCAGAATTCCAGGCCTCCTGCACCAGCCTGGGAAGGGGATTTGGGATATGAGAACACTCAAATGAAATATGGGATAAATCATGGCGGATTTGGGATATGGGATCATTCACAAGATGAAATATGGGATACAAATCATTCTGGATTTGGGATTTGGGACAAGGACCAAAGCCTATGGGTCAGATTTAAGGGATGATAATTAACGGGGATCTCCAAGCCCATCCCCGTTTCCAGGCCGTGTTGGAGAATTCCCAATTCCCTGTCCCTTTTAAGGTCCCTTCCAGCCCAAAGCATTCCCTGACTATCCAGTGCCACCCCTGGGACATTCCCACTATCCCAGGCTGCTCCAAGGCCCATCCAGCCTGGCCTTGGGCTCGGGAATTCCGGAACATTCTGGCAGCAGAGGCAGACTTTCAGCCCTCAAAGCTGTGACTCAGTCCTACATTTTTTAGGGAAAGTAGAGGGAACACAGGGAGCAGGGTTGGGTTCAGAATTAGGGATTGGATTTGGGATGAAATAACCTGGGAATGGGGGAAAACCAGGGATTTTTAAATCCATATCTGGAGTTGAGAGACGAAATTCCTTAAATTCCATAAATCCCCCAGTTAAGGCAAAACCTCTCCGGTGTGAGCTCTGCTCTGGGGATATCCAAGGAGATCCCAAATCCAGGGAAAGGCGGATTCCCCCAGAACCGACGCTCCCCTTTCCCAGCTGTTCCCGGTTTTCCAGGAGGTGGGAGTGGAATCTCTCCCGGTTTTCCCGGCGCGGGGCCGCTCAGATGGAGGGAATTAAAGCCGGGCCTAAGCAGTTGCAGGTTTGGGAGCCGAGACAATGGGGACCGAATTTCCAGTGGGGAATTCCCGGCCCCCAGGAGCGCACGGATTAATCGGGAGATGCGGTTGTGAGCAGCGGCCTTTTCCTGCACCCCGGGAAAACACAAACCCATTTTCCATGGATCAACCCCAATGAATCCCAGACCAGAAATGTGGGGATGCGGGAAGGGGGGGCAGGAACTATCCCTGCTCTGATCCCATGGAATATCCCGCATTCCCTGCAGGGAATTCATGGATTTCTCCATTGTCCAGGAGAGATGGAGAGATGGGAAAGGAAAGGAATCATTTCCCAAATAACCAAAATCCACAGGAGAGCGGGAAAATCCGGGAGGTGCAGAACTTGTGGATCCCAGATCCCAAATCCCTCCAGCTCCACCTCAAATTCCCCCTCAGAACTCCCCAAAGGGAACCTGTTCCTGGCCCTTTGATCCCAGAGACTCTGCTCACGGTTGGTTTGGGAATGTGGAGGAATTTCAGGAGACACAATTCCCTTCAGGACACACAATTCCTTCTGGAACCTGGAGTTCCCAGTGGGACACGAGGTGGCACCTCTGGGCTTCCATTCCCTCCCATATAAAATTCCCAATTATTTTTCCCTTCTTTTAGGGTGCCGTGCCCCAAACCCCACTGAGGATGCGCTGCTGACATTCCCAGATTTTCCAGCTGCTCCCATTTCCCTAGAACCCTTCCCAAAATCCTTCCTTTCTTCCCCAACCCAAACTCCCAATTCCTGGGTGGAATTAACCCGGGAACATCTGCCCCTTCCTCAGCGCTGCCAAGGGATTCCCAGCGGTCCCAGCAGCAGTTATTCCCGGATTTTTGGGTTAACTGGGATGTGGCCTGGAGCTCTTTGGGGCCCTTTCCCGGCATCAAAGCTCACGTTTGTGATGGTGAACCTGGAAAGCTTCAAAGAGTTTTTGCAAATTAAAATTTTGGGGGGGTAAAAAAAGGAGGAAAAAAAGAGAAACCAAAAGCTCTGACGTGGCATTTTTGAGTTGTGATGGGGGTTTTTTGGTTTTTTGGGGGGGGTTTGGGGTTTTTTTGGGAATGTGCTTTGATTTCGGGAATTAATGGGAATAAAATTCCCTCTTCCTCCTCTCTGCACCCCTGATTGAATTTTTGCTGCCAACAGGAGCTGGGGAAAACCAACTTTGAGGAAAATTGTCCCGGAAAACAAGTAAATAACGGCCCTTTGCTCTTCCCACCAGGAATGGCGGCTGGAGCTGGGGATGGCTTTATGGCAGGGCCCCGACCTCTCCCTGGGAGCAGAGGTGAGCCCTCAATTGTGTCTTTAATTAATTAACTAATGAAGGGGAGAGCGAGCGCTGGAACACAACCGGGGGCAGCAGCCCCTTGTTTGATGCCAGGGAAACTCAGGAATGAGCTCCAGGCCCTGCTTTAAAACCCCCAAATCATCCCAAAAATCCCAATTCGGGAGGGGGGTTCTGCACCTTCCAGCACCTCCGGGGGGGTGCCTTGGCTTTTCCTGGGATTTTGGCTCTTCCCAGCTCCACAGGAGGAGCTTTGGGAGCTTGGCAGAGCGGATTCCAGGAATTCTCCTCAGCGGGCGGCCCCAATCCCTAAACGCCGCTTACACCGGGAATCCTCTCAGGGCTGGGCCGGGGCTCCTCGGGATAAACCGCCCACGGAGCTAAGCCTTGGCAGGCCGGGCTTTATTCCTGAGCTTTCCCTGCGAGCTCATTTCCCCCCAAATCTCCAGGCCCGCCCTCCACCTTTGGCTAAAACCACCGTGGATGCCGCAGGAATTCGGGATTTGGGGAATTTGCCGTACGAACAGCGGCAGGTTTTGGAGCAGAGCGAAAAGCCAAGGACAGTGCTGAGCTTCAGGGATTCCTTCACGTGGTTCTGGCCTTGGATTTGCTGCTGGAATTCCAGGAAAAGCTCGGGAAAGCCACTTTCCTTGGGTTATCCCCGTCTCTTCCCTGATTTGGGACATCCCACAAACGTCAGCCCCAAAATCCAGGGAATTTCCTTCCATCCATCTGTTTATCCATCCATCCCTCTGTCCATCCATCTGTCCCTGCTCTCCCAGTGCAAAAACACAGATTTATTCCCTTTCCTCTGAAAAGGGAATTTCCAAGGCGAAGGCAGTGGAGTTTAATGCCTGGAGATTCCATGATTTTCATGGATTGGAACCTCTCTTTCCCCCCCATCCCTGTGCCTGCCAGGATTTTTCCATAGCCAGAATTTTTCCATAACCAGGGAATTTAATGGATCTATTTCAGCCTGTTCTAAATAAGGAATTCCATCTGTTAGCTCCAGATACTGATTTTTTTAATAAAAAAATTCCTGATTTTTCCCCATCTCCAGGTTATTTAATCCCTGATTTAGCCTGGGATTTTCCCTGGGGCTCGGCCTGGCCGGGATTCCAGATGGATAAATCCCGGCCCTCAGGAAGAGCTGACAACACCTGCTGGGCTGGGATCAGCAACAAGTGATAATCCCTGCAGCGGCCAAATGGGATCCAGGAGCGCGGGATCAGCCTGGAAAACACTCCTTGGCTTTGTGGGAAGCTCCTGTTGGCTTTTTGGGGAATTTTTCCCTCTGGACCAGGAACAGCCCCAAATTTGCGTTTTTTTCCATCAGCCTCGCAGCTGTTTCAGTTTTCCCGTCCTTATTTGTGATGTTCTCATGCAAAGGCAGCACCTGGAAAACCCAGGAGGAAATAATCTAAAAATTCCTGCGCTGGGAGGGCTGGAAAGGATCCCGTGGACCCCAGGAGGAAATAATCCAAATATTCCTGCACTGGGAGGGCTGGAAAGGATCCCATGTCCTGCCAGAAACTGGGAAAATCGGGTCAGTAAAGCCAGAATTCCATAGAAAATCCAGGATGTGTTTGCTCAAAGTGTTAATAATTAATCAATTAATTAATTAACCAGATTTTCCCATTCCTCCTCAGATGAGGAGTTGGGAATGCGCTCGGCTTTATCCCGGAGCAATCCAACCTCGACATCCACACTGGGGGTTGGAATTCCTGTCCAGAGCTCACCTGGGGGTCAGGGCTGGAACGACGGAGCTGCCCCCAAACCCAACATTCCCCCGGAGCCCATCCCTCAGGGAATCCCCAGTTCCCAACATTTCCCTTGGCCCACTGATTTTTTCCCAATGAGTTGATTTTTTCCCCTTGGGTCAGTATTTTCCCCCTTTTCCAGGTGTTTTTCTCCTCCCTGCTTCCATTTTGGGATTTTTTGGGGTTGTTAAACCCATCAGTTCTGCCCCTGTGGCTCCGGGCCCTCTCCAGGAGCTCCGGGCTCCTTTGGGAAGCTCCAAGGCCAGGTTTGGAGGGTCAGGAGTGGAATCAGCCCTGGGACAGCGGCTCCAGGTCTGGAGGGGCAGGAAAAGGGGGGATTTGGGGATTTGGGGCACTCCCTGACCCCCCAGAGCAGCACTCGGAGCCGCCTCTGGTTCAGGACTCTGAGGAGCCATCCCTGGGAAATGATCCCAAAATTCCCTCCCTGTGGGAAGGCAACAGCAGGGGGCCCTGGGATGGGATCAATGGGATGGAATGGGATCCACATGGGGTGGAATCAATGGGATGGGACCCACGGGATCCATGGGATGGGATGGAATCAATGGAATGGGATGGGCCGGAATCAACAGGATGGGATCAATCGATCAATGGGATCAATGAGATGGATTCAGCGGGATGGGATAGAATGGGATGGGATGGGATCCATGGGATGGCATCAATGGGATGGGATCAATGGGATCAATGGGATGGAATGGAATGGGATTAAGTGAAATCAATGGGATGGGATGGGATCCATGGGACTCATGGGATGAGATCCATGGGATGGGATGGGATCGATCAATCAATCAATGGGATCCATGGGATGGGATGGGGATAAGATGGGATGGGATAGGATCCACGGGATGAGAACACGGGGACTAAGGGTTTTGGCTGTGGGAATTGCGCTGGGAATTCCCTGTCTGGGTGTTTGTTGGGATCTGCACCCCTGGAGGTTATTCCGAGGGACAAAGGGGTGACAAAATCCCTCTTTCCCAGCTTTTCCCACTGTCCAGGCAACAACCCCCCCAAATCCTGACCCTGAGCCGCCCCCCACTGCCAACACACATAAAACACCTCTCCCCTCCCAAAGCTTCGGCATTTTTGTCTGAATTAAATCAATTTAATTAAATTTTGTCTGAGGTGCTCGCGCAGCTCCTGGCAGTTCTCTGGGAGAAGCCAAAGCTGCTCCAAATTTGGTTCCACCCGAATTTGCCCGGCCCTGTTCCCTCCGTCTGGGACAGGGCCTGGAGGGGCAGAATGAGGGGAACCCAACAGGGTTTGGGCTTGGATTTGGGGACTTTTCCAGGTTTTCCATCCCCTGCCCCTCCTCATCTGTTTTTTCCCCTCCTCCTGGCAGCACAGCGCCTAGGACAGGAGAGGGAAAAGTAAAATAAAATAAATCCTAAAATGAAATAAACCCTAAAAATGAAAGAAATCCATCAAAGGCCATTAGGCGGAATTGCTCTGTGCAGACCTAATTGAGCACGAGGGATCTCTGGGACAGGCAGCGCTGTAAATCCTGATTTTACCAGCGGCTGGGGGCAGGAAAAGGGAGAAGAGAGGAGGAAAGGGGAGAGAGGGGAATGAAAACGGAAAAGGGGGAAGGAAAAGGGATGGGAGGAAGGGAAAGGGACAGAGGAAGGGAAAAGGGGGAATGAAAATGGTCTAGAGGGAAGGAAAAGGGACAGGAAGGAGGAAAAGGGAGAGGGGGGAAAGAAACCTGCAGAGGAAGGAAATAGGAAGGAAATAGGAGAGAGGGAAGGAAAAGGGATGGGGATGAAAGAAAAGTGAGAAGGGGAAGGAAAAGGAGATGGGGAAGAAAAAAGGGAAAAGGAGAGGGGAAGGAAAAGGGAGAGAGGGGAGAAGGAATGGAGGGGAGGAAAAGGTAGAGGGGAAAGGAAAAGGAGAGAGAGGAAGGAAAAGGGAAAGAAAAGAAGGGAAGGAAAAGGAGAGAGGGAAAGGAAAGGGAAACAGGGAAACGCAAAGGAAGAGGGGAAGGAAAGGCAGAGTGGGGAAGGAAAAGGAGTGGAGGGAAGAAAAAAGAGAAGGAGAAGGAGAAGGAGAAGGAGAAGGAGAAGGAGAAGGAGAAGGAGAAGGAGAAGGAGAAGGAGAAGGAGAAGGAGAAGGAGAAGGAGAAGGAGAAGGAGAAGGAGAAGGAGAAGGAGAAGGAGAAGGAGAAGGAGAAGGAGAAGGGAATTTTGCCGTTTTCGGGGCTCACTCGAGGCCCGGCGCTGCCCAGAAGGAGCCGAGCGCAGCATATGGCGCAGAGCGCCCGGCCGGGGGGGCACACCCCAACCCCCCCGGCCGGCGCTGCTGTAAGGAGCTATTTATTCCTCCCCCTGCAGATGTCCGTGAATGCGGCAGGAGCAGGGGGAGCAGATCTTTGGGCTCGGGGAGGGAGAAGCAGCGCTCCTTCCTTTTACCATGCTGTTGTCTGGCTTGATCTTGTCACTCCAAAGGGCCCCATTCAGAGGTATTCATGCATCTGCCTCGGGGGGACAATGGCAGCTCAGTTTATAAACTGTCTGTCCAGTTGCCTGCGGCCTTTAGTCCTTTTGTTTTCGCCCCTCTTAATAAACTTTTTGGGGGAGTTCATCAATACGCTTGAATAGCTGATGTTCTCATTCTCAGGGAGGGGAAGAACAGAAGGGCTCGGAGGAGTGGGGTGGGTGGGGTGGGTTTTTTTATTTTATTTTTAACAGAGGTGGGGGTGGCGGGGTTTTGCCCGTTAAAGGAGAAGCGAGGCTTGAAAAGCGTCGGAATAAACTGGTTTAAAAAAAAAACCCCAAAACAACAGCAACAAACCAAACCCACCCCCCCAAAAAATAAAATCGGAGTCCACCCCAAACAAACCCGCTACTGAAAAGGGACGGGGAAATGCGCAACATTTAATTGCCCCCCAAACCCCACCCCGCAGCAATTCTCGTCCCGCCGGCAGAATTGAGACGATCCCCGGCTAATTTTACAGCTCTGCAAATATTGCGGGCAGAGGGATTGGGATGGAATTTCGGAGAGCAGCCTCATTTCCAGGGGATTTGGGGCCGGGAGCCGCCTCTAACCTTTCCCCCTCCCGTTGCCCCTTCTCCCGGCACCCGCAGGAATCGGAGCCCCGGCGGATCCATCCCCCCCACGCCCCCAAATCCCCGCGAAGATCCCAAAGCCCCGAGTCCCCTCCGGAGCCCTCCCCTCGCCCGGCGCCTCCTTTGTAGCCGAGCCGGGGCAGGGGGGCCGCGGGGCCGCCCCCATTTCCAGGCACGGCCCCCTCCCCGTGCCGGCTCCCTCTGTCCTCCCTTGATTTCTCTTTTAAGGCGTTGATTTCCCTGGCAGCGCCTTTTCCATCCCCGCGGAGCCGCCTCGGAGCGGGGCCGAGCCGCCCCCTCGGCAGCGCTGCCTCCCCCGGGCAGCCCCCGGCGGCTCCCGCTCAGCGCTTCAAGGCCCTAATGAGTGTTGACAAGTTTAATGAGTTTGTTTTAAAGAGGAAAAAACTGGTCAAGTCGAGATTTCCGAGTCAAATCCATCAGGGGGATCTCATTGAAACCTCTCCCGGCGGCCGGGCCAGCGCGGGGGCAGCGCCCCAAAACCGGGCTGAGGCCGCCCCGGAGGGACCCCGAGGAGGAGGAGGAGGGAAAGGGGGAAACTCATCCCCACAAACTCCCCCAAATCCACCCCGGCGGCCGGAGGGGAGCGTCCAGCTCGGCCAGAACCTGGCGGAACCTCCTCCTTTTGGGGAGGAAATTTCATTAAAAGCGCCCGCTGTGCCCCCCCGCCCCCTTTTTCTCCCCCCACCCTTTTTCCCCGCGGTGTCGGCGGCTCCCCCCGTGCGCCGAGAGCCCCGCGGAGGTCACGGCGAGTCAGGCAGTCTGACTCGGTGAACTCTGAGCCGGGCGGCCGGGGGAGGGAGCGGAGGGGGGGGTTTCTCCTTTTTCAATTTCGCCACTTCCTAGGTCTCTCCATTGTTCCAATTCCAAACAGCTGCTGGTGCTAATCTTGCGCTTATTTGCAATGGGGGCAAAGGAAGAAATGCCCGCGCCCGGAGCGCGCCCGGATTGGCGCTGCCCGCGGAGCCCCGAGCCCGGCGGGGACCAGGGGACAAAGGAGAGCCCCGAAGCCGCTTTGCCTCGGAGCCCTTCGGGTCCCGCTCCATGGCACAGAAATCCGGGGCGCGCAGGTAGCGCCGCGCCCCTCCCAGCCGGATTTGGGGTTTTTTTTTAATTCTTCCCAAAGGTTAAACTCCTCCATCCTCTCGGAGTCTGGGGGGAAAAGCCGAGCAGGGAGCGAAAGGAGCGGCCACAAAAGCCCGGTTGGAGGCGAACCTGGGGAGCTGCGCCCGCCAGGGTTTGGCTCGAGCTCGCTCCGGAGGATTTTATTATTTTTAAGCCGTTATTAAGAGGGGATGGAGAAAATTAAAGGGCTGCGGGAACCTCGTGCCAGAGGAACCGTCCCGCTGGCACGTGTGGAGGTGGGGGAGCTCTGCCCCGCTCGGCCGGCGGGAGATCCTCTTTAACTCATTTATTGCCCTAATTAACAGGGCCAGGGGGTGCCGCGAAACGATTCCAGGCCCCCGGGCGCCCCGAGGGAGGGCAGGGACCCACCCCTGACCGGCAGAACCCCCCAGGAACCCAAAGCTCTGCCAAGAACCTTCCAAGCCGGACTCCCCAAATTGCCGGGCTGGCCCCACGCGTGTCGGGGCCGGTTTTTGGGGGGGTTCTTGGCGCGCCCATCAGCCGCGGCCGGTCGTGCCTGGCCCGCAGCCTCTCGGGGCCTTTATTGGTTTACCGAGGTGTTAATCCCCTCACAATCGAGTTGTCTGACCACGGAGCCCCGTCTCTATTCTTGTTTACATCTAATTACGGCACTGGAACGCCACTTCCCTTCCCACCCTCCCTCTGCTCGCCACATTCCAGCCCCAGCTCCCGTTCCAGCCCTCTCCGGCAGGTAAAGCTCCCCCAGGAAGAGAATTCCGGCCGCCTGCAATTCCCGAGGGCTGGACAAGGGGAGTCTGGCAAAGCACGAAGGGGTTGGGGCACCCCAAAAACTTCTCGGCACCCCCCGGCCGAGGCGGGTTTGGGAGCAGCCCGGAGCTCCCCGTCCCGGTGTCAGCGGCATCTCCGAGCTCCCCTGGATGCAATTAATTCAATTAGAGCCCGTCACCCCAGGAAACGGCCGGAGATGCGGCCCGGGAGCCGCGCTAACAAAGGGCTTTTGAGCGCGGGGAGCCCCCGGCCCCGCGTGTCCCCCCCGTGTCCCCTCGGCCCCGCGTGTCCCCCCCGTGTCCCCCCGGCCCCGCGTGTCCCCCCCGTGTCCCCTCGGCCCCGCGTGTCCCCGCACCGGCGGCTCCGGGGTTAAACCCGCAGCGAGCCGCGCGCCTTGGCTGCGATAGCGTCTCAGCCCTGGGGCCATTCCTCTAAATCAATTTTCAAAACAATCAGTTTAGGGGCTTTTAATTAAGCTTTAAACCGGCGGTTAAAAATAGCAGTTTACTTCTTTGGGATGCAAACGAGGCGAGCGTAAAAATAAATCAGAGAGACGGGGCCCGCTGCCTTTTGGGATTCGGGGAGACGCAGATTAAACACGTCCCAAGATTACAAGGATTTTTTTTTCCCTTTTTTCCCCCCTCTTTTCTTTTAACACTTATTCTGTCTCGCAGCAGCTGCTCTTTCCCTGCCGGGCACCGAACTGGCCGCGGCACCGGGAACGCGGCGGCTTTTCCCAAAGCAAAGGTGGAACGACCGAAGGATTCCCCAGCCCGACCCCGGCTCAGCCTCCCGCTGCCAGCAGCAGGTTCATCACCTTCCCCTGCACATCATGAAACGCAAATGATATTTTAAATAAAAATAAAAAGATTTAAAAACTCGACTCTCCGGTTTATGGCAAGGAGGAAAATCCTTTTGGCGAGCGCCGCAAACTCAGCCCGCGCCTCGTCTGGACGAATTTGGGTTAAAAAGCCGAATTTCGGCTCCTTTGTGGTTTCCGAGCGGATCCTCCAGGTTCTGCCCACCTCCCCAGCCGCCTCTCCCTTTGGGACTTTCCTGCTCGCGGGGCCCGGCTCCGGCACCTTTAAATCCCTTAAGCCGGAGCGGGTTTGGGGCTCCTGAACCGGCAGCGGCTGAACGGCCGCTTCTCGCCCCAAAACCGGCTCTTTGAAGGCACCGCGTTGATTAAAGAGTAATTAAGGCGGCGGGACGCCTCGGGGCGGATTTCTCGGCAGGTGACCCCGGGCGGTGCCGGGGCCGCTCCGGGCCGGGCTCGGCCCGTTCGGGAGCAGCGCTGTGGGGTGTCCCCTGCTCCCCCCGGCCCCACGGCGGCCCTCGGCCCTTCCTCACCTCCGGAGCCCCAAACCCCCGCCGCTCCTGCGGAGGCCCCGCGGCCGAGACCTTGACCCGGCTCGGGGACAAAACCAGGGGCCGGCAGCGCCCCGGCAGCGAGGGCTGGGACGGAGATTTCCCCCAGTCCCCCCAGATTTTGGGGTGAGCTTCTTTTGGGGGTACAACAGGCGCAGGGCGGCGGGGTGAGGACCCCCCGCGTCCCCAGGGAGCGCGGTTTGGGGTGTTTTCCTCCTTTTCCCCCTCTCTCCCAGCGGGAGGAAAGCGCCAAACTCCCCGTGGGGACGGGTGGAGAAGACCTTTGAAAAAATTTAAACGGGACAAAAAAAAACCACCACGCGAGGCAAAACCAGGAAAATATAAAAAAAAAATCTGAACGGGGCGTGGGAGACAGAGCGGGATGGGGAGCGAGAAAAACCTTTTCCCGATGGATCCGTCCCTCCCCAGCCTCTCTCCCGTCCCTTCCGCGCTACTTTCAGGCACTTTCCGCCGCTTTTTTCCGCCGCCGCTTCCCCGAGCATCCTCCCCCCGCTCCCGGAGCTCCTTCCCCCCTCCCCTTCAGATCTCAGCGTGTTTGCTCTTGACTTCATCCACTAAGTCAATAGTTTGGAGATGCCCTCATCCTCAGAGGCCCGAGCCCCCCGTGTCCCCTCCCTGTTTTCTGCGGCGGATAATGGCAGCCTTTTGTCGTGTAATCAAGCTCCCGAGGGGTTGGGAGACAGATATAGATTCTTGGCATTTGTCGGTGAAAATGAAAGCTGGATTAGGCAGAGGCGGCTGCACACTCCATGGTAAAGGACAACAACTATTCCCCCATTGAAAGTCCCATTCTGGTTTGGTTATTTTATCTCTAAAAGTTGTTTGTATTTCTAAAGTGGCCATTGAGGCACTTAGAAAGTGTAGCAAGCTGTAAAGCCGCGCTCGCCCTCAAAGGCGGGCGCACAAAAAGGACTCGGGGTTAAGGGGAGAGAAAACAGAGCGCGGGGAGAGAAAAAAAAAAATACCCGAGGAAAAAGAAAAAAAAAAATCGGGGGGAGAGAGGAGGGGGCGGCAAAAAGAGTTTAAAAAAAAAATCGAATTCGACCGGGGGAAAGTTTAAAATCGCCGAGAGAACTCGCGGAGCTCCAGAGGAGCGCGGCTGAGGCGCTGCTTTTCCCCTTCTCGGGCGGGCAGAGGGGAAAAATCACCCCGAGATTTGGGGTTCCCCCGGGCCCGGGGGTGATTTCTGCTCCCGGCCGCTGAGCCCCGGGCCCGGCGCGCTCCCAGCTCGGCGCTGCGTTTGTTTTATCCCTCGGGATCGCTCCCAGCCGAGGAATCCCCGCTGTATTCCCGGGCAGAGCTTGGCCGAGCCGGGCAGACACTGGGGAATTTCTCCCTCTCTGCTCCGTGAACCTGCGGGAGGTTTTCCCTGGGGAATCGCGGGGGTTCGGGGGGTATTTTATATAATTTCCCCCCCCCCCCAAAAAAAACCCCATCCCTTGGGTTTCGCCACCCGAGGCTGCGTCTTCTCCTCCTCCTTCCAACCCCCCCGCGGGGAATTTGGGATGGCAAAATCCCGCCCGGTTCGGTTTGTGTTTATTTAAACGACAACCAAGAAAAAACCGCAGAAAAAAACCAACAAACCGGCCAAACAACCCGTTTGTCAAAGCCCGCAAACTTTCCTCCTCCTTTTGCCTGAAGTTTTCGGGCGTGGAAATCGCCGCGATCCCGCTGCGAGCACAGCGAGCCCCGCGCGGGGGAGGGTTTGGGGCTGGAAGGAGATTAAGGGGGAAAAAAAAACTCCGGGAAAAAAAAAATATCAACGGAGCAACCAGGTACAACCCAAATATCCGCATTCCAGGGAAGGAAAGGGGGGGAGGAAGCTTCAAATAGCTCAATTTGCTGCTTTTTAGCATCAAACAGCATCATCTGCGGGAGTGGGGAAGGAATTTCAAAATAATTAAGTCGCCGCACGGGGGAAAAAAAAAAAATCCAATCGCGGATCCCTCTGGAAAAGGCCGGCCTGGCGCTGAACGCGAGATAAACATTTATAAATAAACAGAAATATTCCTTTAAAAGCAGCAGCGGCCGCCGCTCCCGGCTCATTCAGGGCCCTGCAGGGGTTGGGGGTCACTAACTGGAGCCCCCCCGGCCCGTTCGGGGCAGCGGCGCTTTCCTGTCCCGACCCCACGTGCCCGAGTTAAACATCGCCGGATGTCCCCAGATGTCCCCGAATGTCCCCCGACACCGAGGTGTCCCCTGCAGCCCCGGCCGCTCCTGCCCGCCTTTCCACACCCCGAATTAATGGCAGCAAAGCAAACCCGGGGCTCTGCGCGGGGAAAACCCCAAATCCTGCCCCAAATCCTGCCCCAAGTCCTGCCCCAAATCCTGCCCTAAATCCTGCCCCAAATCCTGCCCTAAATCCTGCCCCAAATCCTGCCCCAAATCCTGCCCCAAATCCTGCCCCAAATCCTGCCCCAAGTCCTGCCCCAAATCCTGCCCCAAGTCCTGCCCCAAGTCCTGCCCCAAATCCTGCCCCAAGTCCTGCCCCAAACCCTGCCGGTCCCCGCGGTCTTGGGGAAGTTTTTCCCGGCTGGTTCTGGGATCTTGCTCCCAGCCCTGAGCCGGCCCGGACCCAGCCCGGTGCTCTCGGCTCCTCTCCGAAAGCGCCTTCTGGAATCAACTTTCCTGCCTTAATTCCCAATAAAAATGCAAATCGACGCGTCCCGGCCACGGGAATAAAAAGAAATGAAAGAAATGAAAGCAATGAGAAGTGCCGGGCTGGCGCTGCCGAGCCGGGAGAGGGGCAGCGCCGGGTTCCCCATTCGCTTGGAAAACGGGAAAATCGCTTTTTTTTCCTTTTTTTCCCCCTCGAGTCTGGGCCCGGCGCTCGCAGAGCTGTCCCCACCCCCGCCCCTCTCCCGGAGATGTCCCCGGGTCCCTTTGATCCCGGGGCCGCGGACAAAGGCGGCTCTGAGGGTCGGGGCCGGGGCTCCCCCCGGTGCCCGGGGTCAGCCAGGGGCTCCTTCCAATTTTAGCAACAAAAAACCTCCCGAGGGGAGCGCGGTGAAAACCAAGAAGGGAAATTCCTTTTCCTTTTCCTTTTCCTTTTCCTTTTCCTTTTCCTTTTCCTTTTCCTTTTCCTTTTCCTTTTCCTTTTCCTTTTCCTTTTCCTCCTCTCCCTCTCCCTCTCCCTCTCCCTCTCTCTCCCTCGGCAGGCGCAGGCCCGGGCCAGGGCAGGGGGAAAACAGCGTGAGGTGCCCGGAGCCCTCGGAAACATCCCCGGGGCGGGAGAGAGTCCTTTGGGATCCGGGAGCCCTTTGGGATCAGGGAGCCCTTTGGGATCCGGGAGCCCTTTGGGATCAGGGAGAGTCCTTTGGGATCAGGGAGCTGCCCCAAAGGAGAATCCCTCCGTGGGACACAGGAGGATCCTTTCGGGGCAAAGGAGGAGCCCTCAGTGGGGTGAGAGAACATCAACTTATGGGGCAGCAGAACATCGCCCAGTGGGGCAGGGGACAGCCCGTAGGGGCAGAGAACACAGCTTTATGGGACAGGGGACACCCCGATATGGGGCAGGGGACAGTCCTCTCTTAATGGGACATGAGACACCTCTCCATAGGGCAACAGACACCCCAATATGGGGCCGGGGAAAGCCCAGTATGGGGCAGGGGACGTCTCTCTTTCTGTGGGGTTGGGGACACTCCCTGTGGGACAGGGGACAGTCCCTGTGGGACAGGGGACACTCCCTGTAGGACAGGGGACACGCCCTATGGGACAGGGGACATTCCTTGTGGAGCAGGGGACACCCCTTATAGGACAGGGGACACTCCCTGTGGGGCAGGGGACATTCCCTATGGGACAGGGGACACTCCCTGTAGGACAGGGGACACTCCCTGTGGGACAGGGGACACTCCCTGTGGGACAGGGGACACTCCCTGTGGGGCAGGGGACATTCCCTATGGGACAGGGGACACTCCCTGTGGGACAGGGGACACTCCCTGTGGGGCAGGGGACACCCCCTTGCCCCCCGCCCCCCGGAACCGCAGCTTTCCCTCGGTCCCCCAGTTCCCCTGGGGGTCGCAGGTGGGGGCGGGGACATCCCTGGGCTGTGACATTCCCACATCCAGCCCATCCCCCTCCCCCGAGGAAATCCTGCCTGCTGGTTTGGGAATTCTTTCCCAACATTTCCCTGGAAAAAGCCACGCTCTGAAAATGCCCAGCAGCCCAAAAATCTCTCTGGATTCCATCAGCCAGAGATCCCTGCCCGGCCGCGCCCGACCACGCCCTGTCCGGCCCGGCCACGCCCTGCCCGAACACGCCCTGCCCGGCCACGCCCTGCCACTCCTGGCCACGCCCGGCCACGCCCTGCCCGGCCCCAGAGAAGCGGAGATGCAGAATTGCCAAATGATATTCCCAATGATATTCCAAATGATTTCCTAAATGATATCCTAAATGCTATCCCAAATTATATTCCCAACGATGTCCCAAATGATGTTCCAAATGATATTCCAAGTGATACCCCAAATGATATCCCAAATGATATTCCCCATGACATTCCAATGATGTTCCCAATGATATCCCAAATTATAGTCCCAAAGATATTCTGAATTATACTCCAAACGATACTCCCAATGACATCCCAAATGACATCCCACTGCCATTCCCAGTCCATTCCCGGTGCCATTTCCGATCCCATTCCCGATCCCATTCCCGTGCCGTTCCCGTGGCTGGGCCGTCCCCGGACCCGCGGTGTTCCCGGAGCCGGGCGCGGGCGGAGCGGGGTCCCGGAGAGGCGCGGCCGCTAATGAGGGCCCGGTCGCTAATGAGGGCGCGGCCGCTAATGAGGGCCCGGCCGCTAATGAGGGCCTGGCGCTGTCAGTGCTGAAGTCGCTTTGTGCTCCCGATAAGGGATCAAAGGCTCCGAGCGGCTCCATTTCCTGCGCCGCTCCTTCTCCTCCTCACCCGCTCCCTCTTTCCCTTGCTTTGGGGTTTGGGTTCAGTTCCCCTCTCGCTCTCCCCTTCCCAGACCCTCCCAAAGGGATGCAGCTCCCCTGAGGGGTTCCATACCCCCCCTGAGGAGCTTCAAACCCCCTCCAAATGGCTGCGGCTCTCTTCGAGGAGCCCCAAACCCTCCCCAAGGAACCCCAAACCCTCCCCGAGGAGCCCCAAAGCCCTGCCGAGGGGTTGCAGCTTCTCCTGAGGAATTCCATACCTACTCTAAGGATCTCAAATCCCCCTCCAAGGGGATGCAGCTCCCTTCGAGGGGTCCCAAACTCCCTCCGAGGAGCTCCAAACCCCATTCGAGAAGTTCCAAACCCCATTCGAGAAGTTCCAAACCCTCCCCAAGAAGTGCCAAACTCTCCCTTAGGAGCTCCAAACTCCCTCTAAAGGGATGCAGCTCCTCTCGAAAAGCTCCAAACCCTCCTCGAGCATCTCCAAACCCTCCTCGAGGAGCTCCAAACCCCTGCCAAGGGGATGCAGCTTCCCCTGAGGGGTTCCATACCCGCTCTGAGGAGCTCCAAAGTCCCTCCAAAGGGATGCAGCTCCCTTGGAGGAGCTCCAAACCCTCCCCGAGGAGCCCCAAACCCTCTCCAAGGAGCTCCAAACCCACCTGTCCCTCCCAACACCCCCGAGGGCCGTTCAAGTGCACGGGTCAGTCCCAGACGGTGCCCCCAAATTATCACCACTATCATCATCACCATCACCATCCTCATCCTCATCACCATCCTCATCCGCATCACCGTCATCCCCGCGCCTCCCAAACCCGGCTCCCGCCCTCCCCGCGCCCCCTCGGCCCTTCCTTCCCCCCTTGTCCCCAACTCCGGGTGACAAATGTCTTTATAAACCGGCATTAGTGACATCCCGCTCCTTTTGTGGCGCGGCCCCGCCGAGCGCCGGCCTTGGGATGAGCCGGGAATGAGGAGGAGGAGGAGGAGGAGGAGGAGGAGGAGGAGGAGGGTTTTTGGGAGGGGGATACCCCGGCCCTCCTCCCCCGGCAAAGGCGCAGCCCCATCCCGAGCTCTGCTCCCTCCCGGAGCTGCACCTGCGCTTCCCAACTCCTCCGCTGCAGCTTTTCCCCGGGCTGAGGGGGAGCAGGGCAGGAGGAGCCCCCAAACCCCAATTCTGGGGGTCTGGCTCCTGCGCTGCCCCCTCGGAGCTCCCGGGGCTCCACGGCTCCTCTCCTGAGCCCTCCAGCATCTCCTCAGCCCCCCAAAACCCCAGAGCCCAAACCAGGCCGAAGTCCCGATTTAATAAAACACAAAATAGAAACCATTAAAAGGGCGGCTAAAACCGCGTGGGGACGAGGAGAGAAAAGCGGCAGATGATTGAAACTGGCGTTTTTTCTTTTTTCTCCCACTTCTTTTTAAGAATAATGCCCATAAATACGGAATATCTGCAAAGCCCAGGTCTGCAGAGGGGCCTCGAGTCCCCTTTTTTTATTATTATTATTATTTTCCCTTTTGTGGCAAACGCAATTTCCCCCAAGATCCTTCACCCTAATGCCGGGGTAAGTCCCTCCCCGCTCTTATATGTGCTTTAAAACCCTGCCGCGGAAATTCCCCTGAAAAAAAAAATTTGGAAAAAAAGCTTCTCGTGGGGGTGGAATTTGGGGGCTGGGGGGGTGCGAAGCGGCGGCGGGGGAGGGGGAGGAATGGGGAGGTTAATCCGGGTTTAACGCCGCGATGCAGTCGCAGGACCAGGGCTCGGCTGATTGTGTTATCTCTCCCCAACATTTGGGTCTCCCATATTTCACCCAGCCAAATAGCTGCGAGGGAAAAGTGCGTATGGAGGCACTCCTGACGCCTCAGGAAAATATGTTATTAATATCTAAATAACTTCCCAATACTGTCTCTAAATCTCCCCTTCGCCACTCCAGATGATGAATTCGTTTGAAGTGTTCTCCCGTCTCATCTTCCCTCTCTCTCTCTCCCTCCTTTTTTTTTTTTCATTTTTTTTTTATTCCATACCCAGGCTTATTTCAAACTGGTAAATATCTAATTCCTTTAACCACGCTGCAGACACGTCTCTCCGCTCTCCCGCGCGCAATTCCCGCTTGGAAAAGATCCTCGGCGGGAGAGCGAGACCCGGCCCGGCCTCGAGCTGCTCCTTCGGAGGATTTCGGGTTAAAAGCGGCGTTTGTTTGGGGGGATCTGTTTGTTTGCGGCAGCCCCCGGTCCGCGCCTTTCCCTCGCAGCCTTTCCTGCCTTAATTCCGCCTCTGCCCGCCCAATTAGGGCCCAAACACGGGATTAGGGCGAGACCTCCCCTCTTCCTTCCTGCGCTGCTCTATCGCGGCTCCATCTCCCCTCTTCGCCCCAAATCTGCTTCCTACCCGCCCTGGGTAATGAAATCACCTCCAAGTTCCACATTAAAACGTCTCCGCCGCGTTTCCTCTCCCGTCCGGGGCTCCCCACCTGCCTCTGATCCCGACATTTCCCTTCCCCTCCCCCGCTCCGGCCGGAGCCTTTCCCTCTCCCCCAGGGACGGGAGGAATCCCCAGCGCGGGCAGGGCGCGGATCTCGGGCATCTCCGCGATCCTCCTGCGCTCCCTCCCGCGCACCCGAGCCCCGCTCGCCGCATCCTTGTCTCAAGTTTGTTTTTTCAAACGCCTCGTGTTCGATTATTCTCGTTATTCCCCTCTCCAGCCTTATCTCTCCTCCTCTCTTCTCTCCTCCCCGTCACACTCGATTTAGGCAGGAGTTTATCTTGCGAACATTTGCCGACTTTGTTTATGTAGCCCAGGTTCTCGTTCCCAAAAGCCACTGTTTGCCTTTGTAATTGTTATCTGTGTTTATTGTTGTACCTCATTTGTCTCAGCTTTTTTTGTGACATGTAAGCTCCGTGTGCGCCCGCATCCAGCCCCCCTCCTCCCTCTCCCTTCTCCCTCTATTTTTTTTTTTATATTCCTCGTTCCCTCTCTTCTCTCTCGGCCTGAAATATGCACAGAATAACTCAGCCTAAAGCCAATGAATTGCTTGACACCTCCCTATCTCTTCTCCTGCCCCCCATTATTAGAGCTGATCCCGCTCGCAACACTCACAAATCCCGCCTGGGCTCTGTTTGATTAGATTGCCAACCTTTGGTAATCCCTTGATTTGATGAAGTGTCTGCTCGCGGGGCCCCCCCGCGCTTCTAAACACACATTTACAGAGGAGCCGCGTGTTGATTTTTAAACCCGCGCCGATTGTTTGCTGATAAATCGGCCCCGCAGCCGCGCTCCGCTCTCGGCCGGCCGGGGAACAAAGCCCCTGCCCAGGTGTGGGGGTCCCCTTCTCCCCCCGCTGCCCGCGGGCTCCCTCAGAGCGGCCGGGACCCCCCAAAATCCGCCCCTCGGTTCGCTGCGGCCCCCCAAAAACACGGCGGGAGCAGCGCTGGGAGTTCCCGGCTGGAATTGTCCCTGTCCCCCCTCCCGCACTGTCCCCAGCGCCAGGGGACCCCGAGCGCGCCGCTCTCCCCCCAAACCTGAACCCCGATCCTGCCCCCCAAAAACCTGAACCCCGATCATGCTCCCCAAAACCTGAACCCCGATCCTGCCCCCCAAACCTGAACCCCGATCCTGCCCTTCTCCATCTTTCCCCCCAAAACCTGAACCCTGATCCTGCCCTTCTCCATCTTTCCCCCCAAAACCTGAACCCCGATCCTGCCCTTCTCCATCTTTCCCCCCAAAACCTGAACCCCGATCCTGCCCTTCTCCATCTTTCCCCCCAAAACCTGAACCCCGATCCTGCCCTTCTCCATCTTTCACCCCAGAACCTCAACCCCCATCCTTCTGCTCTCCATCTTTCCCCCAAACCTGAACCCCGACCCCGCCCCTCTCCATCTTTCCCCCCAAAATCAGCCGAGGGCACAGAGTGGGGGGGCACAAAGCGGAGTCCCCAAAACCCCTCGTCCCCACCCCAAAGGCCGGGCCCGGGGGTCCCCGCGGGGACAGCGCCGCCCGTGCCCGCTGCTGCCCGGGGGGGACACGCTCGGGCTCGGGGGGACACCCCCGGAACCCCTCCGGCTCTGGCCTCAGTGAATTCCCTCCCCATCGACCCCCGAGCGGCGCCCCCCGAAATTTGGGGTGGGGGGTCCCCAAATTCACACTCCCCAGCGAGGGAGAGAGCGGCGCCTCCGCCCCCCCATCAATAACAACAACCCCCAAATCAGAATTCCAATCACAGCAATAAATAGCGACAACATCTCCCTCTTAACAAGGAGATAGATAGATAGATATAAATAAAATAAACATATATTTAAAAAAAATAATAGGAAAAAAAAAAAAAAAAGCCCAAGTGAAGGCTCATGAATATCCGCCCAGGGCTAGCTGGAGTGAGCCGTTTAAAGATGAAAGTGCAAAGAAATAAAGGCTCAATTTAATCTGCCTTAAAACCCTTCAACTTAACGTTTGTGCTGGGAACTCAGAGAGTGAGTACTGATTGGGGATAAATACATTTCTTAGCATGCCTTGGAGCTATTACACCCTTCTCCAACACAGCTCCCTATTCAACAGCCACAGTTTTCATTACCAGCTCTAATAAGTCTTAACATTATTAAATGCCAAGCAGACGATAGAAAGAAACAGGCGCAGGGTGGAAGCTTTCTTTCCCACTTAAAAAGAGAGAGCATTTAGGGCTGTCTTCCCCCGGCTCCCCGCGAGGAGAACCCGCCACGGAGCGTTTGGCAGCGCCGGAATTAAAAAAAAAAAAAAAAATAACAGAGAGAGATTTAAAAAAAAAAAGCAAACCCAAAGTTGGGGTTTTTTCTTTTTTTCACTTTTTCGCCCCGCAGCTCTCCGGGGGAGAAGTCGCGTTGGGTGCAGAAATTGATAAAAAAAAAAAAATAAATTCCATCCCTGCCTCAACCAGTGCGAGGTTCTAGTGAAAATTGAGTGGAGGGAAAGAGGGCACCGAAGAGATTTTATTGGTGAAATCGCGTTGTTTTCCTGCAGGAATTGCGGGGTTTTTTCCAGCAGGAATTGCGGGGGTTTTTTTCCCAGCAAAATTCAGGTTTGTTTTATTTCCCCGAGCAGAAATCGCGGCGTTTTCCAGCGCGCAGCCGCCGCCCGCCAGTGTTTTACAAGCGGGATCATCAATTATCTTAATTGGGGCCATTAAAACTTTCCCAGGCGTTAAAACCCGCCCGGGCAGCGGGAAATTCGGAATTTTGGACGCTCCTTTTGGAGCCGCGGCTTTGGAGATGAGCAGGACCCTCCAAAAAAAACCCCCCGAATTCCCGTGGAGGTGTTTTTTGGGGGGTAATTTCACCTCGGCGCGACGGCGGGGGCGGTGATTAAATAAAAAACCCCAAAACCTGGGAATTGCGGAAAAATTGGGATTTCTCCGCGGGGCCGGGGGAGATTGTGCGCGCTCGGAGGGAGCGCGGCGCTCCACAGGCTCCGGCCGCGGGAATTTGCCCAAATTAGCCCCCTTTCATCCAGGAACGGGGGTCGTGTTTGATTTGTCCGCGGCCTCACCCATGAAGGCAGGAGGGAGCGTTTTGTTTTGCCTCTTGACACGCACTTCTCGCCCGCTAATCAGGGATAAAAAGCTCCCCGTTCCTTCATTCTTTTTTTTTTTTTTTCTTTTTTTTTTAAATTTTTTTTTCGGTCTATTCTTTGGGGGGTGACGAGGACTGGGAAAAACGCGAGGACGGGAGGGGGAAAAAAAATAAACCACACCAAAAAACCCACCCAAAACCAAACCCAACCCGCGCTTTCAAAAATAAAGATATTTTTTCCGAGCGGCCAGCCTGGTTGAAAACACAACAGAAAACACAACTCAACCTCCCCCCACCCCAATCTCTTTTTTGTCCCCCCTCCTTTAATAAAATTAAAAACACCCCGAAAGTGAGCGGGGGCAGCTCCTGGCCGACACAAAGGCCCCGGGTTGCAAATGAGCATCGCCCCTCTCCCAAATCACAGCAACATTTTGCAGCGTCCAACGGCTCTGCCTTTCTGCAGCAGCCGCTCCGATAATATTACAAAACTATCTAACAGCAGGGAGTTTTGAATAATTTATCTCCCTTTCTTCCCGTCCTCGGCCCTTTGTCCAAAAGTTTTTCTCCTCCTCGCGGAATTTTGAATGAGAATGGACGCGCCCTCCCTCCCCCATCCCTTTACTCCATTTTTTAAGGCAGCCTCGGGTTTTTCCCCCTTTTCCCCCCCTTGGCTTTTTTTTTTTTTTTTTCTTTTTTTTTTTTTTTCCCTTTACCCCCTATTTTTTTTTTTTTTCTCCGCTGTTTGCTTTTGTGGTCGGGAATCTTTTCCTTAAAGAGCCTCAATAGACTCGAAGGTCTTTGTAAAGTGAAGTTCATCTTCAAGGTTGGGAAAAGAGGGAGGAAAAAAAAAAAAAAAGATCGTATCCTTTAAAAATAAAATAAAATATTAAATAAAATTAAACAAAATAAAAATAAATAAAAATAAAATAAAAATAAATAATAAAATAATAATAAAATAGAATAAAATAAAATAAAAAATAAAATAAAATAAATAACCCCTTTTTTTGTGCACCTTCATTTCCAGCTCCCGTGATGGGAGCTCGAGGGAACCTTTTCTGCCCCAAAATTTCCCCCACGTCTCCCTTGTCCCAAATTGGGGGAAATTCGGGAGGGACGGGGGCAGTTTGTGCGCGATTCCCGCGGGGGCTGGGGGAGAATCCCGCTCACCCCGACAGCCACAAAACCCCCGAAATTCCAACTCCGGCCTCGCTTTGCACCGAGTCGGGAGAAAACCAGCAAATCCCAACTCCCCGCGCTCCGGGACTCCCCAAATCGCCGGTTTCTCCCCCAAAAGCCGCCGAGCTCTGCTCGTTCTGTGCCCAAACCGAGCGGCTCCGAGCGCCTTCCCCGAGGAATCTGCGGGATGCTCCCTCAAAATTCCACCTTTTGTTAAAATTTTGTTTTTCCTTTTGGAATCAGGGCGCTGCCCGCGGTCCAATTCCCGCAGTCCCGGCTGGGAGAAGTGGGAATTTTCCAAGGCCGGTTTTGGGAGGTGATGACAGAGCGCGGCCCCGAGCCCGGCCCGGCAGCGCCGCGAGGCTTCCCCGGGACCATTCCCCGGGATCATTCCCCCGGATCACTGCCAGGGATCATTCCCCCGGATCACTGCCAGGGATCATTTCCCGGGATCTTTTTTCCCGGGCCATCTCTCCCGGGCCGCTCGGGGCCCCCCGGTGTCCCCGCGGCGCTGGCGGCTCCCGTCCCTAATTGATATTGATCGGCGCCATCGGTCACCTGTCAGCCCCGGGTCCAGGGGACCACTTAGGCGGCGGCAGCGAAATCTGTTTAACAAATTCATTTACGGCCTCCGAGGTGCCTCTCCCCCCTCCGGCCATTCCCGGCCCTTTTTTTTTTTTTTTTATGGATAATTGATCCCGAGCAAAACGCACCGACAGCGCTTCCACCTCGTGCCAGCGCCGCTCCCGGCGGGGAGGGTTTTTTCTTTTTTTCCTTTTTTTTGGGAAACCGCAAAGCGAGCGGCTCTGGAGCCACCCCCGGCGGGCAGGGCCGTGTCCCCGATGTCCCCGGTGTCCCCCCCGGCGCGGCGCGGCGACCCGCCGTACCTTTGTCGCCCAGGATGCCGTCGATGCTGTGCTTGGCCTTCTTGTCGCCGTCCTCCTCCTTCTTGTCGCAGTCCTCGTCCTCCTCCTTCTTGCCGAATTTGATGCGGAGCACGCGGCTAATCGAACTCACTAAACCTCGGACAGTGAAAGGCAGGAAGGCGAGTATAAGCTGCCTGGGGAGAGCGGCTCCCCCGGGAACGCTCCTCCCGTGGGGATGCACCTGCCGGGGCTCCCGGCCCCCCGAAGTGCCCGGTGGGATGGGCCGGGATCACACCGAGATGGCCCAACAGGCCGGGACGGGCACGGGCCCACGGTCACCCGCGCTCTGTCACCGGGGAAAGCGCCACAAGCCCCAAATTCCCCCAATTCCCGAGTTCCCCGCAGCTCCCACAGCCGGGATGGAGCTCCGGGCCTGCTCTGGCCCTACAGAGCCGCCCCAAACCCACCGGGACCTCCCAGACCCCCGACACATCCCTGCGGACCCCAAACACATCCCTGCGGACCCCCGACACATCCCTGCGGACCCCCGACACATCCCTGCGGACCCCCGACACATCCCTGCGGACCCCCGACACATCCCTGCAGGCCGGGCTTTGGGATCCAGCCCCGCTCCCCATGGATCTCGGAGTCTCCTGGATCTCATGGGTCTACCATGGATCTTTGGGTATCCGATGGATCTCTGGACCTCATAGATCTCTGATGATCTCTGGATTTCATGGATCCCTCGGGATCTCTGGATCCCATGGATCCCTGCCCTATGGGGACGTTGCTGCGCAGCCCCCACAGCGCAGATCCCAGCGGGACAAGCTGAGCTCCCCTTTCCCCCCGGATTTGGGGCTCCTCCGGGGGTCTCCCCCTGCCGCAGCAGCCCCCGGCTTTCAGGGAGCTGGAGAAGTTGGCAGAAGGCCTTTGTTTGTGCTCGGTTCTGCAGCAGCCAGGGCACAAATCCCCGCAGATCCGGGGTTTGCTGGGTGGGATTCCCCGCCTCCATCCCAGCGGAGCCGGGAGCGTGTTTGGATCCTCGGGAGAACCTTTCCCGTGGGATCGTCCCGCGGGGCCGGCGGGGGTGGCCAAGCTGCCTTCTCACCTGAGGGCACCGTGCTGCGGTCGCAGTGGCCGTCCTTGAGCAGCCGGTCCCGGATCTCCCAGCTGAACATCCCGGGGTTCTCCCGCTTGTATTCCTCGATTTTCTTCTCCACGTCGGGAGTCGCGACCTGCTTTTGTGACCAAGGGGCGCCGGGGTGTCCCCGCGGGGGCGGACGGACGGGAGAGGAAGGGAGAGGAGAGGGAAAAGCAATTTTAATTCAAAAGAATTGAATTCCTGCCCTACCCGGCCTGGCCGCGGGGTTCGCGGTGGAAAATTGGGATTGGGAGTGCGGAAAGGAAGGAAAAAAAGCTGGGAAAAGGCTCTGCTCCCCCAAATCCTAACAGCGGGGGCTCTGGGGGCCGGGAGAGCCGGCGGGGTGGGAATACCGTGAGCTCCGGTGCAGGGGACACTTTTTGGGGTGCTTACGGACCCCCAGGGATTCCCTATTCCCGAACAATCCCGGATTCCCCGCACCCAGCGGGGCCGCTCCAGCGCGCACCACTTGTTGCACGTGGAGGGGACAAAAAAGAATCCGCTTTAACCCATCCATCACCTCCAGCTCGGGCCCCGCTTTTGCCCCGTCAGAGGCCGAAAATCGCAGCTTTATTAAAACCCTTTC
Organism: Sylvia atricapilla; assembly: GCF_009819655.1. Classification (NCBI taxonomy): domain Eukaryota; kingdom Metazoa; phylum Chordata; class Aves; order Passeriformes; family Sylviidae; genus Sylvia; species Sylvia atricapilla. Next base: position 6,471,521 of record NC_089161.1, read on the forward strand.
CCCGCCAAAAAGAAAAAAAAAATCCCAAAACCAGCTTGGAAAACTCGTGATGCCCTCCAAAAAAAAACCCCCCAAAGCGGCGGGATTTGGGGGCGCGGTGCCCGCAGCGCACTCACCCTGGGCTTGCTGCCGCCGATGGCCCCGGGCCGGATGGATCCCGTCTCCTGGTAGCGGCAGAGGATTTTGGAGACGCAGCCGTGGGACACGCGCAGCTGCCGGGAGATCACGCAGGGCCGGATGCCGTGATGCGCCATCTCCACGATCTTGTGGCGGATGTGGTTGGGCAGCGGGCGCCCGTTGATGAAAACCCCTCCGAGCTGGTTCACCCTGCCCTGGCCCAGCGGCGTGGACACTGCGAGGGACACGGGGGGAAAAAAAAACCCGACCCAAAAAACCCGGGGAAAAGTTAAAATAAGGCAGGGAAAATCCGGCGTGTGGTTCCCCGCACCTCCCGCTTCTCTCCCGGGATTTGGAGGTTTAAAAAAGGGGAGGAAAGTCTCGCTCGTGCCCTGCGCTCGGTGTTTATCCCGGTGTTAAACCCGGTATTTATCCCGGTGTTTGTCCCGGTATTTGTTTGTCCCGGCGCCACGCGGGAGATTTTCCCATGGAAAGTGAGAAAATAAAAATTCCCCCCGAGCCGCTCGCCCATCCCCGTGTGTCCACCCCTGGAAATGTGTCCCGAGCTGGGATTTCACACCTTGGTTCGAAATCATTCCCGGGGTTTTGAACGCGAGAAGATCCAAACCCGCACAACAAAACGCTTCCAAAACTTCCCGTTTCTCCCTCAGAAAAAAACCTCCCTTCTCTTGTGGCCTCGGTTCCCGGAGCTCCGCTTTGAAACAAACTTTTGGGAATCACCTCTGAAACACCCTCGGGGCGGTTTTTTGGGGGTGGTTTTGGGGGTTTTTTTGGGTGGATTTGGGGGGTTTTACCCCGCGGCCACTTCGCCGCCGCCTCTCCGGGCTCGGGGGCAGCGGCGGCTCCTTCGCCCCCACCCCAATTTATCGAACACCTCGCTCGGCAGATCTCGCAGATTAATACGATTTCACAGGCTGGAAATTAAAGCGAAAAAGGAGGGGAGGAAGGACGGGAGGGGGGCAGAACTCAGCTGGGTAATTTGCGCGAGGCTGGAGGGGGCGAGCGCCAGGCGAGGCGAGGGGGGCGGATTTTTATTCTCTCTCTTTTTTTTAATAAATATTTTTTCCTCTCTCTCTCTCCCCTCTCTCTTGCTACAAAGAAAAGTCGATTCCAGAAATTGCCTGGCGATTTAGAGAGAATCATGCACCGCTAATTCCGAGTCACTTTGGCCGGCGCTCCCTGGATGTATCATTATCGACAGATAACACTCGAGTGGCCAATTTTACATTCAAGAGCCGCTAAAAGCGCCGGCCGCTCTCTCCTTTCATTATTCCCAGTCATGTTGTGCAAATATTGTTGTAATCCTTTGATCCTTTCCCTTGCCGTCTGTTTTACTTCATTTGCTACAGAAAAGCACTTGAGCAAATCCCCGCGCCCTGTGTGTTTTGCAGCCTGCGTGGTTTTCCGCGCCTTCGCCTTTCGCCACTTGAGCACGGGCGGGATGAAATTTTCTCCGCTTTTAATAAATGCGGCCAGAGGGGTCCCGGCTAGAAATTTGCCTTTTTTTCTTCTTTTTTTCCTTTTTTTTTTTTTTTTGGGGTGGGGGGTGGGGGGTGGGGAGGATGTGTGCGCCTGGAAATAATCGCCCCCGCGTGACAAAGGCACGGCGGAGGGAGGATGGGTGACACTCGGCGAGGTGACAGCTCCCCAGCCCCGGCCAAGGACATCCCGGCTTCCCGCTGCTCCAGGAGCCCCTCGGAGAAAAGGTTTTTATTCCTATTTTCCCCCTCCGGAAAGTTAAATCCCATCAGTTTGGTTGTTTTTCCCCCCACCCCTCGCTTTGACGCGGAGGGGAAATTGTCGGGGTGTTAAACAAACCAGCCCGTCCAAAAAAAAAAATAAACCAAAAAAACCCCAAAGCTGGAGAAGCTGCCCCAAAAATCCTGTGCGATGACCGGGAATACTCGAGACACGGGAGAACAGCAAAGGCAAATCCCGAGAATCCGCGGGGAGCGCGGCGGGAAGGGGCGAGAAGTTGGGAGAATTTGGGGACCCCCCCAGGAGCCGCCGCCGGGTGATTGCAGAGGGCTGCAGCGGCGCTTTCCCAGACCCGATCCCCCCTCCCCGGTAATTCCGGCGGCCGGAGAGGCAATTCCCGGTTTTGCAGACCTACCTTCCAGCGGGAAGCCGGTGCGGGGGTAGTTCTGCCCCGGCGCCGGGCGCATCATCCGCGGCACCGTCCCGGGCAGCGCTGCCATGGTCGGGGGGCGGCCGAGGGGCTCCGGTGCGGACCGGGGCTGGGGGGGACACCGGGCACCACCGGGGGGGCTGCGGGGCCGCCTCTTCCGACCTTCCCAGCCCTTCCAGCGGCTGCAAAAACAAGGGAGAAATCTGGGGCTCCGAGCGGGCAAAAATTCTAAAAATCTAATAATAATAATAATAATAATAATAACGGCAACGATAATCAAAAATAAGAAAAGCGGGGAAAAAAAAAAAATCCTGCAAGGCTCGGGGTGAAAGGAGCGGGGATAGAAGGAGGGGGGATCACCCACCAGAAATTGCCGGGGAAGTTTTGGGGGCTGCGTCCCGAGCGGCCGCTCCGCTGGAATGTCAGCCGGGAGGAGCAGCGCGGCCAAAGTTACCGGGGAGCTGGGCCGGGCTTAGGGCGGCTTCGGGGCCGGCTCGGGGATGGTTTAGGGCTGGTTTAGGGCCGGCTCGGGGATGGTTTAGGGCTGGTTTAGGGCCGGCTCGGGGCTGGCGGGGGGCAGAGCGGGGGGAGCCGCGGCCCCCCGGGTTCGCTCCGTGCGCTGCGGTTCTTCCTCCTGGCGGCGCGGCTGTGGCAGCGCTGGAGGGATGGAGGAGGAGGAGGAGGAGGAGGAGGGGGCTGGAAGTTGCTCCAGCGGGGAAGTTGGGGCGGTGGGAAGGACGGGCGGGCTCTGATAGGCTCCGGCTCCTTTCTTTTATGGGAAGGGGGATCCGCGCCGGGCCGCGGCACCAATGGGAGCGGAGCCCCGCGCTCCTTCCCAGCGGTTTCGTGGGTTGGTTTTTTGGGGGGGGATGTTTTTAGTCATTCTCAGGCTCCTCGTGGAAAGCTGAGGTGCTGCTCGAGAGGCTGGGAAAGATAGTGGGGTGAAACAGAGCAGGGAGGATTTAGGAATTGAGCGGTCGTGGGTTTTTTGGGGGGGTTGTGGGTTTATTTTTGGGGGTTTTGGGTGTTTTTTCCCCCTAAGCGGATTCCAGGAGGGGAAAGACGGGAGGGGCATGGGCTGGGCCCGGCTCAGGGTGGGCGAATTGCTGCGTGGATTGAAAAATAAAATAAAAATTTTTAAGAAATTCAATTTTTTAAAAAAAATTCGGAGATAAAATAGTATTCAAAAATCAATAAAAATAAAAATTAGTGAAAATTAAAATGAATAGAAATGAAAGCAAGTTGCAATTAAAAAAAAAAGTTAAAATTTAAAAAGAAAAAAATTAACAATATTGTGATAATTTTTTAAAAAATCAAATTAAATAAGAAATAAATGGAATGATAAGAAACAAATGAGATAAACAAATAAATTTTTTGACTCATTAATTAATTAAACGCCCCCTAAAGTGCCCGCCCGAGCCCAGCGCTCCCCACCCCTCACCCCGCTCCCTCTACTGCCTTTGGAGCCGCTTTCCCCCTTTTCCTCCAGAGGGGTGCGAAAGGCTCATCCCGCCCCCCGCCGCTCTGCGGGGCCGAGTTGGGGTCCTCCCCAGCGCGGGTGCCTCTCTCATTAATTAACAGGCCGGTTTAATTGCGGGCCGGGCCGAGGGCTCTCGGTGCCCCCGGCGCGGAGCTCGGGGCTGGGCGCGCAGCGGGACGTGACGCCGGCGCCGGCGCTGCCTTTTGTTCGCCGCTGGAAAAGGGCCTCGGCCCCGCCGCCCCCTGCCCAAAACCCCCCGGGAGGGGCCGGGGGCGGGGCCGGCCCCAAAGGCGCCCCCCAAAATCCCCGGCCCGGCCCCTGCGCCCCATCTTCAGCCTCACCCTCTTCTTCATCCCGGCCTAAAGCCGCGCCTAAACCTGCGCGATTTGGGCTTTTCCGCCTTTCCAGCCCCAAATCCGTCCCGACCCGCCTCGAAAATAAATAAAACCCCCAAACCGGGCCGGTGTGGGGAGGGCAAAAAAATCCGTTTTAAAATTCTTCCCGAGGTGTCAAGTTGCGCCCGAACTCCGAGCCCGGCTCAGGCGCGACTTTGGCGAAGGAAAATAAATCTCGCTCCTTCCCCAAACCCCCCCAATTCCCGGAGTTTTCGGGGGGAAAAGCCGCGGCCCCCGCCGCATTCCTGCCGCCCTAATTCAATTATTGCCCGGGATGGCGGGGAAGGAGCCTGGGAATAAAGTTGAAAATTAAATATTTCTGCTCTGCCGGCGCTGGGGGAAGGTGAAACTCGGCGGGCCGAGGCCGCGTTCCCCCCGCTCCGGGGTCACCTCGCCGCCAGGAAAACCCGCGTTTGTTTTCCCTCCTTCCCCCGCCCCGTCCAGCTGGAACCGGGGCGAGATTCGGCATTTCCAGGGTAAAAGGAAAATCGGGGGGAAATTCACTTTGTCCTGCAGCTCCGGGCGGTGGCCACCAAAACAGCTTATTATTATTATTATTATTATTATTATTATTATTATTATTATTATTACTGTGGCGGCCGCACCCCGGGGTTTGTCCGGGGGGTTCAGGGGGTGACAGGGACTGTCCCCACCCCTCACCCCAAAATTCCCCTTCCAGGAAGGCTCACCTGCGCCAAAGCCTTTTTGGGGATAAAATTGAATATTTAAGATTTTTTTTTCCCCACTTTTGCCATCTTTTCCCGGCTCTGCCTCGCGGACAAAGGGCGAGCGCGGCTCCTCGGCGCCCCGGGGAGCGCTGGATTCAATCCGCATCCCCCGGGAGCGGAGCGCGGAATTCCCGCCCGCTTCCCGGAGCTTTCCCGGCGGGAATTCCGCTCCCCACCTTCCCCGCCGCATCTCCATGGTTTCCTAAGGTATGTTCGTGCTCGATAAATGCCGCCGCTCCCGAGGGAACGCGCCTTGGGATTATTTGGGATTTTTTAGGAGCATCCCGTTATCCCTCGCGGGAGGGTTTCCAACTTGGATGCGCGCTTGGAAAGGCGGATTTTTGGGATGAAAAGGCTCCACATCCCGTTTTCTCCATGGGAAAAGACGCTCTCAGGTTGATTAAACGCGGTGTGGAAAATCGCTCCAATCAGCGATTTCATTAATTACGATTCTCCTAAACAAAAAAAAAAAATTCTTTAAAAATTATTTTTATTAATTAAGATTATACTCGAAAAGTTCTTTTCTTATTTTCTTATTATTATTTCTTTTTAGGGATGTCATCCCATTTGGGGAGTGGGGCACGTCCAGGACGGAGAAATTTCCTTGGAAAAATCGCTCAGAGGCTGCTCAGGGAGAAAACCTGAAGGATTTGATCCCGATTTTCAACACAAAGATGGAAAAAAACCCAATAACAACAACCAACCCAACCTAGAAACGCCCGGGGATGAATTATTTAATGAAAAGTGGGTTCCTCCTGCAATTCCCAGAAGATTCTGGATGTGGGAAGGTTTTCCATGGGAGTAATGAGCGTTATTTTCCCAAGCGATTATCCCAGAAATCTCCCTTTGAAGGGAGAGAAATCCACCTTGAAACACGGGGATTGAAAGGAAAATATTTCTGCGGGACTTCCGCATTTTTCCGGAGTCCGCAGCGGGAAGAGGCGGGAGAGGCAGAAACGGGCAGGGAGCCTCGGGAGCCGCGGGAGGGCTGGTTACAAACCGGCTGGGAAAGATAATAAATTAATTCATTTATTTAAGGAGTTCTGCTTTTCCAGGGTCGGGAAATCCGGGAGTGACCCCAGCAGATCCAGAGTGTCCCCAGGAGTGTCCCGGGTGATTCTGAGTGTCCCCAGCAGGTCCCAAGTGTCCCCAGGAGTGTCCCCGGGAGATCCAGCAGGTCCCAAGTGTCCCCAGGAGTGTCCCAGGTGATCTCGAGTGTCCTCAGCAGGTCCCAAGTGCTCCCAGGAGACCCCGAGTGTCCCCATGAGTGTCCTCAGAATGTCCTGGGAGATCCAAGGATGTCCCCAGGGTGTCCCAGGTCAACCCGGGTGTCCCAGCGATGCCCCCAGGGTGTCCCCAGTGGTGTCCTGGCTGTCCCCAGCAGTGTGCCAGCAGTATCCCAGGGTGTCCCCAGCAGTGTCCCCAGGGTGTCCCAGGGGTGTCCCCAGCGGTGTCCCCAAGGTGTCCCAGCAGTGTCCCCAGAGATGTCCCCAGAGTGTCCCCAGAGATGTCCCCAGCAGTGTCCCCAGGGTGTCCCAGCGGTGTCCTGGCTGTCCCCGGAGTGTCCCGGGATCAAACTCGGGCTCCAAGGGCGGAGCGGCCCCGCCCCGGCCGGGTTTATCCGGGCCCGGAACCGTTCCCTGAGCCAAGGCCGACATCTCTGGGATGAGCCGGGGATTTTCATGGGATAAATCCCAACCGCGAAGCTGCAGCGGTTCCCGCTTTGGACCCCGATATTCCCCAGTCCCGCAGAATTCCCGTCCCTCTGGCGGGCCCCGCTCGCTTTTCCCAGATCAGATTCCCAGACGGGATGAAATCCCCTTTTCCCGAGGCTCTTATGGGTTTTCCCGGATTTCTCGGGATCCCAGCGGGATGCTGACAGGGTTTTCCCGGATTTCTCGGGATCCCAGCGGGATGCTGACAGGGTTTTCCCGGATTTCTCGGGATCCCAGCGCTCCCGGGGCTCTCCCAGGCAATGGGAATCCCGCCTGGATCTGTCCCAGTTTATGCCCCCGAGGGATCCCAAGGGATGTGGGGCTCTGGAGAAGGGCTGGGAAAAGCCGGGCTGGGCCCTGCCCGCGCGGGGCAAATTGGGATTGGGATTTCCGGGGAGTTTTCTCCTGGAGATCTCCAGCCCCCTGGGATGGGATCCATGAAAACCCACAATTCCCTAAATTCCTCAAGCACTCCAGCTGCATCCACGTGGGATTCCCATCCCAATCTCTGTTCCCAAACCATCCCCAAATCATTCCAGGGGATTCCATGTGGGATTCCCACTCCAATCCTCTCCATGAGATTGGGGCCTGTCCTGATTTTTGGGAGAATCTCCGTGGGTTTTTGGGAAGCATTTCCATGGGATTTGGATTGTTCCTGCTTTTTGGGAGGCATTCCCATGAGTTTGGGGTCTGTCCTGCTTTTTGGGGAGCACCTCCCTGGGTCTGGTTTTCCCGGGATCGGGGGATCTGCCGGAACTCCATTTGTCGGGGTGAGTTAACAGCACAATTCCCTGCTCCCAATTTATCCATCCCCGTCTCCCAGGTGGAAAATTTCTCCCTTTGTGCTTCCCGAGTCATTTCTTTCCCCATTTGAATTTCAAGGGAATTCATTCCCTCCTTTGGATTCCGGTCTCTCCCACCGGAGCTCCGCGTTCCCGTTAATTCCCTCATTTCATTCTCCGCGCCGAGCAGAAAAAAGGGAATTACGGATCTTCCTTCCCCTTCTCCCCCGGAATTCCCGGCTCACCTGTGGCTGGAAAAGCCTGGAACGGCCCAGGGAACAGGATGGGAAACGGGAAAAGCATTCCCGGGTAGGATATTCCTCCCTCTCTGGGATTAATGAGGATAATTATCGATAATTATTGATAATTATTGACAATTATTGCACCAAGTGAGGCAGATCTGGGAACAAATCTGGCCTAAATCCCACTGGAAAGCTGAGAAACTGTGGGAATTCCAGCAGGAAGAGCACAAAGGTTAAAATACTCAGCAGGAAAAACTCAGTAATTCCAAATATTAATAAAAATCAGGGATTGTCAATAATAAACCCTCCCAAATATTGACTGAAATCAAGAAATATAATAATAATAGTAATAGTGGTAATAATAATAATAGTGTTGTCAACTCTAAATTGCACAAACAAATTGATAAAACAATAAAAAAGGAAAAAGAAAGTAATTGGGAATCCCTTTAATGGTAGGATTGCGACCTCAACAGGAATTATTTGAATGCTTACACTTAACTAGTATTATTTATTTGTTTATATTATTATTTATTTATATTGATTATTATTTATTTTATATTCACACATAAATATTTGTTAATATTTTACTGATATTTGAATAAAGCCCCCAAACCTTTGGGTCATAAAGAAATAAATGGGAAAATAAAGACATTTTCCATGGGGGGGGAAAAAAAAAATTCCAGGCTTGTAAACCAGGAATAAGAATTTAGGGAATTGTGGATTTTTATGGATCCCATGTCCTGTCTCATCATCCTCATTCCCGAAATTCCAGCCCAAAACCCAGGGCTGCATCCCGAGGGATAAGGACAGAGGGAAGAGGATTTCCTCCCCTGTGCTCTGGTCCCCTGAGATCCCACCTGGAATCCTCTGCTGGAGCTGGTCCAGAGGAGACCACGGAGATGCTGAAGGGATTGGAAAAGCTTGGAGGGATGGAGGGATGGAGGGATGGATGGAGGGATGGAGGGATGGATGGAGGGAGGGAGGGATGGATGGATGGATGGATGGATGGATGGATGGATGGATGGATGGATGGAGGGATGGAGGGATGGAGGGATGGAGGGATGGAGGGATGGATGGAGGGATGGAGGGATGGATGGAGGGATGGAGGGATGGATGGATGGATGGATGGATGGATGGAGGGATGGATGGAGGGATGTGGAGACCTTGGAGCAGCTTCCAGTGTCTGAAAGGGCTCCAGGGAAGCTGGAGAAGGAATGTTCCTTGGGAAGAGGAGTGCCAGGACAAGAATAAATGAGTCAGACTGAAAGAGAGGAAATTAGTGTGGAATTTGGGAAAAAATTCCTCCCCTGGAAGGAGGCAAGGCCCTGGCACAGCTTCCCAGAAAAGCCGCGGCCGCCCCTGGATCCCTGGAATGTCCCAGGCCGGGCTGGACGGCGCTGGAGGCACCGGAGATCAGGGAAGGTGTCCGGACATGGATTGGGATGGGCTTGAACCTCCCTCCAACCCAACCTGAACCATTCCGGGATTTCGGGATCCTTTCCTTGTCCCACAGTGCCACCTGAGGGGGGAGTTCCTGCAGGAACCCCGGGTCCAGAGGGGTCAGTGTGTCCTGGGAGCGATGGGCCCGGACACAGCCCGGACACAGCCCGGACACAGCCCGGACACAGCCCGGACACAGCCCGGACACAGCCCGGACACAGACTGGACACAGACTGGACACAGCCCGGACACAGCCCGGACACAGCCCGGACACAGACTGGACACAGACTGGACACAGACTGGACACAGACTGGACACAGAGTGGACACAGCCCGGACACAGCCCGGACACAGACTGGACACAGACCGGACACAGACCGGACACAGCCCGGACACAGCCCGGACACAGCCCGGACACAGACTGGACACAGCCCGGGAGCAGCTCAGGGACGTTCCCCTCCCTCCCTGTGAGCGGGGAATTCCTTGGGATCTCTCCGAGGGTCTCTGAACCATTCCCGGGAGCGGTTCCTCGGTCCCTTATCCCTGGCGTGTTTTGGGATAAACAGCGCGGCAGCTCCCGGCGCTCCATCGGCAGATCCCTGCTGCCACCGTGTGGATTCGGCCGGGAAGGTTCGGGAAAACATCCCCTGCTTTTGTCCGTGATCCCTCCATCCATCATCCATCCATCCATCCATCCCTCCATCCATCCATCCATCCATCCCTCCATCCATCCCTCCATCCCTCCATCCCTCCATCCATCCCTCCATCCATCCATCCATCCATCCATCCATCCATCCATCCATCCATCCATCCATCCCTCCATCCATCCCTCCATCCCTCCATCCACCCATCCATCCCTCCATCCATCCCTCCATCCCTCCATCCCTCCATCCATCCATCCATCCCTCCATCCCTCCATCCCTCCATCCATCCCTCCATCCATCCATCCATCCCTCCATCCCTCCATCCCTCCATCCATCCCTCCATCCCTCCATCCCTCCATCCATCCCTCCATCCATCCATCCCTCCATCCCTCCCTCCATCCATCCATCCATCCCTCCATCCATCCATCCCTCCATCCATCCATCCATCCATCCATCCCTCCATCCATCCCTCCTGAGGATAACAGGTGTGGGATGCATGGATCCATGGATGGATGATTTTATATAAAATGATATTTCCTCTAGAGAAGATTTTTCTCTATAAATTATATTTTCTATAAACCGATATTTTCTATTAAATTGACACCTCCCAAACTCCTCTGAGGAGGTTCCCTTGGCCCTGGAGACTCGGAAATGCTGGAACCTCAGATCCTCCTTCCCAGAGCCCTGGATCAGATGGGCACAATTCCATGGAATCTTGAGCCCTTCCAACGGCCTCCTTTGGAGACCTGGATGAGGCCCCAGCTCCTCCCGCCCCTTGGTGGGGAAAAAACCCTGGATGTTGAGGATGAAGAATTCCAGGGAGCTCCAAGTGGGACCTGAGCATCCAGCAGAGCCCAAGGAGCCTGGAGCGTGGAGGAGCTGGGATTGGGAAAGACCTCCTGGAGGAATTGTCCAACATCCCCAGGGCCGGGACCGGGAGGAATTCCAGGATGAGCTCCCTCGGCCCTCCCAGTGTTTTATCCCCAGTTCCCACCAAAGAGCCGTGGAGAGGCCTTAGGGAAAATGTCAGAGATCCAGGAGTCCATGGGAATGTGCCCCGGGATGTGGGGCTGGAGCTGGCTGTGGAGGACACCAGGACAATCCCTTTGTTTCCAATGATCCCAAATCTCCGCCTGAACCAGGATCTGGTGCTGGATCCATCTTTGGAGGACATCAAGACAATCCTGTGCCTTCATCCTGGACAACCCCATCCCTCCATTCCAGGAGATCCCAAATCTCCACCTGCACCGGGATGTGGGGCCGGATCCATCTCTGGAGGACACCAGGACAATCCCTCCATTCCAGGAGATCCCAAATCCCTGGCCATGCCTGCACCGGGATGTGGGGCTGGATCTTTGAAGGACACCGGGACGATCCCATCCCTTCATTCCAGGAGATCCCAAATCCCTGCTGCTCACAAAGCTCCGGAATCACCAAAGCCCCGGAAGGTTCCGGGTGGCTGACCCCCTCTGGAGCTGCATTTGGGAGCTGCTCCCAGCAGGAAAAACATCTCCAAGGAATTTCCCAGCCCAGCCGGGATCCCCGGAGCTCCTGCTTGGATGGAAAACCAGGAACGGGGAGGAGTTCCCACCCGGGGCTCTGATCCCACAGGAAAGCCGGGAAAGGCTCCGTGTCCTCCTGGAAATCCGGGAGTTTATTCGGAGCCAGGCTCATCAGTGAAGGTGCACAAACTCTTTAATTAAATCAGGGAATGTTGGAATTTTCAGCGGGATGAGCAGGGGGTGGTGCTAAGGAGGGATGGGAGGGGTTAAACCTGGGGAAAAACCTTGGGATGAGAATTTCTGGGAGAGCTGGGGGCCTAAAATGGGAAATCAAATGGGAAATTAAGAGGGAAATGAAAAGGAAATTAAATGGGAAATGAAAAGGGAAAAGTAATAAAATAAAGAAAATAAGGGAATTAAAATGGGAAAAAAGTGAAAAAAGTAAATTTAAAAGGAGAAGAAAAGGAAAATGGAAAGAAAAGGAAAAGAAAACTGAAAGAAAAGGAAATAAAGAGGAAATAAAGAGGAAATAGGAATAAAAGGGAAATTATAAGGAAAGGAAAAGGAAAGGAAAAGGAAAGGAAAAGGAAAGGAAAAGGAAATTTTAAAAGACACTAAAACAATTTTTAAAAGAAACTAAAGGAAATTTTTAAAGGAAATAAAAAATGAGAGAAAAATAAAAGGGAATTATGAGGAAATTAAAATTAATTTATAAGGGAAATATAAGGGAAATTTAAAAAGAAATTAAAAGGAAAAGAAAAAAATTTATAAAAGGAAATTAAAATAAATTAAAAGGAAATGAAAAATAAAATAAGGTAAAAAGGAAATAGAAAAGGAAATAAAAAAGAATTTTTAAAAGGATTTAAAAAGCTGGGAGGGGAAGGGAAGGGGAAGGGAATTGTGACATTTCCTGAGGAGGTTTGGGCCGGGATCGGGATGGATTTAGGGAATTTTGTTCATTCCTTGCAGTCAGAAATCCCTGGAGCAGCCCATTTGTGTCCCGGGAAGCCGCAGGAGGTGGGGCAGGAGCTGGAAAAGAGAAAAGGAGAAGGGAAATCCCATTCCAGGGGGATCCCAACTCAATCCCGATCCCTGCTCGCTGTGGAAAGAGCAGGAATGGGATGGGATTTAAAACCCTTCCAGCCAAAACAATTCCGGGATTCTGGTGAGGAATATCCCGGGTGAGCATCCAGGCCAGGAACTGGGAATTCAGGGCTGGGAGAACTGGGAATCTGACCTAAACTGGGATAATTTCCACTGGAATTGGGATAATTTCCACTGGAATTGGGATCATTTCATTGCAGTTGGGATCATGTCATTGGAACTGAAGGGTGGAAATGGCTGCGGGATGGCTGTTCCTGGGATTTATAGGGAATATCCTGTCCTGGAATGCCCTCATGGAAAGAAGGGGAATGGGATGGGATTTAAAGCCCTTCCAGCCCAAATAATTCCGGGATTGTGTTGAGGAATATCACAGATAAGGATATCTGAGCCAGGAGCTGGGAAGTTCAGGGCTGGGAAAACTGGGAATCTGAACTAAATTGGGATAATTTCCACTGGAATTGGGACCATTTCTGCTGGAGTGGGGGTAATCTGCTGGAATTGGAATAATTTCAGTGGAAACTGGGATCACTTCATTGGAATTGAAGGGTGGGAAGGGCTGGGGGATGGAAGTTCCTGGGATTTAAAGGGAATATCTTTTCCTGCAATTCCCCCATGGAAAGAGTGGGAATGGGAGGGGATTTAAAGCCCTTGCAGCCACCAAAATTCTGGGATTGTGCTGAGGAATATCCTGGATGAGCATCTGGGCCAGGAGCTGGGAAGTTCAGGACTGGGGAAACTGGGAATCGGAGCTAAATTGAGATCATTCCACTGGAACTGGGATAATTTGGAATAGTGTGTCCAGCAGGAGCAGGGAGGTTCTTCCCCTGCACTGGGCACTGGTGAGGCCACACCTCGAGGGCTGTGTCCAGTTTGGGATGGACACGGAGTGCTGTGTCCAGCTCTGGGATCACAGTTTGGGATGGACACTGAGACCCTTGAGCACATCCAGAGGAGGGCACGAGGCCGGTGAGGGGCTGGAGCACAAACCCTGTGAGGAATCTGAGGGAGCTGGGGGTGTTTATCCTGGAGAAAAGGAGACTCAGAGGTGACCTTGTCACTCCACAACTCCCTGAAGGTGGCTGTGCTCAGCTGGGGCTGGGCTCTTTCTCCAGCAGCACTGAGAGAACCAGAGGACACAGCGTCGGGCTGAGCCAAGGGGAATATCGGTTGGATATCAGGAAAAGGTTTTTTATGGAAAGAGTGATAAATACTGGAATGTCCTGCCCGGGGAGGTGCTGGAGTCACCGTCCCCGGGTGTGTTTAAAAGCAGACTGGATGTGGCACCGGGGCCAGGGTTGAGTTGAGGTTACGGTTGAGTTGGACTTTATGCTCCTGGAGGTCGCTTCCAGCCTGGTGATTATGTGAATTTCCATTGGAACTGGGATAATTTCATTGGAATTGGGATAATTTCATTGGAATTCAGGGGTGGGAAGGGCTGGGGAATGAATGTTCCTTGGATTTATAGGGAGTATCTTTCCTGGAATCCCTCATGGAAAAAGGGGGAATGGGATGAGATTTAAAGTTCTTCCAGCCCAGATAATTCTGAGATTGTGCTGAGGAATATCCTGGATGAGCATCCAGGCCAGGAGCTGGGAAGTTCAGAACAGGGAAAAATTGGAATCAGAGCTAAATTGGGACGATTTCCACTGGAATTGGGATAATTTCCATTGGAATTGGGGTAATTTCTGCTGGAATTCAGATAATTTCTGGTGGAATTGGAATAATTTCCATTGGAGAAATTTCCGTTGGAAAAATTTCCATTGGAATTGAGGGGTAGGAAGGGCTGGGAGATGGAAGTTCCCCAGATTTGTAGGGAATATCCTTTCCTGGAATTCCCGCATGGACAGAGGGAGAATGGGATGGGATTTAAACCCCTTCCAGCCCAAATAATTCCAGGATTGTGCTGAGGAATATCCTGGATGAGCATCCAGGCCAGGAGCTGGGAAGTTCAGAGCTGGGAAAATTTGGAATCTGAGCTAAATTGGGATGATTTCCACTGGAATTGGGATAATTTCCATTAAAATTGGGATCATTTCCTTTGGAATTGGGGTAATTTCCTTTGGAATTGGGGCAATTTCCATTGGAATTGAAAGGCGGGAAGGGCTTGGGGGCGGATATTCCCAGTTTTTTTCGGGATTGTCCTCCCCTTGGAATCCCAGGGAATGCCTGGGGGCAGGAATTTGGGAGTCCCTCTTGCTCCGGGGTTTTGCAGGGGGCCAGAGCTGGATGCGGACCCCAAGGGAACCCCACGGGATGAGGAGAAACGGGGGAAATGATCCCATGGGAAAGATTCCTTTGGTTACCCTGGGCTGTAAAACCTGCCTCCATCCCACATTTCCCTTGGATTTTTCCAAAGGCTGCTGGAATTCCCATTTTCCCCCTCTTGAATTCCCACTTTTCCCTCTTGTTTTCCTCTCCTTGTCCTGAGGGAATTTGGGATGAAACGTGGCCTGTGCCATTCCCATGGAGGAAAACCCGGCACGGGCAGGATAAATCCCTAAAATTCCAACTGCCCCCAAATGTGGCCTCGGGGAAAGTCGGGAATCCCGATTTTTTTTCTTTCGGAGGTGATTGCTTCAAAGGCTGCTGGAATTCCACTGGAATTCCAGCTTTTCCCTCCCCTGGGACTTTGACATTCCCTGGGCACGGAGCCGCTCCTGGCAGGATGAGAATGGATCCGCGATGGATCCGGGAGAAGATCGATGGAAAACAGCCAGGAAAATCCGGGAAAATTTGGAATAAATCTCTTTTCTCCTTAAAAATTTCAGGATTTCCCCTGAATTCCCATTTCTTTGGCTGCCCCTTACTCATTCCCTGTGCTCTCTTTTCCCTGGGAATTCCCATTCCTCGATTTCAACTTGATTTTAAAATCATGGAATTTTTTTCCATGCCTGATTTACCCCCTTTGGATAAGGAGCGCCGGGAATTAAAGGAATCCAGGATGCCTGGGAATGAAAATATTTGGGGAAAACAGAATCCAGGTGGATCCCAGAGAGGAGGGGGAGAAAAATTCCCGTTTTCCCTGGATGTTCCCTCATTCCCAAAGCGCTTTGGGGCAGCTGAGATAGAGACAGAGGAAAATTGGGGTAAACCCCCAAATGATGGAATTTTCAGCCTTTTCCTATGGAAATGGGGCGGGAAATGGGAGGAATGAGGATCCTGCCGCGTGTCCATGTGGGAATGAGGGATTCGGTGGGATGAGGAGCTGGGAATTCCCAAATTCCTGCTATTTGGGGGAATTTTATTCCCCAGCTGAGCCCCAAAGGTGTTTTGTGCCTTCCAAGTTTTTTCCTGGGAAGCATCCAAGCCTTTGCCAGGATTTTTCCAGGGATGAATCTTGATTTTCGCAGGGATGAAAAATCTTGGGAAAACCCTGGATATAATCCAGGAATAAAACTTCCGGGACGATCCAAGCTGCAAATAAAGCAGGAAAAAAAACCCGCTGGAAAAGCCAAAGGAATGGCGATGCTGAAAGTCGGGAATGATGCTGGGAAATCGGGAATAAATCCCGGTTTTGTCCATGTTTTCAAACAGGAGCCGCTAGATGGTAGCAACGCCCCGGGATAAAGCTCTGGAAAAGGGAATTTTGAGGATTTGGAGGCTCCGTTTGGGGCTCAGCTTCCATGGAAATTCCTGGATTTTTCCTCCTCTCCTCACTCCCGGGTTTTTCCTGTTTTAGGGAAAAATCCTCCGTTGAAATCCCCAAAATATAGATTGAGACAATCCCAAATTCTGGTTTAGGGTGCCGATGATCTTCAGGAAATTCCTGGGGCTCTTTATCCCCTTCTCCAGTTCGTTTGGAAAATTTGGATTCCCCCAGGAAAGGAAAATCCCAGAATTCCATCCTCATTCTCCAGCTCCAAAATTCCCAGCGTGCAAAAA
This sequence comes from Sylvia atricapilla, assembly GCF_009819655.1. Classification (NCBI taxonomy): domain Eukaryota; kingdom Metazoa; phylum Chordata; class Aves; order Passeriformes; family Sylviidae; genus Sylvia; species Sylvia atricapilla. The sequence continues at coordinate 6,487,700 of NC_089161.1, forward strand.
CCTGGAATTCGGTTAAAACACCTCGGCCTCGGTGGATTTTTCATGGAATTTCTCCGGGTTCGGGATTTCTGGCTCCTCTGGAAGCTCCGCTGGTTTTAGGGAAGCAAAACCCTGGAAATCACATCCCAGAGCAGGAAATGTGGGAATTCCTCTGGATTGGGCCAATCCCGGTCCCTGCACTGTGCTGGGAATGTGCTGGGGGCGGTTCCAGCAGAATTCCTGGAGGCTGGAGATGGAAATTCCCGGATTCCCTGGATTCTGGTGTAACCTGGAGATTTGGGTTGGGTTTGGGGAAAAGTTTCTGCTTCCAGAGGGCTGATCCGGCTTCTCGTGGAATGGGAACATTCCCAAGGCTGCTGGAGCTCCAGGAACACTCGGAAATGTGGGATTTTGGGATGTCTGAGCAGGGCCTGGAGCGGGATTCCATCCCTAGGAGTCCCTTTCAGGATATTCCGTGATCCTTTGGGAACATCTCATCCCATTCCAGCGGGATTTGGGACCAGGGATGACGATCCCAAGGGATGGCTCCTGCTCCAGGATTGGGATGGAGCTCCAGGAACAGGATGAGAGGGATCCAGCAGTGCCTGGGAATCCCTGACCTTTTCCAGCCCTTTTCCAACCCTTTCCAGGCCCTTTCCCAGCCCCTTTTCCAGCCTTTTCCCGAGCCCCAGCTGCCCCCGGAATTCCCGCGGAGGCCCCGGAGCCAGCTCAGCTTTTCTTCCGCTCCCCGGGCCCGGCTTTGCTGACGCTTCCCGGGAGCAAATCCAGGGAAAACAGAGCGGAAGGGAAGGAGCTGAGGAAGCAGGATTGGGAAAAAGCTGGGAAGCAGAAATGACGGGAATGCTGAGGCGGCTCCGGGAGATGCACCAGGAATTCTGCTGGAGCTGCAAAAATCGTCCTGGAATGAACTTCTGCTCCCTGGAAACAAGGAGAACCCTCAGAATTCCAGGGGTTGCCAGAATTTCCGGAGTCCCAGCTGCTGACCCTGATGGATCCCAGAGCTCTCCCTGTTCCCATCCCTGGATCCATGGATTCCAGGGAAATCCCCCTCCCGCGGGATCCACGGGGACCTCTGGTTCTTTATCTTCGGATATTCCCGGGCAGACCGATGGAGGGTGTTGTGGAGTTTATTGGGATGCACCACGAGCATTCCCAACCCTTTACCCTGGAAATTGTGGCAGCTTGTCCAACCTTTCCATGAAAATCCAGGACATCCCAATGAAAGGAAAGGAGCAAACCTTCGGGATTTGGGATCAGGGAACGAACCAAAACTTTGGGATTCGGGATCGGGAAACAATCCAGACCTTCAGGGTCTGGGAGAAGGGAATGAACCAAACCTTGGGGATTTGGGAAGAGAGAACAATCCAAACCTTTAGGATTTGGGAACAGGGAATGAAACCTCCGGGTCTGAGCGTGGGTTTGTCCTTTTCCCTTTATTTTCCCCTTCCCCTCATCCCAAAGTCATTCCCGGCCGCTCCCGGCCTGTGCGTCCTTCGCGGCAGGACAAGCTCGGGACGTCCCCGGGCGTTTTTAATCTCCCAAATGGTTCCCAAAATTAATCTTGGAGAGTGCAGGAGCGGGGGAGGGAGCGCGGCCCACGGCCCGTCCTTGGAGCTCGTCCCTCGGGAATGCGGGAGCGGCGAGCACGAAGGGGTTAAAGGCAAGGTGAACCACGGAGCGGCGCCGGGAGAAGGGCGGGATGTGGGAAAGCTTTCCTGGGATGGAAAACAAGCCCGTGTCCTCTGGAAGGGCTCCAGCGCCTCGTTCCTGCCCAGCCGGGAATTCTCCATCGCAGCGGTCACAGGGAAAGGGCGAAACCGCGGGATTTGGGATGGGGACGGGAGGGGTTGGCACCTTCCCGGGGGCTGGAATGCTCCAAAACCTGGAATTTGCCGTGGGAAAAGCAGAAATGTGGGAGCGCGAGCGAGAGGCGACGTCGGAGCGAGGAGTTAAATAGTGACGGGCAAAAAGGAGGTTTTGGGACGCATGGAATTTCTCGGCTAAAACATCCCCAAAAAAGAGACCCTGGGAGGCGGGAGGAGGGAATTCCACCCGGCAGCAGCGGGATGGTCCCTCTGGAATGGTCCGGGGTGGGAGAAGGAGGCTGGAGTTGGACAGGGATGAGACCTTCGGGATTTGGGAGCTGGAACCAACCAAAACTTCGGGATTTGGGAACGGGGAATGAACCAAACCTTTGGGATTTGAGGAGCACAGAATGGACCGAACCTTTGGGATTTGGTGGGGATTGAAACATCCGGGTCTGAGCGTGGGTTGGGAATTGTTCTTTTCCCTTTATTTTCCCCTTCCCTCATCCCGGTCATTCCCCCACCTGCCCCAGGGCTATTCCAGAGGGATAATCCCGCTCCTGCCGGGCTGGAATTCCCGCCTCCCTCATCCCAGAGTCTCTTTTTTGGGATGTTTCAGCCGGGAAATCCCATGTATCCCAAAAACTCCTTCTTTTTGGGATTCCCAAAATCCCAGAGTCTCTTTTTTGGGACGTTTTTGGGAGTCTCTCTCCCTCCCACATCCCAGAGTCTCTTTTTTGGGGTCATTTCAGCTGGGAAATTCCATGAATCCCCCCCAAAAAATCCTCCAACATTTTCCTTCTTTTCCCACGACAGTGAGGGTGTCCCTCACCCACCGCCCCGCCAGCCGAGGCACCAGAGCCTGCGCGGGTTTGTTAATTAACGCACCCCCGGGTTCATTAATTAACGCGGCCCCGGGTTCATTAATTAAGGCGGCCTCCCAAGGTTCCCTGCCCTTCGTCCGAAGGCTCCGGGCGATGCCAGGAATCCTTCCGGGAGCGCTCTGGGAGAAGGTTAACCTTGGCTGCCTTAAACCGGCCCGAGCAGCAGCGAAATTCCCAAAAAACCTGGATCCCATCCCTGGGAGTGTCCAAGGCCGGGCTGGAGCCGCCTGGGATAGTGGGAGGTGGAATTGGGGGGGATTGAAACTCCCGTCCCCCAGCCCCTCGGGGACTGTGGGATAAGCAGCGATTTCCTGCAAAACCTGGGGAAAGGGGATAACCGAGCGTTATGCTGGAAAAGCTGGGAAAAGGGGATAACTGGGCATTGATTTCCCGGAAAAGCTGGGAAAAGAGGATGATTTAGTGTCTGCTCTTGGAAAAGCTGGGAAAAGGTGGTGAAGGAATGTCCGAGCCGGGAAAACCTGGGAATAGGTGATGAGGGAGGGCTGCTCCGGGAAAACCCGGGAAGGGAATGTCGGGGCTGCTCCCGGAAAACCCGGGAAGGGAATGTCGGGGCTGCTCCGGGAAAACCCGGGAAGGGAATGTCGGGGCTGCGCCGTGCTCGCCGCCCCGGAGCTGCCGGCCGTGCCTAATCAGCGATGTCGAACATGCAGCGCGCTCTTGCCTCCAATTAGGCTCGGCTTAAAACGAGGCGCGGGGCTCATTTCACCGAATGTTGGCTTTAATTCAGGCCCAGCTGTGCCCAAACCGCCGCCGCTCCGCACGGAGATTAAATACAGACAGCTCCGCTCAGGGGAGGAGGCGAGAGACAACGAGATGAGAGATAACGAGGCCAGCCCCGAACTCTGCCCCTAAACCAGGGCAGTGAGGTGTCCCAGTGAGGTGTCCCAGTGAGGTGCCCCAGTGAGGTGTCCCAGCGGAGCTGGTGGAGCTTCGGTGACACCTCCCTGGGACCCGACCTCCACCCTAAACCAGCCCATCCGCGTCCGGGTCAATGTTCACCACCTGGAGCCTAAGTCGGGTCTAAATCAGGTCCTAAATCAGGTCTGAATTAGGTCCCGAGGGGCGCCCGGACAGCTGGAGCCCGCGGAAATCCGGGATTTGCTGCCACCAAACAAACACGGGCCTGTTTAATCTGCCCTGAGCAAACGGGCCCGCCCAGCTCCTCCCGGCTCTTCCTGGAGCCTCCGGGCTGCGATTCCCGGCACTGTCCGAGGGTTTGATCCCGTCCTCCATCCCGGGCAGTGGGACCGGGCCAGGTCCATGGAAGGCTCGGAGTGCCCAGCTCGGGCCGGGGGCTCCTTTTCCAGCCGCCACCTCTCCTTGGGGCCCGCTCAGGGCCGCGGTGGCTCCGCGTCCCCCTGGGGCAGCACCAGCACGGCGGGCAGGAGGCTGCCGTGGGGCTCCGGGAAGGGCCGCAGCTCCTTGTTCCCGAAGCGCGGCGACACGGGGTCGGCCAGGAAGCGCAGGTGGAAGCCGCGGCCCAGGCAGTGGACGAGGCCGCCCAGGGCAGCGCAGCGCAGCGCCGCCGCCTCGCCCAGGGGCCGGCTGCCGCAGCGGTACCACAGCCCGGCGCCGGCGCGGCACCGCGACACGGTGACATCGGTGCCGCCGGCGCCGCGCCGCAGCTGGAAGCGGTACAGAAAGCCGTGGGCGCTCACCAGCTCGGCCGTCCTGTCCTCGTCGCCCACGGCCGGGCTGGTGGCCCAGCCGTCCCCGCGGGCGTCGTAGCGCAGCAGCAGCGAGCGCAGGGTGCCCCCGGTGACGTAGATGTCCCCGTCGCAGGCGGCGGCGGCGTGGGCCACGGCGAAGGCGTCCCTGGGCAGGGCGGCCGCCAAGGCCCAGCGGTCCCGCCGCGGCTCGTAGCGCTCCACGCTGGCCAAGCACTCGCCGCCGATGGCGTACAGGTGACCGTCCAGGGCCACCAGCTGGCAGCGCGGCCGCGCCTGCAGCAGGGGACAGATGTCCTGCCAGCTGTCGCCCAGGGGGTCGTAGCAGAGCACGCGGCGGGAGGGGCTCCGCGCCCGGCCCGCGCCCTCCCAGCCGGGCACCACGAACAGGTAATTGAACATGGAGCACACGGCGCAGCCCCGCCCCGACACCTCGGCCGGCAGCTGGCACAGCTGCAGCCAGCGGTCCCCGTCCTCGTCGTAGTAGCAGAGGCGGCCGCGGCGGTGGCCGGGCTCGGCCGGGGGGACATCGGCCACCACCAGGCGCGGCCGCCCGCGGCTCCGCAGCGCCGGGAGCAGCTCCCGCTCGCCCGCGTTGAGGCGGCCGTAGGCGGCCGGGGAGCGCAGCAGCTGCAGGAGGTGCCGGCTCATCACCTGCAGCGCCGAGTCCTGCAGCGCCCGCAGCTGCCGCGCCTTGGCCCAGCGCAGGACCTCGCAGCAGTTCCCCAGATGCACTTGGCCGGCTGCTGGCGCCTGGTTCGGCTCCGGGCCCGCAGCTGGAGCCCCATCGGGCAGCGGGAGCTGGGGGCACGTCCCGGGGGCGCTGCCCTTCCCGCCGGGAGAAGGCGGCTCGGGAGGGCTCTCCATGCACTCCTGTGGAGCTGTGGAGGGGCTGGGATCAGGAATTTCCAAAGCTGGGTTCTCCCGCTGGGTTCCGGGGCTCTGCGGCTCCGCCTGGCGCCGGGATGTCCCCGCGGGGACGAAGGGCAGGGACGTTCTCCTGGACACCGACTCGGAGACGGACTGCACGAAGTAGTCGTAGACTTTGCCCCGCAGGCCAGGCCGGGGGCTGTCCCTGTCCGTGTCCTGGCGCTCCGGGATGAAGCTCTCCTCCACCTGGATCTTGGCCACCGAGGAGAAGCTGTAGGAGGTGTCCTTGCCCGCCTCGCTGGCCGTCAGCAGCAGCCCCAGGCTGGAGGTGACGCTGAGGGTCCGGAGTGACCCCGAGCCGCCCTCCCGGCTCCTGCCGGCTCCAGCCGGGTCCTGCTCCGTGCTCTGGGCACATCCATCTCCCTCTGTCCGGGCATCGCCAAGCCCTGGGGAACGCCCGGAGCTCGGGGAGGGTGGATCGCTCTCCGCGGGGCTGCTCCGGGCTCCGGCCTCGGCCCCGGGGGCGTCAGAGCCCAGCTCACTTCCCTGCCGAATTCCCGGGTCACTTCCCAGCCCGATTCCTGCCTCGCTTCCCAGCTCACTTCCCAGCTTGCTTCCTGGTTCGCTTCCCTGCTCACTTCCCAGCTCGATTCCTGATTTAATCCCCAGTTTATTTCCCAGCTCGCTTGCCTGCTCACTTCCCCGCTCAGTTCCCGGCTTTATTATCAATTTGCTCCCTGTCTCACTTCCTGCCTTTCTCCGTGGATTATTTCCCGGCTTGATTCCCAGCCTGCTTCCCGGCTTGCTTCCTGGATGATTTCCCAGCTCCTTTCCCGGCTCTTTTCCCAGCTCATTTCCCGTCCCGCTCCCGGGATCACTCCTCAGCTCAGCCCCTGCTTCCCTTGCTGATTTAATTCCCAACTTCCATCCCAGTTCCCTTCCCAGTTCCCTGTCCGTCCTGGCCGGACCGAGCGGGGCTTTCCCGGGGATCAGCTCCTGCTCCGAGCCCACCTCCTCTCCTTCCTCCTCCTCCTCCTCTTCCTCACTCCTTGGAAAACTCCGCTCCCCCCAGAGAGCCGCGTGCCGCATCCCGAGGCCATTCCCAGATTTGTCCCCTCCATCCACCCTCCTCCTCCTCCTCACACCCCCATCCCCATCCCGGTTTTCCTGCTGCTCTCCCGGCGGGATTTTTCCCGGGGGAGGGGAGCGGTTCCTGTAAAACCTGAAGGCCAGGGACAGGAGCAGCAGCGCGGCCGCCGACAGGAGCAGCTTCCCGGGCAGCGGCATGTCCGAGTGCCAGGCCGGGGGCACCCGCTGGGGCATTTTTCCACGCAGGAATGCCGAGGAGCCGATTAATGATTTGCCGGGAGCGGCCGGAGCGCGGCGGGCCGGGCCAAGGTGACTTTGAGCGGGCAGAGCTGGCAGGAATGTTTGGGATGGGCTGGGCTCCAGGGAAAGGTGCAGCCCAGGGTGCCCGGGAAACCGAGAGAGGCAAGAACGCGAAGGCAGGAAAAATATCCCCGAGGAGCTGCTTCTCCTTCGTGGTGCTTTAAAAAGGGTCACGCAACGAAAAAGGGGAGAGAAAAAAAAAGTTGTTTTGCCCAGCAAAGGCTCCTCATCCCTCGGTGCTCCCGGAAAAGGGAGGGAGCAGCAGCCGGGAGCCCTTTGGGCTGATGCCGAGCAGCTGCTCGGGTGACGAATTCAGCGGCTGATCCAGTGATTAATTAATTCAGCGATTAATTAATTCAGCGGCCCTCGTTGGCTGCCTAACGCGGGCTGACGGGAAAGAGCCCCGGAGCCTGTGGGGTCTCTCGGAGGCCGCCGTGGAAGCGGCGAGGAGGGAATGAGGAGCTGGTGGAAAAGGAGCTGGGGGCGTCGGGAAGAGGGGAAATCCTGGCACTGGGAAGGAAATGGAGGCTGGAGCTCAGCTGGAGGAAGGAATAAAAGCAGGGAGAAACTGGGGATGGGAGGAGATGGCAGTTGTCATTCCTGAGGGATGTCAGGGATCGGAGTCACCGTGGGGAAACTGAGGCATGGCAGGGCTGCATTCTTCCCCTGGGAATGTGCTGGTGGTGGATCTGCTCCTGGCCTGAATCCCGAAGGTTTCAGGGAATTCTTGCCCCCAAGACAGGAAAACTTGGGCCGTGGCTGGGGGGAGAGGCGGGAGCCTGGGGAATGGCATCGCTTCCCACCGCTGCCGAGGGATCAAAGGGATCCAACCCCACTCCTTCTCCCTGAGGGAACATCCGAGAGAGGCGGAAAAAAACGAGGGAAGAAAGAGCCAAACCGGGGCTGGGGGTGGGTGGAAGCTCCTGCTTCCCGCTGGCTCCATCCCAATCCGATGGGATTTTCCTAAGGGATGAGCCCAGGGGATGTGGGGGCTGTGGGGGTGACACGCCCCAGCCCCTGGGGGGCTGCGGTGGGAGGCGGCCGTGCCAGGGGTCTCCAGTGGGAGATGGGAGCTCAGGGAACTCGTTCCCTCAGCTTCCCAAACCTCATCCCAGCGGATCCCCACCAGCCGCTTCCGGAGATTTTGGGCTGAGGAGGAGCCCCTGCCGCCCCTCGGGGCAGGTTCTCCACCATCCCTGAGTGCTGAGGTGTTCCCCTGCCCAGGCCGGGATGCTGAAATTCCCAGGACGGCTGAAATTCCCGTGGCGGAAGGAAAGGGGCTGGGCCCCCAGACCCTCCGGAGCTGCTCTCGCCTGGAGGATCCCGTCCTAAACACCAAAAATGTTTTTGTATCTCTGAAGAGATCGGAGAGGGAGCACAGGAATGACCTCCCCGGGCTGCTTCTGCACTCAGGGGTCCCTGTGCTCATCCCTGCTTCGGGCACGGATCCACCAATGGCTTCAGGGGAATATTTGGGATGTTGTTCCCTGCTGTGGGGAAATGCAGCACGGAAGAGTTCGGAGGAATTAAGATATTTCAGTTAAAAGCTGGGGTTTGGAGCACGGGCAGTGTCGTACACCCAAATCAGCGCCAGCCAAACCCTCCCAGCCTCTCTCCTCCATCCTGTTGGGGAAAAAAAACCCAAAATCCATCCCTGGGCGGCTCGGTTTGGCCAAAACCTCGGGAAAGATTGTTCCTGCCTGGAAAGGCGGGCGCTGCCGGGGCTGAGGGAGCGGGGCCGCGTGTGGAGTCTGGGCACGAGTTCCAGGGCTCGGCTAATTGGGAAAGGGTCCGGCAGCCGCGACCTCCCGGGCCCCGCTCCGCTCCCTGCCGCGGCTTTCATCCCGCCGCTGGATCTACAAAGATCCCGGGAAGGAGGAGGATGAATTATTCATGCGCTCGGCAGCCCCCTGACCCCGGCCGGTAATGAGGGGGGGAGGCGCGGGAGGCGCCGAGAGAAGCTCCCCCCGACTCTCCTGCAGGGCCGGAGCAGCCCCGGCTCCTGCTATCCCACAGAACCCGTGGGTTCCGCGGATAAATCCCAGTTTATCGCCGTGCGAGGGCAGCGGGAGAAGCGGCGCTGACGTCTGGGCGCTTGTGACTCTAATTGAGCGTAATTACCTCTTCCAAATCTGCTAAAACCTTTCTCAAAGTCCCCTGGAATTCGGGAACATCGATAACGCCGCTCCTTTGGGGTTTTCAGCTGCCGTCAGCCCCTCGCGAAGGCGCTGCGGGTTTGGGGTTTTTTTTTGGCATTATGGTGTGTGTGTGTGTTTTTTTTTTTTTTTTTCTTTCCGAGCTAATCAGATCTCCTCGGAAGGTTGTCAGGAGCGGATCTGTCAGCTCTCATCAATAATGGAACAACCTGAGCCGCTCCTTTCCCCTCCAGCCTCCTCCTGCATTATTCACTGCCAGCGCCTCGAACAGCGGGATCAGGAACGGGGGGAGAGGGGGGGATCATTGGGGTCCTCTGGAATTTCCCGGAGGGAGAGCGTGGGGAAGGGGCAGGGGGGAAGGTGGGTCCAGCAGAGCGTGGAGGGATCCCTCTGGTGGGATGGGGGGATGGAATCCCTTGGTGTCCCTCGGTTTGCAGGAATTTGGAAAAACAGGCGGCAGCTCTGCCCCAAAACAAAAAGAAATTCCCAAATCTCCTCACTCCTCTGTCTGTGCCAACCTTTGGCTCATCCATCCGCGCCAGAATCCCTGGGGAAAGACCCGAGCATCCCGAATCGGGGTGGGGTTGGGATTGAAGGCCCACCGAGCCTGGCGCTCCTGTCGCAGCCGCTGGATGGTTGCCTCGGGTGGGAATGTGGGATGGGATCCTTTTGTGTTCCTTGTTCTGCAGGAATTGGGGAAAACAGGCAGCAGCTCTGCCCCCAAATGAGGAGAAACTCCCAAATCCCCTCACTGCTCTCTCCGTGCTGGCACCTGGAAATCCCAGCCTTTGGCCGATCCATCCACGCCAGGGCATCCATCCCTTTTCCCAGGGATTTTTCCCAGAGCATCCCGAATCGGGGTGGATTTGGGACTGAAGGGCCACTGATTCCGGCATTCCTGTCCCAGCCGCCGGCCGGGGACATGCCGGTGCTCCCGAGGTGACGCTGGCGGTGGAGCCGGCTCCCCTGGAATGGCTCCTGGTTTCCACGGTTCCGGGAACGCTGCTCATTTCCACGGTTCTGGGCTAAACCCGCCGCATTTGCATTTAAATGGAGCTTCCGGCGGCTGGAAGCGCTCGTTTTTCCAGGCGAGGAGGCCTAATGGCTGTTAAATCCTGGCGGTTGTTTAATTACGGCGGGATGAGGCCCCTGGAGCGGCTCCCATCCATGAGGAAGGCGAGAAGGACCCATGGCAGGGACTTTCCAGAGCGCGGGGTGAAACTGAGGCAGGAAGAATTCCTGAAGAAACTACGTTCCCTCTGAAAAAACCGAAGATTTTCTTCTCATCCGTGGAGTGAAAACGCAGATCCGATGGGATCGGGATGGAGGGAAGGGGAGCTGCTCCTCCTCCCACACATCCCAGCCGGTCCCGATCCGATTGCTCCCAATCCAAACGATAAAACTCCGGGATTTTTATGGGAAGGAGCTCTGGAGCTGCCGAGAGTTCGTTCAGCTCCTCTGAGGCTGGGAAAGCAGCGAGGTTGGCAACAGAGCGGGGAAGGGCTGGAATCTGCTTAATAACAATTAATCATCACGGTAATAATGATGCTTAGCACTCGTGCGGGGCTTTGGGAAGATGAGGCGCCACACGGCTGCCGGATAATCCTCCAGGATTAAGAGTTCCCAGAGGAAAAGGCTGGGGAGCGCCCCATCCTTGGGATCCTTTCCCCCCGGGAATCCTCCCAGCCGGCTGCTCCACAACGAGGGAAAACAGCCTGGAAAACCTCCAGCATGGGGCAAAACCACCTGGATTCTGCCAGGAGCCCTGGTTCTGCGGGATTGGCACCATCCCGGGATGGGGAGCGTGGGAATGGCCGCATCCGGCCCGTTTCCATGGGGACAGCTCCCACCAGGGGCCCGGTGCCGGCTGCCCGCTCAAGTGTGAGCGCTGACATTTGGGGTCGGGAGCCGCCTGTCACTTGTCATTCCTCAGCCAGCCCGGGACGAGCGGCACAGCCGGAATCCCGCCGGATAAACCCAGTGATCCACGGCCCTCGGGCTCCCGGTGGCCTCGGCAGGGCTGGGGACACGTGCGGGCCCTCCCCTGGGGACACGAGGCCTGGAGCACCTTGGGCTTTTCCAGGGAAAAACTGGTCCTTGAATCCTCCATTCCTCCTGCTCCCACTTCCAGAGCCTTGCAAAGCCTCCAAGATGGAGCTGGGAAACCTGAGACAGCACTGGGAACCCCAAGATGGTGCTGGGAACCCCAAGATGGTGCTGGGAACCCTGAGACAGAGCTGGGAATCCCAAGATGGAGGTGGGAACACCAAGATGGAGCTGGGAACCCCGAGATGGAGCTGGGAATCCCAGCACAGGTAAAACATGAATTACGACCTTCTCCCAGAAGAGGTTTTCCTTTTTCCCTTTAATTCAATTGTCTGAGGAAGCCAAGACACGGAAAGAGACCGAGACTGTTGAGAGTATAGAAAAAAAAAAGAGCGGGAGAGCCGATGGCTGGAGGCAGGAATACCGGGAGGAGCCGGATGGAGGTGGAGGAGAAGAAGGAAGAGGTGGTGAAGCTTCACGTGAGCTCCAGGATCACTGTTAGGGTGAGCGCCAAAACGAATCTGAAGCCGCAGTGGCCGGGAAGTGAACCTGGAGAGGAGGAAAACGGGATCAGGAGCTCACAGAGCCTCATCCCAGTGCTGGGATTCAGAGCAGGACAGGGGCACCCCTGGCTGGGAGGGAGATCGCCCCCCAAACTTGCCCCAGGGGTTGGGTGGGGTCAGGTGGAGATGAGGGGTAGGGTGGGAGTGTCTGGTGTGAGGATATTCCTGAGGACACAGGGGAGGGCTGGGAATGGGGCAAGGAGATGGGAAAGGGCTTGGCATGAGGCAAGGACAGGTGGGTGAGGGCATGGAATGATGCAAGGAGAGATGAGAAAGGACACGGAACAAGCCAAGGAGATGGAAAATGGCCTGGAATGAGGCAAGGACAGATCAGAAGGGGCTTGGGATGAGTCAAGGAAGGATGGGCAAGAGCTCGGGACGAGGCAAGGAGAGATGTTGAGAGCCTGGAGTGAGAGGTTGCCCAGGGTCCAGGCTAAGCCCAGCCCCTCCCTGCACAGCCCTTCCCTCCCCGAGCATTCCCACAGAGATCCCAGTGCCACCAGCACCGCTCACCGTTGGAGTCTTCTGGTCCTCTGGGAATATTGGGGTTTTCTAAGGGGAAGCAAACAGCAGAGAGACAATTTTAGGGGCGAGGAGCCGAGCGGGGGCCCGCGGCGGGCGCGGCGAGGCGGCGGCGAGGCCGTACCGAAGACGATGAGGCGGGTGTGGGTGTCGGTGGAGCCCAGCGGGTTCTGCGCCGTGCAGCGGTACATGGAGCCGTTGAGCTCGGCCGGGACCCGCTCCAGCACCAGCTCCTTCCCGTCGTGCTCGGCGCTGCCGTCCAGGAGCCGGCTCCCCACCCGCGTCCAGGTGAACAGCGGCTCCGGGAACACCTCGTTCTGCAGGGAGAGGGGCACCGTGAGAGGGGAGCGGGGACGGGCAAACCTGGGGCTGAGATCATCAAACTGGCCTTTGGGCTTAGGTTTGGGTCTGGGTTTGGGTCAGACTTTGGGTTCAGGTTTGAGTTTGGATTTGTGTTTAGGTTTGAGTCTGAGTTTGAGTTTTGGTCTGGGTTTGAGTCTGGGTTTGGGCTTAGGTTTGAGTCTGAGCTTGCGTTTGGGTCTGAGCTCGAGTTTGGGTCTGACTTTGGGTTCAGGTTTGATTTTGGGTTTGGGTTTAGGTTTGAGTCTGAGTTTGAGTTTGGGTCTGAGTCTGGGTTTAGGACTGGATTTGGGTCTGGGTTTAAATATGGTCTGGGTCTGAGTTTAGGTTTGACTTTGGGTTAGAAGGGACCTTTAAGCTCCTCCCAGTCCCACCCATCCTGCCGTGGGCAGGGACTCCTTCCACTGTCCCAGATTTCTCCGAGCCCCACCCAAACTGTCCATGGACCCTTCCAGGGTGGAACAGCTGCAACTTCGGCCAACCCATCCCAGCATGGGGACCGTGATACCACCAAGCCAAGCCCATAAATCCTTGGATCGAGGCTGTCCATTGGAATGCTGACCTGGAAGCCCTGCACCAGGATCCGCACGGTGTCCCCCACACGCGCCCTCGTCGGGGTCATCGTGATCTTCGGACCCTTGGGAGCAACTGCCGGGGAAGGGGACAGGAGGAGCCGTCAGTGACATTCCCTGTGCCGGGCCTGCCCTTGGAGGGGTTAACGAGGCTTTGATGGATGGTCCTGGTGAGGGGTGGCAGCCCGGGGGGCGAGGTGACGGCTCCGTGATGGATGGCCGGGCTGAGAGACTCGGGAATGATGGATGGACAGGGAGGGAAGGACCCCCCAGGCGGGAGAACGGGAAAAGCGTGAGGCTGATGGATGGCTGGGATGGGATGGATTGATGGGAAGGAGTTATTTCCCAACCAACCCTTCTCTGCTCGGAAAAAATGGCGAAGCAGGATCAGGTTGGTTTGAAGGCACAGAGATGGACACCCCAGAGGAGCATTCCCAAAAAAATGTGGCCTTGGTGAGTCTCATCCAGGTGCCGTTAGCACAGGAGACAACCCCAAAGCCCGGCTGGCACAAAATTCCAAGGATGGCATGGAAAAAAACAGGAATCCCTTTTCCCATGCCAGACTAGGGATGCTCCTCCTCTGTGACAGAGGGACACCACACAGGATCTGCTCCTGCTTCCACCTGGGGCTGTGTGGATGTCCCAGGTGGGATGGGACATCCCAGGAGCTTCCTGGACCTCCAGGGCCGGAGAAAGGGAATTGGGCAGGAGGGAGGTGGTGTTTTGGTGTGTCAGCTTTGTCCATCCAAGCTTTGTCACAGAGGGAACAAAGTGGACATGTGGACATGACCCTGGCAGGACAGAGGGACAAAGAGCCCCCAGGGAGCTGTGCTGGAGGACACTGGGAGCCCTTGGAATGGCCATCCCTGCCCCAGGGTGCTCTTTCCCTATGGGATGTGGCCCTGCAGCAGGACCAGGCACGGTGTGCTGGAGATGATCCCACCACACCCTGGCTGGGCCCAAAGGCAGCTTTTGGGTAGATGTTGTGGTTAATGCAGGTTTTGTTTGGAATATCTTCACTTTTATTGGGAATTTATATTTTTATATAGGTATCTATAGATTATTTATATTTCTATAATATAAATAACCTATAGATTATTTATATATCTATATTATATATAGATATCTTATAATAATCTATATTTTTTGAGAGAGATATATAGTGTGTGTATTTATACTATGGATGTAGGGAAGGAGTTAACTGGGATCTGCTGGGATGGTGCCCAAAACACGGGAGTGGATGAGCACCCAAGGAGCTGCAGACACCTCTGGGGATCAGGAGAGGCCTGGATTTGGGGACAGGGGACAATGAGGGCTGAGCTTTGCCAGTGCAGGTCTTGGACCTCTCTGGTAAGAGCAGCAAAGCCACGAGGTCTTGGCCTTGGATCTAAACCTGAAGAGCTCCAGGAAGTGGGAAATGCAGGATTTCCGTAGGTTTTGGATGCTGGGGAAGAGATTTCATGTGAAGATGTCGGGAAGCCAAGGAGAAGCTCTCCAGGAGATGATGAGGAGCCAAGTGCTCCACTTGGCCAAGAGCGAAGCCCAGGCTGCTCCACCTGGCTCAGGGTGTGGAGAGCCTTTCCAGAGGAGTGCCCTGAGGCTGGAAAACCCCGTGGAGAGCTCAGCCCCTTCCAGCGGGAGCCAGGAGAGGGGCAGGGAGCCCCAGGCAGGGTGAGGGACCCATGGGTCCCACGGTCACCTGAGGAGCTTCTGCTCTTCCAGGGCCCTGGGAATGTGGGGAGCCAAATTCCCTGGCTTCAATCCCATCAACCTGTCACAGCTCCACGGGCAGGAGCCAACTCGGGAACTCCCTCCCTGGAAATTCCCACTGGGATGAGCTTTGCAGCGGCCCATAAGGGTCATGGCTTGTCCTTGGATTTCCTGGGACTGAGATGGAGGTGACAGCTCCATCCTCAGCTCTTCCCCTTCCTGCTCATCCCAACACAGATTCCCCAAAAATCCTTTTTATCCCAGCAAACCCCACCCTGAACACTGCCCCTGGCTGGGGGGCAATGAACACCTGGAAAATCCCTTCTCCTGGAAATGATGGACATCCCAGATCCCTCTTCTCATCCCAAGTTTTGTGGAACCTTGGCACCACTGCTAACCCAATACAGCCCCATGGGATCCACACACATGCCTGAAAACCCCCAAAGGAAAAGGACAAAAGGAGAGAGAAAAAGAAAGTGTAAGGAACACAAAATGTGGAATTAAAACAACAACAACAAAAAACCCTCTGGGGAAAACCTCAGAAAAAACAGGGGGAAAAGAGCTAAAAAAAAAGGAAGAAAAAGCTAAAAAATGGGGGGGGGGGGGGGGGGAAGAAAAAATTGGGGGGGGGGGAAGAAAAAATACCCTCCAAATTGAGGGAAAAGCCAAAAAATAAAAAGGAAAAAAAAAAAAAAAGGAGAACAGGCCAAAAAAAAAAAAAGAGAAAAGCAAAAAAGTATTTTAAAGGCCAAAAATGGGAGGGAAAGGCCAAAAAGTGGAGAGAAAAGTAAAAAAATGAGAAGAAAACCCCCCAAAATTGGAGAGAAAGTCCAAAAACTGAAGAGAAAAGCCCAAAAAAAAAAAAAAAAAGGCGCCAGAGAGAAAAGAAAAAAAAATTAAATAGATAAAAAATGGGGAACAAAGGCAAAAAATGAGGTGGGAAAAGGCCAAAAAAGGGAGAGAAAAGCCAAAAAATGGAGAGAACACCCAAAAAACAAGAAGAGAACGGAAAAACAAAAATAAAGAAATCCCCCAAAATTGACCAAAGTGCCAAAAATCCCGGACAAGTCCCTGATCCCTCGGCTTACCGAGCGTGACCTCCGACTGCATGGGCATGGAGAGCGCCGGGTGCTTGACCTCGCAGCTGAAGAGGGCCTCGTTGTCGATCTGCGGGTTCAGGGTCCAGGTGAGCGTGGCCCGGGCCTCCACGGTGCCGTCGCTGACGGGCGCGTGCGTGTGCCGGAAGTAATAGATGGGCTCTGCCATGTGCACCCAGCGCGGGAATTCCCGGCTCACCACGGTCTCGGGAATGCTTTCCGTCACCGAATCCCGCTCGGCCGCCAGCCCGCGCGGCGGGTCCGCCGTGGGGAAGGGGTTCCCCATGCCCAGCTCGCCCTCGGCCGCCAGGGATTTCGGCAGCTTGGTGTCGTCCAGGTCGCGGTGCAGGAGGTTCCGGGGGGCCCAGCTGCTGGCGCCGGCCGGCGGCTCCGGCAGCGGGGTGGCCTCGATGGGCTCCCCGTCCCTCTTGAAGTACACCTGGAGGGGACAAAGTGGACAATGATTGACACCGGGGTGTCCCCAGCATCCCAACTCCTTCCCGCGGTCTCCACGGAAAGGTGGGATTTGGGGAGCGGGTTTGGGCTGATGGATGAGCGCGTGGATTTGGTGGGTTAATTGCGGAGGCGTTTGGGAGTTCCGTGTGTCAGAGGGAGGGATGATCCCGCCGGGAGCTCACCAGTGGGGCGGGTTTCCCCCCGGACACCACGCACACCAGGGTGAAGTTCTGCGCCTGGTAGCGGCTGAAGGGGGCCGGGGTGTCCGCGGCCAGCACAGAGATGGACGTCGGGGGAGCTGCCGGAGCACAGCCGGGAGGTCAGCATGGAGTCCTCAACAACCCCCATCCCATCCCCATCCTCATCTTTGTTCCCATTCCCATGCCCATCTTTGCTCCCATCCCTGTCATAATCCCTGTCCTTCTCCTGTCCTCGCACCCATCCTTGGCCCATCCCCATCTTCATCCCCATGTTCATCCTGTTCCTTCTCCTCCCTCTCCCCATCCCAATCCCTGCACCCATTCCCATGGCTATCCTCCTCCCCATGTTCAACCCATTCTCCAGTCTCCTCCCTTTCCCCATCCCTGCCCCCATCCTTGTCCCGTGCCCATCTTCATCCCCATCCTTATCCCCATGGTATCCTCCTCCCTTTCCCCATGTTATCCTCATTATTATCCCCATCCTCACCCTCATCTTCATCTCCATTTCCATTTCCATTCCCATTCCCATCCCTGCACCCATTTCCATGGCCATCTTATTCCCCATGTTCATTCCATTCCCCGTTTTTCTTCCTGTCCTTGTCCCTGTCTATTTCCCTATCCCTATCCATGTCCCATCCCCATCTTCATATCCATTCCTATCTCTGGCCTTGACCCCATCCCTGTCCTTGTCCGTGCCCCTGTCCTTCTACCCATCCCCATCCCTGTCTTTGTCCATGTCCTTTCCTTTCCTCCATCCCGATCCCATGCCATCCCATCCCATTCCTACCCCTGAGGACAGCAGAACAATCCCAATCCCTGCTGTTCCCAATCCCTGCTGTTCCCACCCCGCAGCGGTTTTTCCCTGGATCCCCGTGCTCACCCATCACATTCAGGAAGACATTCCCGGAGGCCAGCACCACCTTCTCCCGTGTGGCTCGGTCATAGATCCCCACGTGGCACTCATAGGGACCGTTGTCGGAAATCCGGACCTCGGGAAGGCTGCGGAGGAGAGACAGCACTCACCGCTCCATCCCCTTCCCGCTTTCCCGTGGGATTCATCCCTCGGCACCCGGACATGGCGGCGTTGGACAGGGATCAATAAACCCTTAATGACTCTAAAGGCTGTGGGAGGAGCTCGGGAATGCCTCGGCAGCCTGAATTCCCCGGCACCGACAGCTCCTCCCGGGGGAAGGAATTGTGTTATTGGAAGGAGACGTGGGTGGGAGCACAAATCCATGACCACGGATGTCGCCTGCCCGCGGAGTGCCAACGGGAAACCTCGGCACAGGCCCTGCCAGGCCACCCCAGCACAGCAAAAGCAGCAAATCCCAAATTCTGAGTGAACCTGGAGCGCTCATCCATCTGCCTGTTATCCAGAGGCTTTAGATAGATTTGAGACAAACAGGAGAGGAGGAGCTGTGCCAAAGGATGGGTGCTGCTGGAGCTGGGAATGCTCGGGAGGCCGCACAGGGATCACGTCACTGACGGGTAGCATCCCACCTTTCTGATCCTCAGCATCCCACCTTTCTGCTCCCTAATATCTCACTTTTCTGATCCTCAGCATCCCACCTTTCTGATCCCCAGAATCCCACCTTTCTTCTCAGAATCCCACTTCTCCTCAAAATCCCTGTTTTCTGCTCCTCAGAATCCCACTTTTCTGGCCAGCAGCATCCCAATCTTTTTGTCCATGCAGCAGAACCCTCCTGCCTCACCAGCCGGCACCATCCCACCCCATCCCATGGTGCCAGTTGGCACCTTCCCGGCTGGCAGCACCATCCTGCCTCTCCAGCTGGGAGCATCCCACATTTCCAGGCAGCACCATCCCGCCTCTCCAGCTGGTCCCATTCCTCCTTGCTGGTCTGCGACTTTCTACCTTCCTGGCCGGAAGCATCATCCCAACTTCTCCAGCTGGAAACATCCCACATTTCCAGTTGGCAGCATTATCTCAGCTCAGTGGATGGCGACATCCTGCTTCTCCAGCAGGAACCATCCCACATTTCCAGTCAGGAGCATCATCCCACCTCACTGGCTGGAAACATCCTGCCTTCCCAGTCGGAAGAGTTATCCCACCTGACTGGATGGGAACATCCTGCCTTTCCAGTTGGCAGCATCATCCCACCTCACCAACAGGAAACATCCGGCCTTTCCATTTGGAAGCGTTATCCCACCTCACTGGATGGTGGCACCGCGCCTCTCCAGCAGGAAGCATCCCGCCTTTCCAGCTGGCATCATCCCACCTCACCAACTGGGGACATCCGGCCTTTCCAGTCAGGAGCATTATCCCAGCTCAGTGGCCAGAAGCATCATCCCACCTCTCCAGCTGGAAGCATCCCACCTTTCCAGTCGGCGGCATCATCCCACTTCTCCACCTCCCTGGGATGTGGGGAACATCCCACGTTTCCAGTCAGAAATGTTATCCCACTGCTCCAGCTGGAAGCATCCCACCTTTCCAGTTGGCATCATTATCCCAGCCCACTGTCTGGAAGCCTCATCCTGCTTTTCCAGCAACATTCCCCCTTCCCAGCTGGCACTGCCATCCTGCTGTTGTGGGGAAGAGCATCCCAGCACCACCCCTCCTTCTGCCTGGCAGATTCCTGCCGTCCAGGAGATCCATCCTCCTCTCCAGCAGCCTCATCCCGCCTCATCCATCCCATTTGGATGGGAGTGATTCCCCCATGGAGCACTCAGGTTAAAAATCCCGCTCAGGGGAATTTTCCCTTCCAGGGGGATTCTGGCTCTGCTTTTCCCTTCTCCCAGCCCCTGGCTGGCTTTCCGCTCCAAGGATCCCCCTGGAAGTGAACATTCCCTGCTTTCCATGGATACAACACTTCCAACCAAGCCTCTGCCATCTGTTCCAGCCTCTGACTATCCACACACGGATCAGGAATCTCCCGTTAGCAGCACTTCGGAAAGGCTCTGATCCTGCTCCATCCCTTCTGGAAGGATTCCTTGGGATTTGCATGCAGATTTTGGAGCCTGGCCGGCTCAGTTTGGCATTCCCAAGGACGGGAGACAGGGAACAACCAGCACTGGGAAGACAAACACTCCCTGGGGTGTTCTGTGTTGGGAATATGGGAAAAATGGGATTTGGAAATTCCTGAAGTGATGCCATAGGATAAGGGTGAGATTTTAATCAAGGGAAAGGAAAAAAAATTGGGATTGGAGAGATTGGATCTCTCCCAGCTTTGTTCTTCACAGCTCTGAGCCGGGATGGAGAGAGGCAGTGCCAGCAGCCCCTGGGCCGTGCTGATAAGGCCGGGAAAACGCTGATAAGAACAGGGAAACGCTGATTAGTCTGGCTGCTCCCGGGATAACGCTCCCTGGGATGGTTCCACTCGGGATAACGCTGACAAGGAGTGGGAAAATGCTGATAAGGAACCAGGAAAACGCAGATGTGGCTGACTGCTCCCAGGAAAATATTCCCTGGGAGAGTTCTGCCTGGGACGGCGCTGATAAGGACTGGGATAATGCTGATAAGGACCGGGATAATGATGATAAGAATGGATCCCCCTGGGATAAAGCTCTTTGGGACTGCTCCAGCTGTTCCTCAACCACGGTAAAGATTCCCAAAAAAAGAGAGAAGAAATAGACAGGAAAAGAAAAGGAGAATGAACAGGGCCAAAAACATGGACTGAGAAATGCTTCATGCATCCCCAAACACTTCGTGGGCTTGTCCAATTTTTGGGAGAGCCCAAAATCAGGCAGGACCTCCACAAAAAAACCCCAATGACTGGGAAAACCAGCTCTGGGAATGATCTCCTCACCAGGCCAGGTCCTGCTTTCCCTGGAAAAGAAAGGCATGGTGTGAAAACCTTTTCCCGCCAGCATCTCCCAGCTCCATGCCCAATTTCCTGGTCATTCCGGAGGCTTTCAAGTGCCTGGTGCTGGGGCGGGGGAATTTTCTGCTCCCAAATTCCATTCGTTCTACAACGTGTGGAGAAAGGGCAGAAAACAGAGCGACTGGAGCCAGGAAACGTGGCAGTTTTTCCTCACAGGGTCAGGGAAATATTCCATGGGCAGGGAATGGTTGAATCCTTGTTCTTTCTCCAGGGATTCTCCTGATTCCCCTGTTCCATGCACTGGGATTGTTTGATCCTTGTTCCTGCTCCAGAGAGATTCCTCATCCCCCATTCCATGCACCAGGAATGGTTGAATCCTTCTCCAGGGATTCTCCTGATCCATTGCCCCGTGCACAGGGAATGTTCGATTCCTCACCCCGTGAATTCCTTCCATGGGCATGGAGAATCCTTTAACCCAGTTTAGTTTCCCGATTTTCCCGGTGCTCCCGGCTGGAGGCAAGTGATGGCCAAACCCCCAGGAGAGCCCTGGATTTACAGCTGGAGTCAGGAATGTGGAATTCCTGCCTGGAGCTGCCAAAGCCTTCTCCAAACAGGAGCCAGTCATGTCAGGAGTTGGTTATCCTCGGGAGCAGCTCGGTGGATCCAGGGAAACCAAACACAGGGATGGAGCAAGCCTGGAGCATTCCCAGAGCATCCCCTGAGCATCTCTAAAATGCCTGGAGCATTCCTGGAGTATCTCCAGAACACCCCTGAGCATCCTCTGAGTAACTCTCGAGTATCCCCAGCATCCTCTGACTCCCCTGAGTAACCCTGGAGTAACTCCTGATCCACCTGGACATCCACGTGAGCATCCTGAGCTCCTCCTGAGCACCCACTGAGTATCCTCTGAGTAACCCTGGAGTGTCCTGAGCATTCCCTGACTATCCCGAGTATCCTCTGAGTAACCCTGCAGTAACTCCTGGTCCATGGGAACATCCATGTGAGCATCCCAAGCTTCTCCTGAATATCCTGAGTGACCCCTGAGTGACCCCTGAGTGACCCCCGGGCATCCCCAGAGCATTCCCAGAACAATTCCTGAGCATCCCAATCTTCTCCTGAGCAGGGCCTGAGGATCCTCCTGATCCATCCCATAATATCCCCTCCCTAGCCCTGTTTTTCAACCCTTTTCCCACTCCAAGCCCACATTTATTCCCAATTCTCCTCAGGATAAAAAAATAGTTCCAAACATAGGAGGGGAAACCAGCAAAACACTCCTGAAAAATCCCAAATTCCAAAGGACTGGGAAGAGCTTCCCATTTCCAGGCCCCGCCCCTTCCGAGCCATTTCGGGTGTTTCCAGGTGGAAAACATCCCGTGACTGGAGGAAATCCTGTTTTTTTCCCCACCACATCCTCAATTTTCCTTTCCCCCACGCCAGGAAAAACGAGCTGGGAAAATCCCACAAGAAATTCCCATTTCCCGAGGATACAAGGCCAGAAAGAAACCAGGAGGAAAGGAAATCTGATCCCAGTTTTTTCCCCTTGGAGGAAGCCTCTCCTGGCCTCTCTCCCGAGCTCCAGTGTCGGTTCTAGAGCAGCAGGAACGGAGCAGGTGTGGGATCAGGAATAAACCTGGAATTCTGGAAGTGATTGCCACTTGGAATAAAAGCAAGGAGATGCTCCCATGCCTGTTTTATAAATAACTATGGATCTGGTTTTCCCAGTTTTCCCAAGCTTTGGGTTTCTCTGCCCATTCCCACCTCTCAAAATCCCCATTTTTTCCAACCTTTTCCCTGAGAATCATCAGGAAAATGGGAACATTCCTTGGATGGGGACGGGTTCTGCTGGAATCCTTTCAATGGAGCCAAAAATAGGGGGAAAAAAAATCCTAAAAATTTTGCATTAATATGGAAAACGGACTCACCGCACGGTGGATTGGTAAACGAGGTCTTCCCGCTTCCGGTAGTTTTCCATCTGGGAAAAGTTGGTGGAAAACATGGCATCGAAGGTGAAGATCTTCTGCTTGATGGTGCCACCGTCAGTGACCTGCGGGAAACAATCCCAGTGTCCCAAATATGGGAATTTTGGGCCCATTTTTGAATATTTCAGAGTTTTTTTAGGCTGGGAATTCCAGTAATTTGATTTGGATTTGAATAGATTTGTTTGAATCGGAATGTATTTATTTAGATTTGAATAGATTTATTTGTGTTTTAATGCAATTTTTTACTATTTTGATATTAATTTTGATTTGAATAAATTTATCAGAATTTTAATATGTATTAAATATGGTAAATACATTTCTTTTAATATGTTATGCAGTGTATTTAAATATGTACATTTGAGCTCTAGTTTTGGTTTTAATTTTAGTTTTAGTTCTAGTTTAGGTGGGGTTTTTTGTTTGTTTTTGTTCTTGTTTTTATTTTTATGATATCATGATTTCCCTATTTATCCATGGAATCCCAGCATCTTTCAGCTTGGAATTTATGGATCAATGATGCCCCTGCTGAGCTGAAATCAAAATCCAAGTTTTCCATCCCATTATTCCATTTTCCAGCTGGGAATTGTCATTGTTAAATAGAAAATGGCTTTTTTAGGAATTGTTTATTCCCTGTGTCTCCCAGCACCTCTGGATTTATCTTCCCTGCTTTTGAGGAGGAGTCTTAGTGGAAAAATAAGGAGAAAAAAGGGAATTTTGAGGATAACCAGCTCCCAGCAAAGAGTCAAAATTCCCATTGTTTAAAATAAACCCAGAGCAGCAGCAGAAGATTTTGGGATTTCATCTTCAAATCCATCATTTTTCAAGGACAAAACACCAAATCCCCACCCAACCCTTGGTCAAAATTCCATCATTATTTCCAATTTCCTCTTTCCTGCTTTTTTATGGCAAAAAGAGAAAAAAAAAATCCGTCACTAAAAAACCTCTTCCGATTTATTGTCCCAGGCTGAGGCTTTTGTGGGGAAGAAAATCCACCCTGGCACGGATGTGGGATAAAGAAAAACGGGAAAAGTGACGGGAGTTGTAAATCTCCAGCCTCGGGAAGTTTCCAAGGATTTTTCCTGACTTTTCTTTGTGTTTGAGGACAAACCTGGGAGCTGCTCTGGAATGGAGAAAGGATCCCAATCCCAAGGGATTTTAGGGATTCTTGTAGGGTGGGAAGCGCTGGGAATGGTGGGGGTGGCACCCATGGATTGGGAATTTTCAGCCTTGGGATTTTTCCCAACATCTGGACAGATGTGGGCCCAAATCCTGCTCTATCCATGGACAGGAGTAGGAAAACGCCACTGGAACTGGAGTCACCGCTGGAATCACCCTCTGGGAATCCTCATTCCCTGAGGAATGAGCCACATCCCCGAGGGAATTCCAGGTAGTTAACGGCTCCCAGGAAAAAGCTCAGCAGGAATTCTCTGTCTCCAGGGATCAGCCCTAATTCCAGCCTTTGATCCACCCCGGGGGAATTATTTGGGAAGAGAAACTCCACAGGAATTTGCAGCCCAACAAAGGAGGATAATTGGGCAGCATCCCACGGTTCCTGTCCCAACAGATGTCTCCACATCCAGGAATTTTGGGAAAAGGGGCCCAGGAACACATTCCAGGCTCTGCTTCCTGCATTACTCATAAATCCCAAGAAAAATCCCATTCCCGACAGAACTCGGCTGTTCCAGAGGCAGCTCCCGCCTGCTGCCCTCCCCTCCACAGTGACCCGAACAAATCCCCAAATCCATTAAAACGAGCATTTGCTGCTCCCAAAATCCATTAAAAATCTCCTGACTCTCCCATCAGGATGCCCAAAGGATCCAAAATCATGGGGAAGTGATGGATGTGGGGTGAAGGGAGTGAGCTGGGGGCGGTTGGAAAGGGCTGGAATTGGGATCTGATCCAGATTCTGTGTCCTGAGGACGGATCCATGGATTCTCTTTCTCCAAGCAAATGGAAATTACTCTGGGAAGAGGGAAAATTCCCTGGAGCAGCTGCAGCACTCCCGGTGTTTGCGCAGGGGAGGGGGACACAGTGTCCTGGAAAATTCCAGATTTTGGGTTTTCCTGCTCATTCCCTGGAGAATTACAACTAATGGGAAAAGCTCCTCATCCTGGAAAATTCCAGATGTAGGTGTTTTCCTGCACACCCCCTGGAGAATCAACTGGGGAAAACCCATTATCCTGGAAAACTCTTGGTTTGACTTTTTCCTGCTCATTCCCTGGAGAATCAACCGTGAAAAACTCCTCATCCTGGAAACCTCCAGATTTAAGATTTTCCTGCCTATTCCCTGGAGAATTGACCAGGAAAAACTTGTTTTCCTGGAAAACTCCTGTTTTAGATTTTCCCTGCCTCCCTTTCCCTGGAGAATCCACTGCTGTGGAAAGCAGTGACCACACCGGGGGATACTACTGAGAGCAATTCCATGGATACCACTGGGAGGAATTCCCATAAACCACAGACACCACCAGGAGCAATTCTAGGGCCCTGCTCCCAGCAATCCCAGCTCCAGCACGGATTTCATTCCCTTCTCACTAATTACCTCGAGCACCAAACTCTAATTAATGGAGGCTTCCACCCATTCCTGCCCCTCATTCCCGGGTATCCCAGGAATCCCACTCGGCACCGGGAGCAGCCAGGGAATGGTGCGTGGCCCTGGTCTCACACCCCAAATCTGCCAAACTCCGTTTGCAATTCCCAAATTCCCACACTCCCAGTCCAGCCCAACCCAGCTCTGCTTCCCTTCCTGCTGCACGGCGCAGATTGGAGCCTCCGAGGATTTTCCCCTCCCTCTCCTGCTTCCTTGTTATTTTCCCAGAGCTCCATTGGGAAAAGGAGCCAATTTCCCAGTTCCCATCCCGGCACCGACAGCACAAATCCGGGATCCGGCACAACCTCAGAGCTGCTGGCGTCGGGAACCACGGAACAGCTCCGGGTGTTCCCGGCCTCATTCCCAGTGGATTCCACCACCCCCATCTCCCGCCAAGGCTTTTTCAGGACGTCTCCAGGTGCAGATCCATGTTCGCACCTGTTCCCGGGAACATCACACCTTCCGGAGGTGTCGGGATTGTTGGGTGTTAATTAACGCCTCCGCTCGTGTTCCTGTTTATTCTGGGAAGGGTTCCCTTTGCTCATCCCGGGAGCTGGAACCGGCGGCGTTCCAGCAGCTGGGGAGTTTCCCAGTGGGAGGGAAGGGTTGTCCCTGTCTGTGCCTCATCCCTGGGGAACCCAGGGGGAGCGCTGGAATTGTGGGTGTGGGTCACAGTGTGGGGCTTCTCCGGGGGTTTTCACCCGTGGGATGAGATTCCTTGCCCTCGGAGTGCACAGATCCCAATGGGATCATCCACCTGGGAGTTATGGATGCATCCTGTGGGTTATGGATTCATCCCTGGGGTTATGGATCCATCCCACAGATTGTGGATCCATTCCCAGCGTTATTCCCAACTCCATTCTCCACCAAAGTGCTGCCATTGACTTTTCCACCTCTCTCTCCCTTTCCCTCCCCATTCCCGACCCTGGAGCAGCTCAGATCCCTCAGACTCCTGGAGCTCCCTCTGCTCCCTGTCCAATAAATCCCAGGCAAGAGGAGCCTGACCTGACCCCAATCCAGCGCTCCGGAGCCACATCCCCATGATTTACAAGCGGAATAAATGGAACTCCGCAGCTCCAGTGGCCCCGCCCCGGCTCTCCCGGATCCATCCATCACCTCCAACACCCCGGAGCTGCCACTGGAGCTTTGGGAAGCTGCAAAAGTCTGGGAGTGAGACAACACAGGGAGAAAAACGGGGGAAAACCTCAAAATCAGGAAGGAATTTGGCAAATCCTGAGATGCTCCATGAAAACCCAACTTCCCAAACCAGGAAAGGAGCAAGAGGGAAGGAGGGGTAAAAACCCTGGAAGAGAGGGGGGATTTGTGGGGATAAAAATAAAAGCTGGGATATTTTTGCCCTTCCCTTTCCCTCCGAGGTTTCTCGGAGCATCATTTGCTCCGGAGCAGCAGCCGCTCCCACTCCCGCATCCCTCCTCGCAGAGGGGATTATGCAAATCCAGCCCCAGCTCCCGGGAAAGTGGGTTAATCCAATATTACCGAGTGGAAAAGGGAAGGAAAAACCTGGTGGAGATGGCGGAGCCAGCAGAAAAAAAACCAGAACTCCCTAAAAAAGGAGCGAGATGAAGCCAATTTCAACCTGGAATTTCGGATTTTGGGACAGGTTTGGGGTTCTATTCCCTGCCTGAATCCCCTGTCCAGCATTTAGGGATCAATCCATAAATAATTGTCAGAAAATCCACCTGGGATTCCATGGAAATGTTCCTGTGCACACATCACATTCCAACAGCCGGATCTGTGCCCATCCTGTCCCCGTTTATAAACCTGGGGATGGAGAAGAGCCTTAGGGAAGGGCTGCTCCTTGTTCAGGGAGCAGGAACAGGATGGGAAATCACAGGAAAAACATTTCCAGCTGCTCCATCCGATGCCACTGGCGCCACTCCCCCTCTCTTTGCCTCCTCCAGGAGTTTTCCCTGGAAAACTTCCGTTTTTCTTGGATAAAACCATTTGCAGTTGGCAGATCATCCCAAATTTCCGTGGAGAAAACTCAGGATTGGTGAGCCTGAGGATGGATCAAGCCTTGGGAATGATGATCCAGGGGCATCCAGCTTCAGCCTCCAAATCCCAAATTTCCCTTCTCCAAATAAAACCGGGCTCCAAAACCTTCCTTTCCCAAACAAAACTGGCCACAAAACCCCTTTCTTTCCCAAATAAACCAGGCTCCAAACCCCCGCTTTCCCAAATAAAACCAGTTCAACATCCCAAATTCCCAAAGATTTTGGAAACACGGAAAGTTATTTTTGAAAAACTCCACATGAAGATCCCCAAACTTCTCCCCAAACCATTTATAGCCCAAATTTTCCCAATTCCTCCCTTTCCCTCATCATTTTCCACCTACCAAGCTCTTTCCAGAGCAGTGCCAACCTCAGCTCTGAGCTCCAAAATTCCCAACCCAGCACAGAGCCGAGCTTTCCTGAAATCCACCCGGCAGTCACCCCAAAACACCTGGAATAAACCCACCCGGAGCCCTCGGTGATCCCAAATCCACCCCACGTCCCTCCCGGCCGTGTTTTCCGAGGCCAGCCCAGCTGCCTCCCTGCTCCCTGGAATTGATATTCCCATCAGCCAGAGAGCTCCGTCTGCTTTTCCTGCCTCATCCAGCCTTGACCTTCTGTTCCCGAGTGTTGGAGCAGCCGGGCTGGCTCCGCATTCCCATTCCCGAGGCGTCGGATCTCACCCGGTACCAGACGATCTCCCGCATTTTCCCGTCGGTTTTGAAGTTGCATTTCAGGGTCACGGCGTCTCCCACCACCACCGGGGGCAGGGGCTCGATGCTGACGGTCAGATAACCTGGAAAAGTGGGGAAAAAAGGCAGGAAAAGAGAGCTGAGCTCCAGGGGAGTTTGGATAGGGGGTTAAATCACTGTTTTCCGGGAATTTTAGGGATTATCGGCACTGCTGGATGCCAGGGAAAGCCCTGCCGAGTGCTGACCCCTCGCAGGGATGGATTGGGCCCCAAAGAAACCCAGATTATAGGAAATCCTTCCTGAATTTGGGAAAATCCCAGCAGCCACCATTCCCTTCCCAAATTCCCATCATTCCTATGGAGCTGCTGGCTTTGCCTTGGGCTCCACCATCTCTCCCCATTCCCTGCCCTGTGCTTCCAGAAAACTTCCCAAATCCCTCATTCCCAACGGGAATGGCTCCAACAGCTTCCCCAGAGGATGCACAACCCCCACCTGGCGGTTTTCCAGCTCCTTCCCCATCTCCCCACAGCCAGACTCTGGATCCATCCTCACTCCAGAGGGAAAATTGGAGCCTAGGGAGCTCCATCCATCCCTTTTCTCCCTCTTTTCCCTCGACTTGTTGGAAAATCGGGGGCATGGAGCAGCCAGAGGGCAGCAGGGCAGGGAATTGCATTCCTGGTGTATTTTCCCGCCTTTCCTGCAGCTGCTGGGAATTGATGGATTGACAGAGTGGCAAATCCCAGCCTTTCCTCAGCATCCTTCCCTGTTTGACACAGAGACATCCAAAAAAATTCCAA
Source organism: Sylvia atricapilla (assembly GCF_009819655.1). Classification (NCBI taxonomy): domain Eukaryota; kingdom Metazoa; phylum Chordata; class Aves; order Passeriformes; family Sylviidae; genus Sylvia; species Sylvia atricapilla. The sequence goes on from NC_089161.1 coordinate 6,515,861, forward strand.
AATCCCTTTTTATCTTTAGTCACTCTTCACACCAGGCGGGAAGAAGTCTGGGAAACAGGAGCATGTTTGGAAACAGGGCTGGAAATCTGAGATTCTTTTGTGGAAGATGCCCTGGGAGGGGAGAAGGTGAATTCCCAGGGTTTTTGTGCCTCCCAGGCAGTGATCCGAGGCTCAGCATTCCTTGTAAAACAACTTGGAGGTGTTTGTGCCATAAATCCCAGGCACGACCTGCGGGAGAACACGCTCCGGGAACACGTGCCGGCTGCGGCAGCAGGGCAGCGTGGCCTGGAATATTGAACACCGGGAAAAAACTGGAAAATCCCATTTTCTGCTGCTTTTGGGGGGCTGTGGGAACAGCTCTGCACAAGGAAATCCAGGGGGGAAAAGTGGATTTTTGGGAATGTTTGGGGGTAGGGCTGAGGGCTAAATCTCTCTTCAGCTCCAAGTGATGCTCAGAATGAGGGAATTTTGATGTTGCATCCCAGAATCCCGGCTTTCCTTGCTGTGGGAACAACCCAAATCCTGGCCAACATTCCCTGCCCACCTGGGGCCGGCGCTTTTCCGGCCTCTCCCTGCCTGTCCAGGGTTTATTTTTGTTCCTAAAGCGGGGATTAAATCCCTGCGATCGCCAAGGCTGCATGAGGGGCCCTTGGATTCAGGACTCTGCAGATGGAAAAGGCAGGAATGGGAGGAGGAGGAGGAGGAGGAGGAGGAGGAGGAGGAGGAGGAGGAGGGAGGAAGGGCAGCTGAGGTCTCTCTGTCTGCCCCGATTCCCCTCGCTCGGCTTTTGACATTTCCAAACGCTGGGATGAGCAACAGGCGCGGAAAACCGGCTGGGGATGAGCAAATCCTTGGCAGCGCGGCGGGATCCGCCCCAAGGAAATGGGGATGGAGGCTCCGTGCGTGCGGAAAAGCTCTGCCCTTCCACGGGGCTCTGCCTTTCCACGGGGCCCCGGGTGGGATCGCAGCCCCCGCCTGCCCCCGGATCAACGGCAGATTAAAGGGAGCCGGGGAGGAACTGGCAAAGCTGCGGCAAAGATTGGATTTTCCCTCCTGTCCATGGATGCAGAGATCTAGGGGTTCGCAGAGTGGCATTTCCAGATGTTTCCCATCCCTCTTCCCACACTGGTCCCTTCCAGACCTGCACACTTCCATGGGAAATGGAACAATCCCCACCCCAGTCCAACTGCCGTGGGAACTGGATTTTCCCTCATCCATGGGATGCAGGAATTCCCAGCTCAGCATTTCCAGATGTTTTCCATCTCTCTTCTCACATTGTTACCTTCCAGACCCTATGAGCTCCCATGGGAAAGGGATCTATCCCCATCACAGTCCAGAGCAAAGATTGGATTTTTTCCCCTGTCCATGGGATCCAGGAGTTCCCAGCTCAGCATTTCCAGATGTTTTCCATCCCTCTTCCCACACCATCCCCTTCCAGGCCTGTGCACTTCCATGGAAAAGGGATCCATCCCCATCCCAGTCCAGCCAAGGCTTTTGGTGGTGTTTGGACCATTCCCTGATTTTTGGTGGACTTTTAAAGTGAAAAAGAACCAAGTTTAGGACAGCTCCAACCTCTCTCATTCAGTAAATCCATCCATCTAAGCATTTTTCCAAGGAAATCCCCCTCCAAAGCCATCCCTGACCAGCATCTTCTGGGTGGCCAAAAATCCAAACACAAGACAGGAATTTTCGCCTTCTCTGCTCCCTCCATGTGCTGGAAAACCATTGAGAGCAGCTTCCACCTCTATTCCTGGGAATTCTGGTTTGTCTGGGCCTTAAATCCAGACATTTGGTCCCTAAAAACATCAGGGTGGAACCACAGGATGCTCCTGAGCTTTTCCTGCATGGGAAAAAACAAAGCTCTGGAGCTCCAGGATTTATTGCTCTGGTGCCATGGGAAGAGGATCCCACAGAAAGCTGATATTCTGGAAGTGGAGGATGCTGGATAAAACTCCATTTCCAGCCTTTCCCAGCATTCCATGGGATTTCTGCCCACAAACACTCCACAGGAATGGCCATGGATGAAGCACAACTGGGCCTGGAAGGGGCAGGAAGGGGAAAATCCAAATGCTCCCGGAGCATCGCTGCTCAAATCCAGAGCAAAACCAGCCCAGAAGTTGTGGGAAAGAAGGAGAGAAGAGGGAGGGGGAAACAGATGCCAAGTGCCCACAGGAGCCGGCCAAGGATGCGTGGAGGGGAGGGGAAAAACTGGGAAAACAAAGGCAGGCACTGGGAAATGAAGCAGGAATCCAGATGGAGCCGTCCAGACCCCGCTGCTTGGCTGTGGCTGATGTGCGAATCCCATCCCTCATCCTCCCCTTCCCTTCTCTTCCCGACAGGGAACAACTGCGAGGTGTCAGCGCCGCTCCGGAGCCTCCCTCGGCTCCCGGTTTTTTGGAGATTTACTGAGGAGAACAAAGCGGCGGTGACGGGAATGGCTGGGTGGGAAGAACTCTTCCAAAAGGGCTCCAAAGAAAGAGCCCATCCCAAATTTCTGTCATCCCCGGCTTTATCAGCATCCCTTTATCAGCGTCCCCTTCTCAGCCTCGCTCCGCTTCCCCTTTGCTCTTTTCAATCCGCGATTTTCCAGAGAAAGCCAGGCCGGGCCTCCCCCGGATCGGATTCAGCCCTCTGGAAATTCATCCCTCTGATTAGATGGCAACCCTGGGGAGGAGAGGATATTTTTGCTGGCAATCGCTGGGAATTCTGGCGCTGTCCAGTTTAAGGGGGATTAAAAAAAAAAGGGAAAAGGGAAGGGGGAGGAGGAGAGGGGGAAGGGAGGGATAAAGGAAATGTCCTTTGAAATCGGGAGTGACGCGTTCACAAAGGAGAACATCGGGACCAGCTCGGAGCTTCTAATTACAGAAGAGCTCCCAGGGATGAGGCAGGAATTGCTCCAGCCCTGGAAGTGCAGGATGCTGGATAAAAACCCCATTTCTAGCCTTTTCCAGCATTCCATGGGGATTTCTGCCCACAACTGCACTCCGTGGGAATGGCCAGGGGTGAAGCACGAGCGGCTGGAATCCCTCCGAGGCTCCTGGGGAGGAGAGGAGGGGGGGAATGGAATGGGTGGCAATGTCCCAAGGAAAGGCCTTGGAGTGATGGAGTCTTCCAAGGAATCCCAGAACCACAGGGAGCCCCTTCCACACCTTCCCCGGGCACCTGGCTCCTTCCAGCCCACACGGAAATCTGAGATTTGTTTATGGAGATTGCCCAGGGCTCCCATTCCTGGATTCTCCATCTCCCAGTGCTTCCCAAAAATCTGACTTCAAACCAATGGAATTCTGGAATTAGATTGGAAGGGACGTTAAAGCTCATCCCATTCCACGGGCAGGGACTCCTCTCACTACCCCAGGGTGCTCCACGCCCCGTCCAAGCTCAGACAAATCCCGGGATGGGGCAGCCCCAGCTGAGGATGGATTTTCCCCCTTTGCATGTCCCCAAAGTCCAACCCATCCCCATCCTTTCAGGAACAGTCCTTGGAAGCAGCAGCAGATCTGAGTGGAAGCTCAGGGTGGAGCCAGAAGAGGGGATTCTTGGGATCCAGCAGCTCCATCCACCTCTGGAATGTCCCCAGCATCCTCCAGGAACCAGTGGCAACATGAATGCTCATCGTTTTAATTAGCCAGTGATTAATGGGGTTTATCCCTAATTTCCTCCCATTGCTCCACCTTCCTTATCCAAGCCAGCACCGGGATGGGATGGGATGGGATGGGATGGGATGGGATGGGATGGGATGGGATGGGATGGGATGGGATGGGATGGGATGGGATGGGATGGGAAAACCAGGAGGAAGCAGGAAAATAGACACCAGCACTCCTTCGACCAGCAGATATCCCACAATTCCCAGGATTTCAGGAGATGTTTTGCCCCTTTAGGTGGGATCTAAGGGGTGCAAACCCATCTGGAAAAATCTGGGAGCACTCCTGCACATTCCCCACTGGAGGGGTGTGGGATGAGCACGGACAAGAAGTGAAGGCAGGAACCCAACGCGCCCTGACCGGCGGCACTTTGCAACATCTTGTCCATGAAAAATTCAGCAGCTCCAGTTGTTCCTGGGAACGCAGCAAATTCCTTCCCGCTCCCCTCCTGGCTCCAATCATGCCTTATTTATGACATTCCAGGACAATTTACAGTTGGAATATGACGCTGCCTCTCCTTGTTAACCCGAGAGGGCTCCAAGGGCAAAGAATTCCCAGCTGGCCCCATCTGGAGCGGTGGAATTTTGCTGAATCTGGAGCTTTTCCTCCTGGAAAGCTGCGCCGGGGTTTTATTTTTTATTTAAATGGGAATAAGCATTTGGCACGGGTTTAACAGCAGCCAGGGAATAGGATGTGATAGCTGAGGTCGGCACCGCACTTCCAAGGAAAATGGGCCTTTGGGAAGTGGGAAAAATGGATTGGGGGAGCCTTGTGCTGAGTTTTCCTTGGATATTCAGCTTTACTTCCCAAAATTCTACCAGCTCAACGCCAGTGGGGTTAAACCTCCCCAGCCCCTCCACTGCCTTCCCAAAAGTCATCCTGGCTTTGGGAAAATAGGCGTATTCCCTAAAATAAACCTGGGAAAGTTGGCGTCACCCCCAGGCAAGGAGGAGCCCGGCTGGCAGGGAGCGAATGGCATTAATCCCAGGAAAATGGGATATTAACAGGCCGAGCAGACAATTAAGAGCCAGTAATTAAAATTCCTCTTCCCTCACAAACATCTCATTAGGCACCACTTCCCTTCCTCATTTCCATAAGTGGGCGGGAACGATTCCGCAGCTGGATCTGGAATTATTCCTGAGGGGCGGCTGCTGAACCAAACCATCTCCCGAATTTTTAGGGATCGGAAGAAAATGTATGGAATGAGCAGGGGGAGGTCCAGCCTGTGCTTTGGGTCCATTTTTCCCCAATTAATGGGATGCGGAACCTGCCGAGTCCCATGGATGCATCCCGAGCCTCGTTAGCTCTTTGTGATGGGAATCAATGGTTTGGATCGATCCTTTGGATCAATCCATGGATTTAGCGCAGCCCCTTTGGCCTCTCGGCCCCTTTTAAATGAAGATGAAGTGAGGGAACCACTTCATGTCAGGGACAGCCGGGCCCCGGGGGCTGCTTCCAACCGCATTCCATGGGCAAAACGTGTCGGAATTACGGAACGATGGAATTTTATGGATCAACTCGGCCCAGGGAAGCCAAGACTGCTCCATTCCTGCAAGTGTCCAAGGCTGGTTGGGCCTGGAGCAACCTGGGATAGTGGAAGGTGTCCCTGACCATGGCAGGGAATGGGATTTAAGGTCCCTCTGATCCAACCCATTCAGTGATTCCCTATTTGTATAAAATATGGATGAAACCCGGCTCCTAAGCATTTCAGCATCTAAATCTCATTGAGATGGAACTTTCAACCACTGTCCAGCTTCCCTTCTTTTCCTTGAATCCCAGATTCCTCCTAAAGAAAATATCCCAAAGAAAAGATATCCCAAAATACCCCAGAGTCAAAAAAAAAAAGGATTAATTCCCGATTTGCTCCATGCTGTGATTCCCAATGTCCTTGTGTCCATGGGAACCGTCTCCAACATCACCTGAGGGCTTCATGCTGATGGATCCTCAGGAAAAATCCATTTTTGGACTGGTTTTCTCCTCACAATTAGCTCCAGAGTCACTTTTATCTTCTGGAGGGGTGGGATTGGCTCTTATCAGCTCCGAGATTCCAGCGGCTCCAGAGGCAGCAGGGAAATGAGGAACAAGATCCAGGTGGATCCTGCTGGATTGAAAACATTCCAAACTTTCCAGCTCCAGAGGGGTTCCATCCCCATGAGCACAATCTCAGCACAATAAAAGATTTTAGATGGAAAGGGAGACTTTGGGAGTGGAAAGTCCGCAGGAAATTTGGGATTTGGGAGCCTCCTGGTGCTGCCCATCTCTCCAATTTCAATCTCCGTCTTCTTTCCATCTCCTCCTTCCCACATTTCCACCTTTCCCTGCCCAGTTTTCTTCCCACAATGACTCAAGTCCAGCTCTCTCCATGTCCAATACATCCCAGGAAAACTCCAGCGTTCCCCACCTTTGCCACGCGCCTCCCGACAAACAAATCCGGGTGGGATTGAGCCGTTGGAATCAGATCCGTGGCCTGGGCACGGGCTGAAATAAATCCTCCAATGTCTTCATCCGGCTTTTTCCAAGCTCCTCGGAGCTGTTCCGGCTCATTGGAGCACGGGATGAGGGAGCCCGTTCCCAGCTTGGCTTCGACTCGCGGCGTCGATTTTGTGCTTGTTTGACATCTCCGGCACAAATCCACTGGGAATGCGGCGTTCCAGGAAAAAGATGGATGTTTGGAGGGAAAACCATGACGGCTTTGGCTGGAGGGAGCCCAGGCACTGCTACAAACCTCGGAATGGCCTTGGAACCATCATTTGGATGTTCAGGGGGTCCCTCAGCCTAAAAATCCAGGGATTTCCTGGATGCTCCCAGATTTAATTCCATGGTGGATCCAAGGGCTGCATCCCAGCCATCCCAAGAACCAAATCCAGTGGCTACAAAACCAGGGAGTCTGGAAAAGTGAGGATTTCCTGAACGCAGGAAAAACAGGATTGGAGGGAAGTGGAATCCATCAGAAAACCAGGATCAGTTGGATTGGAGAAGTATTTCCCTGGGGTGGATGGGAATTCTCTTCTGTTTGGGACAAAATTCCAACACCCTCAAACTGAACCCCTCCGGAAGAGAATCCCTCTCCATGAAAACACACAGAGAAGGATCCAAGACCATTCCAAGACTTGGGAAATCCCTCCCAATCCCAAAACTCCTTAAATCAACTCTGTCAAGGCACAGCTGGTGCAGAAAAGATGGATTTTCCCAGTCCACACCGCTTATCAGCGGGAACGTGGTGGCTGCATTGATATTCCTGGTGATTTATTGGATTTTATCCCCCTGCCCGCATAGCCTGGGAATGCAGGGCCATAAATTACACATGGAATATTTATCTCCGGGTGGGAAGGACGTTTAGGAGCATTTACCGAAGCGCTGGGAAGTTTTATTTATAACTTTTCCCCCTCTTTCCACTTCCAGTGTTTCCATAAAATCCCTCGGCCTCCCAGCGGTGCTGGAGGGGGGAATATTTTATCACCACATCTTCATCCCAGTGATATTCCCATAAAATAAAATGTTGGACATCTCACTGGAGCTCCCACAGCTGCTCAGAGCCATGGCTTGGGATGGGTTGTTGGGATTTGGGGAAGAGCACGAGGTGGGTGGTCGGCTTTGGATTTTGGGAAGAGCTTGGGATTGGTTGGTGGGTTGGGATTTTGGGAAGAGCTCCTGGTGGGTTGTTGGATCAGGCTTTTGGGAAGAGCTGGATGTGTGTCATCATTCCGTTGTCATTTCTCCTGCTCCTTCAACCCCTTCTCCTCATTACTCAAGTAATTTTTCCAGACTTTTTTTTTTGGATCATTTTGGGTGCTTTCTAAATCCAAAATGATGCCTCATCCTGGGAAAAGGGGGAAGGTGAATCCAGCAGAGCCAAATTCCCTCAAAAACCTGGCACCATCCCTAATTTGGAGCGATGGTTCTGCCAGCACCTCGTGGCCTCTTCCCAGATGTTGGAGCAGCTGCCGGAGCCAAAAGAGCTGAAAATTCCCAGGGTCGGGCTGGTTCTGAGACGCCTCGTTTGATAAATGGAGGTGCCGCCCCTCATTTGCATCTCTGCAAATTTGCAAATCAGGGCTGATCCCCCGCAGCTCCGGCTGCCAATCAAGCCCCCCTAAGATAATTAAGGCAGAATCCCCCAAATTGGTCGCTCCCTGATTGTATTCCCATTTCACGGGGTGGCAATGGATTTTGGCTGAACGAGGCCCGACAGGTGGGAGGTGCCACCTCTCATCCCAAATTTTCCCTTTTCCCAATAAACAAGCCCCGTTCCTGCAGGATTTCCCACTCTCCTGGAGTTTACTCCACATCAGCTGGATTTTCCTCACAGTTTTCCACCCGGAAGTGCTTCCACCCCCAGTCTGGGCTGCAGGGCAGGAATTCCCTCCTGCTGATCAATCCCAGGAGGGAATTCCCACCTCCTTTGTCCAGCAGATGCCAATGAAACCCAAGAAATGCAGAAAAATCCCAGTTTTTCCTTCTTTTCCCACTTTTTTTTCAGCTCCCCCCAGCTGCCCCATGGATCACTCTCCAAACCGTTTCCGTGGATTTTCATCTTTCTCCAGCAAATCCCAAGCTCACCAGATGGGGAATTTTCCTACAATCCAAATTTTGCCAAGCAGGAGCCACCATTGACCACCAAACTCAATGGAATGCCTCTGGAATGGCTCAACATTCCCTAAAACCCCTCCAGCAGAGCATGGTGCCTCCTCAGCACCTGGATTAACCTGGATAAAAGCTCCAAACCAGAATGTCCAGGTGTCCCAGGGATAAAAATTCCCCCCTGCTCTGCTTTTCCCTGATTTTCAATCAAGCAGCTCCACGGAAAATGCAGCAGGATCTGATATCCGTGTGCAGATGTGGAATTAATCCCGAATTAAGCGCGGCGGGAGAAGGAGAGGTCGTATCCTAATCCCACACTGAAAAAGATTGGAAATGGGATTTTTCCCCACACCCACAAATTCCTGGCCCTCCTTTTCCAGTGGCTCAGCTCTGCATCCTGACGTGGAGGAGATTCCCTGCCATCCAAACAGATGCTCCTGGAGTTTCCCAGGAATCTGCACCCTCTGGATGCTGCCCCTGGGCACTGGGATTATGGAAAACCTCACCTGAGACAAAGGATTTTATCCCCAGCCAACAGCGCTGTACAAAATCCATCCCCAAAATGCAATTCCAGAGTGAAAAAGGGGATTGTTGTAGCCAGTGTTCCTTTTTAGAGCCCCAAATGGGAGCTGAGGAATTGGAAAATTGGGAAAAAAATCCCAAGCCCCTGCTCGAGCCCAGCTGGTGACTTGGGAGGGATTTGCCAGCAGCAGCCGAGGATTTTCCCACTGTTCCAGCTCTGTTGGGATGAGGATTATGGCACCAGCAGCCAATTCCGGGGAGCCACGGCTCGGGCTGTTAATCCTGGCTGGAGTTAATCCCAGTGGGAATAATTAACGGGAGCCAGGAGCTGCTCCCGATCCCTGGAAGTGCTCAAGGCCAGGTTGGAACAACGACTGATGGAAAATGTCCCTGTCCCTGGCAGGGCTGGAATGGGAGGAGCTTAGTGTCCATCCCAAAGCATTCCATGATTCCGGGTCTTTCCATGCCTCAGTTTCCCCACTTGGGAAGGGCAAAGCAAGGCCTTTTCCAGCTCATCTGAGATCCAGGAAAATCCCATCCCTGAGTAACTGCAAGGGGTTAATAGAGATCCCAAAAAATAGTGGAGCAACACCAAGGGGATTTTAGAGATCCCAGAAAATCCCACCACAGAGTAACAGCCAGGGGTTTTTAGGGATCCCAGTAATCTCATCGTGGAATAATATCAGGGGAGTATTGGAGATCCCAAAAAATGCTGGAGTAACAGCAAAGAGTTTTTAGAGATCCCAGAAAATCCTGGAATAACAGCAAGGGGATAATTGGAGATCCCAAAAAATCCCATCCTGGAATGTCAGAGGAGCTCCTGCTCCCAAAAATAATCCCAGGAAGGAATTTTCCTACCCAAAATTCCCCAACCCTCCCTAAAACTCCTCTTTTTCCAGCTTTAGCGGGAGACCCACAGGCTTGGGATGGGAAAAAAGAGGGAAAATCATTAATTCCATGAAGCAATGTTGGAGGGTCTCAGTTAGGAAGCCCCTGCTGGGTTTCCCGCCAATTCCAAGCAGGTTTTCCCAAGCCCAGGTGGCCCTGCAGAAGGGGTGACCCTGACCTGGGTGATGAATTCCCTGATTTATTTCTCCACTTGCAGAAAATCCAATTATCCCAGACTTTTGATTGGTGACAAATGAGGAGCCATCGATCCCCCTCCCTCCCAGCTGTCGGCTCCGGGCGATCTCCGCTCCTTCCATCGATTCCTGCAGGGAGGAAGCGGGAAGAGATCATCCGTACTGATATTTTGGGATTTTTCCTTCTGAACTCCTTCTCCAGAGGCACAACCTCAGGCAGAGGAAGAGGGAAAGTAAACCCAGCCTATGCAGGAATCCCAGGAGCTCCAAAATCCACTTTGTTTTTGGAATTCCGACTGTGATATACGGCTTCTCCCCAAGAAAAAAATGACCTGGGGGGTGCTTGGGGCACCTGGATCAGCCCAAAAGGGCCTGAAAATGTTCTGGAGGTTTCAAGGGAGGGAGGGAGGAAGGAAGAGTTGGATTTTGGGGCAGATTCCTCCAGCCCCTCCATGGCAAGAGCCAAAATTCCCACCAGGATTCCCAGCCCTGGGATTCGGCCCTGGCCTGGAGATGCCTCTTCCAGGCACAGGGACAAGGGGCAGCTCCATCCCAAACTGCCCCTCATCCCTCAGGACAGCTGTGATCCCATCCCTCAGGATCTCCCTGGTCCAGCCTCATCCAGCTCTGTCCTTCCCAGCCCCATTCCCTGGACAGAGCAGGATTGTGATCAGCGCTCCCTCTCCTCCGGATTCACACTCCGTGATTGATAATCCCTCTGCTCTCCCGGTAATTCCGCATCCCTAATGGGATTAACTGATATCTCCCTCTTCCAGCCCCGATCCCAGGCGCTGATTCCTGACACTTCCCCGCTCCCACAGAGAAGGTGCAGAGGGCTCTTCCCTCAATCCCGATCCATCTCCATGGAGCCGTTCCCTTAATCCCAATCCATCTCCACTCTGCTGGGGAATCACTGCTAATTAACACCTTTCCCTCTCCCAGCACTTCCAGAGCTGTCCCATTATCCTTGTTTGGCCTTTCCTGCTGATCCCAAAGGCTGACAGAGCCAAATCCCAGCCCTGATTCCTCCTTTAGCTCTGCTCATGGAATGTTGGTGGTTTTGGGGATCTTTTCCCTCAAATCCAACATCCTGGGAGTTCTCCCACTCATGGCTTGATCATCCTGAAATGGAACAAAGCTGGAAAATCAGGAGGAGACTTTTCCATGGCTCCGCACGGTGTCTGTGATTCCTCTTTCCCCAAATCCATCCCCATTCCCACCTCTATCTTTATTCCTGCTGGAAAACTTCCATCCCAAAGCCCACCAGGACACAGAGAGTCCTCAGACAAACCAAACATTCCCATTTCTTATGCCAAATTTCCCTCCTCCTCCTGAAGACCCCCAGCCCGACCTCCCAGCCAACCCAAGGAGTGGGACAGGGAATAAAGTGGCAGCCAGACCTTGGAAAAGAGGGAAAAACACCTGGCAGAGCCTCAGATCCACTGGATGTGCCGGGAGGCCAAGGCTCCATGTTAATAAAACATAACCAAGCGTGGGATCATCCAATATTCCTTTAATTCAGTGCTCCCAGGAGGGCGGGAAGAGGGGCCGGGAATGCGGGAGGTTTTCCTGCTCGCCGGGGCGGAGAGGGGCACCCGGCATGTTCAACAGCTGGAAAAGCTCTCCCTTCCCGTTCCCACTCCCATTTCCAGGCTAGGAGTGCTCGCCTTTCGCACTCCCAGCCAATTATCCAGGTTGGAAGTGCTCTCCCTTCCCATTCCCGTTCCCGTTCCCATTCCCATTCCCATTCCCATTCCCTCCCTCCTCCTGAGATATAAAATCATTCCAATCAAATCCTTTCAGCCCAAAAAACTCTGGGATTTTTTTCCTCTCATTTTTTTTCTCCCAGCGGGAAGCACGGAGCAGATCCGGAGCGTGATCCATGCAAACCAAGAGCGGAGGGAGCATCACAACCATCCCATTGTCTAATTCCTCTCTCTCCCACCATGGAATCTCCTGGATTCTCCTGCCCTCAATAAAAACAACCCCACAAATTCCAAGGAATGGGAAGGTTTAATTTGGGAAGCGCTTCTTGGAGCTCCTCTTGTCTCCCACACCTCGCACTAATTACGGTGGAAATTCAGGAGAAATCCCAACGATCTCCACTCCTCACAAAGCGCTTCCCTATGGAAAAAAAAAAGCCGAAAAGCCGGAATAACGCAGGGAGATGCACACAGAACTTCAAAAGAGTCACCAGGAGCTGGCGTTTATGGGAAACATCTCATTATCAATTCCAAAGGGAACGACTCTGAGTGGACCCGGAGGATTTTCCATGCAGGATGGGCTCTCTGGGACCCTTGTTCCCAGTGGGAATTTCACCCTTTAGATCTTTTCAGGAATGGGATCTGCCCATTGCCTGGTGCTTTTCCAGCAGCAAATCCAGCCTCGTATCCCGCACGGAAAATCCCACTCCCCAAAAATCCAGTGTTTTCATCTCCCATGGAAAATCCCACACCCCAGCGGATGCAGGTTGTTATCCCACATGGAAAATACCATTCCTCAACGGATCCAGTGTTATCCATCCATCCATCCCCCATGGAAAATCCCACTCCCAAAAAAATCCAATGTTTTCATCCTGCATGGAAAATCCCACTCAGCAGCAGATCCAGTCTGTATCAATCCATCCAACCCCCATGGAAAATCCCACTCCCTGGCAGCTCCCTGGGAATATTTTGGGCTCCGTGGCCTTTCCCAGCCCCCCAAACCCTCCCACTCCTCTCCCAGTCACAGGGTCCTCCTGCAATCCAACATTCCCAGGTTTATTTTTAGGAGGAAAGGCAGGAAAGCAGCCAAATTCCACCCCCGGTTCTCAGGATGCTCCTGGAGCTGCAGAGGGAAGAGCCCGGGCACGTGGATCCTGTGTTTCCATGTGGATCCTGTGATTCCCACGTGGATCCTGTGATCCCACATGGATCCCATGTTCCCACACTGATCCCGTGTTCCCACACTGATCCCGTGTTCCCACACTTTGTGCGGCTCCATCCACAGGGAACAGGGGCAGCTGGGCCTAAAAAAAGGAGGAAGATTCTCCATGGAGCAGCAGGAGGATCCCAAATCCTGGTCCAGGAATCCAGGCTTGGAATCTTCCAAAGCCTTGCAGCTGGAGCTTTGGAATGCTCTATCCAGAGGGGCAAAGCCAGGCTGGGAAATTCAATCCCATAAAAATCCCTTCCCAGGTAATTCCCATCCAATCCATGGGGTTTTTTCCAAAGGAAAAACACAGGCACGGAGAGCTCGGGATGAGGAAGGAGAAAATCTCCACAGGAAGCTCACAGGGAGCCCATCCGCATCCCCCTTATCCCAAAAAGGGGAGGATCCCAAGGATTTTGCTGAGCTGGATCCTCTGTATCCCTCTCCTGCTGTCCCAGTCTCCCCAGGGAGAACTGGAGATTCCCAGATCCATGCCAGGACATCCCATGGTGACAACCACTGGCCAAAAATGTCCCTTCTGTCACTTCTCTCTTTTCCAGGTCCCAGCTCCAGGAGCAAATCCCAGCCTGGCACGAGCCAGAGCAATGTTCTACCCATAAATCCAGGCTTATCCATGGAATTCATCCCCCAAAAAAAGCATTTCCATGGATGGGAGACCACCAGGAAGCAGATCCCTCAGCACCCTTCATCCCCCCCATCCCTCTGATCCCAAACTTCCCCCACAGAGCCCATCCCTGGATCCAGCCCTTCCCTGGGGCTGCCTTGGAAAAGGAACAGAGGTGGAAAAGCAGGAGACACATCCCAAAGGAAGGATGGGATGGAATGGGAATGGGGATGGGATGTTCCTGCTCCTGCTTTCCCTGTCCCTGCCGGATGGGAAGAGACTCCAGGATTTATCCCTGAGCACAGGGAGGTGGAGAGGGACTTTTAATCCCCTCTGCCTGGAGAATATCGACCAAGGAATTACAGGAGCGGGAAATCATTCCGGAGGTTTGGGCAGGAGGCAAACATCTTCCCAGCCTCCCCTGCTCCAGGCGGGGTTTTCCAGACGGAGGAGCGCTCCCGGCACCAGAGGAGCCAAAATGTGTGGCCTGGAGACCAGGAAGGGCTCGGTGGAGCCACATTCCCAACTCCATTCCCTCCACCAGGAATTGTGGCGTTTCCTGGCGTTTCCCCAATCTCCTCGGAGCTGGATCCAAGCTGGGAGTGGGAACGAGGCACCTGCCGTGATCCAAAGGCTTTGGAGAGTCCCCAGGCCCTAATCTGATAAAACCAACAATTCCAGAGAGGGAACAACAGCCGCGGGTTATTATCCCCGCCTTTGGAATCCGCCCGCCCTTGGCATTCCCGTCGGATCCGGGCCCCAACGCACCGAAAACAAGCCCGTGATTGACGGGTTATTTTGGGGGAAAAAAAATGAAGAGGGGAAAAGTGGGAAGACAAGAAGGGGATGGGAGCGCCAGCCCCGGGCTGGGAAGGAGCCCGGCAGCGCCGCCGCCAGCGAACAAAGGGCGCGGAGAGCGGCTGGATCGGGAACGGCTCCAGCCCCGTCCTTCCCCAGCTGCCGCCCTCCGGCCGGATCCCGCACCCAGGGAGCTGCCTCCCAAAATCCGGGATCTGGGGGCTCCTTCCCGTGCTCTGCCTCTCCGTGGGGTCTGAGCCTAGAGCTGGACGTGGCTGAAGCCGAGGGTTTGTCCTGGAGAATTGAGGGAAAATCCCCAAAATCCCATCACTGGGAGCTCCGAAGGGGCGATGCTGATCGTCCCCCCCACACACCTATTCCGGGTGGGAATTTGTGCCCATTCCCTGAAGCCCCACTCTTATCCCGAGAGCTTTTCCTGGGCAGATCCCAATCCACGAGGTGAGAGGTGGCCAAACATTCCCAAGCCAAGGAATTCCCGGCAGAAAAGAGCATTTTTGTGGGGAAACAAACCATCATGGGAAAGATCTCCATGGGAAGGGACGGCTGGTGGGATCATCTGGATGCTCCAGGACCTCCCATGGATTCGGGATGCAAGGTCCAGGCAAGGCCTGGAAGTGTTTGGAGGCTCCTGAGAAATCTCCAGGCTTCCACACCTGGAAAAGTCCTGGAGTGGCCATCGGGAATCTACTGAGGTTTAACAAGAGCAGGAATGGGGCAATTCCCGGGGTGGATCCAGGCTGGGATGAGCACATGGAGCAGCCCTGGGGGTGCTGGTTGGGGACAGCTGGACATGGAAACCTCTCAAGCTCAGGGCTGATCCTAGGGCAGGAAAATGGGGAATTCTGCCCTCTGGAGCTGCTGGAGCAAGTCTAGAGGAGGCTCCAGGATGATCCAAGGAAAGGCTGGGAGAGCTGGGAATGTCCAGCCTGGAGAAAAGAGAAGGTTTTGTTTGACTCAATTTTGGCCTTCCAGGACCCGACAGAAAAGACGGAAAAAAAAAATCTCTTCAGAAGGGCCTGGAATGACAGGCCACAGGGAATGGCTCTGCAATTCCAGAGAGGAAATTGAAATGAGTTCTTGGGAAGGAATTCCTGGCTGTGAGGGGGTAAAGCCCCGGCACAGCTTTCCCAGAGGAGCTGTGGCTGCCCCTGGATCCCTGGGAATGTCCAAGGCCAGGCCGGATGGGGCTGGGAGCAGCCTGGGGTGGTGAGATCCCCACCCAACGCATCCCGGGATTCCATGGATGGAGCTGGGAATATTCAACAGCCCGCACAGGGCAGGGACCGCTCAGCTCCAGGATCACAATTCCTTATCTCAATCCAAAGGTCATCGACATTCCCAAGCCAAACCCTACAACATTCCCAGGATTCGGGTTTGGGGGATCCCAAGGGAATTCGAGGGGGTTGAACACCCCCAGGTGGAGCTTGGGGGACATCGGGAATGCCCCGGGAGCAGCCACGGGACCTTTTCCACAGAGAAATGGAGCCGGGAATGTCTCCCCGTCCTGAAGACGCTGATTATCCTGGAAAGGTACGAGGAGAGGGAAGATCCTCGCCGGAGCTGCAGCTTTTTCCCGAGCTCTGGATTGGAAGCGGCGGCTCCCAAACGCAGCTGGTGGGAAGAGGGAAATTGGGCTAATTGGGAAAGGGCAATTAGCACAGCGAGGGGGATTTTCCAAAGGGGCTGCGTGGCCTGGATTTACCCGGGCAGGCTCCGTGGGAACTCGGGATTGATGGAGATGGGAAGGAAAACTTCCAGAAAAGAGCTGGATGCAGGATTCGATGGGAAAAGCATTGACGGGAAGGGAATGGGCTGGATTTTTGGCATCTGCAGGTGAATTAAAGCAGGATTTCATCCCTGCCTCGCCTTTTCCCTCATTCCCCCCGGACATAATTCCCACCAAATTCCTACTCCCGTTAAAAAGAACCACGAGCAGGTGTCTCCCATCATCCTGGGAAAAGCCCCACACTGGGTTTTCTCTCAGAAAAACAGGAAAAGTCAGGTTTTCCGGGTTGGAAAGGGATCCACCCAGGGGGCTCCCTGTCAGCCGGGAAAACCCTTGCCAGAAAACCCTCGCAGGGGAATGGAGAGGGGAGAGAATTCCAGGTAAAATCCCAACTGCAAAGGGCTTTTTCCGAGCCGGGATTTTCAGGAACAGCCCCAAGGACAGCTCCCTGCAGAGCCCAGGAGCTTCAAACACTTGGATTTTCCCTTTTATTTTTTCTTTTCCCCGTCTGGGGGGTGGGAAGCAGAAGCCAAAGCAAATCCCACCGGGATAAAGCCGCTGGAAATCTCCGGGAACGCCACACTGCCATCCCCCCCCGGCCCTACAACAGCCCCCACGAGCCCTTTATGGGGCCGCGTTCCAGGCAGCGGCTCACCGAGCCGGCCCTGACCCCAGAATCCACGCATGGGGGAGAAAACGGGCTTTTCCAGCTTTCCCAGTCCCTTTTCCAGGCGCTCCTCTCCTTTTCCATGGTCCAGCGCTGCCTCCTCCGCGTGGCCTCGTTTTTCCCTCCTGACGGCTCCTTAACCCACTTAGCCCCGGCCCCGGCGGCTTTTTTTGGCCAAAGGAAGATGTTGAGCCGGGGATAAAGGGAGGAAAAAAGAAAAAAAAAAAAGCTGGAATGCCAGGGGTGATGCTCCCGGAGGGCTGGAAAACACCTCGGGAACGATCCCGGCACCGCCCGGCTCCGCTCGGGGTCACAAAAGGGCTTTTCCTGACCGGGTGAGGGATGCAGAGCAGGGCTGGAGACTCCTCCCAAAAAAAGCTTCCCACGGATGATTTGTGGGGTGGGAAGTGATTCCAGAGGATTCCTGGGGATCCTCCGGGGGGCGGATGGGGAGGTGGATGAATAAAAGCAGGAAAATACCACCCCCACCCCCCCCCAAAAAAAGGGGGGGAGACTTTGGGGACACACGGCAAATGTCGGGACGAACAGCGGGAATTGGGGACGTGCCGCCCTCGACCTTCCCGGGCTCTGGATCCCTTGGATTCCTCTCCGGCCGGGATGGGGAGGGCACGGAGGGGAGGGCACGGCGGCAGCTCCAGCCAAGGATGCCGTCAGCCAGGAAAAAGCCATCTGCCCTCGGAAATTCGGGAATGGCGAGCGCTCTGCCCCTGAAATTCGGGAACAACGCTCTGCCCCCGAAATCCGGGAGCAGCTCAGCAACCCGCTGCCCCGAGCAAAGGGAGGCGCCCCCAAAGCGGGCTTTGGTCGGGATTTGTGCCTGGCTGATGGAAAACCAGCTCGGGCTGGGATTTTTGGGACAGCGGAGGGCGGGGGGGATGACAGAATTCCAGGGCGGTTCGGGTTGGAGCCCCAAACAGACCACAGGGGCTGTTTCCATAGGGAAGGGATACTGGGCACGGCGGGTCCCCGGGATGCAGCCAAGTTCCAGCGGGGTTTAGGAGCCCAAACCCCTCTCGTGGATGCCCAAACCTGAACAATTCCTGACGCCGGATCCATCAGCCCCTAACCCCCAACCCCTCCGGGCTCCTCGAGCTCCTCCAGCCCCTCCACAAACCAACTTGGATCCCATTTCCCCCCAAAAAGCCACCAAAAAGCCACCCTCACAAACAGATTTCTCCGCAGCCGCTCTCGGGAAATCAACAGCGCGAGAGCAGCCGCCCGATCTGCGGCGAGAAAAAGCAGGAGCGAGGCAGGAAAAATGATCCCTGCGCCAGTGACAGACAGCTGGAGCCACGGGAAAGCCGGGGGGATGCGTTGTTCCTTGGAAATTGTCTATCCATGACCTTAAAACGGCGGCGGAGGAGAGCGGGGAGGGCAGCGGAGGGGAGGGGACCGGGGCCGGGTTTGGCACAAGTTCCCCCCTTTTTCCCGAGCAGCTTTTATTCCCCGTGCCGGGATGCTGGGATGCTGGGATGCTCGGGAAGGGGGCTCGGAGCAGCAGCCGCAGCCCGGCAGGACCCCAGACCCCCCCGCCCCCAGGAAAAGGGGGAGCCGGGGAATTCTTTCCCGAGCCAAATTCCCGGCCGGGCTCGGGGCTGCGCCGTGCCCGAGGGATGGATCGGGAGCAGACGGGGAAGAATCGGCTCCTTTGTGTGGAGCTGGCCCCGCGCAGCCCCGCAGAGCCGCGGCTCCCCCTCCCCGCGCCCTGCAGCGGCTGCCGGCGCTTCCCGGAGAGCAAAAAGTCCATTAAAAAAATTATATATATATATATAAAATAATAAATGGGAGATGCGGAGCAGGCTCCGCTCGTGCCTCCATCTCCCGGAGCCTGGAAAAGCTCCCGGTTTCCCGGGGGCTCGGGAAGAAGCGGCCACCTGAGACCTCCCCCGAGCGGGAATTGGGGTGAAAAAAGGAGGGAATTCGCCTCAAATGGACGCGGAATGGAATTCCACGGGTGGCCCTGAGGCTGCGGGATGCAAGGAGGGGAAACTTTCCTTCCCCGGGCGGTTTTCCCTCCCCGGAGCTCCGGGTTTGGGGCTGGCGTGGGGAGCGGAGTCCCGGGATTTCGGGGAGCTCGGGAGCTGCAATCCCCCAGGACAGCGGGGATTTGGGGTTCGGGGATCCCAAAGGGGCGGGAGCGGCTGCGACCCCCCAAAGAATGAGCTCGCGGGGGTCCCCAAAGCACAGACCCCCCCTCCCCGGCTGGAGCAGGGCTGGGAGGCGCAGCCGGAGCTCGGGAAAAGGGGACACGGGGATGAGACCCCCCGGCGGTGAGACCCCATTAACGGCGCCCCATTAACGGCTCCCGCCCCATGCTCATGGCTTAACGGCAGCGCCCGCTCGGGGGTGCCCCATTAAACCCCCTCCTCGGGGGTGCCCCAATAACAGACCCCACACCAGTCCCCGGTTATGGGGTGCCCCATTAACAGACCCCACACCAGTCCCCGGTTATGGGGTGCCCCATTAACAGACCCCACACCAGTCCCCGGTTATGGGGTGACCCATTAACAGACCCCACACCAGTCCCCGGTTATGTGTCCCCATTAACAGACCCCACACCAGTGGCGGGTTATCGGGTGCCCTAATAACAGACCCCACACCAGTCCCCGGTTATCGGGTGCCCCATTAACAGACCCCACACCCGGTTACGTGTCCCCATTAACAGATCCCACACCGGAGTCGGGTTATCGGGTGCACCATTAACACCTCCAGACCTCGTACCCCAGCGCCAAACCCCAAATCCCCACCCCAAACCCGTTCTCCTCTCCGTGGGTGCCCCCCGTTCCCATCACCCCAAACCCCAGGGCGGGGGCGCCGAGCCCCGAGCCCGCCCCGTGCCCGGAGGGGTGCGGGGGTCACCCCCTGCCTCCTGGGGGTATCTGGGGGTCACCCCCATCCCTCCCGCGGCCCCGGGGGTCCCTGTCCCCTCGGGGGGCGACACTCACCCAGCGCCAGGTGCCGCAGGTGCCAGAGCAGGAGGCAGAGGGGCAGGGGGCTCATGGTGCGCATGGTGCCCGCGGGGGGCTCAGCGGGGCCCCCGCGCCGGGGGGCGGGCGGGCATCGCGCCGGGCACGGCTCGGGGGCTCGGGGCCCGCTCCGCTCCGGGAGGGGGCTCGGCCGGTTCGGGAGGGCCCGCTCCGGTCCGCTCCGCTCCGGTCGGGGTCCCAGCCCCTGTCGGCGCTGCCCCCCCGGTGCAGCAGCTCCGCCGCCGCCGCCGCTGCCGCCCTTAAGCCGATTTGGAGCAGCCGGAGCCGAGCGGGGCTGGAGCGGCCGCCCCCGGCCCCCCCCGGGCTGAGCCCGCCCCCGGCCCGGCCCCCGGGAGGGGCTGAGCGGGGCGGGACTGGGGCCGAGCGGGGGGAGCCACGGAGGGATGCGGGGGATGGATCCAGGGGGGATGCGGGGGGATCGGGATCCGGGGGGGTGCAGGGGGGATGGATCCAGGGGGAATGCGGGGGGATGGATCCAGGGGGGATGGATCCAGGGGGAATGCGGGGGGATCGGGATCCATGGGGAATGCGGGGGGATCGGGATCCAGGGGGGGTGCAGGAGGGATGGATCCGGGAGGGGGCAGGGGGGATGGATCCAGGGGGGAATGCAGGGGGGATCGGGATACGGGGGATGGATGGGGGAGGGGTGGGGGGGTCGTGTCAGGGTGCGGGGGGGATTCACGGAGGGATCAGGGGACGGATTGAGGGGGGAATGCGGGGGGATGGATCCGGGGGGAATGCAGGGGGGATGCACGGAGGGGTGGGGAGGATGGATTGGGGGAGTGGGGGGGATGCAGGGGCGGATTTTGGGGGCTGGGGGGATGCTGGGGGCTGTGGGGGATGGAAGGGGTGGGAGGGGACACAGGACGGGCTGAGAGGTGGGGGGGTGACAGGAGCCCACAGTGGGTGGGCGTGACACGGTGCAGGCAGGGATCTGGGATGCAGGACTGGGATGCAGGCCGGGATGTGGGATACCGGGGCTGGGATACAGTCTGGAATGTGGGATAAGGAGCAGTTCCAGGCAGGGACTGGGATGCAGGGTTGGGATGCAGGGTTGGGATGTGGGATGCAGGATAGGGAGAAGGATACAGACAGGAATATGGGATACACGATAGGCTGGGATGCAGGAGGGGCTGGGGTGCAGGAAGGGGTCGGGATTCAGGATAAAGAGCAGGATCCAGGCAAGGATGTGGGATGCAGGACTGGGATATAGTCAGGGATGTGGGACACAGGATCCAGGACCAGGGATCTGCTTTCCCCCTGCCTCCTTTTCCCTCAGCAATTCCCATCTCCCTGAACCCCCGGATCCAGCCTGGAGCGATCCCAGGCCCAAGAATCCCACCCTGGCTGGGATCCCAACCCCTCCAGGCCCTGCTCCTCAGGTTTTCCCGATTTTCCTTCAGCTCCCAGACCTCAGGAAGATGCCAGGATTCCTTGGGAAGAGGGATTGGGATGCCTGGGGCTTCCTGAGAGCAGAAGAGCTGGAGATCCACATCCCTTTCCTTACACAAATCCATGTTTTTATCCCTTATTCCCACTTCCAGGTGGTCTCCCCGTCTTCCCAAATCCTTTCCTTCCAGCCCTCAACTCTCACCCATTCCCAAAATCCCAGGGGAATTCTCTCTGATTTCCAGCTGGACAAAGCCAATTCCATGGGGAAAAAAACCCAAACCCACCCGGAATCCTCTTTTACAATTTGGGAAAAAATATTGGGATAAAGATTTTTCCTGGGATGGGGATGGGAAACAGCTGGAATTCCAGCCCAGTAACACTGAGGGGAAAAGTCCTGGATTGGGTCATCCCGAGGGGATGGATTTGGGAAATTTTGACTCCTGGTGTTTCCATTCTTCATGGAAAATTTCTTGTGGGGGGAAATGAAGGAGTTGGAGTTGGACACCGGATTTGGGATGGTTTTATCCCAGATTTCCAGGCTTTGAGGGATGGGTGAGTTCAAAATTCTGTCCTGGTGTTTTTCCCCAGCCAGAGCCCCAAAAGAGGATTCTGGGAGGGAAAATTGAGGGATTTTCCATGGAATTTGCTTTCAGGGAGATTTGGAACAGCTGGAATTCTGGCCCAACCAGTAACACCAGTTTGACCCAAATTGGTGGGATTTGATTCCCAAAAAACCTCCCTGGCAGGAACCAGGCTCTGCTGGATCCAGGCAAAACCCCATTCAAATAAATCCAGAAATTGCTGGAATTCCTGGATTTTCCCTCTCTTTCCCTGCTTCCAAACATTTGGGGAAAGCCCCAGTTCCAGAGGCCTGGGAATCAAATCCCAATTTATTTGGGGTTGGATTTGATGGAACCCTTCAGGAGACATCACCTTGTCCTGGCTTTCCTGGGAATACGAGGGAGAGGAAAACCCGGTGCTCCTGGGGTTCTATCCCAGAAAATCAAAAAAATCCCAAAAAGCTTCGGCCTAAGGAGGTGTCTCCGGGATAAAACCAGGCCCAGCCAGGCTGTCAATATTCCTGGGAGTTTTTCACCTCAATCCTCTCATTTTTGGTTTGTTCCTCCTTTCCAAACCCCATCCTGTGAGGGTTTTCCTGCTCCAAAATCCCCGGGAATTTGTCGGAGGAGCTGCTCCATCTGAACTTTCCCCCTCGGATTTGTTCCCCAGGATGATGCTCTGGAATAAATTCCCTATTATTCAAAAATTGGGAGTTTCTCTTCTGGTCTGGGATTTTCTCCCAAAATTCGGGACTTCCCCCCTAAATTCAGTATTTTTCCCCTGAATTTTGGTCTTTCTCCCCCAGTTTGGGACTTTCTCCTCCAATTCGGGATTTCTTCTTCTAGTTTGATATTTTCTCCTTTAATTTGGGAATTTATCCTGCAGTTTGGGGCTTCCTGCCCAAAATTTGAGACTTTCTCCCTAAATTTGGGGCTTTCTCTTCCAGTTTGAGACTTTCTCCCCGAAATTTGGTGCTTTCTTCCTGAATTTGGGGTTTTCTTCTCTAATTTGGGACTTAGGATCTGGATTTGTTCTGGAAAGGTCGGGGCAAGAAGAGAAACTGGAAAACTTTTCCTTTGGGAGCTTTTTTTGGCCCAAATTCCCATCTCGGAGGGCGGACGGATCCGCCTCAGCCGGAATGTGCTGCCCTGGATTCCGGCTGCTCCCAAAGGACATCAGCAATGAGGCTTGGAGCTGGATTTCCAGGCTGTATCAATCCCTTGGGAATCTGGGAAGGACGGGAGGGCACCAGCTCCATTCAGAAACAGGGACTGGGGTTTTTTTAGGGAGTGAAGGGATCCATCTTCAGGAGGGAATGCGGGAAAACCCTTATTTACAGAAAAAATGGGGAATGATCGTGCTGGTGGATGCGTTTGGATGAGACAGGCGCATCATTCCCACCTGCTCGACTCATTCCCTCCCTTCCCAAGGCCGGGAATTCCCTGGGGCATTCCAAGGGAGCTCCCACCAGCTGTTGGATTCACAGGGAATTAGAAACCAGGAGAAATCGGAGCCGTCCGGACACGGCGGGATCCGAATCCCGCAATTTCCAGCTCTTCCTGTCTGCTCCGATGTCCTGGGAGGCGCCTGATGGGCCCCGAGCCACTCCCGGGATTTCCCCGCTGGATCTGGAGGCTGCCAAGGAAGCTTTGCCTTCGGAAAACAAATCCCGCACCCAACATTCCGGCGCATTCCCGTTTCTCCTTCTCCCACCGGATCGTGGCTCTGGGGTGAGGTCACGCTAAAAGGGGCTAAAATTCCCATTGGGAAGGTGTGGGAATGCATTTTTAAAATCCTGGGTTATTTTTGTTTTCCAAGGAGGTGCTGGAGCTGTTGAATCTTTGGGAAATAATTCCCAGCTTCCCGAAAATATTCACCCGCCTCATCCAGGGGTGACTCCCATCCAAAGGGATGTTCCAGCCATGGAAACAGCCCTCGGCTAAGGAAAGCGGAAATGCTGGGAAAGCTGAATTTTGGGAATGTGGTTGTTGTGTTTTTCCATAGGAAAATGGACAGAAAGAGCTGGATTTTGGTCTCCAGCAGCTGAGGGGAAAAGTCTTGGATTGGGTCATCCCGTGGGGATGGATTTGGGCATTTTTGACTCCTGGTGTGTCCATTTTTCATGGAAAATTCCATGTGAGGAGGAAAAGGAGAGAGTTGGAGTCAGACACTGGATTTGGGATGGTTTTATCCCAGATTTCCAGGCTTTGAGGGATGGGTGACTCCAAGACTTTGGCCCGGTGTTTTTTCCCAGCCAGAGCCCCAAAAGAGGATCCTGGGAGGGAAAATTGAGGGATTTCCCATGGAATTGGCTTTCAGGGGGATTTGGAACAGCTGGAATTCCGGCCCCCAAAACTGGGAAAAGCACTGGGAAAATCCAACAGTGGGAGCAGGAAAAGTCCGGGAATATCCCGGAGCTGAGCTGGTCACCGGCTCCAGCCACCGGAAAACATCCAAGGAGCTGAAAAAAAATGGAGAATTGGGAGGGGAAAGAAATGAAAATGCCAGGCTCTCAATGAATTTGGAATTTTAACTGGAATTTCCTTGGAATTGAGGGGATGAAGGATGGAGTTGGGTTCCCTGTGAATTCCATATGAATTCCCACGGGATTTTTTGGGATTGATCCGGTTCTTTAGTGGAGAAGCCTGGAAAGAAGTGGGAAAAGGGGGAATATTCCCAATTCTAAACTGGGCCTGGTGAAGGATGAGGAGCTGGAGATGAGCCCCAAAATTCCTGCCGGGATGAGGGAAGTGGATTTGGGATTTCAGCGGGATTTGGGATGTGATCCCACAATTTGGGGAGTGAGGAATGATCAGCATTTATCCTGGAGGGATCCAGGAGGACAGATGGGAACAGGGGGTTGAGTTTTCGGGAAGAAGGGCCGGAAATGCTTGTTTGGGAATATTGAGGGATAAAATGGGGTCAGGGCCTGGACGTGGAATTTTTGGGATAGAACAAAAGGAGGGGGGATCCCAAGCCTATTTCCACAACCCTGGCACTTGGCAGCTCCTAAAAATTCCCCAAAATTCCCCAAAATTCCCAAATCTCCTCATCCCATGCTCAGGCACACTTCCGAGGGGGGATTTTCCAGTGCAAATCCCAAAAAAGTCTGGCTGCACCTCCAGCCAGTGGGAAAAACCCATGGGAGCATTTTCCAGCCCCAAATGACATCCGTGGAATTCTCTCCCACCCAGATGGATACAGGGGCAGAGGGAAAACCCCTTGGAAAAGCGGGAACAGTTCCACATCGGTCTGGGGCTGCTCCCCAAAAAAGTTGGGATTTTAGGAAATTTTAGGATATTTTGAATATTTTTTGGGGATCATCTCTGGCTTTGCAGAGGTCCCTCCTTCCTCCCACTTGTTTTTCCCAGTTTTTCATGGATTTTTTCCCTGAAGGGGGCACAAGGCCCCCGAGCCCAGTTCCACTCTCATCTCATCTCAGAGATTTCCAGGATTTTTTTCTGGACGTCCGTCCTGATCCTTCTCTTCCCGAGGCCTCTTGGGTGCTCTTTGTTTGCAGTGCTGGAGCTTCCAGGAGCTGATCCTGGTTTATCCTGGATATTTCCATAGGTAACCGGACAATACATTCATTTTTCCATGGAAAACCACTCATTGAGGGGATTTTCCTTGGGAATTCAGAGATTCCTGCCCTGAGTACTGGGACATCCCCATACTTGGAATGCTGCTGGCAGCGGGAGCTTTTCCAGCTCCCCAAACCTTGGGAAGAGCCAAGGCTGGGAAGGCTTAGTGGGATAAATGGGATGGGACAGGGCCCTGGAGCCTCCGGGAATGCGGCAGGAGCGGATCCAGCGGGATTCCCACGCCTGGCACCAGGATCAGCGGCTTTTCCAAACATTTCCCACTCCAAAGGCTCGGGAGCAAACAGAGCCAGGGCTGTGCAAACAGCGATGCCGCGGGGTGGATCCTGGCATATTGACACTCCTGGAAAAACAATCCCAAGTTCCCAGCTGGCACATCCCAGCACGGCTCATCCCCGATCCCCAAATTCCCGTTCATCCCACATTCCCAGCTTGGCTTCCCATTGGGGAATCCCTGCTACATCCATAGCCCAGAGGGATGGCTCCGCTTCCTTTGGGAATTCCATAGCCTGGAGGGATTGCTCCTTCCTTTGGGAATTCCTCCCAGGAGGAAGTGCTGGGGCCATAGCTCTGGAATTTGGGAATTCCTGTCAAATCCTGCCCTGATCCTCCCATCCCAGTGCCTTCCCGTCCTCCCATTTTCCCATATTTCCATCTTCCCATCACTGCAGGAGCAGCAGGAGCTGGGATAGGAAATAACCGCGTGGAAGTGTCAAAATTCCAGTGGGATGAATCCTGATCCCATCTCCAGGAGAATCCCAGTGTCTCCTTCTTCATTAAATCCATGGAAAGCAGATCCCAGCACAGGAGCTGGAAAATCCCACTTGGATCTTCCCATTCCGCCTGCTCCGACCCCCGGCAGCTCCCGTGGGAGCAGGGAGGGTTTGGCTGCCCCAGGCTGGGGAGAAACCAGGAATAAGGCAGGAAAACGAGGAATAAGGCAGAAAACCAGGATCCTGAATCCCGCCTGTTTGTCTTTCCATATTTTCCTGCTCCTCCCATCCCTGCTCCACCTCCAGGCGTCGGGAGCGGGATGAGCCGGGGATTGCAGATCCCGGGAAAGGAATTTAATAAATATGGAAATCGCTGCTCCTCGGGCAGGAGAGGAACACGGGAAGAGGCCGGAATGAGGGACTGAATCCGTCCAAACACCTGGAAAAGAGGTGGAGAATGCAGGGCTGGAGAAAACAGGGAAAAGGGATCTGAGGGCGACAGGGAAGATTTTCGTGGAAATGGATCCGAACCATTGCACACAGGAAAACTCCTCAGTCCAGAAAATAGACCCTAAATCCACAAAATAGATCCCAAATCTGGAAAATATATCCCAAAGCCAGAAAATAGGTCCCAGATCCACAAATAGATCCCAAACCCAAAAAATATAACCCAAATCCACAAAATAGATCCAAAATCTGGAAAATAGATCCCAAATCCAGAAAATCCAGTCACATTCCAGCCTTTTCTCAAGTAAAATCCCAGGGATTTTCCCAGCATTCCTGACTCCTCCTCCAGCATCTCCTGATTTTTTGTCTTCCCCTATCCCACATTTCCCAGGGTCAGAATTCCCAACCTCCGTTGTCTGCTCCTGGATAAATAAATCCAGTTTCGGCCATAGCCCTTTGGAGAGGAGCTTCTGCAGGACCAGCAGCTTTTGGAATGTTTCCCCCAAGGAATAAATCCCAATTTTCCCTCCAGGGCAGCCAGGAAAATTCCTTGGTGTTTTAGCAGGAGCACACTGGAGTTTTTCCCAGTTTTTTAGCCCAAAAAACTCCCCAGTCCAAGGAAAATCAGCATCCCTAAAAAAGGCGGGAATAGGATCCATAGAATGGGAACATATCCCTGGAGCTGAAGTGATCTGGGAGAGGATAAAAATGACCTTGGGAAAGAGTCAGAATTCCCAAGGAATGTCAGGAAGGGGACAGGAGGGCTTGGGGCACCCGTGGCCTTGGCAGCCAAAATCTGGGAATGGAAATTGATGGAATTGACCCTAAAGGATTTGGAGGAGCAGCAGGATCCAAAGGAAAAGTGGCAACTTTTTTAACAGAGTAAAAAGGGGGGTAAAGGTGATTTTTCCATGATTTTCCATAAATTTTGTTTCAAAATCCATGAATTTTGTGAAAAATGATTTTGTTTGGAGCTTCCAATCCTCTCCAGGCCTTGGAAAAACGGGAGCTGGAGCTCCAGGTTTCTCCTGCTTTGGAGCAAATCCAGCAGGAATAAATCAAAGCTGAGAGTCAGAATGAGGAGGAAAAAGGGAAAAACCCCGATCCAGATCCCGCCGGGAAGAATCCAAGAGAGATGGGAGCCACTGGCATTGCTGGGGCCAATATGCAGGGAAAAATCCTGCTTTTCCAGAGGCTCTGGAATCTTCCAGAGGAGACTTTGCCCTCGGAATTCCAGGTGCATCCAGAGCATTTCCTGGCCCACGATGATTCCCTTTGGAGAGCCGGCTGGGGCTGGATAGAGAGATAATCCAAGGAGGAAAAGGAGCGGGAATATTGACTGGGAACTGGGAACATTGACTGGGAACTGGGAACATTGACTGGGAACTGGGAAAACTGACCACAAACCAGAAATATTGACTAGGAACCAGGAATATTGGCTGGGAACTGGGAATACTGACTGGAAATTGGGAATACTGACTGGAAATTGGGAATATTAACCAGGAACTGGGAAGATTGACTGGAGGAATTGTCCAGCAAAGAGATTTCTAGCCAGGATTTTCCTTTCGCTTCCCAGATTTCGGAGCTCTTGGGAGATCCCAGAAGACGCCCCCATTCCAAGGGGACATCGGAAAAGGATGAGGAGCCAGGACTCACACCCAGGAACATCCACCCCAGGATTTTCTGTCTCCTTCCAAGCAAAACCTTCTCCCAGGAGCTTTTCCAGCTGAAAAAGCCGGAGAGGGAAACGTTCCGGCTGGGAGAGGTGAGGATGAAGGACGTAGCAAAAAGCAGGAGACGAGCAGCGGAATTTTAATGAAAATCCCTGGATATCAAAGGGAAATAAAATCTCCAGCAAATCCCAAATCCTCCGGAGTTCGCTTGGAATGCTGCCAGGAGAAGGAGCTTGGAAAAAAGGCTATGGAAGGAGCTGCCCCTTCCCATTCTGGTGCCATTCCCAAGGCCTCGGAACTCGTAATTCCCAACAAGGCTCTGTGGAGAGGGGCTGGAACTGGGATGAGGAGGAGTTCCTGCTCCGTGCCCACAACAGAGAAATCCACTGGAAATTCCAGGGTAGGAAAGTCAGGGATGGCGGGATGTGGCTGAGTTCGGGGCAGGGTAATCTCCCAGGATAATCCAAAATTTTCCAGCTCCAAATCCCTCTGGAAACATCTCCCACTTTTCCCCCACTAAACACTCTGGGAATTTCAGGAACAGCCCAAACTCCACCTGCAGATCCCAAGCAGAGACTTGGAAAAGGGTGGAAAATTCATGGAATAGCCGCGAATGACCTTGGAGATGCCAGACACAAAGCCACCTGGAAAATGGGCTCGGTTCAGAATTCCGACCCCTCTGGAGGAGCTCAGATACATCCTGGATATCCGGGAGCAACGGGATGGGTGACTCGGATGAGCAGCTTTCTCTGCAGCCAACATTCCAAAGAATTCCTGGAATGCGCCAGGAACCACATGGCAGTAACAAATCCCGTGGGTGACTCCAGGATCAAGGCACATCCCATGGGATCATCTTTTCCAAGAGATGGGAAGGAGCTGTGGATCCTGGATTTCCCAGGATCCAACCCCGGAAGTCCAAAAGGATGGAAAAGAGCGGAGGAAGAGGACGAAGGAGCCGTTTTTAGGTGGAAAATTGCTGGGAATTTCCAACTTTGGAGCTTCACTGGAGGACAGGACTCACCTTGGATCAGTTTTAGGAGGAATTTCTCCATCCTGAGAATGTTCGGCTGTCATGAAGCTCCAGAGTCATTATCTCCACACCATTTAATTAAAGTCTGGTGCTAATGACACAATGGCCACTAATTAATTAAATTTAATTAATTAATTTAATTATTTTAATTAATTAAATTAATTGAATTCATTCTTGCTCCTCCGCAGGAGATTTGGGGGTGTTGGGGGATTTTTTTTTGTTGGGAAGCAAAACTGAATTCCAGCCCTGGAGAGCAGGGGGGCTTTGGGAAACAAAGAGATTGGGGAATGCATGGAAAACATGCAGGTCTTCCCAATGAGGACTGGGAACTGGGAATATTGGCTGGGAACTGGGAATATTGACTGGGAATATTGGCAGGGAATATTTCTGGGAGCTGGGAACACTGAGTGGGAACTGGGAATCTTGGCCGAGAGCCGGGAATGTTGGTGGGACAAAGCAGCACCAGGCAGGGACAAGGAATGGGGACATCTCCACCTGGTCGTGGAAAGATGGGAACAGGCTGTGACAAATCTGGAATTTTTAGGATGAGTTCAGAGGGACCTGAGAGTTGGTCCCATTCCAAATCTCTTCCCACCATCCCAGGGTGCTCCCAGCCCTGTCCTTGGACACTTCCAGGGTTGGACCAGCCCCAGACTCCCTGGACAAGCTGTGCCAGGGCCTCCCCATCCCGGGTATTCCTAAGGCATCAAGCAGGGATTTGGGGACGAAGCAGAACTGTGGGACACAAATGATCCCGGCTGCTCCAGCTCCCAGCACAAAATCCAGGGACGGAATTTTCCAACGGAAGATGAAACTCCTCGGAATGTCACCGAAATCCGCCTTTTCTCCCAAAATAACTTCCCGAGCTCTGAGCTGTCAGGGTTTTGGGAACAATCCCTCTCCGCCTCAATCCGGCTCTTTCAGGAGGAATTATTCCCAGTCGGAGTCTCCGTCGCTCCAAACGTTCCGTGGCGATTTCAGCTCCGCGCTTTCACCGTGTCAGCAGAGCGGGGATTTGGGAATTTTGCTTTCCTTCCCTCTCTTCTCGGCTTTTGGCTGCTGGGAGATTTCCTGCCTTTCAGCCTCAGCTTCCCTGGAATTTGGAGATAACGGGGCCCAAATTCCTTTGATCTCTTGAATTTTGGCACCCCGCGGCTCTGCTGCTCCTCCTAATTCCATGTGGGGGGAATAAAACATGGAATCTTCTCATCCCAGGGCAGAGTCCGGAAGTTTTCCAGGGGTCCAGGGAAGTTTTGCAGCTTTTGAGAAAATCCCCGGATTTTTTGGGTCCGTGTTTTACGGATTGTGCCCCATGGATATCCAAATAAACCTCCACATTCCAAAGGGGTTTTTGTAGGGAATCTCCAGCAGATCCCATTTTCCTGCAAGGAAAGCAGGCTGGGAAAGCTGGGAATGGTTATTTTGTGGAGAGGTGGGAAACAGGCAGCAATTCCTGCTGCTCCAAGCAGAGAATTGCCATCCCAGGATCCCAGACACCCCTAAAAATCCAGGTTTGTCCCGGAGAGTGGATGAGGAATCCTTGCTCTCCCTACGGATTTCTTGGAGCACCATCTCCAGAGGGATCCAGGTGCTTTGAAAGCTTCAAAAATCCATGAAATATCCCAGAATTTGGGGGGAAATCCTACAGGATGCTTTTCCCAGCGGCACAGCCTTGACTTGGAACATTGCAAAGACATCCTGGAGAATTTGCATCCATGATTTTCCTCCTCCTCCTCTTCAGCCATCTGCTCCCCTGGATGGCTCCTGCTCCTCAGGGAGAAGTTTCCCGAGGTTGGAAGGAGCAGGAAAAGCCCTGGGAGGGGTTGGGGAGGGAGGGATGGAGACTTTTCCAAAGGGATTGTCCCAAACTTTGGACATGGAGAAAAGACAAAGGAAAAAATGAGGGGAAAAGGAGGGGAAAATGGAAAAAATAAGGAGGGAAAAAAAGGAGTGGAGAAAAAAGGAGGAAAAAGTAGGGAAGAAAGAGGAAAAGAGGAGGAAGAAAAGGAGGAAAAAGAGAAGAAGAGAAAAGGAGGAAGGAGGGAAAAACCAGGGAAAAGGGAGGAAAATAAGAGGAAAAAAAAGAGGAAAAAAGAGGGTGGGAAAGGAGGAAAAAGAGAAGGAAAAATGGAAAAAAAGGAGGAGAAAAATGGAAGAAAATAGGAGGAAAAAGGGTGGAAAAGGGAAGAGGAAAAGGAGGGGGGAAAGAAGGGAAAAGGAGGGAGAAAAGGAGGAAATAAGCAGGGGAAAGGCTCAAGATGGACTTTTGAAAAGGGAAAAGAAGCAAATCCTTCCCAGGAAAAGCCTCCTTTTCCCAGTTCCCACCAGTGGGCAGGTCCGGGAGCAGCAGCCACTGGAGCCATTATTTTGGGAAGAGGGATGTGGCTGGAGAAGAGGCTGGGATCCTCTGTGGAGTTTTAAACATTCCCAAAAAAAATCATTAATAAAGCAAAGGAAAGGGCTGGGGAAAATTCCCATTAAGGCTTTGCATGTGATTATCGGAGTCCTAATGAGTGAATAACTGGGAATTCCTTGGGCAGCCAGGGAAGGAGAGATCCAGGTTTTCCTTGGATCTGGCAAACTGCTCTGTCCTCTGTTTGCCTGGAAAATCCCAATATCCATCAGAAATTTCCCACTTTCTTCCCCCAGTGCTACATCTCACAGCAGATTCCTCATCTGGCCCGGCCAAGCTATTCTATAAAATCCAAGATTGTGAAAAATTTGGGCTGGAAGTCTGGAATTTAAATCAAATTGAATCCAAAGCTACAGTGATCAGGAATGTTTTCCATAGGATCAGGATGTTCAGAGCTCCTTGGATGATTCCAGGGATGGAGCAGCTTCCACCTCTCTGGGTAAGCTCTGCCCAATTCCCACCCAATTCCCACTGGAGTAACATTCCCTGTGGGAATAATTGCAGCAATCGTCTCCAATTCCGTATTTCCCCCGGAAATAATCAGGAGGACATTCCGTCAGAGCTGGGAACTCGCCTGGACTGGAATTTTTTGGTGTTTGGGGGGAATTCAGGGCAATGCCAGAGGCCAGAGCTTCATTCCTGGCCTCATCCAAAAGTGAGGGATCATTGCACATTCCAGGGGTTTTCCAGCTCTGGGAAGCTCCGTGAAAAATTGAAATACTCAGGAACAAATTAAAATAACAAGGAAAAAAAATCCCAATGGGATCCACGCCGGAGCTTCCTGAGGGTTGGAAGTGGAGCCGTCCCAAACCCATCCCTTTGGAGGCCTCTGGAGTTTTCCTTCTCCCCTGGAGCTTTGGGAATTCAGGGAAAGGGACCCCGGGGGTGGCTGAGCCGATCCCTCGTGCTCTGAGTCATTCCCAGCCGGATTTAGCTGCTCTCCCACGCACATCCTGGCTGTCCCGGCCCACCTGGAATTGTCACCACTGCTGCTGAGTCAGGAGCACGCCCAGCCCCACACAGCCAATTCCAGGGCAGCGGGAAGAGGCCGGATTCCCTGGAAAAACGGGGATCCAAGGATGCTCCCAATCCCCTCTGGCTGCATCGCAGACAGAGGAATCCCCTGGAATTCTTCCACTGCTTCCCGTCAGCCCAACCCCAAATTCCCAGGAACCCGAATCCCGTTGTCATCGCAGCACAACTTCACTGCTTTGCTCCTGCAAAATCCCAAAATAAACCCAAATTCCCAGGAAAATGAATCCCATCGTTGTCCCAGCATAACTTTTGATGGTTTGCTCCTGCAAAATCCCAAAACAATCCAGAATTCCCATCAAAACCTCTCCTGGTTACTCCCAAAGCTGCATCCCAGGCAGAGGAATCCCATGGGATTTTCCCACTGCTCCCCACCAGCCCAACTCTGGCCTTTTCTTTCCCAGTATCATCTTTCCTTTCTAATTCCAGCTTTCTTCCCTCATTTCCATCTTTCCCAGCCCATTCCCAGCTCCCTGTAGGTGCAATCCCCTCATCCCAATAAAATCCAGTTTGCACGGGGATCCCAGAATCCCGGGAACCTGGAGGGTTTTCCTTCGAATTGCTGCAAGTTTCCACACCTCCACCAGCTCTGGAAATGTTTCCATACAAAATTTGGGAATGCTGGCTCCTCCTGCTCCTGCTTTGCTTTCCTTTCCCAGAATCCCTGATGTGGCACCAGCACAACTTCACTGCTTTCCTCCTGCAAATCCCTAAAAAGAACCCCACATTCCCACCAAAACCTCTCCTCTCCTGCTTTTCCAGAAGTTTCTGTCTTTGTCGGGAACAGATCCAACGGGATCATCCCACTCTGGGAAATCCAACCTGAGCCCACAACAGGCCGGGAATCAGCAGAAATACCCCCAAAATCCCGGCTCGCCGCATTCCAGCTGCTCCCTGCGCTCCCAGGAGCTTCCCACTCCCTGGCACCGGTGGGTGCAGCTGTTCCCAAAAAACCCTGGAATTACGTAATCCCACAAAACAGAGCTGTGTGCCAGCCCCCGTAGGATCCCTGGAAATAAAAAAAAAGGTGGAAAATATTCCCAGCGCGAGGTGGTGATGGAAAAATCCACCCCCGGCTCCCATTCCTCCGGGAAGAGCGGGAGGCTCCTCCCTCAGATGGAAGGATCCCGCCGGGAATTCTAGCCCCTGGTTTGGGAAAGGAGCAGCTCCCCAAATTCCAGGGGATCGGGGTGGGGAGGAGCCGCTGCTCCGCTTCCCAAGGGGAGGAGCTTTTCCCGCCCCTCCGGAGCCAAAAAGGCTCTTCCCGATTCCAAAAATCCATGGGGAGAAGTCAGGGGAGGTTCCCCTAAAAATGTGAGTTTGTCGCTGCTGGAATCTCTGAGGAGAACTTTTTCCTGGGAAAAGGGAGCTCAAGAAAAAAGTGGGGGAAAGGGAAAAAGAGGGAAAATAGGGGGAAAAGAGTTAAAAAGGGGGAAGGGAGGAAAAGGGGAGAAATAGGAAAAAAAAGGAAAAGGGGGAAAAGGAAAAAAGGGAAAAAAGCTCAGAGAAAAAAGGGGGAAATCTCCACCCATGACCCCGGATCAACAGGCAATGGAAAATTCCTCAGGAAGGAGGAAAATCAGGGCTGGAAAAGCAAAGAAAAGGGGGGAAATGCTTCAGTTTTCCCCAAAATGCCACAGTGGAGGAGAAAAACCAGGAAAAAACCCTCTGGAATTATTCCAACCCTTATTCTGGAAGGACATCCCACTTAAGTGGGATGGAGAAGGGCTGAGAGATCCAAGTTGGCTCCTAAATTTCCCAGGAAGGGCCTGACCAGGTAGCAAAGCCCCAATTCCAGGGATTTGTCTTTGCCCGAGGTCATTCCAGAAAAAAATAATAAAAAAAAAAGAGATTTCCATGGAATTTAACCAAAAACTGTCTCGGATGTGACAAAATCGACTTGCCAGGAATTTCTCCCTCTCCAGCTTGAGCAGATGAACTCCTGTAAGAATTCTTCAAATCCAGTATTTATTCCAGCTCTTTTCAACCTTCTCAATCCTCAAAATCAGCTGGAATGCAGAAACCAGGCCTTGGGAATCGCTGCTTAAATCCCGGATTTAATCCTGAATCCAGGATGATCCTGATCCTGGAGCCTGGAGTGGGATCCAGTGGGACCAGGCACCTTTGGCATCCTGCAGAATTCCATAAATCATCCACAATTCCCTCAGATCTTGGGATGGGGTCCCATGGGACTAGGAGCCTGGATTGGCATCATCGTAACTCATCCATAATTCCCTGAAATCTTGGGAATTCCATCTCACTCCCAGGCACCTGTCAATCACTCCAATGGGTGATTGACAGCTTGGGATAGCGGAATGAGCAGGTTTCATCCATAATGTGGGAATGGAATGGGAATAGAGAGGATTTAAGCCCCAAAAATCTGGAAATGGCTCACTCTGGACATTCTCTTCCCAAAAACCAGCCGGATTTTGGCCGTGGATTGAGGGACCATTTTCTCCTGGGGAATGGGAAACCCTCGGAGCTGCTCCTCTGCCAGGAGCTCCAAATAAAAACCAGGAAAACATAAAAAAACATGGGAGAGGATTCAGTTTGGGATTTGACACCATGGTTAATCCCCATCCTTCGGTGTTGGATCATGGAATTGTTCAGGTGGGAAAAGGCCATTGAAGGCACGGACTCCACCCATTCCCACAGGAATTCCATGCCCCAAGGGCCACTTCCAGGGATTTTTGAACAATTCCAGGGATGAGAAGTTCATTCCAGGGCTTCTCTGCCTTTTCCATGGAGGAATTTTCCCAATATCCATCCTGCTGCACCCTGTGGCCTTTTCCTCTTTTCCTGCCCTTTATTCCCTGGGAAAAGGGATGGATCCATGGAAATGAGGCTGGTGGTGATGGAGAGGCTCCAAGGGGTGAGGAAAAGCCTCATTCAAACATTTCCTGAATCTCTCAATCCCTGTTCTTCATCCCTAGAAACCTCCATCAGGAGGAAAACGACCCAAAACCTGTGGGTATCCATGAGAAAGCTGGAAAATCCCATCCAAGCAACAACTGGGAATAATTTTGACAATCCCAAGGGAGCAGCTTTGGGATTCAGCCTCTCCAGCCTGTCCAAACTTGGGAATTCAGGCATTTTTACCCCATATATGGATAATTCCTACATCTGGGAATCTCCATGCTCCTCTTCCACCTGGATGATGCTCCCATGGATCAACCTTTCCTTAAATCCCAGGAAAAACCAATCCCAAAGAAACACACGCTTCAAAATCCCAGATTTTATCCCATCCCATCCTCCAAGCTCCATCCTCCTCAGATGCTCCAAAGGCTTTTCCCTCACCTGGAAGCTCGCAGCCAACATTTCCACGGTGCGGAAAAGCCAGAAAATTCTGGATCCTTCCTGGGAAAACCACAAAAACTCCAGAATTAGGGGCTGCCCCATGGATCCCATTTCTGAGGTTTTGTGTTTGGACGAACTGGGAGTTCTGGCACCCTGCCAAGCTTGGAAATGCTTTTCTATCCCAAAAATAAAATAGGGAACGGGTGAACTTTAAAAATCCAGGACCTTTCCCACCCCTTCCTGCCTTTTCCCTCCTCCAGCTGGGGCTCCTTTCTTTGGAGCGAGCTCAGCGCTGGAAAATCTCATTTTTCCAGCTTTTTTTCCCTCCCCTCCTCCTTTTCCCCCCAATTCCTCATGCAAATTTATGGAAATCAGGCAGCGCCTTCTCCCAGCCAGGGATAATAAAGGAGAGGGATGAAAAGAGGGAGGAATCCCGGCACGGGAGGGCTGGAAAAATCCATTGTTCCATGGAAAAGGGCGGATTTATTTTCCTGGTAAAGGCAAGGTTGGCTTTAATTAAATTTGTGTTTTCCACGCTTTTAATGAGCTCCGTTTTGGGTGGCCCCTTTCAGAGGGAATTGGGGTGGGAATGGGAAAAGGGGGACCCAGCAGCCGGATCTGGCTCATCCCAATCCCAGCAAGGTTTGGCTGAGGATGGGAAAGGGCCAAACTGGGAGAAATCCATTGGAAATACATTTCTTCCAGGGAAGTTTGAGCATGATCCCCACTTAAACCTTGTATTCCCAAAAACCTCGTGTTTGGAGGATGAAAACATTCCCAGATCCCTCCCATCCCCAAAAACGCCACGTCTGGAGGAATCAAACATTCCCAAATCCTTCATATTCCCAAAAATGCTGCATTTGGAGGATGCAGAAATCCAAGGACCTCTTGGAAAGGAGCACAGAGCCAAATCCAGCTGGGAATTGTGGCTGGAAGGGAAAAGGGGAATCTAGCAGCCAGATCTGGATCATCCCAATCCCAGCAAGGCTTGGCTGAGGATGGGAAAGGGCCAAACTGGGAGAAATACACTGGAAATACATTTTTTCCAGGCAAGTTTGAGCATGATCCCCACTTAAACCTTGTATTCCCAAAAACCCCATGTTTGGAGGATGCAAACATTCCCATTTCCCTCATATTCCCAAAAGCACCACTTCTGGAGCATTCCAACATTCCCATATCCTTCCTGTTCCCAAAAGTGTCATGTTTGAAGGAGGCAAACCCATCCAAGGAACTCTTGGGAAGGAGCACGGAGCCAAACCCAGCTGGGAATTTGAGGAAAAGCTCCTTTACAAAGGAATGGGATCAGAAAATCCAGCCAGGAATGGGATCAGAAGGAAATCTGGGGAGATGCAGCCCATGGAAAACTGGGGATGCTCTGGAGAGCCCCATTCCCACATCCCATCTCCACCGGAGAGGCCAATCCCTTCCCGCCCCTCCTGCTCTGATCCAGCTGTCGGAGGGGTTTCCATCCTTTCTCCCTTTCCAGGGAATGCAGCCGAGGCCAGCGGGCGCTTCCAGCCCTTCCCACCGCCCGATACCATCTCGGATCCTTCCATTCTCACTGCTCCAATAATCCCCATCTAATTTGCCGGGAGCCGGCGCCGACTTCCTTCGGCACTTCATTAGGGAGCGTGAGCAGCATCTCATTAGCCCAACCCCGCCACCATTCCCGGCAAATTCCCCACTGGAAAAACCCGAAGTCCAAGCTGGATTTGCCGTGCCCACGATCCCCTGGGATGGGGGATCCCAAATCCATCCTTGGTCACACATGGAGTGGTTTCCGCTCTCCAGACCCAGATTTATCCTTTGGGATCCCCCGGGCTGAGCTCAGGTTTATCTTTTCCCCAAAATTCAGGCGCTTTCATCGGGATAATTTTGACTCTTTGGAGCTTTGTGCTCATCCTGACACTGGAATAATTTCTGGAATTTCACATTCCCACGGGCCAAGGGACCCTGCTCCTAATCCACATGCAGCCATTCCCTCCCAATCCATTCCAACCCTGTTGTGCCCAAAAAAAGCTGAGAAACATCATCACTCAAGATTCATCACACAGGAAAAAAGCATTTTCCTTCTGGAAATGTGCAGATTTAGGGATATTTTGGGGGTGGAAACACAAAGGTGTGGTCGGGGGAATTTTTAGGGAGCAGCTGCCTGGATTTGGGACCATCGGGAAGGATAAAAGGAAACTCAGGAATTAATTAGGGGATTGGGGAGGAAATTGCGGGGGGGTGATGTTGGATAAATCCAGTTAAAAATTCCCCCACTGCGGCCGATTTCGGGGATGAGGGGGACCCGGACCAGCTCAACCCCCACTCCTGGATTTTCCGGCGGCTCCTCCCGGCAGGAGAAGGGACAGACAAGGAGAAAGGAAGACGGATCCGAGGGAAGGAGGAGGGAGAGAGGGGGAGCGAGCACGAGCCGCGGTTATTTATAGGAGCTGCGTTTGTGCGGGAGGAGGGAGCGCTGCCAAAAAGGGATGGGAAAAATAATCCCGGAGCCAGGTGCCGCCGCCTCGGGAAGAGCCGGGGGGGAGCTCAAGGTGAGACAGAAAGGGAGGAAAGGCAGGGAAAGAAGGAAATCATAAAAATCGGGAATTGTTGGGGTTTCTCTGTCAGCTCTCACCTGGCTGACGGCAGCTCCGGCCCCCGCGACCCCCATGCGCCACAGAATGGGAGGCTGGACAAAGGATTTTCCTTCTGGCTGGGAATTCGGGATGTGGCCACACCTCTGGATCAGGGTCTGGGGAGAGGAGATCCCCAAAATCCAAAGGAAGGGCCTGGGATGGGAGCAGAGGCAGGGCACAGCTGACAACCCATTCCCAGGAGAACCACAGGGAAAACAACCCCTGGATCCCACCATGAATCCCAGCCCACTTTGCCCCATGGATGGAAACTCTCATCCCAGAAGTCTGCATCCCAAAAACCCTTTTCCACGGCTGGGCTCCAGCCCAAATTGCACATGAATTAAAAATTAATGAACTCAGCCTGCAAAGGTCTTGCCCTCACCTTGGGGAAAAAAGGAGGAGAACTCTCCATTATTTTCGGGAAAAGACCCGTTCTGCCTTCATTTCAGAGCTATCCCGAGTTCTTTCTGCTCCAGGTGGGACGTGGGAAGGGACAACCCCAGATCCACATGGATCCTTCCACGTCCTCACATTGCACAGTGCTGGGATGGCTCCTGATTTATTTATGGAAAAGTATAAATATAAAATATATCAAATCTATAAAAATAAACCCGGGAAAAGCCAGGAGAAGCGTGGGAGGACACGAATCCCATCTCCCAGGGAAGGGGAGGCGGATCCAGCTCCGAGGAGCCGGGATGGGAGAATCACGGCGAGCACGAGCAGCGAAGTGGCATCTCCACATCTCCTCGTTCCTTCCCGACCTCCTTCCTTGCCTTCCTCCCTCCTCTTCCCTGTTTTTCTCCCCCCTGAGCGAATCCATCGCCTCCCCCTCTTTTCGGAGCTGCTGTCATCACGTTGTCACCCGGCGATGTCGAGTTGGGCTCTGAGTGAGATGGAAAAAAATCCAGAGGAAAAAGAAGGAAAAAACATCATAAGGTTCCAACCCCCCCCAAAACTCAATTTGCCATCCCGATAACACAAAAGCTGGGAATTTATTCCTGAACCAGAGGCGTTTTCGGCGGGAGGAGCTGACAGCAGCACCCAAGCCAGCACAGAGAAGAGGGATCATGGAACTGGGGAGGCTGGGAAAGATTTCCAAGGTCGTGGAGTCCAACCCTGAACCCAGCACCGAGCACGGCCCCAAGGGCCTCGTCCACAGCATTTGAACACTTCCAGGGATCGGAATTTCATGGTTTCCTTGGGAAAAGAAGGAGAAGAAAGCAAGATGGGCCAAGCCTTGCTGGGGGCTCTGGGAAGGAAAGGTCAAGCTGGGTTTTGGGAAGGAAAAGGCCAAGTCACGCTTTAGGAAAGAAAAGGACAAGTTTGGGTTCGGAAAGAAAGTGCTGAGCTGGGTTTGGGAAAGAAAGACCCCAACATGGCCAAAGTCGGGCTTTAGGAAGGAAAGGCCAAATCGGGCTCTGGAAAGAAAAGGCCAAGCTGGGCCCTGGAAAGGAAGAGTCAAATGTGGATTTAGAAAGGAAGAAAAGATCGAGCTGGGCTTTAGGAGGAAAAGGCCAAGGGGGGATTTGGAATGGAAGAACCAAGTGGGAATTTAGAAAGGAAGAAGGAGTCAAGACAGGCTTTAGAAGGAAGAGCCAAGCGGGGCTCTGGGAGGAAAAGGTCAGGCCAGCCTTTAGGAAGGAGAAGGCCGAGTCAGGCTTTGGAAAGGAAGAGGCAAATGCAGATTTAGAAAGGAAGAAAGAGCCAAGTCAGGATTTAGGAAGAAAGAGCCAAGTCGGACTTTAGGAAGGAAAGGCCAAACTGGGCTCTGGATAAAAAAGGCCAAGTCAGTCTTTCGGACTGAAGAGGCGAGCCGGGCTTTAGCCCGTGCCGGGCTGGGGTTAAACCACTCGGCAAAGCAGAAACGCGAATCCCCTGCGGTTTATGGCTCTTCTCACTTTGGCTCGCCGTTCCGCGCTCGCAGCCTGTGGAATGCGGAGGAGGCCGGGAGGGATCTCCCCGGGCCGAGCTGACAAGGGCAGGACAAATGAGAGCGTTTAGGCGCTAATTAGGCACTAATGACCTGCTCGGAGGTCTCAGGGAATCAGCGCAGCCGGGCGGCAGCTCAGCAATTTGTCAGGTTCTTGCCAAGCCCGGGGGAAGCGCGGCCGAGTCATTGACCCCATTATGGGCTCGGCCTCTTCCAGACACCCGGCTGGGAATAAAAACCCGCTTTATTCCCAGTTTTTTCCACACCGAGCTCCGGGAGGCTCTCGGAGCAGAGCCAAGAGGCTTTTCCGGGGTGCTCAAGGGAGCGGCGCTGCCTTTGCCGAGCCAATAAGGGGAAATAAAAGGGGTTTAGCCCCAATTTTCCAGCTTTTCTTTGCCCAGAAGAGCCTTTGGAAATGTTAAAACCTCTTCCCGTCACTATTTATAGAGGATATTTATAGACGAATGGAATTGATTGTACTTTGGGGGGAGAAAACCGCGCTTCGGTCCAAGTTTCAGATTTAAACTCTGCCAAGCTCCTTCAATTTTAACGAGAGCTCTGGCGCTGGGCTCGGCTGGAGCGAAACCTCATCGTCGCTCTCTGCTCCCAGAGACCCCGAACCGCGCTCGGCAGGGCCTGGACGGGATCCCGGGCTCCCAGGAAGGAGCTGGATCCAGGCGGAGCCGTCCCGGGGTGGATTTGGCAGGGAAAGGCGCAGGGACGAGCCCCCGCCGTGACGGGAGCAGCTCCGGGCCTGGCACCAGCAGAGTTTGGTTTCTGCTTCAGATCCACGGCCAAGCTTTGCCTCCCTCCCAGCTGACTTCCTCCCCGCGGCTGCCAGCGGGATCCGGGCATTGCACGCGGAAAGGATGGGGAAAAGGCAGGAATTGGGGTTTGGGGCCGTCCTGGCACCCGACCAAAGGAGAAACCCAAGGTGGGTTCACCTTCACCTTCGGCAGCCGAGGTGGGTTCGGATAATCCCAACTCATCCGTGACTGTCACGCTCCAGAGGAGGGCAGGGAGAGGCTGGAGCAGGAAGGGGGAGGGAAAGGATGTTAATTCGAGATAACAGCGCCCCAAAGGCTCGGATCTCACAGTGGGAACGCGCGCAACCTGCTGCGGCACCAGGATCATCCCCACAGGCTCCAAACCCTGGGAAAACTCATCCCTCTCCCACCTCATCCCGCCCCGGGAGCTCCAGGGATCGCGCCCTGCCTGGGTTCGGCCGGCAGGGATCATGAAATTATCCCTCGGCTAATTATCCCTCGGCTCCCCGGGCTGGGATCATCTCCGGGCTGGGATCATGTCCCGATGCCACCACGGGGCCTCCTCACGCCCTTAATGCGCTCTGACTTCCGCGGCCCCGCCGCCATCCCGGGATCGACGCCACCGATCCGGTCCCTGACCTGTCACGGCGCCTTAAAATCAACCGGCGGCGGCTCGGGGACACCGCGGCGCCGGCCAAGGGCAGGAATAATTCATGGGAGCGACGGCGCGGGAGCGGATCCCGGGGGAATGGGAGGAACGGGACGGGGAGCGCTCAACGGGTCCATTGGAAAAGGGGAAAGGCTGGTTAATTATTAATTAAGACAAAAATGAGGGGTTTGATGTTGCTGTGGTTGATGGAGGTGTCCTTGTCTCCAGCCTTTGCTTCCCATAAGGAAAATTCCTATGTTTTGGTAGGATTATGAGCATTACGTGCAACAAAATCCTCCCAGCAAATCCCAAAAAAGGAGAGGAGAGACCCGGCACACAACAGGGCAGGACCAGCCCTTATCGAGGGATTATTCCCAAAAAATACATTTCATCCCAAATCTTCCCTTTCCCAAAACACTATCAATCCAGGAAAAGCCAACAGCCATGAAAATCCCACTTGGAATGGGAAGAAAATGGCCTCGAATGAGGCTTTGCTTCTACTCAAGAGCTTCCCAAACTCATTGGAATTAATTTTTCCCAGTCTCCCAGCAAATACAACCAGGAATGGCACAAATCCCATCCTAGTCCCAGTTTGGGATGGTACACATCCCATCCCAATCCCATTTTTTTCCCATCCCAGCCAGGAAACCCCCTGGGTTGTTGTTCAGGAAGTGCCACTGATGATCTCAGGCTGGGATCCATCACATTCCAGGAGCATCCCACAGGATAATCAGCTCCTCCTGATGCTACGATCCCATTATTTAGTTTATTTTCAAATTATGGAGGATCATTTTTTTTCCTCCCTTTTTTCCCTTCCCAGAAACAAAATCCAGGCTTGAGCAGGAGAGGGAGACACCCAAGGCCACGCTGGAGCTTTTCCAAGGGCTAAACATGGAATTGATTCTCTGGAGCTTTTTTGTGATAAACTGGAGCTGGGTCCTCATTTCTGGGACCTGGAACACCCCCATAGGGTCATTCCAAGGTCATTCCCAGTATTCCCACCAGGAGCTGCCAATCCATGCTCAGGGATCCACTCTGGCTCTGGCAAGGGATTTTTAAGGTCAAAACCCAAATATTCCTCCACATTCCAAGAGTTTTGCGGCTCATTCCATAGGGTAAAATCCTACTCCCAGAGCTCCAGATCCAAATTTTTCCATCCACATGGACAGAGGGCCAAGGAGTGGGGTCCAGCCCTTGGGGCCAACCCCTCCATCCTATGAATTCCTTATTGCCTCCAGAAAATTCCTTATTCCTTTGCAAAATTCTTTATTCTCTTGCAAAATTCTTTATTCCCTCCACAAAATTCCTTATTCCTGCAGCAAAAAACTCCTTGTTTCCCTCTCAAAATTCCTTATTCCTTACCCAAATTCATTTTTCCTTTGAAGAATTCCTTATTCCCTCTGCAAAGCTCCAGGAAAACCCCATGGAGGGGGTCCAGCACTACAGAAATTCCCGTCTTTTCCCGAAGTT
Source organism: Sylvia atricapilla (assembly GCF_009819655.1). Classification (NCBI taxonomy): domain Eukaryota; kingdom Metazoa; phylum Chordata; class Aves; order Passeriformes; family Sylviidae; genus Sylvia; species Sylvia atricapilla. Next base: position 6,559,039 of record NC_089161.1, read on the forward strand.
GATGGTTCTGGAGGCCTTTTCCGAGCTCGGTGGCTCCAGCAGGGCGTGATTCCCAATTCCCAGTTCCCAATTCCCAGCTCCTGGCATACATGGAATTGCAGATAAGGACCTTTCCCTATTCCCAAGGCTCCTTGGCTGTGCTTTTCCCACTGAAAACGGGACTGGAGGAGTTTAATTGAATGGAACGACGCCTGATCCCTGCATTTATTCCCTGCCAGTGCCCGGAAACGCCTGGAATGAGTAATTCTTTTCAAACTGGAGGGAGAGAAGGGGAAAAAAAGATGGAAAATAAGAGCGTATGGTTGGAGCAAGGGATGCTCAAGGAAAATCAGGAATTTCTGGATAGAAATTGGCTCCACTTGGATCTAAATTTCCCTGTGCTGATTCAGCAGCCAGGAGAGAACACAACATTCCTGGGAAATCAAAGAGGATGGAGCAGGGAAAAGCACAGAGGGGATAAACAGGAAGGGAACAGGTCTGGAAGTGATTCCGACATCTTTCCGCAGCATCTCCCCAGGGGTTGGTGGAAGAGTAGGAAATGAGGAAAAATACAGAAAAATTCCGTTTCAGGATGTGGATTTGTGGATTGAGTGGGACAATGCCCCAGGAACAAGATTCCCAAAGTAACAAAATTCCATCGGTCCTGGAGAAGCCATAGTTTCTCTGCAGAGCCGGAATTCGGGGAGGCAAAAATCTGCTCTTGGAAGTGGGAAGCTCAAGGATCTTCATCCCATTCCCTGGAGTTGGAAAATTGGAGCTGAGGCCAAGTTGGGACACTTCAGAATGCGAGTGAAAGCACAATGCCAAAACTGATGATTATCCTTCAAAAAACTGGGGCTTATCCCAGAATATCCCAAAACCTGGCTGGAATGGGAGGGCAGGGAAGGAGGATGCCAAAACTGATGATTATCTTTCAAAAAATGGGGAATTTCCCCAAAAATATCCCAAAACATACCAAAAGCCAGGCTGCAATAGAAGAGCAGGGAAGGACAATGCCAAAAATTGTGGTTGTCCTTAAAAAAAAAGAAAATTTATCCCCAGATATCCCAAAATATCCCAGAACCAGCCTGGAATGGGAGGGCAGGGAACGACAATGCCAAAACTGATGATTATCCTTCAAAAAATGGGGATTTATCCCAAAATGTCCCCCCTAAGACAAGATTTGGATCCCAGTTTTCCCAGTCCCTCCTGCTGTTCATGCACCGGCTCTGTGCTTTTTCAGGAAGAAACGAGCTGGATTTCCCTGAATCCCAAGGGATCCAAAGGCTGTGACACCTCCATTGCCCAGCTCCTGAATCCCTCCAACGATCCCATTAACGGCTCTTCCCTCCCAGCTCATCCCATTACGGCTCCAACTCATCCCATTTACGTCGCTTCCCATTTTCCTCCCGGCCCATTAAAAGCTGGAATTAGGCTTTTAGTCCCAGCTCCAAATGGAACAACTCCATCGATTCCCTGGAATGTTCTGCCTCTAAAAGGCTTCAGAACGTGCCAGGAATTTCCTCCTTTCCAGTCCCATCCAGGCCTTATTCCCTATTCCCTTGCAAAAATCCTCATTCCCTCCACAAAATCCCTTATTCCCTCTGCAGAATTCCTTATTCCCTCCGCAAAATCCCTGATTCACTCCACAAACGCCCAGGAAAACCCCATGGAGGGAGTCCAGTGCGACCAAAATTCCCATCTTTTCCCGAAGTTGATGGTTTTGGAGGCCGTTTCCAAGCTTGGTGGCTCCAGCAGGGAGAAATTCCCAATTCCATGAGGTTCCCAAACATGCTGGGAATGCAACGTTTTCCCTCTTTCCAGCCCCATTCAAGCCGGAATTTCAATCAATGCAAAATTCCATGTAATTTTTGCTTCTTTTCCTCAGGAAAAGCCCGGCTGGGCCTCCCCCACCTTTGGGGTTTCCACCACAGTGGGATAAAAACAAAGGAAAATAGGCGGATTTTGGGTTTTTTCCCACAAAATTCCCAAATTCCCGATGTTTTGCAGCCATTGTTGGTGCAATGCAGCACCAGCTTTGTGCTGGAAGGAGCACAGAGCAATTCCTGCTTCCCAAATTAATGCCCTAATTCCAGGCCCTGCTAATTAAAGTCCTTCCCAGGCCAGAGGACGGAGGAAGTGGAGCAGATCCCAAAATCCAGGACACTGCAGCCACTGGAGCGACCCCAAAAAGGAGGTTGGGACGTCAAAGGTGCCCTCAGGGAGGCGTCCCCCATTCCAGAGGCTTGGAAAAGCTCCAGGGTGGCCTGGGATTGATGGAGCAGCTCAAGGAGAGGATGGAATCCCAGTTTGGAGGATGGCAAAAAACCCATCCCAATCCCAGTTTGGCGTGGCACAACCCTCACTCCTATTCCAGTCTGAGAGGCCACAAATCCCATTCCAATTCCATCCCAGAAAACAGGAATATCACAAAACTCATCCCAATCCCAGTTTGGGACATGGGGATGGAACAAATCCCATCCAATTCCAATTTGGGGTGGCACAAAACCCATCACAACCCGAAATCTCATCCCAGTCCCACGGTGGAAAACAGGAATACCACAAAACTCATCCCAATCCCAGTTTGGAAAACAGGAATGGCACAAATCCAATCCTAGCCAGGAAAACTCAGAAAGGGGGGAAATTGGGGAAAAAATAAAGGGAAATTCCAAAAATAATGGGCAAATGTAAGGAAAAAAAAAATTAAAAAAAAAAGGGGGGGGGGGGTTGGAATTTGTGGGAAAAGGGGGAGTTCCATAAATAATCAGGAAATTTTAAAAAAAGGAAAAAAAGGGGCAAAAATGGAGAAAAAGGGAAATTACAAAATAATGGAGAAATTTTAAGGAAAAAAAGAGGAAAAAGGAGGGGAAAATTGGAAAAAGTAAAGGGATTTTCCATAAGTAATGGGGAAATTTTAAAAATAAAGATAAAAAGGGGGGAATTGAAAAAATATTACGGGAAATCCAAAAAAATATTGGGAAATGTAAAAAAAATAAGGGATAAAAAGGGAGAATTGGGAAAACAAAAGGGAAGTTCCAAAAATAATGGGGAATTTTTTTTAAAAATAGCAAAGGCAGGGGGGTGGAAAAAATAAAGGGAATTTCCAAAAAAAAAAGGGGAAATAGCAACATTTAAGGAAAAAACTTTCAAATTTAAATGGAAACTGCCCAAAGCAGCTGCTTCCTGCAGGAAAAATCCTCTTTGACTCCCTGGGGAAGGATTTGCGGCTCCTGCTGAGGCCAAAGCTGGGCTTAAACCCAGCCCAGGCCAAGCTTTACTCCCTGTTCCCGCTCCCGAACTCTTCTCCTTTGTTTTCTCTGGAAAAGGGCGGAGTGGAAAGGGTTTGGAGGCAGCTCCAAACCTGAGCATTCTAAAAACCTCCGAATTGGAAAAATCTCCCCTGTGGTGAAAACTTCGGCATCCCAAAAATCCCCTGGGATGAGGAAAAGCAGGAAGACAGAGAATTCCAGGGGGTTAAACGGATTTTCTCCTGATTTTCCTTCCTCTTGCAGAGTGGAATTTGCAGTATTCTCCTGGAATAAAGGGAAGGGGCTCAGCAGAGCCTCGATTTTCCTGGACACATCCTGAGGGAATTTTTTCCCATTTTTCCCAGACTGGCTCCAGCTCCTGGATTGCAAAGACGAGAAAAACGGGAACAAATTGGTTACGCTGTAAAACAAGGAGCGGGATTTCCTCCCAGGGCTCTTCCCTCCTCCCTGCGCCGCTCCAAAATCCCGGATCCATCCCAAATCCAGGCATTTATCCCTTGTTAATCACCGTGGAGATGTTTAAGTGCTTGGCTGGCGGGGATTCAGGGGGAATTTTTAGCTTTTGTGGGGCTTTTGGGAATCCGCGGGAGCGGTTTTTTATCCTTGGACGTGGAACAGGAACATCAAGGATGGGGGAAAATCAGGGACGATCTCAAGGGAGTCCTGGAGAAGGAAAGTCCTTGGAATGAGGAAATCCAGGGCAGGAATATCTGAATTATACATCGAGATTTAAATATGGATGGGAACAAATCCAACAGAAAATAGGAGAGGAAGGAAAGGGGGATAAACCCAAAATTTTTAGGGAGGGGAGACCCCCCCCTCAGATACCAACACACCCCAAAATTCTTTCTTTTATCCAAATCCATTGGGATTTCAGCTCCATCTTGGAGCCTTAAAAAGAGACAAATTCTTTTTTCTCATTTTTTGCAGCTTTTCCTTTTCTTTCTTTCCCCATAAGGCCCTGAGTCCCAAATTTTCCCATAAAAGGCGGGGAAAGGCCCGGGAGCTGTTCCCAAATGAAGGGACAACTCGGAGTGGAAAATCTCACTATTCCCATTTTTTTTTTCTTCCCACAAAAGGGTTAATTCAGCTAAGAAAGCGAGAAGGGAATAAAAATCCACTCGAGCCATTCCATCCCATCCCTGCTGGCAGATAAATGCGGGAAAATTACCCGGAGCAGCTCGATGACCCCGAGTTATTTCCAGGCAATTTCGGGGGATAACGGTGATTTATGGACAAGAACGAGGAAGGGCAAACGATCCCGGATCCCGGATCCCGGTGGACATGGAGGAGCTGCTGGGCCTGGAGTTGAGCCGCTTCTTCCACAGGGAATCCCAAATCTCTGGAATTACTCCCTCTGTTTAGAAACCGTGTGGATAAATCGAACCTGGGGCATAGAAGGGGGGAATTGCCGGATTTTGAGGGTTTGGAGCTCTGGGAGTGTGTCCCCATGGACTGATGGTCTGCTCAGCATTCCCTGAGCATTCCTTGGCCTCTGCTCCAGACCCAATTCCCACTTTCCACAAAAACCAGCATTTATTTCAAACCCCTTTTCCTGGAGAATTGAAGATACCAGGGTTCTTTTCCTCTGGAAAACCCCACTGTATCCAAGCCCAAGGAAATGGGAGAATGCTGGGATGGGACAGGGAATACGGGATGCCAAAAAAAACATGGAATTTTGGAGCACTGCCCCCCCTCCCCGCTCCTGTTTCCTCCCAGTCCCCCACGGAGTCTCTCCTTTGGATGGTGAAATTCCCCCGTCTCCCTATCCGAGGAATAATTTAATTAACTTGGAGAAACGTAATTAATTTTAATTGTGGGCGATAATTCATTGTTTCATGGGATATTAATAATTATATTTGGGAAATCCAAGTGCCTGGGAAGTGCCCTGGAACGTCCTAATTAATGGCTCGGATGGGAAGCGTTTAATTGGAAACGTTGGGAAATTGGTTCTGCTCCCCGGGGCCGGAATCCATGACCCGAGGACATGGAAAAGGAGGAAGGGAGGGAGGTTGGGATTCTCCCGCTGCTTCCAAACCCCAAATCCACCTGGGCTGGGTAGCAACACACCTGGATAGTGATTTTTCCTGGGATTTTTGGCTCCCAGCCCGCTGCCCCCGCTGGGAATTTTGCAGGTGGGAAAGGCTCTTTTTCCGTGTTTTCCACTGTCCTTGTAACCCTCTCAAGCACCTCAATATCCCATTTCCATCAAGGAATTACAGGCTCAGAATTTCCAGCAGCCTCAGAAAGCCAGGAAAGGACCCCCCGTGGAACTGTTTGCATTCCTGGAGTGGGATCAGCCTCGGGAAGGATTTGTCCTCTAATTGCTCCATCTGTGTGATTCCAGCCTGGCCTTGGCTCCGGTTTTCCCATTTCTCCTTCGTTTTTCTCCTGCCTGGGAGGAAAACTCGGCAATTTCAGGTCCTGATGACCCTTTAATCCAGGACTGGGATGCTCAGACCCCCCAAATCCTGATGTCCTTTAATCCATGACTTGGATATTTGGACATCTCCAGGTCCCAGTATCCCCCCAGGTCGGGAGTGGGATGCTCGGAGCCCCGTGATCCAATGTCCCCCATAAATCCCACTGTCCCCACAAGCCAGGACTTGGATGTTTGGACAAGCCAGATCCCAGGATCCCCCCCAGGGCAGGATTTGGATGCTCAGGCCCCACAAGGTCCCAGTGTTCCCCCCAATCCCAATGACCCCCAAATCCCAGTGTCCCCCCAGCCCAGGACATGGATATTCAGACCCAAATGTCCCAACTGTCCCCCCAAATCTCAGTGTCCCACCAGCCCAGAAACTGGTCATTCTGACCCCTCCCCCCAATGCCAATTTTCCCTCCCACCCAGGATTTGGATGATCAGAGCCCCCAATCCCAATATCCTTCCCACCCACCCAAGGCTGGAATGTTTGGATGCCCCTAATGTCCCCCCAGACCCCAAGAATTTCCCCACAGGATTTGGATCCTTGTACCCCCAGGTCCCAGTGTTCCCCCAATCCAGAATTTGGACGTTTAGACTCCCTAGTCCCAATTTTTTCCCCTATCCCAGGACATGGATGCTCAGACCCAAATGTCCCAATGTCCCCCCTCAGTCCAGAACTTGTTTTTTTTGGATCTCCCCAACCCAAATTTTCCCCTCCTACGAGGATTTGGGAGCTCAGAGCCCCCAATCCCAATTTCCCCTCACAGACAAGATTTGGATCCTTGGATCACCCAGATCCCACTGCCATGGCGATGTCCCCAGAAATCAGGACAGGCCCCAGTCCCATGGAGATTCCCCCAAAAATCCGGACCCCACTGTTCCAAGCCAAACCAGGGTCAGACGGAGCCAGTCTGGGGGGAGGATGGAATTCCCCGGACATTTTTTTCAGAAGGAAATGGGGATTTGGGAATGGATGATTTGGGGTGGTGTTGCTGCATTTGGAAAAGGCATTGCTCTCAAAACCATCCATTAAATCCTCACAGGATTTGGGAAAAACCATCCACACCCTCGCCCCCACAGTCTCCCATGGCCAAGCCGTGATTCCCACAAAAGGAGAAGAGGGAAAATCCCTTAAAATCCAGTGGGGTGGTGGGAGAAAGGGATCTTGGTGGCTCTGAGAGCTGGAAGAGGCTCATGGACACCTCCCAAACCCTCATCCCTGAGGATGAGGGGCAGGAATGGGCCAAATCCATGGAAAATTGCAGGGATGGAGTCAAGAAAGGAAAACCCCTCTGAAATCCAGTGTCTCTGAAATAATGAGGGGGATTTTTTCTTAGGGAATGCAAGGAAATTGGGAGCAGCTGGACACTGAAGGGACTCGAGCCTTGTCCTCAAGCTCCTTGAGGAATTCCAGTGGTGGAGACTGATGGATCCGCCGGCATCTCGACGGGCTGATTGATGCAGGACCAACCAGTGGCTCCCAACCCTTGGGAATTCATCAAGGAAATCTGAGAATTGATCCATAAACTCTTGGAGCCCCCAATAAAAAAATTAATCACTGATGGCTCTGCTGTGTAAACACAGCCAAGAAAACGGGATTGGGAATGGGGAGGGGGAAATGACCCCACAATGCTTTTGTTTACCTGGGAAAACAACTGGGAATTGGGATTGGGGATGAGGAGGCGGAAATGATGCTTTTGTTTTCCTGGTTTTTCCCAGAAAACAGCACAAAAACCCAGGAAAGGAGCGATGTCTTCCAGCCGCATTCCAGACTCATCCAAGGAGAGGTGGCTCCGTCTCCCGCAGGAGAAAGGCGAGGGGGGTTTATTTTAAATCCCTTTCCTGCCCTAATCCATGTGACACTAATCAGGGATCCGGCCCCTCGGGAATCAATGATTAATGGAGTTAAATTTAGCCCGAGCTTGGCGGAGTAAAATTAGGCGCCATGCATAAAACATCACAGCTCCTCGTTAGCGCGGCTAATTACGCTAATGGGGGGCGTTCACGCGGGCCTGAAATTAGGGATGGACCTCCCGACCTCCTCCCAGCTGCCCAAGTCCTGGGAAAGAGCCGGGCCTGGAGCCTTAATGAGAAGGTAATTAGTGTACAATTAACGCTCAGGGGTGGGGCCAAGGGGGGCTCGGACATCCCGGAGGTCAAGGCTGTCCTGGGGATGGGTTTGGGGGACTGAGGGTCCCCGTGGTCCAACATTCCCAAGGACTGGGATGAGAGTTTGGATCCCAGTGGGGTGGTTGGGATTGACATTGTTATGGGTTTCCTCCATGATGGGTTTGCCATGGGTCAAGCACCATTATGGGATGGTGTGTGGTCACGGATCCATCATTCCCAAGGATTGGGAAGAGGGTTTGGTGCAGCACATGGTCCCTTATCCCAGGCTGCTCCAAGCCCCAGCCTGGAGCATTCCTGGGGAAGCAGAACCCATGGAATGCTGCCCCCAAATCCCAGGAAAGCCCCAAAGCTACAAACCAAGGAAACCACGGCCATTCCTATGGGATTTATTTCCACACTTCCCCCTGTTTTCCTTTCCTTGGGAAGCCGAGTGGGCTTGGCTCCCAAATCCAGGGGGTTTCCATATGGAAGATCCTCAAATTCCCAGTTGGGAATAGGAGTGGAAATCGCAGCCAGAGCTGCTTTTTCTGGAGCTGCTCCCACTCTTCCTGGCATTCCCAATGGGGTGGTTGGGATTGACGTCATTATGATTTTCCTCCACTATGGGTTTGCCATGGGGTAAAACACCATGATGGGCTGGAGCCATGGATCCAGCATTCCCAAGTATTGGGATGAGGGTTCAGTGTGGCATGTGGCTCCTTATCCCACTGGGATACTTGGGATCAGCATCGTTTTGTGTTTGCCACGGGGCCGCCATCGTTATGGGTTGTTTTTGCACAGCGGCATGGCCGTGATTCCAACATCCCCGTCCACTATGGCCATAATTCCAACATCTGTCATTCCAACATGGTTGTAATTCCAACATCCCCTTCCATTGTGTCCACCATTCCACCATGGCCATCATTCCAACTTCCATCATTCCAACACCCCCTTCCAGTGTGTCCATCATTCCAACATGGCCACGATTCCAACATCTCCTTCCACCATGGCCACCATTCCAACATCTGCCATTCCGTATGGCTGTAATTCCAACATCCTCTTCCATTGTGTCCATCATTCCAACATCCACCATTCCACTATGGCCATTATTCCAACATCCATTATTCCAACATCCCCTTCCAGCGTGGCCAACACTCCCAACATCCCTTTCCAGTATGTCCATCATTCCAAAATCCATCATTCTATCACAACCACGATTCCAACATGGCCATCATTCCAACATCCATCATTCCAACATCCATCTTTCCACCATCACCATCATTCCAACATCTCCTTCCAGTGTGTCCATCATTCCCACATCCATCATTCCAAGATCCCCTTCCAGCGTGGCCATCACTGTTTCCTCAGCCCAGCTTCCCAAAATCCCTGGAATCCCGCAGCTCCCAGCCTTGCCACTTCCCCATCATGTCCCTGCCCCCTGGGCACTCATCAGCTCCAAGGGAAGCAATTCCAGAGTCCAAACCCAGAGGGAGAAGGAGGGGGAAGGCGAAGCTGTCAGCATTTCCGAGCAGTTCCTTCAAACGCGGTGCAGGGAACACAAATCCAGCTGTAATTAATCCCATTATCTTGGGAAGAGGGAGCAGCGGAGCGCTGAGAGGGTTGTCAAAAACCAGGAATCCGGCCGGGATAAGCCTTTGGGGGAGTTTAAGCTCGGACAGGCACCAGCTCTAAGCCGGTTTTGGGGGAGATCGGAGTGACAGGGAAATAAAGACGGGAGGATTCCAGCCTGGAGCAGGAAAATCCAGGAATGATTCATCCACTGCCCTTTTCCTTACGGAATTAGACAAAAATAACCCAAAAAGGTCTCAGCAGCAGCTCCGGGTTGTTGAGTTCCCGCCAAAGCCCAAACCAGCAGCGGGGAGTGGGATGGAATGGGGGCTATCCCATGGAATGTGGGATAGCCGAAGAATGTGGAATATCTGATGAAATCTGGGACATCCCATAGAAGGGGGATATCCAATGGAATGTGGGATATCTGATGGAATGGGGGATATCTGTGTGTCTCCTGCCCGAGGATTCGTGTCCTGCCCAGTGGAGCTGCTCCACATCCAAAAGATCCCTCAGGAGAGGCATTTTGGGGCAGGAAAGGGGGATGAGGTTGGATTCCAGAGCTGGGGCAGGATCTGGAATCTTCCCAGCTCCCTCAGCTTCTCCCCTTTGTACCAAATTCCCAGGAAGAGCAGGGAACAATTATGCCCCTGATTGAGGCAGCTGCCATGGATCTGGAAAACTGGAAAAACTCTTCCCAGCAGCTCCAGATCCCAGGAACAACACGTCCATCTTTTCCGTCCTGAGTTCCCACCAGACCTGGAATGCTCCATGTCCATCTTTTCCATCCCCAGTTCCCACCAGCCAGAGAGGATGGATGGAGCCAGAGAGGATTCTGCATGGAAGTGCTTCCTTGGGAAGAGCAGCCAAGAAGAAAACCCTTGGAATTTCCTCTGTATCCCAGTTTTTAGCCCAGGAGAGCACAGAGAGCTGGGGGTGAGTTGGGATGAGTGGGCCTGGGATCTCCTCAGCAGGGATTGGAAAACTTGGGAAGGGCAAATCCTGCTCAAGGAGGGGGGAAAACTCATCCAATAGCAAAATATTCCTGGATTTCTTCCCTGAAATTGGCTCTGCTCTCTAGAAACCCACACTGGGAATCCTGGGAAGTTTTTCCAAACAGGATGAGCCCCCACGAGTCTTGGATGTGCCTCTCCTCAACCCCTCCTTGCATGGAATGCACAGAAGTTCTGCCCATTTTGGAGATTAAATATTCCCAGATTTCTCCCCTAAAACTGCCTCTGCTCCATATTTATCCACACTGTAAGTCCTGTGAAGTTTTTCCAAATGGGATGAGCCCTATTGAGTCCCATTTCCAACTCCTCATCCCATGGAATTCCCAGGAGTCGCTGCCGCCTGTGGAGCTCATAAATCAGCCCCGAATGCAGCCAAGGTTGATTATTTTTAGCCGGGGCTGCTGCGGTGTTTGTGCGCAGGAATCAGACCATGAAATCCCTGGATCCGGAGCATTCCCAGCTTTCCAGCGCCCGGAGCAGCTGAGCCGTGCCGGGCTGAGGCGTTAAAAGCCTCCGAGTGTCACTTGATGCCACCTGATGTCCCCAAGGTGTCGAACACGGGACCCCCGGGGGACGCAGGAGCGGGGCCTGCCCCGGAATCAACCTCCTGACCCAAATTCCCAGCCTGGAATGGGAAACGTGGGAAAAGCAGCACCAGCCTCAGAAAATCCATCTTGGTGCCCAGCTCAGAGAGAGCAGGAGCAGCAAATCCGCTTTTCTTTGGGATCATTTCAGCTCCCGGAGCTGGATCGGCCTCACAGGGGTGGATTCCAAGGATGCAGCCAGCGCTGGGACAAGGAGAAGGGAATATCCCTGAGAGGACTGGGATGAGGATGGAATATCCCTGAGGGGGTTGGGATGAGGATGGAATATCCATCAGCAGCTCCCATTCCAGGGCTCAGGAATATCCATCCCATCACTGGGATACTCCCCATGGAATCCCATCGGAGCCCACTGCAGTGGGAATGGATCCAGTGCTGGGATGAGTTCCCAACTCCCCGGGCTGGGATTTCTCCAGTGTCAATGGAGAGGGAGGAAGTAGAGGAACAAGGGGTGGATTTTCCCTCCATCCCACCCCATTGTCAGTGGGAAAAGAGGAAATCTGGGTTTTAAAATTGATTTTTAGGATGTGAAGCTGCAGGGGGGATGCGTCAGAATCCCAGAATTCCAGGATGGGTTGGAATCATCTTAAAGCTCATCCCATTCCTTCCGCATTCCCAGGCTGCTCCAAGCCCCAGCCTGGAGCATTCCTGGGGAAGCAGAACCCATGGAATGCTGCCCCCAAATCCCAGGAAAGCCCCAAAGCTACAAACCAAGGAAACCACGGCCATTCCTATGGGATTTATTTCCACACTTCCCCCTGTTTTCCTTTCCTAGGGAAGCCAAGTGGGCTTGGCTCCCAAATCCAGGGGGTTTCCATATGGAAGATCCTCAAATTCCCAGTTGGGAATAGGAGTGGAAATCGCAGCCAGAGCAGCATTTTCTAGAGCTCCTCCTGCTCTTCCCAGCATTCCCAATATATACAGATTCCTTCTTTTTACAGGTAATAATGTACAGCCTATTTATAATCCAGGGATTTCTATCTCTAGGGAATATACACACACACACACACACAGGGAAACCGGGAAAATCCCAACTCCAGATCCGCTGGATTTGGGGGAAAATCCCATGTCTTTCCCAGTTTTTTTCCTCGCAGCGGCTGAAGGGCCCAGGGCAGAGCCACTCCCGGGAATCCGGGCAATTCCTGAGGTAGGAAATTCGGGAATTCCAGGCGGGGCTCAGAGCGCCAGCGGGAGCTGCCAGATGAGCAGGGAGCTGTCGGCAGCTCCGGAGCGGCGCGCGGATTCCGCCCGGAAATCCCGGTACCCGCGGCCTCCGGAGACGATGGCCACGGAGGAGATTTCCTTGCGGGAAGAATCCCGGGAGCAGGGCCGGCTCCGCACCCACACGTCGGGATCGTCGGCCAGCTCGTAGATGGATCCGTCCTCCTCCGCGTGTCCCGGCGTTCCCGGCGTTCCCGGCGCCACTTCCCGCACGGAGAGCAGCTGGCCGGGCAGGTGGGCCGTGGAGCGCAGCCGGTACTGTAACAAAATCCCTTTTTTCCGCATTTCCCGCGGCGGGAGCCCCTCCGGATCCGGGGATTTCTCCTCCTCGGCCTCGTCGGCCTCGTCCTGCTCGGCGCGGAGAGCGTCGGGGGCCAAAGTGCTCAGAGCCAGCGCCAGGAACTGCACGGGGCCGGCGTGGCCGTTCAGGGACACCATCCCCTTCCCTGGAGACACGGGGACGGAAACCGCGGGATTGGGATGGGAACGGCCGGGAATGGGCTGGGAACGGGAACAGTGGGATGGGAAAGGGAACAGCAGGATGGGAACAGCCGGGAATGGGCTGGGAACAGGAACAGTGGGATGGGAATGGCAACAGCAGGATGGGAACGGCCGGGAATGGGCTGGGAACGCCAGGAATGGGCTGGGAACGGCTGGGAATGGGCTGGGAAGAGAAACTGCAGGATGGGAATGGCAACAGCAGGATCAGGCTGGAAAACAGAGGGATCAGGCTGGGAACGGGCCAGGAATGGGCTGGGAATGGCGAGGAATGGGCTGGGAATGGAAACAGGGGGACTGGGAACAAGCCAGGAATGGTCTTAGAATGTTTGGGGATGAACTGGGAATAGGCTGGGAATGGCACTGTTTTTTGGGAATGGCGCTGTTTCTCTGGAATGAAGCCGTTCCCCTGGGAATGGGCACCATTTCTCTGGAACATCCCATTCTCATCGAGGCTCACCGGTGATTTTGGGGATGCCCTCCAGGCGCGGCACGGGCAGCAGGACGATGATTCCCAGATCCGTCCCCACCCAGAGCGAGCCCTGGCACAGCAGGAGGCTGGTGACACGCACCAGCTTCTGCCCTGCAACGGGAAAGGTGGGAAAAGCTGGGAAAAGCCGGGATCAGGGAGAATCCAGCAGCTCAACACCTGCCCAGCCACAGGGTTTCCATAGGGAATGGCCTCGGGAAGATCCCGGCAGATCCACACCCAGCAGGGAGAGCTGGGAATAGAAAGGAATTAAAAGAGGAGGTGGGCGGGGGGAAAGCTGGAGAAAAGCAAGATTCCAACAGGAAATGAGGATTTTATGGGAAGGAGTTCATGGGAGTCAGGAAAAGAGACAAATCCAGAGGAATTGATAAATCCAGGGAAAGATTAACTCAGGGAAAGAGAGAAATCCAAGGAAAGATTAATCCAGGGAAATCGATAAATCCAGGGAAAGATTAACTCAGGGAAAGAGCAAAATCCAGGGAAATCGATAAATCCAGGGGAAGTGATAAATCCAGAGAAATCAATAAATCCGGGGAAATCAATAACTCCACAGCACTGCAGCTCACAAAGGAGCTGCACATTCCAGAGGCTTTGGGAGCAGGAGTTCAAATGGATTGGATCCCAATGCTCCTGCTCAGGAATGCAGGGATGGGAGGGACATCGGGATATCGGGACATGCCCAGAAAGAGGGAAAAGGGGGAAAACCAGGGAATTGCACAAGTCTCATGCTCTGAACTAATGAAAGGATTATGGAGCTGTGGAGTGGGAATGGGGCTGGGACAACCTGGAGTGGGACAGGGATGAGGGACAGGGATGGGATCACGGGACAAAGTTGGGATCCAGGAATGGGATCATGGGACAATTCCTGCCCAGCTCCATCTCTGCCCCATTCCTTGGGAAAACCAGAGATCCCGGTGGGACCCCCTGGGCTCCCCCATTCCCTAATTCCCCCTGGATCCGTTCATTACTCCCCTTCATTAGCTGTTAATCAGGATCTCACTGGGCAGCAGGAAGATCCCATTCCCTAATTCCCTTGGATCCATTAATTAAATCCCCTCATTAGTTATTAATTAGGATCTCACCAGGCAGCAGTAGGGTGGTCCCATTCTCTCAGTCCCATGGATCATTAACAAATGACCCTAATTAATGGTTAACTGCTCTCCGGGCAGCAGCAGGGTGGTGGATTCCCCCCAGATCACTAATGAGTGACCCTAATTAACGCTAATTGCTCACCGGGCTGCAGCAGGGTGGTGGATTCCCCCCAGATCACTAATGAGTGACCCTAATTAACATTAATTGCTCTCCGGGCAGCAGCATGGTGGTGGATTCTCCCCAGATCACTAATGGGTGACCCTAATTAACGCTAATTGCTCACCAGGCAGCAGCAGTGGGTGGATTCCCCCCAGATCACTAATGGGTGACCCTAATTAACGCTAATTGCTCACCGGGCAGCAGCAGGGTGGTGGATTCCCCCCAGATCACTAATGGGTGACCCTAATTAACGCTAATTGCTCACCGGGCTGCAGCAGGGTGGTGGATTCCCCCCAGATCACTAATGGGTGACCCTAATTAACGCTAATTGCTCACCAGGCAGCAGCAGTGGGTGGATTCCCCCCAGATCACTAATGGGTGACCCTAATTAACGCTAATTGCTCACCAGGCAGCAGCAGGGTGGTGGATTCCCCCCAGATCACTAATGGGTGACCCTAATTAACGCTAATTGCTCACCGGGCAGCAGCAGCGTGGTCCTGGTGGCCACGTTGATCTCCTGCAGGTGCTCGCGGGTCTCGGTGTGGAAGAGGCGGATGGAGGAGCCCTGGGCAAAGGCCATCCACACGCCGCTGCCCGCCCGCACCATCAGCGTCACCGCCGCCTCCGCCTCCGGGTGCGCCTCGAAACGGTGCTGAGGGAGCCCCAGGGTTACCGGGAATGCCGGAATCCCAATGTTCCCAACATTCCCACAATTCCCAAGAGGAGCCCCGGGCCAAGGCCGCCCCGCAGCCCACCCACAGTGTCAGGGTGACGGCTGCCATGGGGTCTGGGAGTGCCTTGGAACAGCACTAAGGGATTCCCAACGTTCCCGGGATTATCCGAATCCCCACAATTCCCAACAGTTCCCACAATTCCCAACAATTCCCCGAATTCGTGCTCTTGGAGTGCAGAGCTCCACCAGGAATTCAGCTCCCAGCCCTCCCAGATGGAATCCAGTCCCGCCCCAAGCCTCTTCCAGAGCTTTTCCCCCTTCCCATTCACCTTCCCATTCCTGTTCCTGATCCCATTCCCACCCCCATTCCAGCTCCCATTTCCATCCCCATACCCACTCCCATTCCCATTGCCATACCCACTCCTATCCCTGTTCCCATTCCCATCCCCATTCTTCCCATTCCCATTCCTGATCCGGGATCCCGTTATTCCCGTTATTCCCGTTATTCCCGCTCCGTGCCTGGCTCTGCAGCTCCGGCGTTCCCAGGACACTGACGAGGTTCTGGGAGCTGGCCCAGAGCGACTCCTCCAGCGCCAGCAGCGCCCGCACGGGGCCCGGCCCCACCCGCAGCATCCGCACCGAGCCCGCATCCCATAAACCCTCTGGGAATGGATAACGGGGATTGGGATCAGGGAGCGGGGTCAGGGAACGAGCACCGATCCCACATCCCATAAACCCTCTGGGAATGGGATAACAGGGACTGGGATCACGGAACGGGGTCAGGGAACAAGCACCGATCCCACATCCCATAAACCCTCTGGGAATGGGATAACGGGGATTGGGATCAGGGAACGGGGTCAGGGAATGAGCACCGATCCCACATCCCATAAACCCTCTGGGAATGGATAACGGGGATTGGGATCAGGGAGCGGGGTCAGGGAATGACCACTGATCCCACATCCCATAAACCCTCTGGGAATGGGATAACAGGGACTGGGATCAGGGAACGGGGTCAGGGAACAAGCACCGAGCCCGCATCCCATAAACCCTCTGGGAATGGATAATTGGGAATGGGATAACAGAGAATAGGAAAACATGAAACTGGAAAACACAAAATGGGAAAACATGGAATCAGATAAAGGCAAAGGATAACAGGGAATGGGATAACAGAATAGGATAATGAAATGGGATAACAGGGAACAGGGAATGGGAAAACAGGGATATTCCAGGGAACATGATAACAGGGATTGCGATAAAAGGGAATGGAATAACAGGGGAGACACAGAACTCCACACTTGGAACGGAATAACAGGGAAAACACGGAACTCCGCACACATGGAATGGGATAACAGGGAAAACACAGAGCTCAGCACACCCGGGAAGCTCCAGGCGCAGCTGAGCCCCCCGGGGGTCACCAGAAGGGTAATTCCCAAAATTCCCTTTTCCCGCCGCAAATGGCACTGGAACAGGGAAGGAATGGGCACCTCCACCCCGAGGACTCCTTGGAAAAGCCCAGATTCCCTTTTTTTCAATGGATTTGTTTTGGAAGGGCCGCTCCACACCCAATCCCAAGGATCTGAGAGCAGCTGGATGCTGCCAGTGGCTCCTTCCCTTCTTTTTATTTCCAGTCCATGTTTTTTAATCCAAACCCTTGGATCCCAGGGATGAAGGAGCCTTTGGATGCTTCAAGCCCTGCTCCCAGCAGATCCCGACTCCCAGGGAAAAGGAGCGATTCCAGGGAAGCTCTTAACTCCCCAAGAAATTGGGATGAGGTTAAGAACTCCCCCCTGTGGCTGCTGTTCAGTCAATTAAAATTAATTAAATCCCTTCAGTTGGCTCCCAGCGTTGCCATCATTTGGGAAAGGGGATGGACACAATCCCAAAATTCCGAATTTAGAGGGATTCGGGGGCTCGGGATTGAGCCAGGTGCTGTTTCCTGGAGCTTTTCCTGGAGAAAACCCGGAATTCTGTCCCAAACCCGCCCTCATTCCGCAGGATCTCTGGCTCTCTCCACCCCCCTAGTGATCAAAATGAGGAATTTCCCAATCCAGAAATTCCTGGAAAAGAGGGATCCCAGCAGAATGGGACCTCAGCCTGAACCAAATCCCAGGAAAATGACCCCAAAATCCAGGGAATAAAGGGAATGTTCCACTTGGGGAGGGGGGCGGAATTGGAGGGGACAAAGGCCATTTCCAGCCCCCCAAAATTCGGGAATTTTGGAAAGGCAATTCCCATTCCTTGTGCATCCCACACTGGATCTTGCAGCATCCCCTCTCCAGGACCAATTTCCCACGGTTTTCCCCCAAAATGAGTTTGTTTGGATCCAGAATGGGAAAACTGGATTTTCCTGTTCTGGGGCTGCCAAGGGAAGGGGAAAGAAAATATTGGGAAAACAAAGGAAAAATGGGGATTTATCCCAGTGGGATATCCTAAAAACGGATTTATCCCAAAGGGATATCACAAACTAGGATTCATCCTGATGGAATATTAGAAGTAGAGATTTATCCCAGTCTCAACAGGATATCCTAAATATGGATTCCTTACGATGGGATATCCCAAATAGGCATTTATCCCAATCCCAACAGGATATCCTAAATGTGGATTTATCCCAATGGGAATCCCAAACGGGGATTAATCCCAGTCCCAATAGGATATCCAATCAGGATATCCTAAATGTGGATTTATCCAGATGGGATATCCCAAACGGGGATTTATGCTAAATATGGGATTTTCCTGATGAGAATCCCAAACTGGGATATCCTGATGAAATATCAGAAGTGGAGATTTATCGCAATCCTGACGGAAAGTCCTAAATATGGATCCTAAACAGGGATTTATCCTGATGGGATATCCTAAATGGGGATTGATCCTGAAGGGGAATCCTCCCCACGGGATATCCGAAATGGGATTTATCCACAGTGTGGGCTGTCCCGGTGGGGACTGATCCCAATCCCGCGGCGTTCCCTCACCGTGGGTGCGGGGCAGGGCGGCCACGTTCCCGTCCTGCAGCCCGGCCAGCAGGAACCCGGCGCTGCTCCGCAGGCACAGGATGGGCGGCGATCCCGGGATCCGGCAGCGCTGCAGGCACGGCGTTCCCGAATCCACGCTGCCGTACACCAGCAGGCTGGCAGGGAAGAGCGGGGTCGGGCCAGAGTAACGGGATCAGCTCAGAGCAATGGGGCCGGAATAATGGGATTGGGCCGGAATAACGGGATCAGCCCCAGAGCAGGGAGAGGGAATAACGGGATCAGCCCCGGACAGGGGAGAGGGAATAACGGGATTAGCTCTGGAAAGGAGAGAAGGAATAACGGGATCAGCCCCAAGTAGGGAGGGACCCAAGATGGGAGCTGGGATTTAGGATGGGAGCTGGGATTTGGGATTGGGGCTCAGATTTGGGATCAGAACTGGGATTCAGGATGAGAGCTGAGATTGGGATGTGAGCTGGAATCCGGGATGGGAGCTGGAATCCGGGATGGGAGCTGGGATTTGAGATGGGAGCTGGGACTGGGGATCGGGGCTGGGATTCGGGATCAGGGCTGGGATTGGGATCTCACCTCCCGTCCTGCAGCCCCAGGCACACTGTGGGGTGGGGGCCGTGTGGGGCCGGCTCCGGGGCCGTTCCCTGCTCCGCGGGATCCTCGGGCTGCGGCTCCGGGATGAATTCCATGCACAGCACCGGGGCCGGCACCGGGAAGGATTTGACGGTTCGGGGCACGGAGCGGTTCAGGGAGAAGATCTCCACCTGCCCCCCCGCCCCCTCCTGCCCCCCTCCCACCTGCGGGAAAACGGGAGAAGTGGGGATGAGCATCCCAGGATTCCAGCAGAGCCATCCCAGATCCCAAATGCCAGATCCCAGATTCCAAATCCCAGATCCCAGAACCTGGATCCCAAATCCTGGAATCCATTCGGAGTTGTGCTCACCCAAAGATCTCACCTGCCCCTCCACCCCCTCCTGACCTGCAGGAAAAGCGGGAATGAGCTTTTCTGCTCCCAAATCCTTGGGAGGAGGATTCTGGCTACAGCCATCCCAAACCTCAAATTCCAAACCCCAATCCCAATCCCAAATCCCAAACCCCAACCCCAAACCCCAAACCCCAAATCCCAACCCCAAACCCCGGGTGTGGCTTTGCTCACCCACAGGAAGCCCTGGGGCAGGGAGGTGCTGACGGCCGAGAATCCCAGGAGTGAGGAATGGACGGGGTTGTGGACAGCGGCCCCGAGCTGGGAACCAAAACATCGGGATTGGGACATGGCCCGGCTGCAATTCCCCAATTTCCCCCTTGGAATTCACCAATTCCTTTTCCAGCCCCTCCAGAGTGGGATTTGTGCCCTTCCGCCCCAAATGAGGGTTGCAAAGGGAAAGGGGATGAAGAATCCAAATCATCCCAAACAGGCAGGGGGTTGGTGCAGACCCCAAAATTTGGGATCCAGCTGCTGTTCCCGGTGTTCCTCCTTGGACTGCCCCAATTCCTGCCACTTTTCCAGCCCCTCCAGAGCGGGATTTGTGGTTTTGTTCCTCAAAACGATGGAACAGAGGGGAAGGGGATGGAGAACCCAAATCATCCCAAACAAGCTGGATGTCAGTACATTCCCCAATATCTGGGATCCAGTTGCTATTTCCAAATTTTCCAGGTTGGATTGCCCCAATTCCTGTCTTTTCCAGCCCCTCCAGGGTGGGATTTGTGCCTTTTATGGCTGGATCCAGGGTTTTTTCGGCTCTCACCTGCAGATCCAAGGCTTTGGAGGAAAAGGCTGGAATGTGGCAGGACAGGATGGGACACCAGAAGGGAGCTCGGCTCTTCCTGTCCTCATCGGGGCAGAGCCAGCCCGGCTGGTTCTCCTCCCCTGCGGAAATCTGGGATCAGGGATCACCCCCAGCCCAAACCCCTCCTTTGGGATCCATCCCCGCCCCAATCCCATGGATCCGGGATGTGCCTCAGCCCCTTCTCCGAATTATTGCTGTGTGGAGGGGGAAAAATCCTGGAAGAACCCGAATTTATGGGAAAAGATTCCATCTTAATGCGTTCCCTCACATGGGGCTGGAGATCTGGCTTGTGGATATGGGATTATCCCAGATTTTAAAAAAAATAGGGAGAAGCAAGATTATCCCAGGTTTCAAAAAAATAGGGAAAAGTAAACAGGATTATCCCAGATAGGAAAAAAAAAAAAAAAAAAAAAAGGCATGGAAAAACCCAGGATTATCCCAGATTTCAAAAACATGGGGAAAAGCGAACCCCAAGAGTTAAAAACTGGAGAATCCCCAAAGATTCCAGCCCAGCACTCCAAGGAATTCCAGATTCTTGGTGTTTCCTTCTGTGGAAGTTCTTTGGGGCTAGAGCAGGAATTGGGAAGTGGAAGAGGGGCGGGGGGGATCATCCCAAATCCATCCCATTCCATGGAAAACCCATCCTATTCCATGGAAAAGGCAGCAGGGAATGCAGGAACCCCGCAGGTGATGGCTCCAGCCCAGAGATTCCAGCCGGGAGCAGCAAATCCCAAACACGGAGCTGCAGCTGCCAATTCCAGCAATCCCAAAACCCAAAAACCAAACCTCATCCAGAACCTCCCAATCCTCATCCAGAACCTCCCAAACTCCCAGAACTTCCCCAACCTTCTCCAAAACCTCCAAACCTTTTCCAAACCTTCCCTAAAACCTTCTCCAAAAGCTCCCAAAACTTCTCCAAAAGCTTCCAAACTCCCAGAACCTCCCCAAACTTCTCCCAAACCTCTCCAAGCTCCCCCAGAACCTCCCAAACCTTCTCCACAACCTCCCCAAAACTTTCCAGAAACTCCAAAAGC
Organism: Sylvia atricapilla; assembly: GCF_009819655.1. Taxonomy (NCBI): domain Eukaryota; kingdom Metazoa; phylum Chordata; class Aves; order Passeriformes; family Sylviidae; genus Sylvia; species Sylvia atricapilla. The sequence goes on from NC_089161.1 coordinate 6,579,937, forward strand.
TCCCAAACTTTCTCCAAAACCTTCCCAAACTCCTTTAAAACCTTCCAGACGTCCCCCAGAAGCTCCCAAATGTCCTCCACAACCTCCCAAACGTTCTCCAGAAACTTCCAAAAACCTTTTCCCAAACCTCCTGCAGAACCTTCGCAACCTTCCCAAGAATTTCCCCAACCTCCCCCAAAACCTCCCCAACATCGTCCAAAGCCTCCCAAACCCTTCCCAAACCTCTTCCAAAAACTCTCCCAACTTTCTCCAGAACCTCCTCAACATTCCCCAAACTTCCCCAAAACCTCCCAAACCTTTGCTGGAACCTTCCGAACCTCCTCCAGAACCTCCCCAAACCTTCCCAAGGAGTTCCTCAACCTCCCCCAAAATTTCCCCAACATCGTCCAAAGCCTCCCAAACCTTCTCCAGAACCTCCCAAACCTTTTCCGAAAACCTTCCAAACTTTCTCCAGAAGCTCCCAAACCTTTCCCAAAGCCTCCTGAACCTTTTCCAAAAACCTTCCCAACCTCCTCCGGAACCTCCCCAACCTTCTCTGAAAATTCCCAAAACTTCTCCAGAAGCTCCCAAAACATCCCCAAAGCCTCCCAGATCCTGAATCTCCCCAGCTTTTTCCAAAACCTCCCAGACCTTCTCCAAACAGTTCCAAACCCCTTCCCCAGACGGTCCCAGCCCCGCTCCAGCCCCTCATTCCCGTTTTCCGGGGCAGGACTCACGCAGGCCGATCTTGGCCAGGTGCAGCCGGTTCACCCAGGAGATCTTGCTCAGGGGGCTGGGCGTGATGAACACCACCATGACACTGATGGGGCGCCCCGACCTGCGGGACACCGCCGCCTTCAGCCTCACCTTCGTCCTCATCATCCCCCTCAGCCTCCTCCTCATTGTCACTGTCATCCTCACCTTCCTCCTCCTCCTCCTCAACGCCATCCTCCTCATCCTCATCCCCATCCTCCTCACCCTCCTCCTCCTTCTCCTCATCATCATCATCATCCTCATCCACATTCTCCTCATAATCCTCATAATCTTCCTCTTGCTCTTCATCCTCTTCCTCCTCCTCATCATCATCCTCCTCATTCCCATTCTCCTCACAATCTTCATCCTCTTCCTTGTCCTCCTTCTTCTCTTCCTCACCCTCCTCTTTTTGCTCCTCCTCATCCTTCTCTTCCTCCTCATCCTCCTCAACTTCCTCATCCTTATCCTCCTCCTCCTCTTCCTTCTCTTCCTCCTCATCATTCTTCTCATCATCCCTGTTATCCTCATCCTTCTCCTCTTCCTCCTCATCCCCATCCTCCTCACCCTCATCCCCATTATCTTCATCCTGCTCTTCATCCTCCTCCTTTTCCTCTTCCTCACCCTCCTCCTCCTCTTTCTGCTCCTCCTCTTCATCCTCCTCTTCCTCATCCTCTTCCTCCTCATCCTCCTCTTCATCCTCCTCATCACCCTCGTCATCCTCCTCCCCATCCTCATCTCATCATCCTCATAATCATCTTCATCCTGCTCTTCACTGTCCTCATCCTCCTCATCCTCATCCTTATCCTCTTCCTTCTCATCCTCCTCCTCCTCCTGCTCTTCATCCTCTCTTCATCCTCCTCCTCCATCCCAGACCGTTCCCGTTCTCACTTGTCCGGTTTCCCGGGCAGCAGCAGCCGCAGGCGGCACTTGTTGGCCGAGTGGATCTCTTCCTCCTTCACCTTCATCATCCTCTGCAGGGCCAGGCACCAGTCCTGGGCCACCGTCATGTTCAGGTTCTGGAGAACACGGGGAACGGTCCCACAGGGCCCGGATGGGCCCAGGCCCTCCCGGGGATTCCCGGGGATTCCCGGGATTCCCGGCAGTCCCGGCGCCGCGGGCAGTACCTGGTAGGTGCCGTGCAGGGTGCTGACGAGCAGCGTGATCTGCTCCACCACCGCCAGGTCCTTCTGCAGGTCCTGCAGCTCCTGGAACAGCCGCGGGGGGCCCAGGTACACCTTGTCTTTGGGGGAAGAACGGGATTTCAGGAGCACGGGATCCCCCAGGCTGGAGGAGACCCCGGGATGGAGCCGGGACCCGACACCGCTGGGGACAGTCCCGAGTGCCGCCTCTGCTGCTCCTCAAACATCCCCAAGGATGGTGACTCCCAGAGTGCTGAAATCCCCCAAATCCCCAAAATCCCAGCCCACGGAGGTTGTCCTGTCAGGAATCCTGCTAGACCTCCTCATCCACAACCACCCCCAAGAGCAGTGAAATCCCCTAAAAACCCCCAAATCCCCTAAAACCCCCCAAATCCCAGCCCAGGGAGGTTTTCCTGCCAGGACTGAGGCTGGAGCACCACATCCATGACTGCATCATCTTCCACAGTGGTGAAATCCCCTAAAACCACCCAGATCCCAGCCCGCCAAGGTCATCCCACCAGGAATGAGGCTCCAAGTGTTGCATCTGCGACTCCTCCACCCCCAGGAGCCATGAAATTCCCTAAAACCCCCCAAACACCCTAAAACCTCCAAATCCCAGCCCAGGGAGGTTCTCCTGCCGGGAATGAGGCTGGAGCGCCACATCCATGACTGCTTCACCTCCCAGAATGGTGAAGTCCCCTAAAACCCCTCAAACCCCCTAAAATCCCCCAAATCTCAGCCCACCGGGGTCATCCATTCCACGGAGGAATGAGAACCTAAATGCTGTGTCCGCAACTCCTCCATACCCAGGAGCGGTGAAATCCCCTAAAACCCCCCAAATTCCCAGCCAGGGAGATTCTCCTGATGGGAATGAGTCCCCAAGTGTTGTGTCCATGACTCTGCCACCCCCAAGAGTGATGAAATCCCCAAAAACCCCCCAAATCCCCTAAAATCCCCCAAATCCCCTAAAACCCCCCAAATCCCCTAAAATCCCCAAAACCCCCTAAAACCCCCCGGATCCCCTAAAACCCCCAAATCCCCCCAACCCCCCTAGAACCCCCTAGAAGCCCCAAGCCCCCCAGAAGGCCCCAGCCCCCCGAAGGCCCCAGCCCCAAGCTCACTGTGGGCAGCCTGCCCGGCGGGCGCGTGCCGGCGGGGGCCGGCGTTGGCCGTGGCAGCGCTGTCCTTGTCCCCGGCGCCGCTGTCCTGGCCCACCTCCACCACCTGCACCTGCGGGAGGGCCGTGCTCCACTTCAGCACGTACTTGGGGCCCAGCGGCACCAGGCTGCTGATTTCCAGCTGGCCTCTGCCAAGGCAAGAGTTCCAGGTCAAGGAAAGCCCGGATTTTCCCAAAAAACCCAGATTTTCCCCCCCAAAAAACCCACCCGGATTTTCCCCAAACAAACAAACAAAAAAACCCCAAACCAAACCAAACCAAACCAAACCAAAACCAAAACCAAAACAAAACAAACAAAAAAAGACAAAACCCAACAAAAAACCACCAAAAACAAAAAACAAAAAAGTGTTTCCTGCAAACTGAGCCCCCCACCCCACGCAGGAACCCCCAAATGTGGGGCTGCTGATTTCCATCTGGCCTCTGCCAAGGCAAGAATGCCAGGCCAAGAAAAGCCTAGATTTTCCCAAAAACCCAGATTTTCCCTAGAAAACCCTGGATTTTTCCAGAAAAAAAATATTCTTCAAGCCGAGCACCCCACACCACACAAGAGTCTCCAAATGCTGGCTGCTGATTTCCAGCTTGCCTCTGCCACGGCAAGAATTCCAGGTCAAGGAAAGCCCAGATTTTCCTCAAAAACCTGGATTTTCCCAAGAAAACCCATTATTTCCCCCCTAAAACCTCAAATTTTCCCAAAAACAAAAACTGTCCTGCAAGCCGAGCACCCCAGCCCATGCAGGAACCCCCAAGTGTGGGGCACACGACACAGCACAGCACACCTGGCACCTACCCTGCGGGCACTGGCCTGGAGACGGGAGAAGGAGGGATTCAGTGGGATTTGGGGAATTTGGGGAGCTTTTCCCCCCCGGCTGAATCAAATTCTGCCAGTTCCACCCCATCCCCGACCCCGCAGCAGCTCCGAGACCCCACAGCAGCAGGGAGGGGGACAGGTCAGCTAAAGGTGGGCAGCTAAACCCAAAACTTGATGGGATTCACCAGGAAAACCCCAAACTGGAAGGGATCCCCCCCAAAAAACCTCAGGGAGGAATTCTCCCAAAAACCCAAACCCAATGGGATCTCCCCCCAAAACCCCACACTGGATGGGATTTCCCTCCAAAAGCCCCACATTAGATGGGATTCCCACCATAAACCCCAAACTGGATGGGATTTCCCCCCAAACCCCCAAATTCCATGGGATTCCTCCCAAAAATGAGGATAAGGAAGACGAAGAAGAGGAGGAGAAGGAAGATAAAGAGGATGGGAATGAGCAGGAGGAGGAAGATGAGGATGAGCAGGACAAGGATGCAGACAAGGAGAATGAGGATGAGGAAGGTGAGGATGACGAGGATGAGGAGAAGGAGGTGGAGGAAGGCGAGGAGGAATAAGATGAGGCTGAGCAGGATAAGGAAGATGAGGGTGAGGAAGATGAGGATGAGGTGGCTCCCGGCCGTACCGGAAGTTGACGTTGGCGCAGACCAGCAGGTCGCTGAGCAGGAACACTTTCCTCTCCTTGGACTTGAGCAGCTGCCCGCGGTCGCCGTACACCGTCTCCGTCAGCGTCTCACACAGCAGCAGCTGCCGCTGCCCCGAGCTCAGCAGCTGTGGGACAGCCCCGGGCCCTGAGCAGCCTGCAGACCCCAGCCCGGGGCAGACCCCAGCCCAGAGCACATCCCAGCCCAGGGCAGACCCCAGCCCAGGGCAGACCCCAGCCCGGGGCAGACCCCAGCCCAGGGCAGACCCCAGCCCAGGGCAGACCCCAGCCCGGGGCAGACCCCAGCTCAGGGCAGATCCCAGCGCAGGGCAGACCCCAGCCCAGAGCACATCCCACCCCAGGGACAATCCCACCCCAGAGCAAATCCAATCCCACTCCAGAGCCAATCCAACTCCATCCCAGAGCAGCCAATCCCACCCCAGGGCCAGTCCCATCCCACTCTAGAGCAAATCCCACCCTGGAGAAGCCAATCCCAACCCAGAGCCAATCTCAACCCAGGGCCAACTCCATCCCACTCCAGAGCCAATCCCATCCCATCCTGGAGCAGCCAATCCCGTCCCAGAGCGCCCAATCCCACCCCAGAGCCGGATTTGCCAATTCCCACCATTGTCCAAAAATAAAGCTTCTCCAAAAAGTCCCAAACCTCCTCCAGAGCTTCCAAAACCTTCTCCAAAACCCCCTCAACCTTCTCAAGAACCTCCCAAAAACCTTCTCCAGAGCCTCCCAAACCCTTCTCCAAAAGCTCCCAAATGTCCTCCATCATCTCCCCAATCCTTCTCCAAAGCCTTCCAAAACTTTCTCCAAATCCTCCCAAAAATCTCCTGCAAACACTCTCAACCCTTTTTCAAAAACTCCAAAACTTTCTCCAGATCTTCCCAAAAACCTTCTCCAGAACCTCCCAAACCCTTCCCAAAAGCTCCCAAAAACCTTCTCCGCAACTTCCCAAAACCTTCTCCAAAAGCTCCCAAACTTCCCCAGAACCCCAACATGGAGAGGGAGCTCCAAATCCAGCAGATCTTTGAGGAGGAATTCCCAAATTCCACCCTCAAGGCTTGGTTTGGATCAAGATCCTCTGGGAGCCAACAGGGATCCTGAATCCCAAAAACCCCAATGTGGAGAGGGAGCCACAAATCCCACCCAGCAGCTCCAAATCCCAATGGGGCCAAGGAGGATGAGGAGAAGGAGAAGGAGAAGGAGAAGGAGAAGGAGAAGGAGAAGGAGAAGGAGAAGGAGAAGGAGAAGGAGAAGGAGAAGGAGAAGGAGAAGGAGAAGGAGAAGGAGAAGGAGAAGGATTTCTGGAGGAGGATGATGAGGATGAGGATGCTGAATATTAGAGGGATGAGGAAGATGAGGTGAGGTTGAGGATGAGAGGGCTGAGGAGGATGAAGAGGACGAGGAGGACAAGGAGGATGAAGACAAGGAGGAGGTAAGGCTGAGGATGAAGATGAGGAGGAGGAAGATGAGGAGGAGGATAAGGCTAAGGATGAAATGAGGACGATGAGGAGGGTAAGGATGAGAGGGAGGAAGAGGATGAAGATGAGGAGGATGAGGAGGGCGAGGAGCCCCCACCTTGTTGAGGCTGCTGCGGTCGCTGATGCTCTTGCTGAGCTGCTGCATCTCGGCCACCTGGTCGGCCAGGCGCTTCTGCTCGTTGAGCTTCTCGGCCAGCGTCTCCAGCTCGGTCAGCGCCAGCTGCAGCGACAGGCGGTCGGCGTGGCCGCGCGGGGTGTTCTTCAGCATGTCCTGGGACAGGGGCACAGCGGGCATGGAGCGCTCCCGGAGCCGCCAGCACCAGGGTTTGCAGCATGAGCCTCGGGTGGATCCAAAAATCCAACCAGGGGGTTCACCCCGAAGGGCGTTGCTGTCCTCCCAAAGAGGTGCGGCTCCACAACATCTCCAGAACCTCCCAAAAACCTCTCCAGAACCGCCAAAAAACCCTCTCCAGAACCTCCCTGAACCCTTTTCCAGAACCTTGCTAAAACCTTCTCCAGAACCTCCCCATTACCTTTTCCAGAACTTCCCAAAACCTCCAGAACCTCCCTGAAACCTTCTCCAAAAGCTCCTCAAAACCTTCTTCAAAAGCTCCTCAAAACCTTCTCCAGGACCTCCCAAAGGTGCTCCAGGACCTCCCAAAGGTGCTCCAGACCCTCCCCGGTGCCCTGCAGAGCCGCTCCCTTCCCTCACCTGCAGGAGCAGGATGAACTGGGGGAATCTCTGGATGGGCTTCACCATCAGCCCGTAGAGCGTGACGCGGTCGGCACTGGCCATCTGCCGCTTCTGCAGCGCCGGAACAGCAGCGGTTTGGGACATGCCACAAAAAAAGGGAGTTTTGGGACATGCCGTTAAAAAAGGGATTTTGGGGAAATGCCATAAGAACGAGGGATTTTTGGGAAATGCTATATAAAACAGGATTTATGAAAATGCCGTAAGAATGGGATTTTTGGGGGATGCCATATAAAAAGGGATTTTTTAGGAAATGCCATAAACAAAGGGAATTTGGGAAAATCCTGACCTTGAGGAAGTCCAGGAAGGCAGGTTTGGTCAGACAGGCCTTCTTGATCAGTGACATGGCCGTGGTGAAGTTGTTGACGTAGTCACTGTAGACGTCCAGCACCATGGACTTGGAGAACTGGGATGGGACGGGAGAGAGGGAATGGCAAGGGGATTCCCAAAAAACAGGGTGGGGAAAGAGCTGGGGGTGTCCCACCACCTCGATCCTTCACCCATCCATCTGGGATCCCAGGAGGATTTTAGGGGCGATTCCTAGTTTTTGATGGAATCCCAGAGGGATTTGGGGGCAATCCCACTTTGTGCTGGGATCCCAGGGGAATTTGGGGCTGATTCCTGTTTTTTTGCTGGGATCCCAGGATGATTTGGGGGCAATTCCCGGATTTCTCGGTACCGAGGCCACGAAGAGGTCCCCAATCTTCTCGTTGGAATCCCACTCGGCGACGCGCGAGGCCAGGGCGATCTGGAACATGGAGTGGCACTGCAGGATCTCCTTCAGCCGGAAAAACACCACCTGGCACTTGCGGGCGCTCAGCACCTTGGGTTCCATCTCCAGCAGCGGGTTCCGGTAATCCTGCGGGAATTCCAGCACTGGGATCCCGGGATCCGTGTGCAGGGATCCCCAATCCCGCCCCAGCCGGGCCCCCACCTGCAGGATGCGCTTCAGGGAATCCACGTAACTGCGCTCGCTCTGCACGATGGAGCCCAGGATGTGCCGCCGGAGCACCTGCGGGACACGGGAATGTGGCCTGACACCAAAATCCCGAATCCCGGGATGGGGGAAATGCAGGCACAGCCCTGACCCCAAAATCCCAAATCCTGGGATAACGGGAAAAGCAGGCACAGCCCTGAGCCCAAAATCCCCAATCCCGGGATCAGGGAAAAAGCAGGCACAGCCCTGAGCCCAAAACCCCAATTCCTGGGATCCGGAAAATGCAGGCACAGCCCTGAGCCCAAAATCCCCAATCCCAGGATCAGGAAAATGCAGGCACATCCCTGATCCCAAAACCCCAATTCCTGGGATCCGGAAAATGCAGGCACAGCCCTGAGCCCAAAATCCCCAATCCCAGGATCAGGAAAATGCAGGCACAGCCCTGATCCCAAAATCCCCAGTCCCAGGATCAGGAAAATGCAGGCACATCCCTGATCCCAAAATCCCCAATCCCAGGATCAGGAAAATGCAGGCACATCCCTGATCCCAAAATCCCCAATCCCAGGATCAGGAAAATGCAGGCACAGCCCTGATCCCAAAATCCCCAATCCCAGGATCAGGAAAATGCAGGCACATCCTTGATCCCAAAATCCCCAATCCCAGGATCAGGAAAATGCAGGCACATCCTTGATCCCAAAATCCCCAATCCCAGGATCAGGAAAATGCAGGCACAGCCCTGATCCCATAACCCCAATTCCTGGGATCATGGGAAAAGCAGGCACAGCCCTGAGCCCACAGATCCTGAATCCCAGAATCAGGGGAAACACAGGCACAGCCCTGATCCCAAAATCCCAAATCCTGGGAGAGAAAAATGCAGGCACAGCCATGATCCCACAAATCCTGAATCCCAGGACCAGGGGAAATGGAGGCCCAGCCTGTGGGGCTCAGCCGTAATCCCCAACCCCAAATCCAAGGAAAAGGGAACCAGCCCCAGCCCGGCGGAAGCGCTGACTCAGCAGCGCCGGTTTCGCTGACTCGGCATTTCCCCGTCGCTCAGTCACGGGGCCCCGGGGAGGCTGCGACACCCCAGATCCCGGGAAAGCCCCAATCCCAATCCCAATGCCGACCCCAGACCTGCTGCGGGCCCAGCCCCTCAGGCACGGCGCCCAGGGGAGGCTGTGACACCCCAGATCCCAGGAAAGTCCCAAATCCCAGGAAAGCCGTGATCCCAGTGCCGACCCCAGACCTGCTGCGGGCTCAGCCCCTCGGGCGCGGGGCCCCGGGGAGGCTGTGACACCCCAGATCCCGGGAAAGCCCTGATCCCAATCCCAATGCCAACCCCAGACCTGCTGCGGGCTCAGCCCCTCAGTCACGGGGCCCCGGGGAGGCTGTGACACCCCAGATCCCAGGAAAGTCCCAAACCCCAGGAAAGCCCCGATCCCAACCCCAGACCTGCTGCGGGCTCAGCCCCTCGGGCGCGGGGCCCAGCTCGGGCCGCGGGTGCTTCACATCGGACACGGTGACCTCCAGGAACCCGGAATCCTCCTCCTCCGAGTCCCCTGCACACGGGAACACCAAAAACCCCAAAATGAACCCTTTCCCCATTGCTTCTCCATGTTTTTCCAGTTTTCCCAGGTGTATTCCATGTCCCTCCAGAGCGGTCACCGGGCACCGGGATGAGCCAGGGGCAGGAGCGGCACCGGGACAGAGGGGATGGGACAGGGAGGGCACAGGGAGGGGACAGGGAGAGTCCCCATCCCAAAAATCCACTCGGCACCAGTGGGAACAGCCCCTTGTCCTCGCTCCAAGCGAGCTGGGAAATGGGAAAAGGAGCCAGGAAAAGGAAACGGGAAAAGGAGCTGGGAGCGCAAGAAAACGGGGAAGTGCCAGTGTGGGGACCAGCACAGTGGGGAGGGGACAGGGCGGGTCCCCATCCCAAAAATCCGCCCAGGAATAGCACCTCATCCTCACTCCAAGCCAGCGGGAAACGGGAAAAGGAGCCGGGAAAAGGAGCCGGGAGCGCAGGAAAAGCGGGAAGTGCCCGAGTGGGCAGCCCTTACCCGAGGCCGAAGCAGCCGAGGAGGAGGAGAGCGAGCGAGCCAAGGAAAGCTCGGGATGAGCCAAGGAGAACTTGGGATGAGCCAAGGAAAGCTCGGGATGGGAGCGTGGCCGCCGCCTCCACATGGCCCCGGGGCCATCCCGGGCCAGGAATCCCGGGAAGGGCAGGGAGGGGAGGGAAGGGCGGGGGCAGGGCGGGAAGGGCAGGGCTGCCCGGAGCTTTTTCCTTCCCTAATTTCGGCTCCTCCTCCCCGGGGATGCTCTCCCGGGATGGCAGTGCCCTGAAGCCGCGCTGGCCGTGCGGGAATGGAGGGACTGATCCCATGGGAAACTGCGGGAATGCTCTGGGAATGCCAGGACACAAGCAGCCAATTCCATGGGACTGGTGGGACACACACAGCTGATCCCATGGGAATGCCAGGAATGCTCTGGGAATGCTGAGACACACGCAGCTGATCCCATAGGAAGCTCTGGGAATGGCAGAACACACATAGCAAATCCCAGGGGAAGCTCTGGGAATGCTGTGGGACACACGCAGCCAGTCCCAGGGGAAGCTTTGGGAATGCTCTGGGACACACGCAGCCGATCCCAGGGGAAGCTTTGGGAATGCTCTGGGACACACGCAGCCGATCCCAGGGGAAGCTTTGGGAATGCTCTGGGACACACGCAGCCGATCCCAGGGGAAGCTTTGGGAATGCTCTGGGACACACGCAGCCGATCCCAGGGGAAGCTCCCGGCACTGGGGATCCAGCGGGATCGATCCTACCTCCCCTGGATCCTACCTGCCCTCGGCTGCTCCAGGGAAACCCGGGAGCTCCGGCGGGAGCGCGGCGGCTTCTCCGCCTCGGCCGCGCTCCTCCTGCGCTCCCCATCCCCTGCGGGACAGGGAAAACCCCCAGGAATTGGGAATGCAGGGAAAAATCCGCAGGGAAAGTTCAAGGGAAACCCTGGTGCTGCTGCAGGGGGGAGTCACTGTTCTATCCCAAAAATGCAAGGAGTGAGTTTGAGTTGGGAAAGGAGTGGGAACAGCCAAAGGAAAGCTTCAAATGAAGGGAATGATCCAGGGAAAATGGGAAAGGTGAGTGGGATAAGGATTCCCTAAAAACCACCCTGTCCGAGGGCTTTGCTTCCCTAGGGGGTAGGGAAGGGTCAGGAAAACATCCCCGGGAACTGGGAATCTAGGGAAAAATCCTGAGGGAAAAATGGATTTCCAAGGGAAAGCCCCTGGGAACTGGGATTTCAGGGGAAAAATCCTGAGGGAAAATCCAAGGATGCCCCCAGTGCTGCTGGGGGGAGTCACTATTTTATCCCAAAAGGGGAATGGGAGCGAGCTGAGAGTGGGAGCAAAGGAAAGCTCCAAATGCAGGGAATAATCCCGGGAAAAAATGGAAAAGGTGAGTGGGATCAGAATTCCCAAAACCTGCCCTCTCCAAAGGCTTCTCTGGGCTCCACGTTTGGTTTCCCCACTCCACATTCCCTGCGGGACAAGGCTGGGTCAGGAAAAGCCCTGGGAATTGGGAATTCAGGGAAAAAAATCCTGAAGGAAAAATCCGAGGGAAACCTCCTGGGAATTGCAAATTCAGGGGAAAAACCCTCAAGGAAAAATCCAAGGAAAAGCCCCTAGGAACTGGGAATTCAGGGGAAAAATCCTGAAGAGAAAAAAATCCCAATGTAAAAATCCAAGGACCCCCTGGGTGCTGCCGTCCCACCCCAAAGGATAGAGCTGGAGCCTGCAGAGAGTCCTGGGAAAGCTCCAAATCCCTGGATTATTGTGGGCGGAGAGGAGGGTGATTCCTGGGGGCAGAGGATTCCCAGGAACGCTCCCCTGGGCTGAACAGTCCCCGGGCTGAAGGATCCCCGGGGCTGAAGGCAGGCTCCCCGGGCTGAAGGAAGGCTGCCCGGGCTGAGGGATTCCCCGGGCTGAAGGATCCCTGGGCTGAAGGAAGGCTCCCTGGGATGAAGGCTCCCCGGGCTGAGGCTCCCCGGGCTGAGGCTCCCCGGGCTGAGGCTCACCTGGGCTGTCGCGGCGCTGCAGGAAGGTCACCTTGCGCAGCACGGCCATGCGCGTGCGCTCCAGCCCGTCCTTGGTGCCGCTGCGCGCCGCCCGCATCAGCTGGGACACCTGCAGTGACCGGGAACGGCCGGGATCAGCGCCGGGAGCAGCGCACGGATCACCGGGAGCAGGGCAGGGATGGCAGGGATCAGCACTGGGATCACAGGGATCAGGGCAGGGATGGCAGGGATCAGCGTTGGGATCACTGGGATCAGGGCAGGGATCACCGGGATCAGCACTGGGATCACAGGGATCAGGGCAGAGGTCGAAGGGATCAGCACTGAGATCACCGGGATCAGCACTGGGATCACCGGGATCAGTGCCGGGATCAGTGCCAGGATCAGTGCCAGGTGCAGCCCAGGGATCACCAGGATAAGTGCAGGGATTGCAGGGATCAGTGCCGGGATCAGAGCCAGGAACAGCGCAGGGATCACCATGATCACCGGGGTCACCAGGATCACAGGAAACATCTCCGGGATCACAGGGCCCACCGGGATCGCTGGGATCAAAGGAAACATCACCAGGATCAAGGGGATCAGCACAGGGATCTCAGGGATCTGTGGGATCATCACTGGGATCAGCAGGATTCCCAGGATCACAGGGATCACAGTGATCATCACAGGGATCACCAGGATCACAGGGATCATCACCAGGATCATCACCAGGATCACAGGGATCTCAGGGATCATCACAGGGATCACCAGGATCGGGAAGCTCCAGGCTGCCCCAGGATCCCATCCTGGATCCGGCCCCTCGGGAGCATCCATGCAGCACCATTCCCCGTTTTCCCACGCAGCTGGGAGCAGCAGGCACATGGCCAGGACTGCAGGATCCCTCTGGATCCATCCTGATCCCTCTGGATCCTGCCCATGGATCCGCAGCAGCCGGAGGGATGTGCAGCGCAGCCGAGAGGGCCGGGGAGGCAGCTGGGAGCGGCTCCGGCCCTTCCCGTGCCAGGATCCGTGTGGGGCAGGAAAACGGGACCGGCCTTTCACACCCCAAATCCAGGAGTTCTACCCCAAACCCCAGCCCTTCACCCCATGGAATCCAGCCGGGATGGGATGGGGTGGGAAAGGCTCTGCCCTGAGGTTTCACAACTCCCCAAATTCTCCTTCCTTCCCCCCTGAATTCCTTCCCATATTCCTGAATTCCTGAACTCCTTTCTTCCTGAGAAACTTCCTGAATTCCTTCTTAAATTCTTGAATTCCTTCCTCAATTACTTCCTGAACTCCTTCCCGTATTCCTAAATTCCTTCCTTCCTGAATTGCTGAATTCCTTCCCGAATCCCTGAATTACAGAATTCCCTCCTGAACTCCTTCCTGAATTCCTGAATTCCAATGGCTTGGGAAGCCCTGGGATCTGCCGGGGCACCTCAGAAGCTCCAGGCTGATTTTTTGGGATGGGAAAAGGATGAGCCCAGCCTGGATCCATCCCACAAGGAGAACGTTGGGAATTTCGGGATGCGGGATGGGATCGGTACCTTCCAATCGGATTTGTGCTTCAGCTCCTGCATTTCCTTCCCCCCAACTCTCCGAGCCAGGAGCTCCCTCTTAGTCCTGGCGCATTTTTCCTTGAGTTTATGGAAGTCGGGAGAGAGCTGAGCCCAAAGCAAAGCGGGAGAGCGGAGCAGAGATCCAGGGAAGCAGCAAATGCAAAAAAACAGGAGAGATCATCCCAAAGGAGCAGGAAACAGCAGCAGCAGCCTGGAATTCCGGCTGGGAGCAGGCAGGGTGTGCAGGAGCAGCAGGGAAAGACAGGGAGAGGATCAAAACCAGGAGGAATCATCCCCAAAATCCCGAAATCCCGTCTGGGAGCAGGCAGGGAATGCAGGAGCAGCAGGGGAACGCTCAAACACAGGAGGAATCATCCCGGAATTCCAGCTGGGAGCAAGCAGAGAATGCAGGAGTATGGAAAGACAGGGAGAGGAGCCAAACCAGGAGGAATCATCCCAAAATGCCAGCTGGGATAGAACAGGAAGTGGAGCAGGAGCAGGGAAAGGCTCAAAACCAGGAGGAATCATCCCAAAGGAGCAGGAAACAGCAGCAGCAGCCTGGAATTCTGGCTGGGAGCAGACAGGGAGTGCAGGAGCAGCAGGGAAAGGCAGGGAGAGGCTCAAAAAGGGGAGGAAGCATCCCAAAAATCCCAAAATCCCAGCTGGGATGGAGCAGGGAATGCAGCAAGAGCAGAGAAAGGCCGGGAGAGCCCCGAAAGCAGGAGGAATCATCCCAAAGCAGCAGGAATCGGTGGCAGCATCTCGGAATTCCAGCTGGGATGGAGGAGGGAGTGAAGCAGGAGCAGGGAAAGGCAGGGAGAGGCTCCAGGAGGAGGAAAATTAAAAGGGAAGGAGGAAAACGAAAAGAAAATTCCAGGAAAAACGCAGCCGCATCTGTAGGATGCTCTGGTGCCTCCATGCAGGAGAATCCCGGGAAAAGCTGGGATGGGGATTCCAAAGGGATGGATGAGGATTCCAAGGGAGGGATGAGAATTCCAAAGGAAGAATACCTTGGGAGGGATCAGAATTTCAAGGGAGGAGGGGGGGTGGGAATTCCAAGGGAAGGACGAGAATTCCAAAGGAAGGATGGGAATTCCAGAGGGAGGGATACCTTGGGCTGGAGAGATCAGGATTCCAAGGGAAGGATGGGAAATCCCAGGATGGGTGCCTTGGGCTGGAGAGATGGGGGCGCCAAAGGGAGGGATGGGGACGCCAAAGGGAGGGATGAGAATTCCAAAGGAGGGATGGGAATTCCAAAGGAGGGATACCTTGGGCTGGAAGGCGGCGCGGAGCTTGGCGGGCTCGGCGTCCCGCCGGGATTCCGGCCGGGATTCCTCTCCGGACTCGCCCTCGCTGTAGCTCTCGAACTCGCTGGAGCTCCAGCCCAGGTCCTGCCCCAGGCGCGTTCCCTCCCCGCGCTGCACCTCGGCGTAGATCAGCCCCGCGCCTGGACACCGCAACGGCGGCACATTCCCGAGACATTCCCGAGACGTTCCCGAGACATTCCCGATCCACGCCCGATCCATTCCCGATCCATTCCTGATCCGCTCCCAATCCACGCCCGATCCGCTCCCAATCCATTCGGGATCCGCTCCCGATCCTCTCCCAATCCACTCCCGATCCATTCCCGATCCATTCCCAATCCACTCCCAATCCATTCCCGATCCGCGCCCAATCCGCTCCCGCTGCATTCCTGATCCGCACCCGCTCTGTTCCCGTCCCGTTCCTGATCCATTCCCACTCCATTCCCACTCAGTTCCTGCTCCAGTCCAACTGGATTCAATTCTCACTCCATTCCCATTCCATTCCCACTCAGTTCCCATTCCATTCCTGCTGGATTCTCACTGGATTCCCACTCCATTCCAACTGAATTCCCACTTTTCCCTGTACTCCCAAGCCATGGGAATTCCGGGGTTTGATTGTTTGGAAGGGAGCTGGGAACACACTGGGATGGATGGATGGATGGATCCAGGAGGAGTTTTGGGGTGGGAATCAGGTGGGAAAGGGGAAGGAAAAAGGGAATTGGGGAATCATAGTGCAGAATTCCAGAATTCCCCTCTCCCAGAACTCTCGGGGTCCTGCAGCCCCTCTGGGAGCCACCCAATCCCTCCCAAATCCCAGGATTTCCCCATTATTCCCATCCACAGCCTCCTGGAGGATGGGATTCTCCTTCTTGATGGAAAATGGGGGGGCTCTGGAAAGCAGGAAGAGGAAAATGGGATTGTGGGCCCTGGAAAAGCAGGAAGAGGTGATTCCTGCTGGAAAATGGGATGGATGGCTCTGCAAAACTGGGAAGAAGCAGCTCCCGAGTAGAAAATGGGATGGTGGGGCCTGGAAAACTGGGAAGAGGAAGCTCCTGGCTGGAAAAGTGGGAAGAGGCGCTGCCATACCGTCCTGCTCCACATCCAGCCCCTCACAGGGAACGTCGTCGTAGATGACCTCATCCTCCACCTCCGGGAATGAGAAACGCTCCCCTGGAAAAAAACGGGACTTGGATCAGGATTGGGATTGGATCAGGACTGGGACTGGGAACGGGATTGGAATGGGGAAACCTCCCCAAAACCATCAGGGGTTATCCAGGGTTATCCCAGGGGTTATCCAGGGTTATCCAGGGTTATCCCAGGGGTTATCCAGGGTTATCCCAGGGGTTATCCAGGGGTTATCCAGGGTTATCCCACGGGTTATCCAGGGTTATCCCAGGGGTTATCCAGAGGTTATCCAGGGTTATCCCAGGGGTTATCCCAGGGGTTATCCAGGGGTTATCCAGGTTTATCCCAGGGTTATCCCAGGGGTTATCCCAGGGGTTATCCCAGGGTTATCCCAGGGGTTATCCAGAGTTATCCAGGAGTTATCCAGGGGTTATCCAGGGTTATCCAGGGTTATCCCAGGGGTTATCCAGGGTTATCACAGAGGTTATCCCAGGGGTTATCCAGGTTTATCCCAGGGTTATCCCAGGGGTTATCCAGGGGTTATCCAGGGGTTATCCAGGGTTATCCCGGGGTTATCCAGGGTTATCCCAGGGTTATCCCAGGGGTTATCCAGAGTTATCCAGGAGTTATCCAGGGGTTATCCAGGGTTATCCCAGGGGTTATCCAGGGGTTATCCCAGGGTTATCCCAGGGGTTATCCAGAGTTATCCAGGAGTTATCCAGGGGTTATCCAGGGTTATCCAGGGTTATCCCAGGGGTTATCCAGGGGTTATCCAGGGTTATCCCACGGGTTATCCAGGGTTATCCCAGGGGTTATCCAGGGGTTATCCAGGGTTATCCCAGGGGTTATCCCAGGGGTTATCCAGGGGTTATCCAGGTTTATCCCAGGGTTATCCCAGGGGTTATCCAGGGGTTATCCAGGGGTTATCCAGGGTTATCCCGGGGTTATCCAGGGTTATCCCAGGGTTATCCCAGGGGTTATCCAGGGGTTATCCAGGGTTATCCCGGGGTTATCCAGGGTTATCCCAGGGTTATCCCAGGGGTTATCCAGGGTTATCCCAGGGGTTATCCAGGGTTATCCCAGGGTTATCCCAGGGGTTATCCAGAGTTATCCAGGAGTTATCCAGGGGTTATCCAGGGTTATCCAGGGTTATCCCAGGGGTTATCCAGGGTTATCCAGGGTTATCCAGGGTTATCCCAGGGGTTATCCCAGGGGTTATCCCAGGGGTTATCCAGGGTTATCCAGGGGTTATCCACGGTGATCTCAGGGGTTATCCAGGGTTATCACAGAGGTTATCCCAGGGGTTATCCAGGGTTATCCCAGGGGTTATCCAGGGGTTATCCCGGGGTTATCCAGGGGTTATCCAGGGTTATCCCAGGGTTATCCCAGGGGTTATCCCAGGGCTTATCCCAGGGCTTATCCCAGGGCTTATCCCAGCCTTTCCCCACCTCGGCAGATGCTCTCCCTCTTCCAGGTGCGGGTCCGGATCTGGGAATCTCCTCCGGCCTCGCCGTTGCTCACCCGCTCCGGGATCCTGCCAGAGCAGGGTCAGGGAGAGTTCCAGGGAAAAATCCCTCGGGACTGGGGCAAATACCCAGGGCCGGGCACACATCCCTCGGGATCAGGGGCACCACCCCCCTGTCACCCCCATTCCTGTGGCAGGAAGAAAATAAGGAATTTCCCTCCACCCCCCTCCATCTGCTCCTTCCTGGATTTGGGGGATCCCACACTTTGGGGACATTCCAGCTCTTTAGAGATGATGGAAAAGATCCCAAAATCTCAGAGTTCTCCTGCTTGGAGCTCCTTGGAATGGAGAGGAATTTGAGGAAACTGAGGCACAGCAGCAGCTGTGACACCAAACGGAGAGGACGGATCCCAAAGATCCATCACAGGACCCAAAATCCCACCAGAACTCCCGGAATTCCCACTAAAACTTCCTGAAACCCCCCGAAATCCCAGGAAACTCCCTGGAAATCCCAGGATCTCCCCAAAATCCCACTAAACTTCTCCAAATCCCACCAGAACCCCCTAAATTCCATGGAAATCCCACTGAACTCCCTCAAATACCACCAGAAACACGAAATTCCCTGGAAATCTCACTAAACTCCCCCAGATTTCCCCAGAACCCCTCAAACTCCCGAAAATCCCACTAAAACCCCCAAACTCCATGGAAATCCCATCAAATGCCCCAAACCCCACTCACCCTTCCTGGGTCTCCAGCTCCAGCCCTTCTGCAGGTAAGGAAAGCAAAGAGAGACGGGGTCAGCATTCCCGGGATACACCAGGAATACCGGGAATTCCACACCAGGAATTCCACACTGGGAATTCCACACCAGGAAGGACCAGGCATTCTACATGGAAATACTGGGAATTCCACAATGGGGAATACTGGGCATTCCACACTGGGAATACCGAGAGTTCCATACTGGGAATGACCAGGAATTCCACACTGAAAATACTGGGGAATTACATATTGGGAATACTGGAAATTCTACACTGAGAATGACCAGGAATTCCACATGGAAATACTGTAAATTCCACATGGGAATACCAGGGATGCTCCTCACCAGAGCTGGGCGGGCGCCGCCGGCGCGGGGGCGCCTGGAGAGCGACGTCGGCACTGGGATCAGCTCCGGGATCAGCACTGGGATCAGCTCCGGGATCAGCTCCGGGATCAGCACCAGAATCAGCACCGGGATCAGCTCCAGGATCATCATCTTCCTCCTCCTCCTCCTCCTCGCTGTCCTCAAAGTCGAAGGCCTGGCCCAGCTCCTCCATCCCCGCGGCGCCGGGCGGCTCCGGGGGGGATCCTGCCCCGGGAACGGGCACGGGAAACATGGAATTGGGCACGGGAGAGTGGGAAACAGGGATTGGGGATGGGGGAGGAGAGAGAGGGATGGAGGAGATGGAGGAAAAGGGGGTGGAGTTGGGATAGAAGGGGACAGGGATGGAGTGGGAGGGAGAAGGGGGAAGAGGAGGATGAAGGGCAAGAGAAGGGAGGAGATGGAGGAGGGCGGTGGAAGAGGAAGAGGGAGAAAAAAGGGGATGGAGGACAAGGAGAAGGGGATGGAGAAAAACAGGGAAGGGGGATGGAGGATGGGGAAAGGGACAGAGGAGAGGGAAGAGGGAGATGGAGGGGAAGGGGATGGAGAAGGGAGGAGGAAAAGGGGATGGAGGGAAGGGATTGAGGAGGAAAAGGGGGGTGGAGGAGGAGACGAGGAGGGGGATGGAGACGGAGGAGAAGGAAGAACAGGGACGGAGGAAGAAGAGGAAAAGGGGGATGGAGGAAGAGGAGGGAGAAAAAAGGGGATGGAGAATGGGGGTGGAGAAAAACAGGGAAGCGGGATAGAGATGGAGGATGGAAAAAAGGACGGAGGAGAGGAAGAGGAAGGGGATGGAGACAGAGAATGGGAGGGAAGGGGGAGGGAGAGGGATGGGAAGGAAACAGACACCGGGAATGGAGGCAGGGAGGGAAAACAGGGAAACAGGGAAAGGAACCAGAGAGCCAGGGAACCAGGGAGCCAGGGAAATGGGGAACCAGAGAAAGAGAACCAGGGAAACAACAGGGAAATGGGGAATTGGAGAATTAGGGAATCAGAGAAAAGAGGGAACCAGGGAAATGGGGAATCAGGCAACCAGGCAATCAGGGAATCAGGGAACCAGAGAATCAGGGAAATGGAACCAGGGACAGAAAAGAATCAGCACCCTTAGACTCCATGATCTAAGATCCGCCCATTTTCTCCCAATCCCAAGAGGCTCCAGCTGGGATATCCAGGGTGCTGCTCTCTTCTTCCCACCCCGGGCCAGGTGTCCCAGTCCCAAAATTCCCCAAATTCCCTGAATTCCCCAAATTCCCGGGCCCAAGGCTGACAGTACCTACTGCGGGCGGGGGGGGCGAGGCCATGGCGGGGGGGGCCCGGCTGCTCCAGGGGCGTTCCTGTGGAAAACAGGGAAAAAAGGGTTGGGAAAGGGGGAAAATGGGTTGGGAAAGGGTTGGAAAACAGGGCAAAAGGGTTGGAAAGGGGAGAAAAGGGTTGGGAAAGGGAAATCAGCCCCAAAGGCAGCCCTGGAAAGGACCGGGAAGCTCTGGCGGGATGGATCTGGCTCCAGCTCGGGCAGGGAGCTGGGAATGGCTCAGGGGGAATTTATCCCAGGAATTGCGGCTCCCGCTCCCAGGGAAGGGTGGGAAGTGCTGGGATCCGGCCGGGATCGATCCAGGGATCGATGGAACATCCGCCCGGAAAGCCGAGAGCGCCTGGAGGGCACTGGGAAGGGCGGCAAGGTCAGAGCCTTGGGAATGTTCCCCAGGGATGAGCCCGGGGAAATGTCCCAGGAAAGGCTGGGATCTTCCCTCCTGGAATTCGCTTCCTGGAGTGGGAACCTCTCTCGGGTCACCCCACCTGGGAATTTTCCCTCTGGATGCCAAGAGAGCCAGAAATCCAGGACAAGAATCCACTGAAACCCAGGAGATCAATCCACACAAACTGGGAGAGGAATCCACAAAAGAATGGGAGATAAATTCCCAAAAACCAGGACAGGAATTTCCAAAATCCCAGGAGAAGAATCCAAAAAAACCCAGGAGAAGGCGGCCCAAAAACCAGGAGCTGAACCCTCAAAATCCCAGGCAAGCTCCGGAGCCGGGCGCTCCCAGGACACAGAGAATTCCCACTTCCTGCAGCGCTGACTCCAGAAAAAGCCTCAAAGTTGGGAATTCTCGAGAAAAACCCCGGGATTGGGATCCAGCCCTGTCCTGCTCCAGGTCCTTCTCCCGGCGGGAATCGCGGCCCATCCCAATTTTATCCCGGGAAAAGGTCACTCCCGTTTGGAGCGCTGACCTCAGCCCAGCCCGGATTTATCCCAGCACCAAATTTATTCCAGGTCTCCAAAATAATCCTGGGATCGAGACTGATCCAAGGGAAAAGGCGATTTCTCCTGGAGTTTTTGGGGCAGTCGGGGGCAGGAACATCCCGGGAGCCAAACGGATCCCACAGGATGAGGAAAAACAGGATCAGCTCAGTGGGGATCTGTGGGAATGCACGGGGAGAGGAAAATCCAGGGATGGGGGATGGGAGATCATCCCTGGGAATGGGGATTCCTGGGAGGTGCTGGGGAGGAAAAATGGGAAGCAAGCATCCATGGAAATAAACTGAGACAGGAAAAACAAGAAGTAGGAAAACCCAAGGACACGGAAATGGGAGAACATCCTTGGGAATGTTCAAACCCAGGAGCTGCTGGGGATCCACGGAAATAAATTAGGAGACAAAAAACAGGAAGCAGGAGAAGCAAAGAGGGAATCTGAGCTCCATGGAAATAAAGTGAGACAGGAAAAAGAGGAAGCAGGATCCTCCAGGGATGTTGGGATGGGAATCAGCCCTTGGAATGGGCATTCCCAAGGAGGCCCCGGCTCTGGCTCTTCCCGGCGGGAATGGGAGCAGCCGGATCCAAAGCCCAGCCCGGCCTCTCCCGATCCCGGCCTATTTTTATCCCAGGATATTTTTATCCCTGGCACAGGAGCTGCTGCTGGGGGAAGGCGCTCCTGGATCTGCCCCAGGATCATCCCAGGGATCTGGATCCATCCCGAGCCCTTCCCATAGATGCAGATCCATCCCAGAATCATTCCATGGATCTGGATCCAACCCAGGATCACCCCAGGGATCCAGATTCATCCCGAGCACTTCCTGTGGATCCGGATCCATACCAGAATCATCCCAAACCCTTCCTGGATGGATCCGGATTCATCCCAACCCGCCAGGATCAGGTCAGGGATTTGGAACACAGGAGAAATCCGGGATCCGTCCCAGCAGGAAATCCAGGATCCATCCCGGTGGGATTGGCCAGGAATCGGCCCTGCCCTGCTGCTAATCCTGGGAATAAATCCCCAGGAATGAATAACTGGTAATTAACATCCAGGAATAAATCAATCATCTCCCAAAACATCCCTTCCATTTGCCCCAAATTCTCTTCATTTGTCCCAAAATTCCCCTTTAATGGGCCCCAGAAGTTCCTTTATTTTTCTCCAAAATTCCTTTCATTTTCCTCAAAACTCCCTTTCATTGGGCCCTAAAATTCCCTTCATGTGGCCAAAAAAATTCCCTTCACTTGTCCCAAAAATTCCCCATTAAAAAAAAATCCCTTTCATTAGTCCCAACATTCCCTTTATTTTTCAAAAAAATCCACACCAGGAGATGCCCCCCTGGATCTGAGCTCCCCAAGATCCCAGATTTTATTCCTGGTTTTATTCCAGCAGAAAACATCAGGAATTTTCCCCCTAGAATCACGTTCCTTGTGGTTTTCCCTGGAATTTTGGGGGAAAATCCCACTCCTTCCCAGCTGTTTGTTCTCCCTAAACCCCAATTAATTCCTTAACAAATTGGGGGAAAAAAGGAAAAGAGGGAAAAATATTCCAGAGGTTCTATTCCTGCAGCACCCAACACTTCCCAAAAAATCCCTGAAACCGGGAAAAGCACCGGCATTCCCACAGGAATCTGGAACTGAGGAATTCCCGCAGGGGCCGGAAAATCCCACAGGGATTTGGGAATTCGGGAAAAGAATGGGACGGGAAATGGGGAGAGTTACCAATGGGAATTTCCCTTCCCATTCCTGGTTTATTGGGAGTTTTAAATCCAACCATTAGGGAAAAACTGGGACTTTTCAAGTGGGAATAACGGTGGGAATGGGGATTTGGGGCCAGATCCATGGATTTGGGGTGGGAATGGGGATTTGGGGCCGGATCCATGGATTCGGGGTGGGAATGGGGATTTGGGGCCAGATCCATGGATTCGGGGTGGGAATGGAGATTTGGGGCCGGATCCATGGATTCGGGGTGGGAATGGGGATTTCCGGGTGGATCCCTGGATCTGGGGCTGGATTTTCGGGAAGGAGGAGCAGGAAAAGCAGGAATGGCTGAGACAGCAGGGAGGAATGGGCAGGCTCCTCCCGCCGGGAAAACCTTTGGAAATGGGAATTTGGGGCTGGGAAACGGGGATTTGAGGCTGGATCCAGGGATTTTGGGGCTGGATTTTTGGCAAGCCGGGGCAGAGAACAGGGCAGACACCGGGAAACCCTCGGGAAGCTCGGATCCGGGGCCTCGGGGCCGGATCCCGGGCTGTGTCGGGAACGGGGAGCAGGACGATCGGGAATGCGCTGACCTGGGCGGGCCGCTCGGTGTCCGCATGGGCCGGGAATTCCCGATCCCGGCGGGAATGGGCCCCCGCGGCTCCCGGGCTCCTCCCGGGGCTGCCCCGGCTCCGGCCGCTCCCCGAATTCCCAAATCCCGGCGGGAAGCGCCGGGCCCGGCCCCGAGCCGCTGCCAGCGGAGCGAGGGATGCCGGGATTTGGGAATCATCGGCCGCTCCCCCTCCCCTTCCTCCTCCTCCTCCTTTTCCTGCTGCTCCTTCTCCCGCTCCGCCGCTTTTCCTCTTCCGGCTGCTCCTGCTTCTGCTCCCGCTTCTCCTGCTTTTCCTCTTCCCGCTTCTCCTGCTTTTCCTCTTCCCGCTTCTCCTTCTCCTGCTTTTCCTTTTCCTGCTTCTCCTCCTCCTCCTTTTCCTGCTGCTCCTTCTCCCGCTTCTCCTGCTCTTCCTTTTCCTGTTTTTCTTTCTCCTGCTTTTCCTTTTCCTCCTCCTGCTTTTCCTTTTCCTTCTCCTGCTTTTCCTTTTCCTTCTCCTGCTTTTCCTTCTTCTCCTGCTTTTCCTTTTCCTCCTCCTGTTTTTCCTCCCCCTCCTCTTCCCGGGATTCCCAATCCCAGCAATTCGGGATTTCTCCCTTCAACCCCAGCCCGGAATTCCCGGGCAAAGCAGATTTTTTTTTTTCCCTCAGGAATTCTTGGGAAAATTCCTTTAAAAACTCCCTAAAATCCAGCCGGGAGCCAAAAAAACCCCGCGGGATTTAAAGTGTCCCGTGCGTGGATTCTTTGTTTTCCTTCCCCCCAAAAAATTCCCTTTAATTTGCCCCAGAACTCCCTTTCTTTTCCCAAAATTCCCATTTAATTTGCCCGAAAATTCCTTTTATTCGCTCCAAAAAAAACCTCTCTCATTGGGCCCCTAAATTCCATTTGTTTGCAAAAAATATCCTTTTATTTGTCCCAAAAATCCCATTTGGCCTCAAAATTTCCTTTTATTTTCTCAAAAGTATCCCTTTCATTTGTCCCAAAACTCCCTTTATCTGCCCTAAAAAATCCCTTTATTTCCAAGAAAATCCTTTTCTCCAAATTTCTCTTTATTTGGATCCGTCCCATCCCGGTTTTGGGGAGGGAAAACCTTTCCTGGATTATTTTTTGGAAGCAACAAAAGCATGTGTGGGGCTTTGTGAATTAAAGTCATTTTTTCCTGGTTTGTTTTCTAGGAATTAAAGTGATTTTTTCTGGGAACTAAAGTGATTTTTTCCTAGATTTTTCTTCTGAGAATTAAAGTGATTTTTCTTCAGGTTTTTCCTGGGATTAAAGGGAATTTTCCTGTGTTTTAGTTTTTTTCTGGGAATCTGACTGTTTTTTCTGGAGCTTTTCCCGGGGATTTAAAGTGATTTTTTCTGGGAATTAAAGTGATTTTTTTTCCTGGGTTTTTCCCTAGGGAAAAAGAGTTTTCTGAAGCTTTTTTCTGGGAATGAAAGAGATTTTACTGGAGTTTTATCCTGAGATTTACAGTGATTTTCCCTGGGAATTACAGTGATTTTTCCCGGAGGTTTTTTTCCAAACCTTATTTCCAGCCCTCCTCTCCCACCCCAAGCCCTGGGATTTGGGATTCCCAGTGGGATGTGGGAACGCTCCTCCCAAAAATCCTCCTCTGGAAAGGCTAGGGAGGAGCAGAGAGCCCCTGGATTTTTGGGATGAGCCCTGATTTATGGGATGGCTCCCAGCCCTTGG
Source organism: Sylvia atricapilla (assembly GCF_009819655.1). Lineage (NCBI taxonomy): Eukaryota > Metazoa > Chordata > Aves > Passeriformes > Sylviidae > Sylvia > Sylvia atricapilla. Next base: position 6,604,523 of record NC_089161.1, read on the forward strand.
AAAAATCCTGGAATTCCAGCTCAGGGCCCCCTGGAGGGAAACCCCCGGGGGTCGGTGTTCCCAAAGGGGTCAGCCTCGGGATCCAACCCTTTTCTCTTGGCGTGGGGTTTTTGGGATCCAAGCCTCTCCCGGCAGGTTTTTTTTGAGTCCAACCCTTTCCTGGGGTTTTTGCTTTGGGATACCTTTTCTCGGTGGGGTTTTAGGGAGGATCCAACCCTTTCCCATAGTCGCTTTTGGGTTTTGGTGGGGTTTGGGGGTTTTTTTTGGGGGGGGGGGGAGGTTGGGATCCAACCCTTTCCCAGTGGTTGGGGTTTCTTGGATCCAACCCTTTCCCGCAGGATTTTTTGGGGCGGGGGATCCATCCCTTTCCGGGTGGTTTGGAGGGTTTTTTTTGATCCAACCCTTTCCTGGTGGTTTTTTGGGGATCCAACCCTCGCCTGGTGTTTATTTGGGATCGGGGATGGGCACACTCCAAATCCGCCCGTCCGGAGCCCCCCCGGCGCGCATTCCCGACCCATTCCCGGTTTTCCAGCCTCCCCCATCCCAAGAAAAGCTCACCTGGGCTGGGCAAAGCGGGAGCTCGCCGGGAATTTCCCTCTGGAGCGGCCGCGGAGCCGGGCTCGGGCGGGGCAGGGCGGGGCCGGGCTCCAGCCGAGCCTGAAATTCCAGGGGAGTCATTCCAGGGAATCAGCCGAGCGTTCCGCGATCCAGGGATTCACCGGGAATAGATCCAGCCTTGCGTCTCCGCGTGGAGAATTTCGAAGTTTGGGTTTCCGGATGGGGAATTCCCCCGGGAGCGGAACCAGGAAATGATCCCCAAAAAATCACCCGGGAGCGGCTTTTCCCAGGGTTTTCCAGGCGGATCCCAGGGGTTAGGGGGGTTTGACGGCTCTCGGCTTGGGAAAAAATTCCAGAAAAGTTCAGCAAGGTGGGTTGGATCAGCCCGGGAAAATCGGGAATGGAGAGCCTGGGATGGGGTCAGGACACGGGGGTTGGATTCCCCCTGTGGATCCCGGATCGAGGGAAAAATTGGGATGCAGAGCTTGGGATGGATCCAGGAAAATTTGGGGATGCTCATCCCGGGATGGGGTCCCAGGGATTGCTGGATCCCGGGATCCAGAGCCTGGGATTGGATCCAGGGAAAAGCTGGGGGTGGAGAGCTTGGAACGGAGTCAGGTCACGGGGGTTGGATCTGGCCTATGGATCCTGGATGCAGGGAAAACTGGGAATCCTCAGGCCAGGATGGGGTCAGAGGGCTTGGATCCTGCCGGTGGATCCCGGATGCAGGAAGAATTCAGGCTGCACAGCTCAGGATGGGGTCACCACCCAGGGATTGGATCCAGGGAATTTGGGGATGCAGAGCTCAGGATGGGCTCAGCCCCCATGGACACAGGGACTGGATCCTGCCTGTGGATCCTGGATCCCGGGAAATGGGGGACGCGGTGCCTGGGAGAGATCCAGGAAAAACTGGGGGTGGAGATCCCAGGATGGGATCACCCCTACAGGGATTGGATCCAGGAAAAATCGGGGGTGCAGAGTCTGGGATGAATCCAGGAAAACTTGGGGATGGAGAGCTTGGAAAAGGGTCATTCCCACAGGGATTGGATCTGGCCTGTGGACCCAGGGGAAACTGGGGATGATCAGCCCGGGGTGGGCTCACAGCGGGCAGATCCCACCAGTGGATCCTGGATCCTGGGAATGCCGAGCCCGGCATGGGGTCACAGGAGTTGGATCCCACTAATGGGGGCCCAGGGAATATCGGGGATACAGAGCCCGGGATGGGCTCATTCTCACAGGGATTGGATCCAGGGAATATCGGGGATACAGGGCCCGGGATGGGCTCATTCCCTCGGGGATTGGATCCAGGGAATATCGGGGATACAGGGCCCGGGATGGGCTCACTCCTGCAGGGATTGGATCCAGGGAATATCGGGGATACAGGGCCCGGGATGGGCTCATTCCCTCGGGGATTGGATCCAGGGAATATCGGGGATACAGAGCCCGGGATGGGCTCACTCCTGCAGGGATTGGATCCAGGGAATATCGGGGATACAGAGCCCGGAATGGGCTCATTCTCACAGGGATTGGATCCAGGGAATATCGGGGATACAGGGCCCGGGATGGGCTCACTCCTGCAGGGATTGGATCCAGGGAATATCGGGGATACAGAGCCCGGAATGGGCTCATTCCCTCGGGGATTGGATCCTCCCTCCCAAATGTATGCCAATGTCTGTATGCAAATGTATGTAAATGTATGTAAATGTACGCAAACGAGGGGCGGGGCGGGGAGTGGCCGGACCGGTCCGGGCGGGGCCGGGAACGGAACAATCCGGGCGGGAACCGGGAGCTCTGCTCCTGGAGTTCATTGACACCTCCAGCATTCCGTCTCTGCTGTGTTCCTCTGTTTCTTTTTGGGTTTATATTTCTATATACTCATGTTCGTATTTTGGTTTGTACTTATTTCTATTTCTATTTTGGTTTTCTATTTCCTTTTTGTTATACTCGTGTTTGTGGGTTGGTTTGTATCTGGGTTTATATTTGTATTTCTGTATTTTTGTATTTCTGTTGATATTTCTAGTTCTGTTTGTACTTACTTTTACATCTGCATTTACATTCCTATTTCTATATTTCTTTTTATTTCTATGTTTCTATATATGTATTTTTGTTTGCGTGTATTTCTATTTCTTCTTAATTTTCTATTTCTTGTAAATTTTTATATTTTTATATACTCATATTTGTGGGTTTGTTTGTATTGATGTTTATATTTGTATTTCTGTATTTTTGAGCTCATATTAATATTGGTATTGATATTTTGTATTTATACTTCTATGTATGTATTCATATTTGTATTTTATTTCTATTTACATTTGTTTTTATATTTGTACTTACTTTAAAGTTTATATTTATACATTTCTAGTTGTACTTGTATCTGCTTGTAGATATTTAAATATATTAATATTTACATTTCTTCATTTAAACGCATCTTCCAATTAATACTTCTAACTCATGTAGAACTTTTTATTGCACATTTATTAACACTCACATTAATATTGTTATCCCTATTTTTGTATTCCTATTAATATTTATATATTTTATACTTCTGTTGATACTTACTTTAATATTTATATTCATGTTTGTACTTTATATTTACTTTTATATCTGTATTTATATTTCTGTTTAAATTTAAATTCACGTTTATATTTAAAATTTATATTTACAGCTTTACATTTATTTTAAATCCCATATTTATGTATTTATATTCGTAAATATTTAAAGGAGTTAATATTCAAATGCATCTTTTAATTAATCTCTCTAATCCATAAAGAACTTTTTATTGCACATTTATTAAAATTGGTCATTAATATTAATATTAATTATGCCTATTAATAATGAATGGAATATCCTCAATTCCCATAAATACCTGGGTTTTTGGGATGCATTTCCCAGGATTGCTGGGATGGGGATGGAGCCCAGGGCTGCCCTCTGCTGGATCCAAGCCTAGGAAACCTCGGGATCCCATTCCCATTCCCAACTTTTCCAGAGGGTTTGGGGAGGGATTTCTTAATTAAAACCCAGGATTTGTACAGAAATCCAGGGAATTGTGGGGCTTTAACGACATCATTCCCATCTTTCCTAAGCAATATTCCAACTCTTCCCGAGGGACTGTTGGCGGTACTTTTGAGTTGAACACCTGGATGTTCACAGAAATCCATGGAATTGTGGGGCTGGAGCCGCTCCAGGGGTGCCCTTTCCTGCCATCAATCCCTGGAAAGCTTTGGAGCAGCTTCCCCCAGGAATATCCCACCTTTTCCAAAGGATTTTGGGAGTGGTTTTGAATTAAACACCTGGAATTTGAGCCTGGAGCTCCCCTTTCCTGCCACCGTTCCCTGGGAATCCCCGGAGCCCCTTTCCCAAGGGGTTTCTTTGGAATGACTCCCATGGAGTGCCTGGGATCTGCTCTCCGGGGATTCCTGGAGGGATTCCGGGATGGATCCGTGGGCTCAGTGGGATGCAGGAGAGAGGCAGAGCCAGGCCTGATCCCTGATCCCACTTTTCTGGCCCCAAATCCCTGGGCAGAGCTCCGACGTTGTGTGGATCCAGAATTCCAGCTCAGCCCTTGCTCCTTGCAAAAGAATTCCCAGTAAATTCCCAGCAAAACCCCCACGAATTCCCAACAAATTCCCAGGCAATTCCTGGCCAATTCCAGCCAATTCCCAGACAACTCCCAGCAAACCCTGCCCAGCCCAGCCTTGGATGAATCCCAAACTAAATCCCCGGGAAAATCCCATTTTGTGTCACCCAGAGCCTCCGCAGTTCCTAGAAAACCTCTGGAGCTGCAGCCTGGCTGGAGAAGGAGCCTGGGAAGGGCCTGGCGTGGATCCCATCCCTGATTCCCACAGATCCCATCCCTGCATCCCACAGATCCCATCCCTGCATCCCACAGATCCCATCCCTGCATCCCACAGATCCCATCCCAGAATCACACAGATCCCATCCCTGATTCCCAGAGATCCCATCCCTGCATCCCACAGATCCCATCCCAGAATCCCACAGATCCCATCCCTGAATCCCACAGCTGTTCCCGATCCCAGCCCTCATTCCCAGGCTGCTCCCCACACCTCTCACTTCCCAGGATTTCTGCCCAGGGTCCTGCAGCAAATCCTCCTTTCCCAAATATCCCAATCCCTATGGACACCCCATCCAGGGACACAACCCCCCTCTCCGGGGATCCCAATCCCTGTGGATGCCCCGTGTCCCATCCCGAGGTCCCTGGGAAGCGGATCCGGGGTTATCCCGGGTGAGCCGCTCCCGCTCCGGCCTCCCCGGGGAATCGGCAGCAAATCCAGTTTTTCCACATCCAGGAAAAACCAGTTCCTGCCCGCCTGCCCCGGCCTGTCCTGAACATTCCCAGCTCCCTATAAATCCCAGCTCGGCCTTTTGGGGGGAAAACCCCATTTTTAGGGATCCCATCCCATTCCCATGGAAATCCTGGCAAAGCCCTGAATCAGCCCTCGGAAGCGCTGCTGGGATGCTCCCGGGATAATTCCGTGAGTAAGGAATTCCTTGGGGGGTGGTTTGAAGCCTTTTCCCTTCATTCCAATGCTTTGGGGGGAGATTTTGGGGGTTTTCCATCGGAATTACATGGGCCCATCCCAAAACGGCAATAAATTGAGAAATATCTCTGATTTATCCCAGTGAAATATTCCGAATTTATCCCAGATTCTCCAAATTTAATCCCAAATTTTCCAAATTTAATCCAAATTATCCCAGTGAAAGGCTGCAAATTTACCCTGGTGAAATATGCCAAATTTATCCCTCAAATATCCCAAATTTATCCCAAATTCCCAAGGCACCACAAATTCCCCTCCCTGCTAGCAAAGAAATCTTCTTCTGGTTAAAAAAAAAATGGAATAAAGGGAGCAAAACAAAAATTAAAAAAAATTGGACTAAAGGGAATATTTCCATTTATTTCCTGGAAAAAATCCACTTTTTAATGTCTGCATTTAATTTTGGAGTGGGAAGAATCCCACTTTTATTCGGAATAAAAGGAATAAATTGATTTATTGGGGAATATTTGCAAAGTGTGCATTTGTTTTTAGGAAATATCCTTGGTTAAAATGTGTATTTATTTTTCAGGGAAAAAAATCCCTGGAATAAGTGAACTAAATTTTGGATGGAAAAATCCTTGGCTCAATGTGAATTTAATTTTTTGGGAAAAAAAATCCTTTGGAATAAATGAATTTAATTTTGGGGGGGAAGCACCTTTGGAATACGTGAATTTAATTTTTGGGAACGAACCCTTCAGAATCTCTGCATTTAGTTTTTGGGGGGCAAAAATCCTTGGCTAAAAGTGCATTTTTTGGGGGGGAAAAAACCCCTTCGCAATCTGTGAATTTAATTTTAGGAGGGGAAAAAAATCCTTGGCCAAATGTACTTTCATTTGGGGAAAAAAATCTCTTTGGAATAAGTGAATTTAATTTGGGGGGAAAGAAATCCAGGGCTAAATGCGCATTTATTTTTGTGGGAAAAACCTTTGGAGTCTGTGCATTTCTTTTTCTTGGAACAAACCCTTTGGAGTCTGTGAATTTAATTCTGGGGGAAAAGATCTTTGGCTAAATGTGCACTTATTTTGGGGGGAGAATCCCTTTGGAATCTGTGGTTTTCTTTTTTGGGGAGAAAAATCCCTTTGGAGTAAATGAACTTCATTTTGGGGGGGAAAAGTCCGTTGGAATAAGTTAATTTAATTTTGGGGAGGAAAATCTCTTTCAAATAAGTGAATTTAATTTTGGGAAGAAACCTTCCGAAATTCGCATTTATTTGGGGGAAAACCCTTTGGAATCTGTGAATTTATTTTGGGGGTAAAAAATTCTTTGGAATTTGTGCACCTATTTTTTGGGAACAAGCACTTTGGAATAAGTGAATTTAATTTAATTGGGGGAGAGGAATCCATTGGAATAAGTGAATTTAATTTTTTTAGGGGGGGAATTAACTGGAATAAGTGAATTTAATTTGGGGGGGGAAGGGAAATCCATTGGAATAAGTTAATTTTTTTTGGGGGGTGGAATCCATTGGAATAAGTGGATCTAATTCTGGAAAGGGAAAAATCCTTGGTTAAACAGGCCTTTATTTTTGGGGAAGAAACCCTTTGGAATCCGTGCGTTTATTATTTTTTGGGAACAAAATCCGTGCAGGAATCCCCTGCCATAAACTCCCTACACCCATTTTTCCTTGGGGGGAAAAAAAAAAAAAAATTAAATTCTCCTCTCCTAAACCCCCAAAACCCCAAACCTCCAAATCCCTGGATTCTCCTTTCTCCCCAAAACTAAACCCTGAGCGGGTGTGGATGCTCTGGAATCCGGCGGGATCCGGAGGATGGGAAGAATTCCCAGGATTTGAGGCTCTCCCGGAGTCTTCCAGCCCTAAAGATGGAGCTGCTCAGCGCGGCCTCTTCCTCTCCGGGCGCGCAGGATCCGGGTTTTTTTTTGCCTTTTCCCCCTTTTCCTGCCCATCCATGTGTTTCTGTTTTGTATTGTCCCGCTCGCCCGCATTCCCGTTTTAAGTGGATTTGGTGGGTGGGATTTCAGGAGGAAAAAGGGGAAAGAGAAAGGGCGGCGGGGGCATAAGAAAAAAAAAAAAAAAAAAACAAACCACGGAGGAGCAGAGGGGAAAAAAAGCGAGCAAAAAAAAAAAAGCCCCAAATTACCTTTTTTTTTTTTTTTTTTTTTTTTTTTTTTTTTTTTCCTGCAACAGGAACCGCCACCAAAACCAGCGCCAAGGCCCCGCGCTGCCGCTCGCTTTATGCTGCACCTCTCGCCCTAAAACCAGGTTCGGAACTGGGGGCCCCAAAAGTGGGATTCGGGGGGGAAGGGGACGGGGATGGGGGCAGAGATGGGGGGGCGGAAAAATGGTTTAAAAAGGAAAAAAAGAAAAAAAAAAAAAAAGAAAAGGCGGATCCACGTGGTGCGAGGGGGGCAGACAGAGATCCCATTGTTCCCGGGAAATGTGGGCACGGGAATGCGGCCGGGGGGATGGACACGGGGTGACCCCGGGACCCGGCGCCATCCCCGAGCCACAGAATCCCCCCTCCCCAAAACCCAACCGCGGCGCCCCCGCAGCGGCGGGATTTGGGGTCTGGGGGGTTCCGGGGTGGGGATAAAGGACGGGGGACCCCAAAATCCCCGTCCCCGCTGTTCCCCTTCCCCCGCTGCCCTTTGGGGGCCGGCGCTTTGTCTCCGGGCCCTTTTCCTAACCCGGATTCCCTTTGGGACCCCCCCCAGCCCCCCAAAAACCCCGGGACCCCCCCCGGGAACCCCCAAAGGTCGAATCTTCCCGAGACCCCCCCGTGTGTCCCCTTTGCGACCCCCCTGGGCCCCCCCATTTCCAAACTGTCCGTTTGCACCCCCCCATTCACCCCCCTTTGGGACCCCCCTTCCAAAGCCCTTTTCCAGCCCTTTTCCAGCCCTTTTCCAGCCCCTCCTCTCCCCCCAGCCCCGGGGCCCCTCTCTCCCCTGCCCCCGGATCCCCCCGTCCCGTGTCCCCCCTGTCCCCTGGCTGGTGTCACCGTGTCCCCCTGTCCCGTGTCCCCCAAATCCTCCCCAGCTGCCCCATCCCGTGTCCCCCACATCCCCTCGCTGGGGTCACGCGTGTCCCCCTGTCCCGTGTCCCCCAAATCCCCTGGCTGGGGTCACCGTGTCCCCCTGTCCCGTGTCCCCCAAATCCCCTGGCTGGGGTCACGCGTGTCCCCCTGTCCCGTGTCCCCCAAATCCCCCCGTGTCCCCTGGCTGGGGTCACCCTTGTCCCCGTGTCCCCCAGGCCCCCTCACGCCTTGTCCCCCCGCATCCCTCCATGTCCCACTCACGGGGGCTCTCCCCTTTCTCCCCCCATCCCATGTCCCCTCATATCCGCCCCATTTCCCTCATCCCGTGTCTGCCATGTCCCCCAAATCCCCCATGTCCCCCAAATCCCCCATGTCCCCTCATCGCTCCCATTTCCCCTCATCCCATGTCCCCTCACCCCATATACCGCATCTCCCATCACTCCATGTCCCCCATCTCCCCTCACCCTGTGTCCCCACACCCTGTGTCCCCCATGTCCCCTCACCCGTGTCCCCCGTGTCCCCACACCCCGTGTCCCCCATGTCCCCACACCCCCTGTCCCCCATGTCCCCACACCCTGTGTCCCCACACCCCGTGTCCCCCATGTCCCCTCACCCGTGTCCCCCATGTCCCCTCACCCCGTGTCCCCACACCCGTGTCCCCCATGTCCCCTCACCCGTGTCCCCCGTGTCCCCACACCCCGTGTCCCCCATGTCCCCCATGTCCCCACACCCGTGTCCCCCATGTCCCCTCACCCCGTGTCCCCCATGTCCCCTCACCCGTGTCCCCACACCCCGTGTCCCCCATGTCCCCCATGTCCCCACACCCGTGTCCCCCATGTCCCCACACCCCGTGTCCCCCATGTCCCCCATGTCCCCACACCCCGTGTCCCCCATGTCCCCTCACCCGTGTCCCCACACCCCGTGTCCCCCATGTCCCCTCACCCGTGTCCCCCGTGTCCCCACACCCCGTGTCCCCCATGTCCCCTCACCCGTGTCCCCCATGTCCCCTCACCCGTGTCCCCACACCCGTGTCCCCTCTCATCCCCTCCCACAGCGGCTCCCTCTGTCCCCATTTCCCCCCACTGTGTTCCCCCTCATCCCGTGTCCCCATTTCCCCTCACTGTCCCCTCACCGCCTGTCCCGCGTGTCCCGGGGTCGGGATCGGTGTCCCTGGGTGTCCCTGGGTGTCCCTGAGTGTCTGTGGCTGTCCCTGTGTGTCTGTCGCTGTCTGTCGGTGTGCGGTGTGTGCTGTGTCCGTGTGTCGGTGTGTCCATCTGTCCGTGTCTCGGTGTGTCCGTGTCTCCGTCTCTCTGTGTCTCGGTGTCTCTGTGTCTCTGTGTCTCTGTGTCTCCGTGTCTCGGTCTCTCCGTGTCTCGGTCTCTCCGTGTCTCGGTGTCTCTGTGTCTCCGTGTCTCGGTGTCGGTGTCTCGGTGTCTCTGTGTCTCGGTCTCTCCGTGTCTCTGTGTCTCCGTGTCTCGGTCTCTCCGTGTCTCGGTCTCTCCGTGTCTCGGTCTCTCCGTGTCTCTGTGTCTCTGTGTCTCGGTCTCTCCGTGTCTCTGTGTCTCTGTGTCTCGGTCTCTCCGTGTCTCAGTCTCTCGGTCTCTCCGTGTCTCGGTGTCTCGGTGTGTCGGTGTCTCTGTGTCTCGGTGTCTCTGTATCTCGGTCTCTCTGTGTCTCTGTGTCTCAGTGTCTCGGTGTCTCGGTGTCTCGGTCTCTCCGTGTCTCGGTCTCTCCGTGTCTCGGCGCGCCGTGGCGGCGCGGCGCTGACGCTGTCCCTCAGCCATGCCCCGCAGGAAGGCGGCGGGGCCGCCGTGGGACGCCGCGGGCCCGGTTGCTGCGGGCGGCGGGCGGCGGAGGCCGGGCGCTCAGGGCGGGGGGCGGCGGCGGCCCCGGCCCAGCGGCGGCAGCAGCGGCGGCAGCAGCGAGGAGGAGGCGCCCCGGGAGCGGCGGCCGCGGGACGGCAGCCCCGGGGCCCGCAGGCCCGGCAGGCCCGGCGGCGCGGCGGCGGCGGCGCCCGGAGGCCCCGGGGCCCGCGGGCAGAGCGTGGTGATCTGCGAGCCCGAGCACAGCAAGGAGCGCATCGTGAGCCCGGGGGGAGGGCAGCCGCACCCCTGGGACCCCTCTGGGACCCCGCTGTGTCCCCCTGTGCCCCACTGACACCCCACTGCACCCCTCGGACTCACTGTGTCCCCGTGTGCCCCACTGACACCCCACTGACACCCCACTGACACCCCACTGCGCGCCTTGGACACACTGTGCCCCCCATTGACACCCCCTTGGACACACTGTGCCCCATTATCCCACTGCACCCCTTGGACTCACTGTGTCCCCAGTGTGCCCCATTGACACCCCACTGCACGCCCTGGACACACTGTGCCCCATTAGGCACCCCCTCGTACCCCCTGTGCCCCCAGTGTGCCCCATTACACACCCCCTCTGCCCCTCCTGCCCCACCCCACAGGATCCTCGTGCCCTTATTGTGCCCCTCTGTCCCCCCACTGCACCCCGTGACCCCAATACACCCCAAATTCTGCCCCACTGCACCCCCAAATCCCACTGCACCCCCGATCCCACTGCACCCCACATTTCACCCACTGCACCCGCTGATTCCATTCCACCCCAATGTACCCCAAATCCCGTCCCCCTGCACCCCAAAGCCCACTGCACCCCCATCCCATTCCACCCCACTGCACCCCCAAATCCCACTGCACCCCAAACCCCACTGCACCCCCTTTTCACTCCCCGATTCCCCCCATTTTCCACCCCATTGCACCCCTTAAAGCACCCCATCATTGTCCCCATGGCCCTGCTGCCCTGTCCCCAGTGTCCCCCATGTCCTCCCCATCCCTGCTGCTCCCTCTGTCCCCATGTCCCAGGTGACCCCAATGTCCCTCGCATTCCCACATCTTCCCCCTTTCCCGATGTCCCCAATGTCCTGTGTCCCTCACATCCCCAGTGTCCCCCAGATCCCAAATGTCCCCCACATTCCCACATCTTCCCCCATTCCTGATGTCCCCATGGCCCAGGCCCAGATGACCCCAATGTCCCAGATGTCCTGTGTCTCCCACATCCCTGATGATCCCCACATTCTTGATGTCCCCTGGTCCCCAGTGTCCCAGAATGTCCCCAGTGTCCCAGATGTCCTCTGTCCCACAATGTCCCCAGGTCCCACACATCCCTGATGTCCCCAGGTCCCCAATGTCCATCACATCCCTGATGTCCCACAGTGTCCCCTGTGTCCCCCCGCATCTCGATGTCCCCAGCATCCCTCACACCCCCAAAATCCTCCATGTCCTCCTGTGTCCCGCCATCCCCCATGTCCCCTGTGTCCCCCAGCCCTGCTGTCCCCACACCTTCTCTGTCCCTGACACTGTCCCCTGTCCCCTGCCTCTGTCCCCTGCCCTGGTCCCCTGTCCCTAACACTGTCCCCATGTCCCCTGAGTACCCTCTGTGTCCCTGACTGTCCCCTGTGTCCCTGAGTGTCCCTGAGTGTCCCTGTCCCCAGTCTCTGATGTGTGCCCTGTCCTCTGTCCCTGTCCATGTCCCTGACTGTCCCCATCCCTTTCCCTCTCCCAGTTCCTGACACTGTCCCGTGTCCCTTACTGTCCCTGAGTGTCCCCATGTTCCTGAGTGTCTCCTATGTCCCTGAGTGTCACCTGAGTGTCCCCCATGTCCCTAAGTGACCCCTGACTGTCCCTAAGTGACCCCTGACTGTCCCCTCTGTCCCTGAGTGTCCCTTGACTGTTCCGTGTGTCCCTGATGTCCCTGGTGTCCCTAAGTGTCCTTAAGTGTACTCTTGATTGTCCCTGAGAGTCCCTGATGTCCCTGACTGTCCTCTGTCCCCTGAGTGTCCCTGACTGTCCCTAAGTGTCCCCTCTGACCCTGACTGTCCCGTGTCCCCTCACTGTCTCCTGTGTCCCCTCACTGTCCCCTGAGTGTCCCCTGTGTCCCTCACTGTGCCCTGTGTCCCTGTGTCCCCTCACTGTCCCCTGTGTCCCTGCATGCCCTCACTGTCTCTGTGTCCCTGTGTCCCCTCAGTGTCCCCTCACTGTCCCTGTGTCCCTGTGTCCCCTCACTGTCCCCGTGTCCCCTCACTGTCCCCTAAGTGTCCCCTCAGTGTCCCCCGTGTCCCTGTGTCCCCTCACTGTCCCTGTGTCCCCTCAGTGTCCCCTCAGTGTCCCCTCACTGTCCCGTGTCCCCTCGCTGTCCCGTGTCCCCTCACTGTCCCATGTCCCCTCACTGTCCCCTCACTGTCCCCATGTCCCCGTGTCCCCTCACTGTCCCTGTGTCCCCTGACTGTCCCTGTGTCCCCTGACTGTCCCCTGACTGTCCCGTGTCCCCGCAGAAGCTCGAGGGCTCCAAGAGCCGGGGGCAGCTCCTGATCTTTGGTGCCACCAACTGGGACCTGATCGGCCGCAAGGAGGTGCCCAAGCAGCAGGGTAGGGGTCATTAATTAACGTTAATTAGTCATTAATGAGTGCTGTGGGGTCATTAATTAGCGTGTTAATTAGGCATTAATGAGTGCTGTGGGGTCATTAATTAACAGGTTAATCAGTCATTGATGAGTGCTGTGGGGTCATTAATTAATGTTAATTAGTGACTAATGAGTGCTGTGGGTCATTAATTAACAGGTTAATTAGTCATTAATGAGTGGTGTGGGGTCGTTAATTAACAGGTTAATTAGTCATTAATGAGTGGTGTGGGGCAGGGTAGGAGCTAATTAAGGGGTTAATTAGTCATTAATGAACATTTTGGGGCAGGGTAGGGGCTTGTTAACAGCTGATTAATTAATTTGGTTTAATTAGTAATTAAGGAATGTATTGGGTGGGGCCTTGTTAATGGCTGGGATTAATTGGTATTGATTTGGGGTTAATTACTAGTCAATGGACATTTTGGGGCAGGGTTGGGGCTCCTTGATGGCAAATTAATTAATTTGTATTAATTAGTAATTAATAAACATTTTGGGGCAGGGCAAGGCCTCGTTAATAGGTGATTATTGTATTAATTATGTATTGGGGCAGAGTAGGGCCCTCATTAATGGCTGTGTGATTAATTGGTGTTGATTTGGGCTTCATTGGTAATTAGTGATTTGAGCCAGAGTCTGGGGACACAGGGTCGGCACAAAGTCAGATCAGGGCTTTGTTAGTTCTGGGTGTAATTAGCGTTCGTTAATTGTCCTGATTATTGGATGTGGTTCTATTTAATTCATTTAACTAATTAATTACTTAATAGGGGAGGGAGACCCAGTTTCATCTCTTAATTTGGGGTGCACTGGATCTCCAGCAAAGCCAAATTAGGACTTTGTTGATTTTTGATGCATTTATAGTTCAATAATTTTCGTGATTATTTTTGTTTCGTTCCAATTAATTGATCGATTAATTGGGGGGAGGAGCTATAGTTGGAGCCCTTCACTGGGGCAGGTTTGAGGGGCTCTGCTGCAAAGCCAAATTAAAACTTTGTTTATTTGGGATGTATTTGTAGTTCATCAATTGATCTCCTTCTTTTCATGTGCCGGTATTTAATTAATAATAATACTTAATTATTATTTAAAGTGAGTTAATTAGGGAAGGAGCCACAGTTTGATACCTTAATTTGGGATGCACAAGATCTGTGGCAAAGCAAAATGAAGACTTTATTTGGAATGCTTTTGTAGCTCATTAATAGTCCTGATTATTTTTATCTATTTCTGATTAATTATTCCTGTTAATTATTGAAGGGAGGAGCCACAATTGGAGCCCTTAATTGGGGCAGGTTTGAGGGGCTCTGCTGGAAAGCCAAATTAAAACTTTGCTTATTTTGGATGCATTTGCAGTTCATGACTTGATCTTCTTTTTAGGGGGTTAACTTTAATTAATATTAAAAACAAACATTTTTAATTGATTAATGTTTAGAATTAATTAACTGGGGGAGGAGTCACAGTTTCAGATGTTAATTTGAGGGGCAGAGCTCTGCTGTCAAGCCTCTGCTCGTTTGGGATGCACAGGCAGCTCGTTAACCTATCTGCTTTTAATTGGCTGGCTGGTTGATTTCATTAATTAATTAATTGATTCGTTAATTGGGGGGGGACGCCCTCCTCAGGGCAGGCTGGGGTGCCCCAGCTCTGCTGTTCCCCCATTTTCCTGCCTCGTCCCCAAAATCCGCTCTCAGTTCCTGCGGAATCCGGCCCCGCTCCGGGGATTTATCCCGGAACCGACCCGCAGGGTTTGCCCGGATTATTTCCTGAATTTTCCTGGATTATCCTGGATTATTTCCACAGATTGTTTTCACATAATTCTCGGTTTTCCTGGATTATTTTCCCAGATGATTTTCGCAGATGATTTTGCCAGTAGTCTCAGTTTTCTTGGATGATTTTCCTGGATTTTCCCTGGTATTCCTAGATATTTTTCCTGGTTGATTTTCCCAGATTTTTCTGGATTTTCCAAGATTATTTTCCCAGACGATTTTCCTGGATTATTTTTCTCATTGATTTTCCCAGATTCTCCTGGTTTATTTTCCCAGATTTTTTTTTTCTAGATTATTTTCCCAGATGTTTTTCTGGGATTGTTTTCCCAGATAATTTTTCTACTTGATTTTCCCAGATTCTCCTGGATTATTTTCCCAGATGATTTTTCTGATATTCCAGCACGATTTTCCTGGCTGGCTGATTTTTCCAGCTGCCCTTCCCAGGACTGATTTCCGTTTTTCTGGGACTGATTCCCATTTTTCCTGGGACTGATTCCCGTTGTTCCTGGGACTGATTCCCGTTTTTCCTGGGACTGATTCCCGTTTTCGCTGGGGCTGATTCCCGTTGTTCCCGTGACTGACTGGGCCGTTCCCGGTGTTTTCCAGCGGCGTTCCGGAACCTGGGGCAGAACCTGTGGGGGCCGCACCGCTACGGCAGCCTGGGGGCGCTGCGCGTGCGCTCGGTGGTGTCGGGGCCCTGCGCCGCGCACAGCCTGCTCATCACCGCCGAGGGGCGCCTCTGGAGCTGGGGTGAGCCGGGAGCGCCCCTAAACCCCCCGGGGCTGGGGATCTGTGCCAAAAACCTTCCCGGGGGGTGGGGGATCCATCCCAAAAACCTTCCCGGGGGATGGGGGATCCGTCCCAAAAACCTCCCCAGGGGGTGGGGATCCGTCCCAAAAACCTCCCCAGGGGGTGGGGATCCGTCCCAAAAACCTTCCCGGGGGATGGGGATCTGTACCAAAAACCTCCCCGGGGGATATTGGGATCCGTGCCAAAAACCTCACATGGGGATCCGGGATCTGTCCCCAAAACCTCCCCTGGGAATCCGGGATCCATCCCAAAAATCTCACTTGGGGTGTGGGGATCCATCCCAAAAACCTTCCCGGGGGGTGGGGGATCCGTCCCAAAAACTCCCCGGGGGGTGGGGATCTGTGCCAAAAACCTCACATGGGGATCCAGGATCTGTCCCCAAAACCTCATATGGCGGTATGGGGATCTGTCCCAGAAACCTCACATGGGGATCCGGGATCTGTCCCAAAAACCTCCCCTGGGAATCCGGGATCCATCCCAAAAATCTCACTTGGGGTGTGGGGATCCGTGCCAAAAACCTCCCATGGGGATCCGGGATCCACCCCAAAAACTTCACATTGGGGTACGGGGATCTGTCCCAAAAACCTCCCCTGGGGATCCAGAATTCGCCCCAAAAACCAGCCTGGAATTCAGGATCCATCCCATAAACCTTCCCTGCCATTCTGGGATTCACCCCAAAAACCTCCCCTGGAAATCTGGGATTCATCCCAAATAACACCCCTAGAATTCTGGAGTTCATCCCAGAAATCACCTGTGGGAATATGGGATTCATGCCACAAATCACCCCTGGGATTCTGGAATTCCTCCCAAAAACCCATCCTGAAACTCTGGGGTTCATCCCATAAACCTGTCCTGGAATTCTGGGGTTTCTCCCAAAAATCACCTGTGGGAATCTCAGATTCATCCCAAAAATCACCCCTGGGATTCTGGGATTCATCCCTAAAATCCCCCTGGGAATCCAGGATTCATCTCAGGAATTATCTTCCCACTAAAGGATCTGCTGCTCTGGGTGAGGGCTGAGATCCACACCGGGCTGGGGGATGAATCCTGGATTTCCAGGGATCCAGGGAGGGCGGGAACACCCTGGGGGTGCTGGGACAGGTGGATCCATGGGATGAATCCAAGGATTTGGGGTTTAACAGAGGATTTGGGGATCCTGGTGGCCACAGCCCTGCGGTGCCATGGGGTGGGACAGCAGGGACAGTGAGGGACAGGGCTGGGATGGGCCAGGAATGGGATTGGAATGGGATCAATGGGATCCTGGGTCGGGAATGCTGTGACAGGGAAGGGCCAGGATTGTCTGGATTGTCCCACCCCGAGGGCTGTGTCCAGTTGGGGCAGAATTTGGGAAGGACGTTGGGAGGCTGGAGCATGTCCAGGGAAGGGAGCAGAGCTGGGAAGGGGCAGGAGAATTCCCAAGGCAGCTGGGAAGGGGCTCAGCCTGGAGAAAAAAGGGATTGGAGCGGGGAGAGACCCTGTGGCTCCGGAATTCCCTAGCAGGAGGGGGCAGCCAGGTCGGGATTGCTTCCCAGGGAACAACAGAATGAGAGGAAACAGCCTCAGGGGAAGTTTGGGAAAAAGCATTCCTGGAAAAAGTGATTGGGAATTGGAAGGAGCCATCCGGGGGGCGGGTTGGGAGTTGCCGTCCCAAGGAGAGCCGGGATGGGGCCAGGGTGGTGGTTTCCCAGCGCGGCTAGCCCTGGAGCTGTGGGATGTTTTGGGATCGGCAGGCCGGAACGAGAAGGGGCAGCTGGGCCACGGGGACACGAAGCGCGTGGAGGCGCCGCGGCCGATCGAGGCCCTGAGCGGCGAGAGCATCGTGGCCGCGGCCTGCGGGCGCAACCACACCCTGGCGCTGACCGGTACGGCCCGTCCCGGGAAACTGCCCCGAATCCCGGGAAAACTGCCCTGAATCCTGGGGAAACTGCCCTGAATCCCGGGAAAACCTGCACCACATCCTGGGGAAACTGCCCCAAATCCCGGGAAAACTGCCCTGAATCCCGGGCAAACTGCCCCAAATCCTGGGGAAACTGCACCGAATCCCCAGGAAACTACATCAAATCCCAGGGAAACGGCCATGAATCCTGTGGAAACCTGCACCAAATCCCGGGAAAACTGCCCTGAATCCCAGGAAAACCAGCACCAAGTCCCGGGAAAACTGCCCTGAGTGCCGGGAAAACCTGCACCAAATCCTGGGGAAACCAGCACCAAATCTTGGGGAAACTGCCCCAAATTCCTGGGAGCTGCCCTAAATCATGGAGAAACCCATGCACCAAAGCTGACCCTATGGCAAAAATCCTGGGAAACGTGCACCAAAGCCAACCCTTTTCTCCAAAATCCATCCCTTGCTCCAAAATCCCAGGAAAACTGCCCCCAGTCCTGGGAAAACTGCACCAAAGCCAACCCTATGGCCAAAATGCCAGGAAAACTGCCCCAAATCCGACCCTTTTGCCCTAAATCCTGGGTAAACTGCCCTAAATCCAACCCTTTGGCTCCAAATCCTGGGGAAACTGTCCCATATCCACCCCTTTCCCCCAAAAATCCCAGGAATACCGCCCCAAAATCTGCCCCTTTAGGCCCAAGTCCTCTCCTTTTTCCTCAAAATCCAGAAAAACGGCCCCAAAACCCTCCCCTTTTCCTCAAAATCTTCCCCTTTTCCTTCAAGATCCGCCCCTTTTGCCCCCGAATTCCAGGCAGACGGTCCCCAGATCCCCTTTTCTGACCCCAGTGTTCCCGCAGAGAGCGGCGCCGTGTTCGCCTTCGGGGAGAACAAGCTGGGCCAGCTGGGGCTGGGGAACCAGACGGACGCCGTGCCCAGCCCCACACAGGTACGCACCCAGAATCCCGGGAGCTGGGGCTTCCCTAAAAACCCCTCGGCATGCAGGATTCCCTCTCAGCCCTGAGCTCTTCCCGGCTGCGGTGGGGAAACGAAAATCCAAAAGGGGATCTGGAAACTGAATTTTTGAGGATTTCAGGGATTTTCTGATGGAAATTCATGGTTTTTTTCCCCGTTCCCCAAATTTTTTGATACTGTTTTTTCCAGCTTTTACTGCAGATCAGGATTTCCCATGGAAATTCACCTTTTTTTCCTTTTTCCCATGGTTCTGATCCTGGTTTTATCCTTTTCCTGCATTTCTGGTCCCATTTTTTCCTTTTTCCCATGTTTTTCAAGCCTCTTTTTCCTGCCTTTCCCATGGATCAAGGATTTCCTGTGGAAATTCCACTTTTTTCCTTTTTCCAGTGTTTTTCCAGTCCTGCTTTTCCTGTGTTTTCATGATCCCTTTCTACCTGCTCTTTTTCAATCCCATTTTTTCTGCAGATCAGGGATTTCCCATGGGAATTCCCCGTTTTTCCTTTTTTCCTGATCCCGATTCCCGGTTCTTCCCAGATCCTGTACAATGGGCAGCCAATCTGCAAGCTGGGCTGCGGGGCCGAGTTCAGCATGGTCATGGACTGCAAGGGGAACCTGTACTCCTTCGGGTGTCCCGAGTACGGACAGCTGGGTACGGAAATCCGGGATCATCCCACGGGATCAGCCGTGGGGAACCCGTCCTCCTTTGGGTGTCCTGAGTATGGAGAGCTGGGGACAGGATTGGGGATCATCCCATGGATTTGGGATCATCCTGTGGGATCGAGGCAGTTGGGGATCATCCCGTAGGATTGGGGCAGCTGGGGATGATCCCGTGGGATTGGGGCAGTTCGGGATGATCCCATGGGATTGAGGCAGTTCAGGATCATCCTGTGGGACTGGGGCAGTTGGGGACGATCCCGCAGGATCAGGGCTGGTTCGGGATGATCCCATGGGATGGAGGCAGTTGGGGACGATCCCGCAGGATGGGGCAGTTGGGGACAATCCCGCAGAAGGGCTCTCCGTGTTTTCCCGGCGCTGCAGGGCACAATTCCGACGGGAAGTTCATCGCGCGGGCGCAGCGCATCGAGTACGACTGCGAGCTGCTGCCGCGGCGCCTGGCGCTCTTCGTGGAGCGCACCAAGGACGGGCAGGTGCTGCCCGTGCCCAACGTGGTGGTGCGGGACGTGGCCTGCGGGGCCAACCACACCGTGAGCATCCGGGGTCACGGGATACTGGGAATGGGATCGGGAATGGGAACGAGTGCGGGACGTGGCCTGCGGGGCCAACCACACCGTGAGCATCCGGGGTCACGGGATACTGGGAATGGGAATGGGAGCGAGTGCGGGACGTGGCCTGTGGGGCCAACCACACCGTGAGCATCCGGGGTCACGGGATACTGGGAATGGGAATGGGAATGGGAGCGAGTGCGGGACGTGGCCTGCGGGGCCAACCACACCGTGAGCATCCGGGGTCACGGGATACTGGGAATGGGAATGGGAATGGGAACGAGTGCGGGACGTGGCCTGCGGGGCCAACCACACCGTGAGCATCCGGGGTCATGGGATACTGGGATTGGGAATGGGAACGAGTGCAGGACGTGGCCTGCGGGGCCAACCACACCATGAGCATCCGGGGTCATGGGATACTGGGAATGGGAATAGGACATTGCCTGTGGGGCCAACCACACCATACAGGTGAGGAATAAGAATGGGAACATGAGCAGGAACAGGAGTGGGAACAGGAATGAGAGTGGGAATGGGAACGGGGGCGGGAATGGGAGAGTAGGGATGGGAATGGGAGAGCAGGAATGGGAATGGGAGAGTGTGGAATGGACTGGAAGAGGGGTAATGGATGGGAGTGGGAGAGCAGGGATGGAGAGGAATGGGAGAGACCACCTCTCAGCCTCTGATCCCTTCATCCCAACTGGTCCTGGATTCCCAGAGATGTCATTTCCTGGGATATTTCGGATCTCTGGGATCTCTGAGCTCTTGTTCCCTCATTCCCAGCTGATCCCGGATTCCCAAGGATGTCATTTCCTGGGATATTTGGGATCCCTGAGGCGCTGTTCCTCGTTCCCAGCTGGTGCTGGATTCCCAGAAGCGCGTCTTTTCCTGGGGCTTCGGGGGCTACGGGCGCCTGGGGCACGCGGAGCAGAAGGACGAGATGGTTCCCAGGCTGGTGAAGCTCTTCGACTTCCCCGGGCGCGGCGCGGCGCAGATCTACGCCGGCTACACCTGCTCCTTCGCCGTCAGCGAGACAGGTGGGAATGCCGGGAATGCTGGGGGAGCCTTCGGGGACACGGGTGGGAATGCCGGGGTCTGGGAATGCCGGGAGCCCTCGGAGACACGGGTGGGAATGCCAGGAATGCTGCAGGGGATGTCAGTGAGACAGGTGGGAATGCTGGGATTCAGGAATGCTAAAGGGAGCCATGCCCTGACAGGTGACATTCCCAGGGATCCAGGATTTGGGAATGCTGGGGGGGCAGCTGTCAGTGGGACAGGTGGGATTAGCAGGATCCCAGGATTTTGAGAAGGCTGGGGAAGCCTTCACTGAGACAGGTGGGAATACTGGGATTCTGGGATTTGGGAATGCTGGAGGGAGCCATGCTCTGACATGTGGGATTCCCAGGAATCCAGGATTTAGGAATGCTGGGAGGCGGACATCAGCAAGACAGGTGGGATCCGAGGGATCCGAGGATTTGGGAGTGCTGGGCAGGCTGTGGGATTCCCAGGATCCTGAGGTCTGGGAATGCTGGAGGACCTGTGGCCTAATAGGTGGGATTTGGGAATGTTGAGGGGAGCCATCAACAAGTGGGAATCCAGGATCTGGGATTAGGAAATGCTGGCAGGGTGTGGCCTCATAGGTGGGAATGCTGGGATCCCAGGATTTGGGAATGCTGGGGTAAAGGTGGCCTGACAGGTGGGATTCTGAGGATTTGGGAATTCTGGGGAGCCTGACAGGTGGGATCTCTGGCAGGTGGGAATCCTGGGATTTGGGAATTCCAGGATCCATGCCCTGACAGGTGGGATTCCCTTGCAGGTGGATTGTTCTTCTGGGGCGCCACCAACACTTCCCGGGAATCCACCATGTATCCCAAGGCCGTGCAGGATCTCTGCGGGTGGAAGATCCGCAGCCTGGCCTGCGGGTGAGTGCGGCTCCGGGGCCCTTCCCAGATCCCAGACCCCAATTCCCGGGGTTGTTTCCCCTGGAGCTCAGGGCTGCCCTGCCTTGCAGGAAGAGCTCCGTCATCGTGGCGGCCGACGAGAGCACCATCAGCTGGGGGCCCTCGCCCACCTTCGGGGAGCTGGTACCCACCCTAAAAACCCCAAATCCCCCAAATTACACCCCAAAACCCTCAAATGACACCCTAAAATCTCGAGTGGCACCCCAAAACCCCCAAACTGACACCCCCAAAACCCCAAATGACACCCAAATACCCCTGGGAATCCCAGACTGACACCCCAAACCCACCGTCAGCTGGGGGCCCTCACCCACCTTCGGGGAGCTGGTATGACCCCAAACAGCACCCCAGAACCCCAAATTGTACCCAAAAACCCCGAATCCCCCAAACTGACACCCCAAATTCCCCTGGGAACCCCAGACACACCAAATCCCCCAAACCCTGGGGCCCAGCCCCACTGAGCCCCTGTCCATGGGCTGTTCCCACAGGGATATGGGGACCACAAACCCAAATCATCCACGGCAGCACAGGAGGTGAAAACCCTGGATGGGATCTACACGGAGCAGGTGAGGGGGGACCCCGGGCTTGGGGCGGGGCCGTGCCCCATCCCAGCTGTGGGGTCAGGGAGGGGCACCTGGGGGGTAACATTTGGGGTGGCCGAGGCCCTGCACAGCTCATCACACCTGTGGAGTCAGGGACAGAGGGTCCAAGGGGCCATTCCCTAAAATAAACGGGGAAACTGAGGCCCTGCAGAGCTCATCACACCCGGGGCCCTCCCCCAAGAGGGCTGAGGCCGTGCCCAGCTTGTGACACCCATGGGGTGACTGAGCCCTGGTGAGGGCCTCAGTTTCCCTGTTTATTTTAGGGGAGGGCCCTGCACACCTCATCACACCCTAAAATAAACAGCTGTGGGGCCCCCTAAATAAACAGCTCATGGCACCCGTGGGTGAGGGAGGGGGCACGTGTGGGGCCCTAAAATAAACGGGGCACGGCTCATCACACCCATGGGGTGATGGAGAGAGGGTGCAAGGGACCATTCCCTAAAATAAACAGGGAAACTGAGGCCCTGCACCGCTCATCACACCAGGGCCTTCCCCTAAAGCCAACACCTGTGGGGTGAGGGAGGGAGCAGCTGCATCCCCCTAAAATAATGTGGCGTGGCTGAGGCCGTGCCCAGCTCACCACAGCGCGGGGGGAAGAGAGGGGTGTGCAGGGCCCTCCCCCAAAATAAACAGGGAAATGAGGCTGTGCCCAGCTGGTGACACCCGTGGGCTGATGGACAGAGGATTCCCGGGGCCGTTCCCTGGGATAAACGGGGAAATGAGGCCGTGCAGAGCTCATCACCCCATGGGAGGGTGTGGATGGACCCCACTGGAATAAATCCAGGGGCTGAGGCCGTTCCCAGCCGGTGCCAGCCGTGGGCTGATGGACACGGCACGTGGGGGCTCCTCCCTGGGAGGGATCCCCAGGAAGGCTCTGGATAACCTCGGCTCAGCTTCCCCTTTTCCATGGCACTGTCCACTCCTGGCTGCCCCTTTCCCATTCCATGGGCTGTTTCCACCTGACCCTTTCCCGTTCCAGGTGGCCATGGGCTATTCCCATTCCCTAGTATCCCATTCCCGTTAGAGGTGGCTGTGGGCTATTCCCACTCCCTGGTGACACATTCCCATTCCCGTTCCAGGTGGCCATGGGCTATTCCCATTCCCTAGTTTCCCATTCCCAGTGGCCATGGGCTATTCCCACTCCCTGGTTTCCCATTCCAGGTGGCCATGGGCTATTCCCGTTCCCTGGTGACACATTCCCATTCCCGTTCCAGGTGGCCATGGGCTATTCCCACTCCCTGGTGATCGCCCGGGACGAGTCGGAGGCGGAGCAGGAGAAGCTGCGGAAGCTCCCGGAGTACAACCCCCGCACCCTCTGAGGGGCCCCGATCCCGATCCCGCTTCTCCATCCCGGCCGCCGTTCTCCCTCCCCGTTCCCGCATTCCCAGCCCTCGGGGGGGTCATTCCCACCCCCATTCCCGGCTTTTGGAGTTCCCAACCGCAGCCGGACCTTCCGGCACGTCCCGCCCCGGGTTTTGTAGGGTTTGGCCTTGAATTATTTCTATTTTTATTTGTATTTTTCCGCAGCTTTTTTTTACTGTTTCCCGTTTTTCCAGCCCCGAATCTCTGTGGCTGCCGGCTCGGGATCACTCTGGGGATCTGATCCCGGCTTAGGATCCCTTTAGGGATTTGGAATCCCTAAAGAGCAGCTGCCAATGCCTGGTTTTTTCCCTATACTTCCATTTTTCCCCCCAATATTCTCATTTTTTGCTGGTTTTCCCTACTTTGGGTGCTACAATTTTCGGGATTTCCCCCCCCCATGCCTCCAGCATCCGCAGGGATCCCAGATCCCATCCCAGCAGCATTCCCGGGCTCCTCTCCCCGCCCTCGCCCACCTCGGGGACATCTCAGGGATCACGAGGGGAGTCCCAAAGGAATTTTTTCCCGGGAATTTGGTTTTTTTATTATTTCCTTCTGGCGGATGGTTTGGCCCGGGATCAGCCAGAATTCCCACATTCCCTCACTCCCAGCTCCCTCCGTGCCAGGTCACTGTGCTGGAATCTCGAGGTGCCTTCAGGAGCAGAGCCCGGCTCTGCCCCGCGCCATTCCCGCTCCCTTCGGGCCGTTTTTAGGGATTCTCCTGGAATTTTCCATGGATTTTTGCTCCTTCCCATCTCCCCCGGGGCGGCGCTCGGGGAGTTTGCAGTAAAACGAAAAAATGGGTTTTGGTCAATTTTTGGGCTTGGGATTTGTTTCCCGGGGGTTTGGAGAGGGGAGATCCCGGCCGGGGGGAGCAGCTGGGAAACCCCAAATCCCGCTTTTGTAGCGATATTTAGGATTTGGGAATGGGGAATCGCCAAAACCCCACGTGAAGCCCCAAAAGCCGTGGGGGGCCGTTCCCACATTCCCGAGGGGCTGTTCCCGCATTCCCAGGGCAATTCTCAGCTCGGGAAGGATCCCGGGGGCTGGGGGAGGATCCAGGGATTTTTGGATTCCGTGGAGTGAAGCTCAGGTGGATCGAGGCCGTTTTGTCCCCTCCCCTCAGCTTCCCTTGGTTTGAGTTTGAAACATTCCCATTTTCCAGTTTCAATCCCAGATTTTTGCCATTTTCAAGTCCTCACTTCTTCATTTTTCAATATTTAATCTTTAGCTTTAATTATTTTGTTTCTTATCTTCCAGTTTTATTTTTATTTTATTTTTCATTCCGGTTTCTCTTTTATTTCATCAAAATCTCCTGATTTTAATTCCTACTTTTTTATTTGGTTCTCATTATAAATTCAACTTTGAGCTTCATTTTTTCCTTTTGATTTTCTATTTTATTCCATCCAAAATCCGTCATTTTAATTTCTACTTTTCAGCTTGGTAAATCCAACTCTGAACTTCATCCTTCCCTTTCTATTTCTCCTTTTTCAATTCTATATTTTAATTAATCTTTTCATTTGTATTCCTAATTTTTAATTGCTCAATTTTTAAATTCTACTTTTAGTATTTTAATTCTAGTTCAATTTTAACATTTATTTGATATTTCTTACTCTATTTTTCCATTTTAACTCAACTTCAATATTTATTCCTATTTCTTACTCTATTTTTCCATTTTAACTCAACTTTAATATTTATTTTACATTTTCCCTCTAATTTTTAATGTAATTTCTCTTTTTATTCTACTCTTCATTTTCTGGTTTTAACTTGGCTGGTTTATTTTGCCTTCATTTTTTAACTTTGGTGTTTAAATTTGAACTTTAATTTTTTTTCATTTGCGGGATTTCATTTCTTTCTTTTCACTCCATATTGTTCCCTTTTCAGGATTCCCACCTTGCTTTTTTTTTTACATTCTTTTTGCCTTGCAACTTTCATTTTTAGATTTTTGATTTTGTTTTGTATTTCCCCATTTTTTTTCCTTCTGTTCCCGAAGGGCTGCCGAGCTGACGCTGCCTTTTCCCGAATCCACCAGGCTCCATCCCAAAGCATTCCCTCTGGAATCCACAGGGCACAGCTCTGGGGTCGGGGGTTCCTGTCCCTGTGTGGGGTCACTCCAAGGGAACAGCTGCAGGTTCCATCCCTCTGGAATTCTGGCAGAGCTCAGACACGGCCCCGTCCAGTTCCCCCTCGGACAGGGACAGATTCCAGGGCTGGGATGGGATCAACAACTGGGCTGGAGGCGCCGATTCCCAAAGGGAATGAGGGGAATGAGCAGGAATAGGAATTGGGAATGGATGGGAATGGGAATGACAGGAGAGGGGGAATCCTGGCGGGACCCCATCTGCAGAGCTGCCCCAGCCCTGGGGCCCAGCACAGAGAGGACCTGGAGCTGCTGGAGAATCCAGAGGAGGCACCAGGATGGTCCCAGGGATGGAGCAGCTCTGCTGGGAGGAAAGGCTGGGAGAGCTGGGGGTGCTCACCTGGAGAAGAAAAGCTCCAGGGAGAGCTCAGAGCCCCGTCCTGTGCCTGAAGGGCTCCAGGAGAGCTGGAGACAGACTGGGGACAAGGGATGGAGGGACAGGAAACTTGGCTTCAAACTAAACAGGGACTGCTTAGATTGGGATATTTGGGATTAATCGTTCCCTGTGAAGGTGGGAGGAGGCTGGGATGGAATTCCCAGAGAAGCTGTGGCTGCCCCTGGATCCCTGGAAGTGTCCAAGGCCACACTGGACAGGGCTGGGAGTAGCCTGGGACAGTGGAAGGTGTCCCTGCCCATGGGAATGGATGAGCTTGAAAGGTCCCTGCCGCCGAACCATTCCACGATTCTGTAATTCCCTGATTCCCTGATTCTGTGTGTGCTTTCCTCACGTGGATTCTGGCACCGGCACAGCGGCTCCAGAGCCCCCCCCGCCCCCATTCCCCACCAGTTTCACCAGTGCAGCTTGTCCCAGTGCCGGGAAAGCCCCGCGGAGCCGCGGCCCGGATTTATTTCCGCCACCGAAGGCACTTGGCAGGGACAGGGCAGGGACAGGGCACCAGGGGACACGGGGGGACACGGAGCCACCTCAGGGCACCACGTCCCACCACTTGAAGGCGAAGGGCTTGCGGCGCACGTTGGTGCCGCAGTGAACCTCGCCCAGCAGGACGTGGTAGGAGAAGAAGTCGTCGATGAAGGTGCAGGAGAGGCCCAGCGGCTCCAGCAGCTCCCGCACACGCTGTTCCAGGCAGCAGCGCCCGCCCACCACGGGCCCGAAGGGCTTGGGGATGCCCAGGTGCCGGCCCAGCACCAGCATGTTCACCTGCAGCGCCCAGATTCCAGCGGGGAGCGTCCCGGCCGCATCCCGGCACGGGGACATCCCGCCCCGATCCCATCAGGGGACATCCCGCCCCGATCCCGCCCCAGGGGAATCCCGGCCCCGATCCCATCAGGGGACATCCTCCGCCCGATCCCATCAGGGGACATGCCGGCCCCGATCCCATCAGGGGACATCCTCCGCCCGATCCCATCAGGGGACATCCCGTCCCCATCCCTGCCCCGATCCCGCCCCAGGGACATCCCGCCCCCATCCCTGCCCCGATCCCATCCCAGGGACATCCCGCCCCCATCCCTGCCCCGATCCCATCCCAGGGACATCCCGCCCCCATCCCTGCCCCGATCCCATCAGGGGACATCCCGCCCCCATCCCTGCCCCGATCCCGCCCCGGGACTTCCCGGCCCGGGGAGCTCAGGGTGCTGTTACCATGTCCGGGAAAAAGGCCACAGCCCCCGAGGCGGCGTCGCCCTGGAAGAGCTGCGGGATGTCCAGGATGTCCGGCTCGGCCAGGCCCAGCGAGCGCTTCAGGATGTCCCGGTTCCAGCTGATGCAGCTCTGGGAGCCGCAGGGATGGAGGGTCAGCGGGGAGAGGGAGGGGAGGGAGATGGACAGACGGATGGAGGGACAGAGGGACAACAGCTGGAGAGATGGAGGGACGAGGAGAGGGACAATGGAAGGGGGAGACTGAGGGAAAATGGATGGAGAGATGGGGAGATGGAGGGTCAAAGTATGGAGAAATGGAGGGACAAAGTGCGGGAAAAGGGATGGAGGGACAAGGAGATGGACAATGGAGTGGAGAGATGGAGGGATGAGGGCATGGGAGAGAGGCATGGGGAGATGGAGGAACAAAGACAGGGAAAGAGGGACAGAGGGCAAAAGGGATGGACATCAGGATGGGCAGGCAGCCAGAGGGATGGATGGAGGGATGGAGGGAGGGAGGGATGGATCGATGGATGGATGGATCAATGGATTGATACAATGTTGGACAGAGGGAGGGACAGGTGAGATGGATGGAGAGCAGAGCGGTGATGGAAGATGAGTGGAGGGGTGGAGGGGAGGAAAGAGGGATTGGGAGGACAGAAGGACACGGAGGGAGCGATGGATTGGAGCCTCCTGCTCCCCGTCCTCACCTGGGCGTAGTCATTGAACTTGCGGAGCTCTTCGTTAGCCAGGATCTCGTTTATGGTTGGCTTGGGCACCCTGTCCAGCCCTGCCGAGAGGGAGCCAGGCTGGAATTCTGCCCCAGCTCGGCCGGGCTGAGACTCGTGCTCTGAGCCCGGAGCTCCATCCCAACCCAGGAACCCAATCTGTGCAGCTTTTAATGAATTCATTAATTCTGCTCCGTTCTGCCCCCACATCCCAGCCAGCCCTCAGGGTCCATCCACCGCCTCCATCACATTTTGCAGGAAAAAGGGAAAACAAACGCCCGGCGCCTCTTTTCACCTCCTGCCTACCCTGGAACATGGCAGCCTCTCCGTACCCCTCCTCCTGCTTCTCCCTGAGGAGCTGGTAGCAGGCGCTGGGGCTGGCCAGGAGCAGCCGGAATCCCTGTGGGGGATGAGGAGGTCGGGGAGGGCTCTGGGGGTCTCATCCCGCTTTTTTCCCACTCCTGGGATCCGTTACCTTGTGGTCGGGCGCGGGGACGAAGCTCAGGAACTCGTCCACGTGCCCGACGTGCAGCCAGTCCGAGAAGAGCTCCACGGGCGCCTGCACCTTCTGTGCCACCAGGAAATCCCGCACGGCCTTGGCCACCCTGCGGCCGCCCACCCTGCGGGAGCGCCGCGGGTTTGGGGGGCCCGGGAAGGCTCCGCCGGGAGCCGACCCCAAACTGGGCCGGGAAATCATTTGTGGGGATTTTCTGCTCCCAGCTCACCTGGGGAAGCTGCTGCCGATCAGGATGCGCCCCAAGGGGTACTCCTTGCCCCGCACCGTCACGGGTGGGCTCACCTCCAAATTCCCGAAGGAATCCAGGCTGGAAGCGCCCTCTGGAGCCTGCCGAGCCACGTAGCCAAAATCGGGGCCCTGGGTGAGGGAAAAACAGGAGAAAATGGTTAAAAATGCAGTTGTCGGCACAGAAGCACCACACCGCCAAATCCTCTGTGCTGGAGCTTCCCACCCCCAAAACGCAGGAAATAGAGGGATTTATCCCAGTTCTTAAAGGAATTTATCCCAGTTTTTAAAGGGATTTATCCCAGTTTTTTAAGGGATTTATGACAGTTTTTAGGGGCTTGCCAAGCTGGGCAAGGCAGGAGGAAGGGGCTGGATACCAGGATGCTCCTGACAGGAAAATCCTTCAGGCCACGGTCCCGGGGTGAGTCGAAGACCACAGGAAAGGTCTTGTGGGGGGCTTGGACATAGCCGAACTCCACCTCGTCCTGGAGAAGGGAAGGAGAATTTTGGGAAGCCCCTCGGCGCTGCCGCGGTGAGGAGGGGCCGGGCACTCCCTGCTCCCACCTGTATCCAGCGGTCCTGGCGGTTCTGCGGCGGCGGGCACACGGTCAGTGGGCACTGTGCCCGCTCGGCCAGCGCGCCCACGGCCTCCACAAACCCCTCGTTGTCGTCCACGCTGGGGGAAAAGTGGGAAAATCAGGATTTGGGAGCGGATCCAGCAGCGGACAGGGTGGGAGCGCCCAGCACCCACCTGCAGACAAAGACCTCCAGCGGTGCCGCTGTGTTGGGCGTCATGATCCAGGGAGCCATGCGGAAAACCACGGAGTCCGTGAAGATCGGTGACTCCAGGAGGCCCTGGAATGGCGGGGCTGGAGTTTATGATCTGTCCCCATTGTCCCAGCCCCCCTGAGATGGCGGGGCTGGAGTTTATGATCTGTCCCTGCCATGCCAGCCCACCTTGGACTGGGGTGGGGACAAAAATTGAGGGAAAGGTGGGAAAATAGGGGTTCTGGGATGGGGCAGATGGAGTTTGGGATCTGTCCCACCCTTGTGCCCCGTGGCTGGACCTTCTCAGGGCTCTCGAGCAGGGTGACGTGCAGGGACACGAGGCCGGGGAAGGCCACGTCGGGGAAGGCCAGGCCCTCCACGTAGAAGACGCTCTCCTGGCAGTGCCGGCCCGGCCGCACGGTGTACGCCAGCTTGGAGCCCCCCAGGACGTGCTTGAACTTCTCCAGCTCCGCTCCGCCTGCGGGACACGGACACCTCACACCCCAAACTCACCCCCTTTGTCCCTAAAACCCCAAAAGAACTCCTTTGTGCCTAAAGCCACCCCAAAACCCGGGGATTTCACCCCATGGGGAGCAAACCCCACGTGGATCAGCTCAATCCCACCGTGGGGAGCTGGAGAAGCAGCGCAAGGAGTTGGGGTTGATCCCGGTGAGCCGGGGGGGCCTGTGCCTCCCAAATCTCCCCAAATTCCCCCCAGAAACTCGGGCACTTTTGGAACTCTGAAGGCTGAAAATTTCAAGCTTTCTGAGCTGAAGAGTGCCAACCCTCAAGTAAGCACCTCATTTGACCTTAGAAAAGGCTTCCCGAATTGAGTGCTGGCACAGGAGCAGTGTACCTGCAGTTCAAATAGTCTGGATGGTATTGTGTGATCTCACAGGGTGAAAGACTAAGATTTAGGATTTATTTTAGTGTATGGTGATATATGGGGGCCAAGAGAGAGAATTTTGAGTGTAGATTAGTTGTCTTTTTGCACCTTTTTCTTCCTTCTTCACAAGTCTAGGTGGCTCTCTCTAACTGAGTGAAGAATGTCCACAATGCGGGTTTTGGGTGATCACAATGGGATTAGAAGCATAAATAATAGAGATGTCAACTGTTTATTGGATAATTGGGACTTAAACAGCCTTGAGTAGACAACATCTTACCTCACTTTCTCAACTAGTTAGAGGGAGCTCACACCTCTCGAGTTTGTAATTAAAAAGGATAAAAAATTTCAGAGTGAGACTTGACAAACGTCTCCTGAGTTTTGTTTTGACCTCGGGGCAGGAAAGAGCCAAGAATTCCAGGGGGCACTCACTGCCGCCGTAGAAGACGCGGATTTTGTCGGCGTCACCAAAGTCCACGTGCAGCAGCAGGCGGTGCCCGGCGAAGATGGCCCGGGGCCCACGCGTCCTCAGCACCAGCTGCGACATGTCCTTCAGGTCTGGGGAAACCGGGAACACTCAGGGAAAACTGAGGGAAAAGTGGGAAAAATGGGGGCTCTGGGCTGTGGTAAGGAGGGAAAACTCAGGGGAAAGTGGGAAACTTGAGGGGAAAGTGGGCAACTGGGGGTTCTGTGCTGTGGTAAGGAGGGAAAACTCAGGAAAGTGGCAGAAAATTCACAGGAAAATGGGAGAATGGGAGTCCTGGGCTGTGGAAGAATGGGAAAATTGAGGGGAAAATGGGTAAATTGAGGGAAAAGTGGGAGAACGGGGGTTCTGGGCTGTGGTGAGGAGGGAAAACTCAGAGAAAAGTGGGAAAGTTGAGGTTCTGGGCTGTGGAAGGAAGGAAAAATGGAGGTAAAAGTGGGAAAACTCAGGGAAAAGTTGGAAAACGGAGGGAAAAGCAGGAGGCTGGGTTCTGGGACCGTTGTAGGAGCGCACGGCGCTGTCCTCGTTGTCCAGGCCCTCGGCGTCGGGATCGTCGCGGTCGCAGTTGACGAGCAGCACGGCCCCATGGCCTTCAGGCCCCCACGTCCAGCTGGCCTGGGGGACACGGAGCAGGGCCGGGGTCAGACGGGAATTCCCAACCCCATCCAGATCTGGAGGCTTATTCAGGAATTCCCAACCCAATTGGGATCTGAGGACTCAGCGGGAAATTCCTAATCCTACCAGGGTCTGGGGGTCAGCCAGGAATTCCCACAACCCACTGGACCCTGGGGAGCTCATTCAGGAATTCCCAACCCCATTGGGATCTGGGGGCTCAGATGGGAATTCCCAATCCCACGGTGGTTCCCGGCCCCTTGCATACCTTGTCCAGCAGTGTCCGGCTCACGGCCCCGCTGCGGGTGATGTCAGCATCCAGGGACACCTCTGTGAGACAGGGATGAGAGGGGCAAGAGGGGAATCCAGGAAAGGGGGTTCAGGAAAGGGGGTTCAGGAAAGGGGGTTTGGGAATGGGGGCTCGGGAATGGGGGTTCAGGAAAGGGGGTTCAGGAAAGGGGGTTTGGGAATGCGGGTTCGGGCCGGTTCCCCTTACCCACACAGGTGAGGTAGAGCACGGCCCGGCCCACGGGAACGCCGCCGGCCTCACGGAAATAGGAAATCCTGACCTGCAATGGGGAGGGAGCTGGCACCAAGCCGGCCAGGAGGGATCCCGGGATCCAGAGGGAATCCTGGCACCCATCCCAGGAGCTGGCAGGAATCCCAGGTTCCAGTGGGAATCCCAACACCCAGCAGGGATCTCAGCACCCATTTCAGCGCCCAGTGAGGATCCTGGGATCCAGCAGAGATCCCAACAACCAGGGGGAATCCCAACACTCAGCAGTAATCCCAGGATCCAGCAGGAATCCCGGCACCAATCCCACCACCCACTGAGGATCCTGGCACCCACTGCAGGATCTGGTGGGATGCTGGGATCCAGAGCAGATCCCAACACCCAGCGGAAATTCAGGATCCAGCAGGAATCCCAACACCCAGCAGTAATCCCGGGGTCCAGCAGGAATCCAGCAGGAATCCCAGCACCCAGCAGGAATCCCAGCACCCATCCCAGCACCCACCGGGATGGGGCGGGATCCTGTCCCACCTTCTCGTCGCCCACGTCCTTGCTGGGGGCGTCCATGGCCAGCAGCAGCTCGGGGCCGGGGGCCAGGGGCCAGCGCCCGACGCTCGAGGGCAGCTTCACGCTCTGGGCCTGGCTCAGCACCCAGAGCTGCACCCCCGGAGTGCCCTGGGCGTGGAACGACGCTGCACCGCGCGGAGCCGAGCTGGGAACAGCGATGGGACACGGCTCAGCGCCCAGAATGGGCAGGGACAGCGGGAATCCTGCCCAGAGCCGCGGGGAAACACAAATATTCCCGGGAAATGCAACCCCAGCAAGGGCTGGGGTGTGGAATTACGGTAAATCCTTCAAAAGGGAATAAATCCTGGGGTTTGGATATCAACGAGTCCTGGGGGATTCAAATATTCCCAGAAAACACAACTTCAGCAAAGGCTGTGATGTGGAATTGGGATAAAACCTCCACTGGGAAGAAAACCCCCCACCGTCATCTGGAATTGCAGCTGGTGGTGCAAAATGCAGCAAATACAGAAAAGCGGGATTTCAACGAGCCCTGCAATGTGGAATTGGGGTAAAACCTTTAAAAGAGAAAAAATCCTGAGGTTTGGGATATCAATGAATCATGGAAAACCTAAGTAATCCTGGAAAATGCAACCTCAGCAAGAGCTGGGTTTTGGAATTGGGATAAAACCCTGGACGGGAAGAAAACCCCTGTTGTTTGCCATTGCAGCTGGTGGTGCAAAGTGCAGCAAATCCAGAAAAGGGAGATTTCAAAAAGGGCTGTGATGTGAAGCTGGAGTAAATCCTTCAACGGGGAACATATCCTGGCGTTTGGAATATCAATGAGGCCTGGAAAATTCAAGTATTCCTGGAAAATGCAAACTCAGCAGATGCTGAGATATGAAATTCTGGTAAACCCTTCAAAACTGAAAAAAATTTTGAAAATCAGTGAGTCCTGGAAATACAAATATTGCAGGGAAATGCAATTTCACGAACAGCTGTAATGTGGAAGTGGAGTAAATCCTTCAACAGGGAACAAATCCTGAGGGTTTAGAATACCAACGATTTCACGAAAAAATGAAATATTTCTGGAAAATGCAATTTCAGCAAGGACTGAGATATGAAATTGGAATAAATCCTTCAATGGGAAAAAGTCCTGCAATTTAGACTGACAGCAAGAGGTGCAAAATGCAACAAATCCTGGGAAATGCAGCCGCAACAAATCCTGCAATATTCAGTTGCAGGAGGTGCTTCAATATGGAACAAATCCTGAAATGCTGGATATCACCAAGTCCCAAAAATTGCAAATAATCCTGGAAAATGCAAAGGCAACAAGTGCTGAGATGTGAAACTCGGATAAATCCTTCAGCGTGGAACAAACCCTGAACTTTAGAATTGTGGGAAGTCCTGAAAAATGCAACTGCAGCAAGTGCTGCAAGGTGAAACTGGGATAAATCCTTCAGTGTGCAACAAATCCTTGCAGCAAATCCTGCAACCTGGAATTGCATCAATTCCCTGGATCTGCAGCAAATCTGCAACCTGGAATTGTATCAGTTCCCTGGATCTGCAGCAAATCCCCCAAAACGTGCGGGCAGCCGCTCCTGGAAAAGGCAATTCCGACAAATCCCCAAAGGCGATTAAAGCAAATCCCGCCCGAGGCTGCGAACCCTGGGGAAGGCGGCGGCGCCAAACCCGGGCAGGAATCCCTCCAAAACCCCAGATCCCGGGATACTGCAGGTGCAGAGCGCACCTGGGAGTAAACGGGAATGAATCCCACAGAAATATCCGCAGGAATCTCTCAAAAACCCCAAATCTGGGGATATTGCAGGTGCAGACCGCACCTGGGAATAAACGGGAAGAGACGGAAATGAATCCCACAAAAATAACCGCAGCAATCCCTCGGAAACGCCTCAAATCGTGGAATAAAACCCGCGAACTTCCCGAGGGCAGCGGGGACAAGACCCAGCCGCGATCCGACGGATCCCGGTGCTGCCCGGGAGAGGATTTTGGGCACGGATCTCCCCCAAATCGGCATTTCCCGGGCGGCGCTGGGCAGGCCGGAGCTCGTCCCGCCCCGGGGCAGGAGGCCACGGGCGATGGGCCCGCAGCGGATCCGGACCCGCGAGAAGGAGACGCGGCTCCGTGCCCGGAGAAGGGGAAAATCCCAGCCCGGGGCAGCGGGAGGGGACGGGAAACGGGCCCCGAGCTGCCGCGGCCCGAGCGGGGTTCGGGGAGCAAAATCCCGGAGCTGCCGCGGAGGGAGAGCCTCGGGATTTGGGCAGCGGCTCCGGCTCCAGCGCCCGGGCCGGGGGGTTCGCCCTCTGCCTTCCCCCGAAAGGGACAAATGTTCCGAAATTCATCCCGCCGGGATGAGCAACGCTGCACGAAAACCACCAAAAGGGCTTGTGGCACCCAAAAACGGGTAAAATCCCGCCGGGAATCCTGCGGTGCCGCTGCTGCGGAGATGTTCGGAGCGTCTGTGAGGGACAGCGGGATGGACAGCAGGGATGGGACAGCGGGGATGGGACAGCGGGGATGGGACAGCGAGGAGGGACACTGGGAATGGACAGCGGGAATGGACACTGGGAAGGGACATTGGAAGGGACAGCGGGATGGGACGGCGGGATGGACACTGGGAAGGGACAGCGGAGATGGACACTGGGAATGGACACTGGAAGGAATAGCGGGAAGGGGCACCGGCAATCCCATCCGTCGCGCCTCCCGGGACAGCATCCCCTGGGAAAAGCCCCCGGAGCAGCAGCATCGCCCCCGCCCCACCGCTCGCTATTTTCGGCCTTCGGTTAATGGGATCGGGGGAAAAGCGGATTTGTGCCCCGCGCTCACCCGCACACGTCCAGGGCCAGCTCGGTGCCCAGCACGCACACGGTGCT
Organism: Sylvia atricapilla; assembly: GCF_009819655.1. Classification (NCBI taxonomy): domain Eukaryota; kingdom Metazoa; phylum Chordata; class Aves; order Passeriformes; family Sylviidae; genus Sylvia; species Sylvia atricapilla. The sequence goes on from NC_089161.1 coordinate 6,639,503, forward strand.
GCCGGGGCGCTGCGTGGACAGCTGGACACGGCGCTGCTGCGCCATCGCGGCCGCCACCGGCACCCTCGGGTGCCGCGCCCGGCGGCCGCGGGGGATTTATAAAGCCGGGCTGCTGGGAGGGGATCAGCCAAAGCCCGGCCTAATCCCACCTCCGGGCTGGCCGTGCGCGGGTCCGGCCGCGCTCCCGGCGATCGGAGCGGGGGGACGCGGCCCGGGACACCCACGGGCTGCTCGGGGCTCCGGGGGGGTTCGGGCTCCGGTCAGCACAAAGGGCCGCGGGGGGAGCGGCCACCGCCCGGCCCACGCCGTGAAATATTCACCGCGACACCCGAGCCGCGCTGGGCCCCCGCCAGCCCCGGGCCCGGCCGGGTCTGGTTTCTCCTTCTGCTGAAAGGTTTTATTTGTTCGGCCCGGACAATGGGCTGGAATTCCTCCTCCGGGAAGGGCTGGAGGGGCGGGGCGGGCGCTCGCCCGGGTCGCCGGGGCGCTGCCGGGGGATGTCACCTGCGCCGGGGACAGCGGACCCCCGGCGGCTTTAATGGCCTTTGTTTTAATTAAATCCTGGGCTGCGCGTGGGAGGGCCCTTTGTCCCTGCAGCTGTTCCCAAATCTCCTCCCCGCGGGGTCACGAGCGGCCGGGATTTAATGTCGCTCCTCGGCGCCCGGGATATTCAGCAGGGACACAGCCCCGGGGAATGGGGTTAGAAATGGAGTTAGAAATGGGGTTAGAAATCCGCTTTTGAGGTGGATGGGATGTGTGGGAGCATCCCCTCCCCGCTCCTCTGGCACCGCAGGAGTTCGAAGCGCGGGTGTGGCTGCACCTCAGAAACACCGGCAGGAAATCGTTTTGCCCAAATGAAGCGTGTCCAGCCGCAGAAGTGCTGCGGGGCTGCGCAGGGCCGGGCCGGCCACCGGGCGGGTTTCGGTTGCCGGGGCGGTGCCAGGCGGGTGCCAGGCGGGCACGGGGAAGTGTCGCGCTCCGGTGGAGACAAAGAGCGGAGGGACACGGAAAGCCACTCCTGGAGAACGCGTGAAAAGGTCTCGAGGAGGGCAGGGGAGGTTCCTCCAGGCTGAGAACCAGGTTCCCCAGCAAGAAGCGGTTTTGGGCTGACACAGGGAATTTGGGGATGTGTTCAGCTGCAAACCCGCGAGCGGGGACTCCGCGACCCCTCGGCCTTGGGACGGGGCCCGCATCCCCCAGAGCAGCCCCCCAACCCCGCGCTGCCCCACCCCAAACCCCTGTTGCCAAACGCAGGCTCCAAAAGACATTTTCACCCCGGGAGCGGGGGGAGGAAGGAGGAGAGACGGGGACGCGCTGCCCCCTCAGTGTCCGTGAAGCTTTATTGGCCAAACCCGCGCTGTCGGCGCATTTCCAGCGCAGGAAACGCACCTTCCCCCTGGGCTGCAGGAAATGCACCTTTCCCTGCAGCGCCGGGGCGGTCAGGGCATCACATGCCACCACTTGAAGGCGAAGGGCTTGCGGCGCACGTTGGTGCCGCAGTGGACGTCCCCCGACAGGACGTGGTAGGAGAAGAAGTCGTCGATGAAGGTGCAGGAGAGGCCCAGCGGCTCCAGCAGCTCCCGCACACGCTGCTCCAGGCAGCAGCGCCCGCCCACCACGGGCCCGAAGGGCTTGGGGATGCCCAGGTGCCGGCCCAGCACCAGCATGTTCACCTGCAGCGCCCAGATTCCAGCGGGGATCAGTCCCCGGGGGTCGGGATCGGGGCAGGGTTACAGGGATGGGGTCTCACCATGTCCGGGAACAGCGCATCGGCACGGGAGCCCGTCAGGATGAAGAGCTGCGGGATGTCCACGATGTCCTGCTCGCTCAGCCCCAGCTCCTGCTTCAGCAGGTCGCGGTTCCAGTCGATGCAGCGCTGCGGGAAGGACCTGGAACTGCCATCTCAGCCCTCCAAATCCCACCCCTGGGCCCCACTGGATCGTGCCTGGATCCCAGCCTATCCCCGGGAACAACCTCCCACCCCATCCCTGTGCACAGCCTCCTGCCCCATCCCCATCTTCATCCCCATCTTCACCCCCAGCCCCATCCCAGCCCCCCACCCCATCCCTGTGGACACCTCCCAGCCCACCCCATCCTCTCCTTCCCTTCAGCCGCCACCTCAGTGCCCCTTGGGGCATCTCCCTCTCCTCGTCTGCTCCAGCCATTCCCCAAGACCCCCAAATCCCCTCCCTGCACCTGGGAACACCCCTGGAACGGAGGAGAGGGAACACCCCTGGAACGGAGGAGAGGGAACACCCCTGGAGTGGAGGGAACACCCCTGGAGTGGAGGAGAGGGAATGCCCCGGGTCTGGGGCCCCGGAGCCACCTGCACGTGCCGGTTGTCGCTCCGCAGGGATTCGTCCGCCAGGATCTCATCAATGCTTTTCTTCTCAGTGCCCTTCAGCCCTGGGGGTGTGGGAGCAGTGAGGGACAGGGGATGGACAGAGGGATGGACAGTGGGAATGGACCCTGGGATGGACAGCAGGATGGACAGAGGAACAGACAGTGGGATGGACAGTGGGAGGGGACAGCAGGGGTGGACACCAGGAATGCTGTCCCCTGAGGATGTCCTCAGCCAGCCCTCACCGATGAATTGCGTGGCCTCTCCATGGCCCTGCTGCTGCTTCTCCTTGAAGAGTTTGTAGCAGGCGTTGGGACTGGCCAGGAGCAGCCGGAATCCCTGCAGGAGAGAGCCCAGGGGTCACCCCTGGCTGTGGGGGGATAAAACACCCCAGAGTCCAGCTGGGAGGCACCACGGCCATCCCAAATCTAGCCCCAGTCTGTGGGATGCCCATGGTGATCCCAAATCCATCCCTGGGTCATGGGGCGCCCATGGAGATCCCAAATCCATCCCCTGGGCTGCCCTAAAGGGGCTCCATCCCCCAGAGGCCCCGGAAGGACAAAGAGCTGGAAAAGGGGCTTTTTGGGGTGTTGTGAAGAGCCCTGGGGAGGCTCCGGGGCCGGCACCTTCCTGTCCATGGCAGGGACGAAGGTGAGGAACTCGTCCACGTGTCCCACGCTGAGCCACTCCGAGTACACCTCGAGCGGCGCCTGCACCTTCTGCGCGAAGAGGAAATCGCGCACGGCGCGGCACATCCTGCGGCCCGACGCCCTGCGGGGACAGCACAGCGTGGGCACTGCCCAGTGCCAAACCCCGCCCCGGCACCAAATCCCTGCCCCGGCACCAAATCCCCGCCCCGGCACCAAATCCTCTCCCCAGCACCAAATCCCTGCCCCAGCACCAAATCCCTGCCCCAGCATCAAATCCTCTCCCCAGCACCAAATCCCTGCCCCAGCACCAAATCCCTGCCCCAGCACCAAATCCCTGCCCCAGCATCAAATCCTCTCCCCAGCACCAAATCCCTGCCCCAGCACCAAATCCCTGCCCCAGCACCAAATCCCTGCCCCGGCATCAAATCCCTGCCCCAGCACCAAATCCCCACCCCGGCACCAAATCCCCTCTCCCACCCTAAATTCACTCCCCTGCCCAAAATTTCCTCCCATGCCAAAATTTGCTCCTCTCCCCAAAATTCATTTTCCTCCCCAAAATTCAGCCCCCTGCCCAAAATTCAGCCCCTTGCTTGAAATTCGCTTCCCTACCTAAAATTTCCTCCCCTGCCCAAAATTCATTCTCCTCCCCAAAATTCCTTCCCCTTCCAAAAATTCCCTCCCCTGTCCAAAATTTCCCTCCCCTGTCCAAAATTTGCCCCCTTGCCCAAAATGCCCTCCCCTTCCCAACATTCGCTCCCCTCCCCAAATTTGCTCCCCTGTCCAAAATTCATCCCCCTGTCCAAAATTCACTCCTCTGCCCAAAATTTGCCCCCCAGATGCCACCCAAAGGCTCATTTCTATCCTGTTTTGCTGGGAAGAGGCTGGAAAGGGCCCGAACTACATTACAGACATCCATGGATTTAAATACATGTAACAATATAAATTATAGATTGTTCTACTTTAATATAGATTTATCTTCCTAATAGCCCAAATATGTATCATTATATCTGTTATATATTAATATATCCCCATGTTATATATGAAGTGCATTAATATATACACATTATAGGAATATATATTACTAAATCCCCATATTATATAAATATATCTATATAAATATATATTACTATATCCCTATATTGTAAAAATACATTAACATATCTCCCTGCATTTTAGATAGCTACATCGATAAATCCCTGTATTTTCCATAGATTCATCTCCAGGCTGTATCTGTCCGTAGGGATGGGATCATTCCATGCCCTGCTTCCCTCGGGCACCTTTGGGCTGAGTTTTTCCCATCCCTGTGATTCCCAAATCCCGCCTGACTTTGGTGTGAGGGCCAAGTTTTCTAAGACAGAACGGGCTGGGAAGACATTAATTAAATTCCTGGTAATGAGGGCTAATTATGGCCCCAGTGGGGCTGGGAAAATCCCATTTCCCTGCCTCTGGAAGCAGCGTGAGCCCCTGGCTGGGAAGGGAACATCCTGCTGGATTTTTGGGATCAGAGCGGGCAGGACTGGGTGCGAGTGTTGTTGTTCCCGGAAAATGCTCCTTTGTGGAGGCCTTTGCAGGGAGCTTTGTTCCCGCGGGGCTGCCAAGCACCGCCTGCCCTGGGCACAACAATTTCCAGTTATTCGGGATTTCACCCTTTCCTGGATTCCCCCGCTCCTCTCCTAAGAGAACAAATCCGAGCCCGGGAGTGCAGGATTGGAGCAAAAGGGAAAAAACGGGAAAACAGGAGCTGCAGCCGGGTTTTGTGAGGGTTGGAGAAGCAGCCATGGGGCTTGCCTGTAAAATCTGGGATTCGATGGGGAATTTTTCTCCGAGAGGTTCCCGAGGGAGGGTTTTGGGATTCCAGAGGGAGGGAATTCTCACCAGGGCAGAGGGCTGCCGATGAGGATCCGCCCCAGCGGGTACTCCTTGCCCCGCACCGTCACTGGCGGGCTCACGTCCAGGTTCCCGAAGGAATCCAGGCTGGTCACACTCTTCCCGGGGGGCTCCCGGGTGACATAGCCAAAATCCGGGCCCTGGAAAAGAGGGAAGAGGTGCCAAGGATCTCTGTGCGGGGATTTTAGCGGGAAAAAGGGGGGACGTCAACACATGGACACACCAGGATCCTCTTGAAAGCAAAATCCTTCAGGCCTCTGTTCCTGGGAGAGTCGAAGACCACGGGGAAGGTTTTGTGTGGGGCTTCCACATAGCCGAACTCCAGCTCATCCTGTGGGAAGGAGAAGAGGAGGAGGAAGGCTCTGGAGGGTGATAGGAATCTCCACCAGGGATGTGGGGAGGGTGGGGCAGGAAATGGGGTGAGCCTGGCAAAGCCCAGCCTAAACCACTGGCAGGGCTCCTGCCCAGCCCTCGCAGGGTGACACCACAGCCACGGTGTCCTCCTGGGGTCCCCTGGCACTGGGACCCTCCGGCACAGCTCCATGAGGTGACACCACAGCCACAGTGTCCTCCTGGGGTCCCCTGGCACTGGGACCCTCCGGCACAGCTCCATGAGGTGACACCACAGCCACGGTGTCCTCCTGGGGTCCCCTGGCACTGGGACCCTCCGGCACAGCTCCATGAGGTGACACCACAGCCACAGTGTCCTCCTGGGGCCCCCTGGCACTGGGACCCTCCGGCACAGCCCCACGGGGTCCCTGTCCCAAGCAGGTCCCTTTCCCTCTGTGCCCCTCTGTGTTGCTGGTGCCAGGCCTGGGCATTGTCCCCATCCGTGCCAGCCCTGGCAGCATTCCCTGTGCCTCAGTGCCGGTCCCCTGCTCCATGCCCCAGGGTTCCAGGTGCTGCCCGAGCCGCAGGGGTGACGCTCCGGGTGATGGTCCTGACCTGGATCCAGCGGTCGCTGCGCGAGTCCTGCTCCGAGCACACGGTCAGTTTGCAGTTGGCTTTCCTCAGCAGCGCCCGCAGCCCCTCCAGGAAAGCCTCGTTGGAATCCGAGCCCTGCTTGATGCTGGGGGGACAAGGAGCAACCGGGGCTGCCAGGGGGATCACGGGGAGCCCCAAAAACATCGACCCCACAGCTCGTTCCTCATCCCTGAACACCCTGAGCAACGCTTCTGTGTGGGATTGGTCCTGGGGAGGGAACTCCAGCCTTCTTCCTTGGGATTTCAATGCCCTGGGCAGCATTCCTGAATGGGATTCAGCCTGGGGAAGGTCTTCCAGCATTCTCCCTCGGGATTTAAATGCTCTCGGCAGCATTCCTGCATGGGAATGGGCCTGGAGAGGGAACTCCAGCCTTTCTCCTTGGGATTTAAACACCCTGGGCAACATTCCTGAATAGGATTGGACTTGGAGAGGGAACTCCAGCCTTCCTCCTCAGGATTTTAATGCCCTGGGCAGCATTCCTGCATGGGATTGGACCTGGAGAAGTTCTTCCAGCATTTCTCATTGGGATTTAAATGCCCTGGGCAGCATTCCTGCATGGAAATAGACCTGGAGAGGGAACTCCAGCCATTCTCCTTGGGATGGAAATTAGTCCCACTGCTCCAGCTGGCACCCTTCCCAAACATCACCAACCGGGAATGCCTGAGCCTGGCTCAGCTATGGCCACACACAGCCAGGAAGGGTCGGGAATTCCCCCTGGAGAGTCCCCAGGGCAGGACACAGTGGGGACCTCCCTCCTACCTGCAGACAAACACCTCCAGGGGCTGCTGCGTGTTGGGCGTCATGATCCAGGGCGCCACTCGGAACACCACGGTGTCCGTGAAGATCGGCGTGCCCGGGGAGTCCTGACAGAGGCAGAAGAGGGTTTGGGACCCCCAGCACGGGGGGTCTGCCAGGGGCTGGGCGGGGCCGACCCCGTACCTTGTGGGGCAGCTCCAGCAGGCTGGCGCTGAAGGACACGAGGCCGCTGAAGCCCCTGTCAGGGAAGGCCAGGCCCTCCACGTAGAAGGTGCTGTCCCCGTGGCCGGCGTGCTCCAGCACGTACGAGAGCCTGTCCGGCCCCAGCACCGGCTTGTACAGCGGGAGGGCATCACCACCTGCGGAACCCCGGATTCCCAGCAGGAATTCAAGAGCCTGGACAGCCCCAGAGTCCCACCGGGAATTCAGCAGCCTGGAGAATCCCAGATTCCCAGCAGGAATTCAGCAGCCTGGAGAATCCCGGATTCCCACCGGGAATTCAGCAGCTTGGAGAATCCCGGATTCCCACCGGGAATTCAGCAGCTTGGAGAATCCCGGATTCCCACCGGGAATTCAGCAGCTTGGAGAATCCCGGATTCCCACCGGGAATTCAGCAGCTTGGAGAATCCCGGATTCCCACCGGGAATTCAGCAGCCTGCCCGCAGGGGGACACGCCAGCAGCAGCAGGAGGAGGTGGCTGCTGCCCAAGGGGGACAGGGGAGCCGCTTCCGCCCCCTCCTCCTCCTCCCTGGGGAACACGCTTGATCTTCCCGGGACAAAGAGGGCTCCGTCCCCTCGGGTCCAGCCCTTTCAAGGTGCGTGGCTCCGGCTGAGGATCTAATGATACCCTTGGCTCCCCGGACCTGATTTTCGGCGCGGAGCTGCCGGGGATCCAAGGCGAAGGGCGCTGCCCAACGGGATGGGCTGCTTGGCTGCTTGGATCCCTGCCCGAGCCTAAACAGTGCCGGGAGCCACGTGGGGGTTCTCGTGCCACGGGAATGTCAAAATCCCAGCAGCCTCATTGGGAAAAGCCTCTCTGGAGCCTTCTGCTCCTTGAGTTTTCCCACGTACCCCACCTTGTGCGACAGCAGGAGAGCTTTGGGGTAAAAGGGGGATTACAGCAAATAGGAGCGCCCCAATGAACAAAACCCGTGGGGTTGGCTCATCTTGGGGTCACACAGGGCTGTGGGGGACAGGGAAGGCAGAGGTACTCACGGACAGCGTGGAAAACCCGCACTTTGTCCGCGTCGCTCTCGGGGACGTGCAGCACCACCTGGTACTCGGCGAAGATGGCGCTGGGTCCCTGGGTCCGCAGCAGCATCACTGACATGTCCTGGAGGTCTGGCGGACACAGGGGACACGGAAGGAGGGCATGGAAGCGGGGAAGCCCCCAGGGAGCCCCGTGGGGTCACAGCCCACCTGCCAGGGTCCGTATGTCCGCCTGGCCGCTGTCCGTGCCCCCCGCTCCGGGGCTGTCCCGGTCACAGTTGACCAACAGCACCGCGCCTTGTCCATCTGGGCCCCACGTCCACTTGTCCTGGAGGAGAAGCACCATGGAGGGACAGCAGCGGAGTGTCCCCGATCCCAGGCTGAGGAAAGCCCCAGGCTCGGAGGAAAACCCGACCACATGGTGAGGAGACACCAGCACCGCTCCAAACCTCCCGTTCCCAACGCCAGCTCCCAGCAGGGCCTGCACGGGCTGCTCTGAGATTTTATCTCCCTGAAGTGCCTCCAGCCTTGCCTGGATATGGCTGCAGCATTTCTGGAAGCTCAGCCCATCTCAATAACCAATTTGCGCCGCCGATCAGGCTGCAGTTAATTAGCCTGGCTGGGCTGCGGTTAATTAGCCCGGCTGAAATGCCTGGGCACAGGCAGATGTTTGGCCAAAGGGGGAGATCTCCTGCTGTTTGCTCAACTCATTCAGTGGCACCTTTGGGGCCCAAAAAGAAAAACAGAAAGGAAATGGAAGAGAAAGGGAAGAAAAAGGGATGAAAAAGGGATGAAAAAGCCAAGAGTTTATCCTGTAGGATCCTCAGGGCCAGGCAGGAGCCGCAGGAGGTTTTGGCTTGGGATAGGAAAATAAATCCTTTTCCTCCTCAATTAGTAGGCTGAGGATCAGCCGTGTTGTTTGCCCTCATGCAGACACCACCCAGGCCCCTGTCCCTCCTGGACATTTTCCAGGAAGAGGCCAGCGGTGGATCCGCCCTCCCACAACGCTCTCCTCACCTTGTCCTTGCCCTTGCTCCTCACGCGGCCACTCCGGCTCCAGTCCACATCCAGGGACACCTCTGGAACAGCAAGAGGGGAGGAAGCCACGGGCAGGGGACAAGCTCTCGGTGCCATTTTGGGCTTCTCCTTGGCACTGTGACCCCACACCAGCCCCACCTCACCCCCCCCAGCTCCAGACCCAACAATTCCAACAAAGCAGGAAAAGAAAATCCAACCCAATGGCTTTGCCATGGCTTTCCTTCTTTGATCACCAGATGTCTCCTCTCCTTTTGGTTCCCCCCAGCAGGGACATCCCCACTTCATGGCAGATTTTACATTCTCATAGTATTTTTCATGTTTTCATGGCAGATTTTATGTTTCCATGGCATTTTTCATGTTTCCACTAATTTCCTATTGACTGTCCCATTTTCCATGAAGCCAAAATACAATGGAGGCACAAAATGCATTTTCACCATGGTTGAGCAAACACACGAATAGTTCCTAGGAAATCTGAGAAGGACTTTCCCTCACAGAGCTCTTCTTGCCCCAAATTTCTGCCTCAGAGATTTACCGGTGACCTCATCCCAACCCCACCTCAAACCTAACCCAAAACTTCCTCTGGATGGGATACACAAGGTGTGGAAAACACAGGGATTGAGGCAGAGATTGTTCTCCTTGGGGCAGAGAGGGCGACGTGGAAAAGCTGGGAGGGAAACTCTAAATCCAACCAAGAGAAGAACCTTTGGAAGGCAAAATCCCTGTGGCCAATGGTGGCCCCAGTTGGCTCCAATGGGGCCCATCAGCCACAGGACGTGGGAAACCTTCAGCCTCTCCAGAGGCAATTTTGGAAGGTGTAAGCATGACTTGAGGACACAGGTCTGACTGTCATGTGAACGCTTCAGAAAATCCCAAATTTAGGGTAATTAATCCATCCAAGTGGAGGCTTCTGCACCCAGACCGGTTGTCTAGACTCCCTTTGTAGTCAGCATGGGAGAGCGGGCGTTTGGAGGGGATGATTCACCTCACCCTAAACTCCTGAAATAGGTCAGGCACCGCTTTGGTGCTGATTCCTCTCCCCTCGCTGCCGTGGAGGAGACGCCAGCCAGAGCTGGGTGAGGAGATCTCCCGTGTATCCTCTTCTCCCAGAGGAACCTCCTCAGCAGGCACAGGAGGATGCTCCGTGCACGCCCTGGGTGGGGACACGGCCCGGCCTCTGTCTCTCTCGCACCATATAAGGCAGCGTTTAATTAATCACCTTTTAGTTATTTCCTTCTTGCTCGTCAGCATCAGTGAACACCCAAACCTTTATTGCCTGTGGCCCCCGAGGAATGCCAGCCTCATGGATCCAGCCAGATCCCAAGAGAGCAGGAATTCATGGAGCCTCATGGGCACCTACCGACACAGGTGAGGTACAGCCAGGCCACCGCCAGCTCGTGGCCCTCACGGTCATAGTAGGAGATCTTCACCTGCAGAGACATCCCCACACCGTGACCCACATCCCACCGGGATGGCCAGATCTCCATCCCCACACCGTGACCCCAATCCCACCGGGATGGCCAGATCTCCATCCCCACACCGTGACCCACATCCCACCGGGATGGCCAGATTTCCATCCCCACACCGTGACCCCAATCCCACCGGGATGGCCAGATCTCCATCCCCACACCGTGACCCACATCCCACCGGGATGGCCAGATCTCCATCCCCACACCGTGACCCCAATCCCACCAGGATGGCCAGATCTCCATCCCCACACCATGACCCCAATCCCACCGGGATGGCCAGATCTCCATCCCCACACCGTGACCCCAATCCCACCGGGATGGCCAGATCTCCATCCCCACACCGTGACCCACATCCCACCGGGATGGCCAGATCTCCATCCCCACACCATGACCCACATCCCACCGGGATGGCCAGATCTCCATCCCCACACCGTGACCCCAATCCCACCGGGATGGCCAGATCTCCATCCCCACACCATGACCCACATCCCACCGGGCTGGTGAGATCCCTGCCCTCCCAGGGTCACAGAATGAGCTGGGAAGGGCCCCACAGGGATCACAGACCCAAACGCTGCCTGCTCACCCATCCGGACCCCGGGAGTCCATCCCAGCCACTCCCCATTAATCATAGTTTATCAGAACTCTCTGTGCCAGTGTCAGCACAAAATTGGGCATGGAGAAAGCCAAGCTCGGGATATTTTTTGCTGCCTGGCACTGACTTTTACAACCACCATGATGGCATCATGAGGGCACCAAGTGGGACCTTCTCCTTCTGGGTTTCATTTCTCGTCAGTGCCAATTACACAACTCCGCTCAAGTTTTTTGTGTGAAAAACCACCCTGGTGTCAGCATTACTCAGAAATCCTCGAGTTTTCCCAAGAAATTTCACTAATTTTCCCGCATTTGAGCACATGAACAGCAGCTGACCTGGTTGTCATCAACCGTCCTGCTGGTGACATCGATGGTCACCACCACCTCGATGTCGGGATCCAGGGGCCACCGGGAGTCCGTGGTGGGCTTTGTGGTGGGGCTGTGGATCACATGCACCGTCACCGCCGGCGTGGCGTGCACGTCAAAGGAAGTGGCACCCCAGGGGGTGGACCTAGAACAGAGCAACCTTGGGTCACAGACCAAATCCCCAAACCTGGAATTAGACCCAGCCACGACTGGGTGGGAAGGGCCCCAAGACCATCCCTGGGTGATGAAATGGTCCCCAGAGTCCCACACGTGGGATCTCTGTTGAGCAAGCCCAGCTCCCACTGCAGCTCTGGCACGTCCGGCGTGGTTTATCCCACATCCAACCTCCCTCTGCAACGGAGAGAAATTCCCAGAATTTCAGGATCCCATGACAAAACCCCAAGCAGAGAAGAGCCAGGATGGTTTTCATGCCAACCACGCGCAGAGTTGGGTGTTGTGGGACCATCCCGTGACCTGAGGGATGCTCAGGCTGGAGCGCAGCCGGGATCCGGGCGTGCAGTGCCCGCGCCCGGCTCCGTGACATCCTCAGGAGCCTTTGAAGTGCTGCTCCCTGCTCATTACAGCTCCGGCCGCTCCATCCCGGCAGCTCCGACCTGCTCCAGGCTCCCCCGGCTGCAGCCCAGGGTAACCAGGTGGGAACTTCAGCAGTGAGAACATAAAAAATGCAACATCAAAACCCGGCTGCAGCAGGGATTTATCCCCGCTGTTGCTCTTGGCGCAGCGTCCCCTGTGCCTGCAGCAGCTTGTGAGGAAATTAAGGCATTCCTTGGCATCCTATCCAGAACATCCCACAAAGCTGTGGATCCCGGGGATGCTGGATCCCATCCCCATCTAGAACAGCCCACAAAGCCGTGGATCTGGGGAATGCCAGGATCCCGCAGATTTGGGGCCATTTCTTGTGGTTTGTGGCCCTCCCTCCTCAGCAGCACTGCCAGATTCCCAATGAGTTCCACATTCTGCCCCAAACAGCCCAAAACTAATGCATCCATCACTAAATTCCCCCCAGTCAGTGCTCCCTAGGAATAAAAGGATCCCATTTTTCAGCTGAAAGAGCACCCATCATCTGCTGTTTGAGACCACAGCTCAGATTGGTTACCAAGAAGCCAAATCACCCCATTTGGGGCCTCTGGCTCCATGTTTAAATAGGATTGAGAGGGTTTTGAGTCCAAAAGCAGGGCAAAAAATTGCAGATAATAGGTTTTCTACATTCCTATTGGAATGAGGGGGAAATGAGGCTGTTTTAGGGCAACCAAAGCCCTCTGAGGGGAGGACGGCACATCCTGGCCAGGCTCCAGCACTCCATCCCAATAATTCCCTGGATGTGATGCCAACCGGCCGGGCCTGTGTTCTCTGTCATTATAAATGTGATTTATTAAATAATGACACTGCGACAGCAGGGCAGGGACAGCCGCCTATCTGCCCAATAAAGCCACCCCCTATTTAATTCTGGAAAAATCCCTTTTCCTGGCGCTGCCCCTGCTCAGCCGCCACTGGATTTTTTCTGCCTGAGCCACGCATTTTATTCCTCCTCCCGTTTTAGCTCCAAGTTGCTCGTCTTGAATTGCTCTTGCCCAATGTTTTTAGAACCAGAAATAGACCCAGGCTTAGCCAGGGTGTGCTCAGGCTTTGCCTCCAAATCATCCTGGCCCAGCTCCGCTGTGATGCCTTCAGCCAGTGTCATGCTTTTGGATGAGCTCCTTGTGGGACATCATCCCCAAAAATGAGCTCCTTGTGGGATATTGTCCCCAAAAATGAGCTCCCTGTATCATCCGCAAAATCAGAATTTTGGGGTGAAGTCCCCATGGGACATCATCCCCTAAAACGCACACTGGGACATCATCCCCAAAAACAGAACTTTGGGGTGAGCTCCCTGTAGGATATCATCCCCTGAAACAGAACCTTGGATGAGCTCCCCATGGGCATCATCCCCTAAAGCACACCCAGCGGGACCTGTTCCTGCAAACCCTTGGATGAACTCCTGACGAGCCCAGAGTCTCTCACCACCTGTATCTCCTCCAAACCCATCCCAAACCGCAGCGGCTCCGTAGAACACACCAGGATGCCCCGATGCCAAGCAAACCCATCCCAAACCCTGGGAGCTCCATGGAAAACACCAGGATGCCCCAATCCTGAGTAAACCCATCCTAAATCCCAGAGGCTCCATGGAACACACCAGGATGCCCCGATGCCAAGCAAACCCATCCCAAATCCCGGCGGTTCCATGGAAAACCCCGGGAGGCTGCAGCACCAGGCCTTACCGGCGAGTGTCCAGGAAGACCTCGGTGCCCAGCACGCAGACGCCGCGGGCGGCCTGGCTGGTGGACATGGACACAACGTGACGTGGGGCCATGGAGAGCTGGGCACGGCCACATGGGCTGGGAGCTCCGCCGGCTGTGCAGGGAAACCAGCAGGACTGGATTAAAAGGCTCGGGAAGGTAACTCCTCCTTCCCGGGATGACGGGGTTCGGCCAGGGGACCCTGGTTCCACCTCCGTGCTGAGATGGAGGTGATAGGGCAGCCCCGGGGTGGCTCTAGGGGGAACACGAGGTGACAGCCAGCCCTGCTGGATGCTCCTCAGTGGATGTTTGGGGTTTATCCTCCTCTTTTTTTCCTTCCTAGCTCCATCTCAAACCCCGCAGCTCATGCATTAAACATTCCCGCTCCCCCGGCAGCGCAGGGTGGTTGTTTGGGGTTATTACAATGCTGTCATTAAAACCAGGCATTTTCTTTAAAACACCCCAAATTTTCCAGCCCGGCTCTCTCGGCATGGGTGAGTCACGGCCCCGGCTGCAGCGGCAGGGCCATGCCTGAGCACAGCTGAACAAAGGGAAATGTTTGCTCAGGTCGGTCCTTCCCATCCCAACCATCCCGGGGACGGGAGGGACAGGGCAGGGAGAACTGGTTATGGGGCAGGCAGGCAAGGAGAAAACACCAACAGCCAACAAACAGAGGTTCCCCAAGGAAATCCAAACTCCTCTCCGCCTCATTTGGACCTCGAGTTTCAGGGGGATGGAGGGAAAGATCCCCTTTGCTGGAAAGTGTTGGTACCACAGATCTCTACCCCTCTCCGGGCCATCCCATCCTGGAGGATTTGCCTGCCTGCGAGCGGGGAAACCCGGCTGGAGTGGGAGGAAGTCCCTGCCTGCTGGGGATGGAGGGAGCAGCTCCAGAGTGTCCCTGTGTCACACGGCTCATCCCCCGGGAACAGGGTGGGATGTGCTCAGGACAGGGGATGTGAAGGATGGGATGTGCTCAGGACAGGGAACGGGAAGGAGAGGGCTGGGAAGAGCCAAACGCCCGTGGGGAGTAGCAGGAAAAGGCCCAGAGGAGCTGGGCAGGGCTCAGAGGAGCCGGAGCCACCACTGCCCTGACCTGCACATCCTCAGCTGCGGGAGCAGGGAATTCGCTGTGGGGTTGAACTGCTGGGATGAGCCCAGCTGGGCTGTGGGAAGGGGCTACAGAAACGGGTCCAGAAAAGAGTTCTGGGAAGGGCTCTGGAAAAAGGGCTCCAGAAAGGGGCTCCCTCCCACTTTAACTACAGCAATCACCTGCAGCTCCAAGTCTCGTATTCCAGAACAGTTTCAGTGCCTCGAGGAGCCTGGAGGAGCAGCCAGGATGCTCCAGCAGAGAATGCTGCTGGCATTCCTAGGCTCTCCCAGGCCTCACTCGCTGGAGATGGTGAATAAAACCCTGCTTTCCACAGCCCAAACTCCTGCTGGGAATGGTGTTGGCTCTCCTGGGGAGCACGAGCCCAGGTGGATCCATGAACTGGAACCTCACTCCCAGCAGAGCCGCGGACCGGGCTCCCCACTGGGAGGCTGCTGGTTGCACTGGTTTGCACTGGGCAGGGGCTGGGGCCGTGCCCCGAGCTCGCTGGGCTGGTTTGGGCTGAGGGCTGGACAGGAACTCTCCTGAGGCCGGGGCAGTGGGATCGGGGCACTCTGTAACCTGCAGGGAGGGGAACTCGGCACTGCTGACAGCACAGCGAGAGCTGGGATGTCTGTGCTCCCCAAAATCCAAGGGGATCACATCCCTGGGTGTGGGGGCACACGGGGCCCAAACCTTTCCCGGCTGTGCGGGTTCTGCAGCTCAGCCCCAGCCCGTTCTGAGCCGCCGCGGATCCCAGCCAGCCCCAAACACCGGGAGCTTTTGGGTGGAACCTGCGCTCCCTCCTCTTCCTCCTCCACCTGCCATCAGCTCCGACGTGCCCTGCTTAGGGACAGGAGCCTTCGGAGTCACCCGGCTTCTCCCAAATTACAGCTTGTCCTGGGAAAGCGGCACATGACGGGCGAGATCCCGCCTGTCCATCACACCCGGGGAGCTTGGGCAGCCTGCTCCGGGGGGCTGCCTCTGGCCTTCCCCCAGTCCCAGCCTCTCCCCAACGCCGGCCTCTTTCCCTCCCCGATCCCAGCCTTTCCCCGATCCCAGCCTTTCCAAACCCCCTACAGCCAGACACGAACTCCGAACCCCCAGAATCCCGGATCCCTCCGGGGCGTTGCTCCTCGCCCATCTTGCAGCACCACTCCGCCAAGGAAAGTTTGATAATCTCTCTAAGCCGATAATTACAGCTCGTTAATTACCCCGCATGCAGAATTGCAGGCGGGAACCTTTACGAGCCGTGTCAGCCTAATTACCTAAGCAGGGCGAGACATCGAACCAGTTATCAAATCCCGCTGGGCTCGACAGGGCTTGGGCTTCCCGTCGGTTTCTTTAGGGTTTCTTTAAATTTTCTTTAGGGTTTCTCTTGATTTCTTTAGGTTTTCTTTGGATTTCTTTAGGTTCCTTTTGATATTCTTAAGGTTTTGTTCAGGTTTCTTTAGATATCATTAGGTATCTTCAGGGCTTTCTTAGGGTTTCTTTAGGGCTTCTTTAGGGGTTGGGGGGGGTCTTTTTAGGGTTTTTAGGGTTTCTTTAGGTTTCTTTCGGTTTTCTTTAGGTTTCTTTAGGTTTTCTTTTGGCTACAGCATCCTAGGCAGGCAGCTACGACTCGCATCCCACCTGGGAGCCAGGGGAAAGGGGCAGGAGGCAGGTTCGAGACGGGAAAAAATTGTGGGAAACCCCAGAATTTGGGTTGGTGTGGAGCGTGGCGAACACCCGGAGTGCCCAAGCATCCCAAACCCCCGTCTCTCCTCGGCCCCGAGCAGAGGCGGCTGCCGCAGGGAGGCTGCAGAGCCGCTGATCCCAGAAAAGCGATTTCCCCTGCGGCTGGAGCCGGGCACGGCCCCCGGACCAGCCCTGCCCCACACGGCTCCCCACAGCTCCAGCTGTGCCCCACACGGCTCCCCACAGCTCCAGCCCTGCCCCACACGGCTCCCCACAGCTCCAGCCCTGCCCCACACGGCTCCCCACAGCTCCAGCTCTGCCCCACAGATCCCCCACAGCACCAGCTCTGCCCCACACGGCTCCCCACAGCTCCAGCTGTGCCCCACACATCTCCTGCTCTGCCCCAGCTCTGCTCCGGCTCTGCCCCACAGATCCCCACAGCTCCCACCCTGCCCCACAGATCCCCACAGCCCCGGCCCTGCCCCACACATCCCCACAGCTCCCGCCCTGCCCCACAGATCCCCACAGCCCCGGCCCTGCCCCACAGATCCCCACAGCCCCGGCCCTGCCCCACACATCTCCCCACAGCCCCGGCCCTGCCCCACACATCTCCCCACAGCCCCGGCCCTGCCCCACACATCCCCACAGCCCCGGCCCTGCCCCAGCGCGTCCATCCCGGATTCCGGCACCTGTTGGCACCTTCCGAACGTGAAAGGTCATCCCGGCGGCCCGGGGGAAACATTCCTCCCACTCCCTGCAATTCCGCGCCTGCAGCAGGAGCCGGAACGACCCCCGGACCCAAGCGCGCCCCCGGGGACAGCAAATCCCCGAGGGAAAACCCTCGGGAACGGCGCACGGGGGCTGTTCCCAAACTCCAGGCCGGGATCTGCTCCCAGCTCCAGGGAATTCGGGCGGGCAGCGCTGTCCCGGCAGCAGGAGGTTCAGGTAGAGCAGCTCCCGATCCGACCAGGGCGCTAAAAACCTCGATAATCCTCGGAGCGGCCCGGATTCACCGGGAAACCGCGCTAACAGATCCCGGGATAAACCGGGATCACTCCCGATCCCAGTATAGCTGCGGGACAGATCCATGGAAAAACGGAATTCCAATGAAATTATCCCAGTTCCAGTGGAAACGATCCCTATTAACTCAGATTCCCTATTTTCCCAGCCATAAACTTCCCAGCTCTCGGCCTGGATGCTCATCCGGGATAATCCTCAATGCAATCCCGGAATTATCTGGGCGGGAAGGGCTTTAAATCCCATCGCATTCCCCCTCTTTCCATGGGGGGATTCCAGGGGGAGGATGATCCCTTAAAAGTCCACGAACATCGATCTTCCAGCCCTTCCCACCCCACAATTCCAATGAAATGATCCCAATTTCAATGAAATCATCCAAATTCCAATGGAAATTATCTCAATTCCAGTGGAAATTATCCTGATGTAGGTCAGATTCCCACGTGCATTCCCTGAACTTCCCAGCTCCTGGCCTGGATATCCATCCAGGATATTCCTCAGCACAATCCCGGAATTATTTGGGCTGGAAAGGCTTTAAATCCCATTCCCCCTTTTTCCATGGGGGAATGGCAGAGGGGAGATGATCCCTATAAATTCCAGGAACATCTATCCCCACGGAGGGAGGCTGAGGCTGGAAAAGGGAAGCCCGAGAGGGATGGAAATAATGAACATGCACCTGAGCTCTGCTGCTGCTCGCTAATTGCTTGTGGCTTCCAGAATCTGGGACAGCAGTTTGGGCTGGAAAATGAATATTTAGCTGGCTGTTAATAAACGATGCAAACCCCGCGTGGGCGGGAATTGCTCCTGACGCGCTCCGGAGCGGCCCGCGGTGACAAAACCAGCTCCGAGCTCCCTTCAGCAGCCACTGCCTACCAGTTTCCCTTTGAAAATAAGCAGGGGAAAAAAAAAGGAGAGTTCTGCTCTTGCCTCAGGGCCGGGAAAGTTGGAGCAGGCAGGGATTTTCCCTAGAGAGCAGAAAGAGAGGGTGAAACGCACTCCAGGGATGCGGCCAGATCCCAAAACGCCGCAAATCCGCTTTGGAGATCCCAGGCCGGGTCAGGGAGGTGAGGAGGGACCGGGAGCTGGTGACAGCTGGGGGAGCTCCTCGCCCAGGGCTGGGAGCCGGCCAGGCTGCGGCCAGCTGCCCTCCTCCCTCGCTGCCCATCGCTCCCTGTCCATCCCCGTCCATCCCTCCCACTCTGTCCATCCCTGTCCATCCCTCCCTGTCCATCTCTCCTTCCCTGTCCATCCCCGTCCATCTCTGTCTGTCCCTCCCTGTCCATCCCTCCCACCCCCAGATCACTTTCAGAGGTTCCAGAGGGTCCAGCCCAGCCGCCCCCTCGCTCCCATTGTCATCCCAGCCCCGGGAGGAGGAGGCGAGAGGCCGGGCCGGGGGAAGGAGCGGCAGTGGCCGTGAGGGCTCCGTGGGGCAGGTGCCGCTGCAGGTGCCATGGCCGGGGAGATGCCGGGCGGGCCCCGCACGCTGCGGCTGCAGCACGGGAACCGCATCGAGGCCCTGTGCGTGCTGGGCGGCCACATTCGCGCCGACGTCTTCGGGTGAGAGGGACCCCAAAACTTCCCTTCCTCCTCCTCCCCTCCCCTCCTCCTCCACCTTCTCCCCTGATTTTCTTTTTGAGAATCTCTGCTCCTCCTTTTTCCTCCTGTTTTCCCCAACCCCACAGCTGCTGGGCAGCCACATCCACACCAATGTCCATGGGTGAGAGGGACCCCCACAAAGCTTCCTTTCCTCTTCCACCTTCACCTTTCTCCTCACCTTTCAACCCTGTTTTCCCCTCTGGGAATCCCTGCTCCTCGTTTTTCCTTCTGCAAATTCCTGCTCCTCCTTTTTCCTCCCATTTCCCCAAACCCTACAGCTGCTGGGCAGCCACATGCATGCCAATGTCCATAAGTGAGGAGCCCCAACATTTCCTTTCCTCCTCCATCTCCCCATTTCCCCTTGCTTTTCCCCCTGTTTATCCCTCAAGGAATCCCTGCTCCTCCCTTTTCCTCCTGTTTTCCCAAACCCCAGAGCGGCTGGGCAGCTACACCCACGTCCACAGATGAGTGGGGTTCCCAAAATTTCTTTTCCTCCTCCACCTTTACCTTTCTCCTCATCTTTCCCTTCTGGTTATTCCTCTGGGAATCTCTGCTCCTCGTTTTTCCCTCTGCTTTCCCAAACCCCACAGCCCCGACACTGTTTTGATGCAATTTGTGGGCAAAACCCTCCCCTGGCTTTGCAGAGCTGCAGGAATCCCTGGAAAGCTTTGACTATCCCTGCATTTACCCCAGCCCATGGCAGGTCTGACCTGCTGGGGTCAGCAGATCCAGGGACACCTCAGGAAGCTGCTGGAGAGTAGAGGAATGAGCAGGAGCCTGGGGAAGGGCTGCAAAATAAGGGAAGAACACAAAATCTCATGGCCAAAACCTTGGGAAAGTGGGATATCCCCACAGCACCAACCCCGCTTCCCTAAAACAAACCCAATGCTGAATTTCAGGGTAATTTTTCTCCCCAAGGGAAAAAAGAATGTGAAAAGCTCATTCCAGGCCCAATTCTGGTCGATGCTGCCATTGCAAATCCCAGCCTCGATATTCAAGCCAAGCAGCACAGTTCCAACTCCCCTGGCACCTCTCCAGGCCAAATCCCTTCCCAGCGGGATCCCCAGATCCAAGGAACCAGGAAACCAAACCAGTTTTTCCAAATGTAATTAAAAGCAATTTCAGGGTTTAAGGAACACCCAGGCGGGAGCAAAGGAGCGCTCGGATTTCCTCCCCCCCTTGCCAAGGGTGCGGGTTTGGTGGGACCAGCGGCATCCGAGAAACCTGACCAGTGTGAGGTCTCGGGTGTCAGGGCCAAGAGCCCAGAAATAATAACCTGGAAAGGCAGGGAAATTTGGGAAAACGAGCCAGGAGAGGGGAAGAGCAAGGGCACATTGGACTGGGAGCAGGGCAACACTGGCAGATTTGGGGCTGGATAAAATCCCCCAAAAATGAGAGTTTCCCATGGAAAAGCCTCTGAGAGGGACAGCCACGGTGTTTTGAGGGGTTGTTAAACACCCTGCTGGAAAAGAAACAGGGATTTCTCCATGGAAGTGCGAACCCAGGTTGGTTGGAATTATTACAGATCCTTACCCACAGCCATGGCTGCAAACGCTTACAGGGCAAACCAGCCCTGAACCTGGGGTAATTCCAGTTCCCAGGCAGGAGCAGGGCTGGAAGGTGCTGGTGGTGAGCGTGGAGACGCCGGCGTGCCTGGTCTTGGCTGCGTTCTGGGCAGTGGAAGGAATCCCGGTGGGAACGCCGCGCTGGCCCTGCAAATCCCTGAAAATTCTGGGTGTTTCCGGCAGGGCGGCCCCCGCCGGGGCCGTGGCCTTTGGCGTGAAGCACACGGAGGGGGTCAGCGTGGACGTGCTGTTCCGCGGCCGCGCCGAGCCCGAGGCCGTGTCCAGCACCGGCACACGGTGGCCACTGGACGAGGGGACGGTGCTGAGGTTCAGCATGAGCCGGGCCAGCTCCGAGGTCAATGACAACAAGGTGAGAGTGAGATCCCGGGAGTGGGACCTCCACGGGAGGAGAACATCCTGTCCCAGTGTGGGATTCGGGGTTTGCAGGTCACCGTCAGCTTTTACGCAGAGGGAGGGAAGCCCATCAACCAAGCTGGAGTGTTCCTCACTGGCGTCGGTGAGTCCGGAGCTCCAGGAGCCCACCCCTGCCCCCCGTGCCTGGAGCAGGGGCAGCAAACCCAGGTTTGCTGGTTCTGGGAGTTTGGCACCCAATCCCCGCACTGTGCCCAGGGCTGAGGCGGCTCTGTCCCCACAGGGATCTCCCTGGACGTGGATGCGGATCGGGATGGAGTTGTGGAAAAGAACAGCCCCAACAAGGTACCCCAGCCTCCCCACCCCACAGAAAATGTACGTGCTTGGTGGATCCTGAGCTCACTGAGCCCCAGGGGTGCTTTAGGCGAGCTGGGCCTGGGGACCAGAGGGACACGGGGCCATCCTGCTGGTCAGCTGTGACAAGGAGTTCCCCTTCATTCCACCCTCCGACTGCGACAGCGAGCAGGTGTTCAGCCGGGAAGGTAACGCTCCCCAAAATGCCCTGTCCCCAAAACCCCCATCACCCCGTCTCTGTGACCTTTCCTGAGAGGGACCCAGCCCAGGACCCAGCCCAGGAACCAGCTGCTGAGCAAGCTTCCCACATGGGAACTTCTGTGGAATTAACACCGCGCCAACTCATTGGAGCCAGGCAGGGCACGGAGGCAGGGCTGGGGCATGGCTGAGGTTCCAGGGCTGGCATGGCGTGGGCCAGGGATGCTCCACACAGGTGAGAGGAGCGCGGGGTGAGGCACGAGGCCGGCAGCCAGGAATCCGCCCACCCGTTCCTGGAAAACCCAACCCACGCGGAGCTGGGCCCAGAGCGTCCCGAGGTCACGGACCGGCCGTGCCAGGGCTGGCAGGGAGGAGGGAAGGGAAAAGGGCATTCAGGTCACGGCCCACGAGGCACAAGCTCTGGTTTGCCAGGGTGCCAAGAGGGAAGAGCAGGTTTCTCAGGAAGGAGATCCAAACCCCAGGAGGGAACATGGAAAATGCCGCCCGATTTGTTTCATTTGCCCCCAGATTTGCTGGACATGGCTCAGATGGTGCTGAGGACAGAGGGGCCCCAGCGCCTGCCCCGGGGCTACGAAATCATCCTCTCTGTTTCTGTCAACGACGCCGACAAAGTCGGGGTCTTCCATGTGCAGAGTAAGGCCTTCCTCACCTCCTGCTTTGCCTCTTCCTCCTCTGCCCCTTCCTCTCTCTCTTCCTCCTGTTCCTCTTCCTCCTGTTCCTCTTTCTCCTCTTCCCCTTCCTTCTCTCTGCCTTCCTTTTCTGCCCCTTCCTCCTCTTCCTGTTCTTCCTCCGCCCCTTCCCCCTCTGCCCCGTCTTCCTTTTCCCCATTCTCCTTTTCTCCTTCCTCCTTTTCCCCTTCTTCCTCTTCTTCTGTCCTTTCCTCCTCTTCCTTTTTCTCCTCTTCTCCTGCTTCATTTTCCCCTTCCTCCTCCTTTGTATGGTTTTGAGGTCCTCTTTCCTTCCCATCTCTGACCTTGTCCTGTCCACGCTCCTCAGACCATGCCCCCAGTGTCCCTTCTCCATTTTCCCCTCATTTTTCCCTCTTTTCCACCCCGTGGAAAACTCTGGGGACGAACAAGCAGAGGGAGGGTGACACAAACCTATGTATCCATGCAGCAAAGGAGGGGCAGCAAACAGTCTGGTGTGTTTTTAAGAAAAGGAGGATTTAAATATAAATAACATTTGTTTGGGTCCCTGAAACCGAAATTCTCAGTTGCAAGAATTGGGAAGTGAAAATGATGAAAGAGAGGCTGCTTTTGGCTCATCTTCCTCCAGCTGGGTGAGTTCAGCTCCATCTCCCAGCTCCCAGGAGAGCCCAGGGATATGAGGCTGTCCTTGCCCAGGCAATTCCAGCTTCTGGCTTTGTTTTGGGGTAAAAAGAGAGAGAATAAATCTCAGGAACTGCTGGGAAACAGAGCTCACTGCTGCAAGCTTCATGTGGTTTGGGTTTCTTTGTTTTTTTCCTCCATTTTTTGATTTCTCTTTGTGATTCCTGCTGCCCCAGTGGTTCTTACTCCTGGTGGGTTAAACAAAGAGAGGGTAAAGAGATAAATTGGGATATTTTTCAGAAATTTGAATAATTTCCTTTAAAAATAAAGATAAATAGAGAGATGAATTAGGATGTTTTTCAGAAAATGCAATAATTCCCAGCTTCCAGCAGGACTGAGGGTCACCCAGCTGCTCTACCTGTGCTGGCAGCAAGCTCCAGAGCAACCCCCTCCTGATTCCTCACTGTGGGCACCGGGATTTATTTTCTGGGAATGAAATCCCTCACCCAGCCAGGAATGTGCTGTGGAGGAGCTCAGGCTCATCCCTCCATGCAGAGGGAATCGGGGACATTGTCCTCTTGTGGAGAAGCAGAATCTCCATGAGAACCCCTTCCCAAGGGCTGCTCCATCCAAAGAAATGCTGGCCAGTGACATTTCCCCTCCTCCCTCTTGTCCACAACAAAATTCCAACTCCCTGAACTCCTGCTTCAAGGTGCCTCTCACAGCTGGATCTCCTCAGAGATCTGAGGGATCTGATCCCAGCCATCCCCCGAAAATGCATCCCAGAAATGCACAGGGAGCCTCAGGGAAAGCTATGCTCCTTCTACCCCAGCATCTCCAAACACCCTTGGTTTAAAAAGGGAATTTCTGGGTGGAAGCAGAAAGGTCTCCCTGCTCACTTTTCCCGACCTGTATATTTGGGTTATCCCTGTGGAAACCCAGCCATTTCCTCAAGCACAGAGGGAGCAGGGGAGCTCCTTGCCAGAGGAAACAGCCATGAATCCCAAGGAAACAGCCATGAATCTCAATAAACCTGGGGATTTCCCCATTTTCCCGTTCCCCCGGCAGATCCCTTCTTTGGGCAGCGCTATGTGCAGGTGCTGGGCCGCAGGAAGCTGTTCCACACCGTGCCCTACCCCGGCGGGGCCGCCGAGCTCCACTTCTTCGTGGAGGGGCTGCGCTTCCCCGACGAGACCTTCTCTGGGCTGGTGTCCATCCACGTCAGCCTCCTGGAGCCGCTGACTGAGGTCGGGAACTCCGGGGAACTCCCAGGAACTCCTGGGAATGGGGCAGGTGGCAGGCTGCACCCAGGAGATTGGGATGGTGCCGGAATGGAGAGCGATCCCATTAACCGATCCCAAAATTACCCCAGGGGAGGGTGTTTGGGGGGAATGGTGTGGGCAACATCCCTGATTTCTGCGTGGCTCCCTCAGGGCATCCCCCACTCGCCGATCTTCACGGACACCGTGGTGTTCCGGGTGGCCCCGTGGATCATGACCCCCAACACCCTGGCCCCGGTGAACCTCTTCGTGTGCAGGTACAGGTGGTGCTTCCCCAGCCCTACCAGTCCTGGGGCTGGGCTGGGAACAGGGAATTTCCATCCTTCCCATCCTTTCCTCCAGCATGAAGGACAACTACCTGTTCACCAAAGAGATCCAGAGCCTGGTGGCCAAGGCCGGCTGCAAGCTGAAGGTTTGCTTCGGCTATATCAACCGCGGAGACCGCTGGATGCAGGTAGGGGGGCTCCAAAAACCGGGAAAACCTTTCCCTGCTGGTGCCCCACATGGGATTTACTTCTTTCCTCAGGATGAGATCGAGCTTGGCTACACCCACGCCCCCCACAAGAGCTTCCCGGTGGTGCTGGACTCCCCTCGGGAGAGAGGGATGGAGCAACTCCCCGTCAAGGAGCTGCTGGTGAGAGAAGGTTCCCTGCATTCCCTGCAGAGCAGCTCCCAGAGTTCATGCCCTTCCCACGTTCCCATTTCCAAAATCCTCCTTGTCCTCGGCTCCATGCACGGAATTGCCTGGAAAATGAGAGCGGAACAGCTCCACATGGAGATTGGCTCCCACCCACCTCCAGCCTCGCCCCCTCATCCCTCATCCAGCCTCACCCACATCCCAGCCCTCCAGAAAACCTCCAGTCCAGGAGGGAAAGGAGGAGCCAATGCCCCTGGGAATGAAAGGCTCCTGCCAGACTCTGGGATGGGATTTCTTCCCCCAGGCATCCCAGGGATGGGCTGCCTTTTCCTTTCCTCCTCCGTGCCTGGGAATATCCAGCAGCTTCCGAGTGGGAGAGGGAAGGGAAGCAGGAGAGCGTCAGTTTACTCCCTCAGAAAAGAACAGGATGCAGCCAGCACCAGAAACATCCCTGTGGGCTCCTTGGCCAAAGGGCCAGGGCAAGCCTGGGATGGGGCGTTTTGGGAGAGCCCAGCATGGAAAAGACCTGGATTGGGTGATCCCTTGGAGACACCCCCATGGGGAAAGGGCAGGACACCCCCAGACAGCCATGGAGTTGCTGTCCCCAACTCCCAGCTGGGTGCGGGAGCAGCATCAGCCCCAGCAGGAATGGGAGAGGAGGACAAATCCCAGCTTTTGTCTCCTAGAGGAAAGCTGGGGGCTTTTGGGAGTGCTGAAATCCATCGTTTCTCATGCCTGGCATGAGAACATCCAGTTCCAGATTCATCCAGCGAATCCGCCGGGCGGCCACACGGATCTGCCCTCTTTAGGAATTGCTCTGCCTTGTATTTAGGGCAGCAATTTCAGCCTTGGGAGCTGCTAACACATTATCCTCCAATTTCTCCTTTGAAGCCTGCCCTAATCCCCAGCCCGACCTTTCCAATCTCATTTTCCAGCTAGGAATACTTAGCCCGACGCCACGGGAACGGGTCAAGCCCTGAGCCCCTGGAAGCCCATGCCAGGGTAAAAGGAGACGGGAGGGAATTATCCCCTCAAAATCAGTGTGGAACTGATAGGACTTGGATGTGACCCGCAAACCTGGGATGAACCAGAGCCCTGACAGTTGAAACCGGGCGGGCTCCATGGTTTTATTAAACTGAAATGAGTCAGGAGCAGGTGGTTGGTGCTCAGGCCCTCCCTCAGCACCCAGAGAAAAAGGGATCTGATCCCAGCCATCCCCCAAAAATGCATCCCAGAAATGCACAGGGAGCCTCAGGGAAGCTGTGCTCCCTCTATCCCAGCATCTCCAAACACCCTTGGTTTAAAAAGGGAATTTCTGGGTGGAAGCAGAGAGGTCTCCCTGCTCACTTTTCCCGACCTGTATATTTGGGTTATCCCTGTGGAAACCCAACCCTGATAAGTGGCTGGGATTTAACTCGAATCTCATGGACACCTGATCTCATCCCAGGGGCTGCCGTGCGCTCCAGGCCCATGTTGAATCCAGCCAGAGAGTGAGGAAACTGGGATTTTGGTCCTATCCCTGCCGTTTTCCTCCTGTTTTTAACAATCCCTTAGGCTTTGGCACACAGCTGAGTGCTAATTACCCCTGCACAGCTTCTCCAATCCCAGATACATTAAGTCCTGGAAATCAGCTCTTAAGCAGGATTTAAGTGTGGTGCAGCCCTTGGGGTGGCTCTTAGCCCAGGGCAGTGTCACCCTGAGGGGCTGGAGTTCACTTCACTCCCAGAGGCAGCCAGGAGCTTCACTCAGGGGCTGCCTAATTAGCTTAATGTGGACACTTAAACCTTGGCTTAATGTGGACACTTAAACCTTGGCTTAATGTGGACACTTAAACCTTGGCTGGGGAGAACAGAGGAGATCTGGTCCTGCATAATGTAGATATTTAAACCTTGGCTTAATTTGGACACTTAAACCTTGGCTGCAGGAGAACAGAGGAGATCTGGTCCTCCTTAATGTGGTCACTTAAACCTTGGCTGTGGGATAATAGGGGAGATCAGGCCTCAGCTCCAAGCCTGGGCTCTGCTCCCAGCTTGTCCCAGTTATTCCTGCACCTCCGTGACCCCGAGACCTTTCTCCTCCTGCCTTCCCTGTGCCCTCATTGCCGCTGCCCTCACCCACCCCACAGCAGGATAAAACCTTGGGAGCAACAGGGGAGTTCCTCTTTTCCCAGGGCCCCGATTTTGGCTACGTGCACAAGGAGCCTGTCTTTGAAGCTGTGGCCAGCCTGGACTCCTTTGGGAACGTGGAGGTCAGCCCACCTGTGTGCGTGGCTGGCAAGGAGTATCCCTTGGGAAGGATCCTCATCGGCAGCAGCTTCCCTGCGTAAGAGAGGGGAGAAACACAGATTTGGGAAAAACATGGATTTGGGAGCAAAGCCTCAAGAGGCGCCCTGAAATGTCACCAAAATCAAGTTAATTGGGTTAATCAGACACTGCCTGAGCAGGGTGGGAATTTATATCCAAGTATCCAGGCAGATGTTGATGGGAATATTCTCCCCAATCCAAGTGTCCAGGCAGATGTTGATGGGAATATTCCCCCCAATCTAAGTATCCAGGCAGATGTTGATGGGAATAACAGAATAATCTGAATATCCAGGCAGATGTTGATAGGACTATCCCCCCATCCAAGTGCCCAGGCAGATGCTGATGGGAATATCCCCCCATCCAAGTGCCCAGGCAGATGCTGATGGGAATTTTCCCCCAGACCCGCAGGCCGCAGGATGACCAGGCTGGTGCGAGATTTCCTCTACGCCCAGCGCGTCCAGGCCCCCGTGGAGCTCTACTCCGACTGGCTGGCCGTGGGCAACATCAACGAATTTGTCACCTTTGTCCCCACCTCTGACAAAAAGGTACCCCAGACCCTCCGTGCTGCCCCAGGGTTCCTCCTGTGGGACACCAATCCCGCTGGGAAAACCCCAGAGTTTGTTTCTTTGGCATCCCCAGCCAGTGTTTGCTTGGGTTTCGTTCCCCACCCTAAAATGAGACATCTGAGCACAAAAAATGGGGTTTGCTAGGTTATTAATGCACAAAAATAGAAGGGAAAAAAGCCTGCAAGGGTATCCAAAAAATCCCAGCCTTAAGATTCCTGGGGGTTTACAGTTTACAGCATCTCCCAGAAATTTTCAGAACAATTCTCTTCCCTCTCTCATGGCTATTCTTGCTTCTGACTTGGATTTTTCCCTCAGGGAAATTGAGCCTTGACCAGGATGGTTAAAAAAATAAGGAATATTCATGCTCACATATTTTCAGAACATTTTTCTTCCCTCTTTCATGGTTTTCCCTGCTTCTGACACTGATTCTTCCCTCAGGGAAACCAAGCCTTGACCAGGATGGATCAAAAAAAAAAAAAAGGAATATTTATGCCCATATGTTTTCAGAACATTTCTCTTCCCTCTATCATGGCTTTGGCTGCTTCTCACATAAATTTTTCCCTCAGGGAAACCGAGCCTTGGCCTGGATGGCTCAAAAAAGCAATATTTAGACCCACAAACACTCCACGGCTTACACAAGGCACTAGATCACAGCAAAGACACCCGATTTTAAGAGTTTCAGCTCAGGTTTTTGCAGGAGTGAGTCCCTGTGGCCCTGCAGGGCTGCAGCTGACCGCAGCCGTGTTCCCGCAGCGATTCCGGATGCTGCTGGCCAGTCCGGCCGCCTGCTACCGGCTCTTCCGTGAGAAGCAGAAGGAGGGACAGGGAGAAGCCACCATGTTCAAAGGCAAGGGGACAGCGCTCAGTGGCACAGCCGGGGCCACGCGGGGACATTTTCCCTGCTGGGTGTCCTTCAGCAGGATGCCTGCCTGCCGCCCCCGGCCTCCTCCGGCCCTATTTCGGGAAAGCGAGTGGGATGGGAGGGATAAAGACCTCTGCGTGGAGGGGATGTTTGCTGCCCAGGATGGAGTCTGTGGAAATGCCAGCAGAGCTCCAGAACAGAGCAGGACAACTGGCAGGTCTCATGTCCCCCAGATCAGCACTGGGTTTTCTTCCCCTTTCATTGTGATTTTGATCCGTGGCGGGGTTGGGAGAAGGTCTCTGTATGTCCAAGGGTTCCTCGGGGGGAACCCAGCTGTCCCCAGACCAGGGGTGACCCCATGGAAGGGGATGCTCTGCGGAAATTCAGCGGATTCCCATGGGCAGGAGGATGGATGACAGGACTTTTCCAATGCTCTTTCCAACGGGCAGAGATTTCATCTCCTCAGCTTCCCAAGCTTTGACCCTAGCCTCAG
Source organism: Sylvia atricapilla (assembly GCF_009819655.1). Taxonomy (NCBI): domain Eukaryota; kingdom Metazoa; phylum Chordata; class Aves; order Passeriformes; family Sylviidae; genus Sylvia; species Sylvia atricapilla. Next base: position 6,668,384 of record NC_089161.1, read on the forward strand.
GAAACTGGGATTTTGGGGGCTTTTTCCATATCTATACCCCACCTCAAGCCAGGCTCCTGCCAGCGCTGCTTCATTTTGAGGGCACTTTGCGTGTTTAGGGTACTCGGGGACAGACACCAAACGCGTCACCATCAACAAGGTCCTCTCCAACGAGGTCCTGGCACAGCAGAACCAGTACGTCCAGGTAATCCCAGACACTCGGGGTCACAGCTGAGTTCTGGCAGTGACCATGGCAGCGTGGCACAAACCCTTCTGGGAGAGGGGGAACTTGGGCCCCTCTCTGCTCTGCTCCATCCCTGCAGCGCTGCATCGACTGGAACAGGGATATCCTCAAGAAGGAGCTGGGCTTGCTGGAGGAGGACATCATCGACCTGCCGGCCCTCTTCAAGCTGGACAAGCAGGGGAAAGCTGTGCCGTACTTCCCCAACACGGTATGAGGGGGGTTCCCACCCTCCCCAAAAACCAGCTCAGTCAGCTAGGATGAGTCCCCACAGTTTTCCTGAAAAAGAAAAATCAGGTGTCTAGAAAAGAGAAACATCTCCAGATAGACACAGGTCTAACACAGCTTCATAGCTTTGGGGTTTTGAGGCAAAACCCTTCCAAAGTGGTGAAATATCAAGGTGAGAGGCACATTTTCCCCAAAGTATTCCCAAAAAAATCTGCCAGGTGCCTAGAGAAAGGAAGTATATCCAGACAGGCATGGATAACCACAGGTCTGTCACAGCTTGGTGGCTTTCTTATGCTTGCAGTGGGGTTTTGAAAAAGAGTGGTGAAATTACAATGGGTGAGGCATGCTTTAATGATAAAAAAGGGGGAAATCTGTTGGATTGGGAATCCTGAGGGAGACAGCTGCAAAAACCGGTGCTGAGTCGCGTGGAGGAGAGCGACGTACATCTTTCCTTCGGCTTCATCCATCCCAACACCACCGGTGTCTCCCCGCAGGTCACCATGACGGTCCTGGCCCGGGACCTGGGCATCCCCAAGCCGTTCGGCCCGGTGGCGGGGGGCGAGTGCTGCCTGGAGCGGCGGATCCGCGCGCTGCTGGAGCCGCTGGGGCTGTGCTGCCGCTTCCTGGAGGACGTGTCCTCGTACCACGGCAGCCTGGGCGAGGTGCGCTGCGGCACCAGCGTCCAGCGCCGCCCCTTCGCCTTCAAGTGGTGGCACTTCATGCCCTAACCAGGTCTCCTCTTCCTTCCTCTTCTTCGTCCTCCTCCTTCCTCCGTCTTTGCCCTCAGCGTGTGTTGCTTGCGATTCACTTAATAAATGAATTTGCTGTGAGGAAAAAGCTGGGGGATTAAATAATTGTGGGGGATAACTGGGAGGGAAGCACTCAGAAGGGTGAAAGGACTCCAAAACTGTCTCCTAACACTGTTCTTGTAGTGTTGGCGAGTCAGACATTACTATATTCTTAGCCAGGGTTTGCGTGTGGCTGGCAGAGCTCCAGCCTCCACATGAATACAAAATGTTTTTATTTATTTACATATTTTTAGAAAGAAATTACTGGTCATGGGTTCTATTAATTCTCTTCATTGATTAGCATTCTGTCTGCTATTGGTTATGGATTTCTCACTCCTCATGCTAAGCCGGGCCACATTCTTTAGTTCTTTTATCATCCTTTTCTCATCTTTTTCAATTGGGAATCCCCAGCTTTCCAGGCCTCAATCTCCTGTGTATCTTCTGCTTACTCCAGTGTCCTTAAAGAGGCATAAATTTAAGATCCCAGATGTCCAATCTTCAAATCCCTTTAGCTTTATTGAAGCTTGTCAGGGTTAGCTTTAACAAACTCAAGGTTTCAGTGATTTAATGATCACCGTGAAGCTGTAACTTGTGCTGGCTAAAAGTGGGCACTGCTTACAAATAATTACAACAATTAATTTTAAAACAGTTGGCAAAGTTACATTTCCAACAGGGGGGCATTTTCTTGGCAGGGGCTGCCCAGGGAGGTTTGGGCACTTGGAGGTGCCCAAGGAAGGCTTGGACGTGGCACTCAGTGCTCTGGGCTGGGGACAAGGTGAGGATCACCCACAGCTTGGACTTGAAGGTCCTGGAGGGACCTTGGAGGACTTTTCCCGCGTTAATGTCTCTGAGATTCTTTGCTCCTCAGCACTCACCCTTTGCCCCGTTGCTGTCAGGGCAGGTGCCCTTAAGGAGGGAAGTGGCAGCACAGGCACCTCCATGCAAAATAATGATGTTGGGAATTAATGGAGAGAAAACAAGAAGAACTTAAGAAAGAAAAATGGGGATTTAGGCGTCTGGCCCCCGCCACCCCGCCGTGCCACAGGGCGCGCCACACCCTACATGGCGCCTTTCCTGAGGGCGCCGCCACACTCAAAATGGCGGGCACCCCTTCCGTTAGCGCACAACATGGCGGCGGCGGGGGCACTTCCGGGGCGGGCGGAAGTTCGCAGAGCCAAGATGGCAGCGGCCGCGGTCGGAGTCTCCTTGAGACGCGGAATCCCCGCGGGGCTCCTGCGGGCCGGGCCTCGGGCGGTGAGGGGCCGGGGCGGCCGCGGGGGCTGGGGGAGCTGGGAACTGAGGGCAGGGAGGCGTGACAGAGGCGGCGGGGGGCTGCAGGGGTCCGGGGTGAGGGGAGAGAGAAAGGGGGTGAGCTGAGGGGGAACTGTGGGGAGGGAGCTGGAACCGGCGTGTGGGACATGGCAGGGGCTGTGCGGGAACTAGGGATGGACAGGAGGGGAGGGCTGGAGAGACGGTGGAGAGGGGGCTGGGGGCGGGAGGAAGGGAAGTGAAAGATGGGAAGAGTGGGTGGGAGAAGGGGAGGGGAAGGAGCTGTGGGGAGGGTCTGGAGGGGGCCTGTGGGATCGGGAAGGGGCTGTGCGGGAATTGGGGTGGGAAGGGGGAAAGTTTCAGAGGGGGCTGGAGGGGGACTGGGGTGCGGTAAAATCTGGGAAGAGTGGATGGGAAAGCGGGGTGGGCTGTGAGGGAATAGGGTCAGCGGCAGAGGGAATAGGAAGGGGAGAAGGGGATGCAGAGAGGAGGCAGCAGAGATCTAGGATGAGGTGAAATCTGGGAAGAATGGCCGGGAAAAGGGGAGTGCTGAGGAGGGGCTGGGGGCAGAGAGCAGCTGGAAGGACCTGGGAAGGGGTTAGGGGGAGGTAAAAGATGACAGGAAATTTGGGGGGTGGTTCAGGAAAAGGTCAGGAAGAGCAGTGGGAACCAGATGTGGAATGATCTTGAGACAGTGGAGCAGGGAAGGAAAGTGGAGCCCTGGAGAAGGTTGGGAAGAGAAGTGGGAACACTCCAGGAGAGGGTTGGGAAGAGCAGTGGGAACACTCCAGGAGAAGGTTGGGAAGAGCAGTGGGAACACTCCAGGAGAAGGCTGGGCAGAGCAGTGGGAACACTGCAGGAGAAGTTTGGGCAGAGCAGTGGGAACACTCCAGGAGAAGGCTGGGCAGAGCAGTGGGAATTTTCCAGGAGAAGGCTGGGCAGAGCAGTGGGAACACTGCAGGAGAAGTTTGGGAAGAGCAGTGGGAACACTGCAGGAGAAGTTTGGGCAGAGCAGTGGGAACACTGCAGGAGAAGGCTGGGCAGAGCAGTGGGAACACTCCAGGAGAAGGCTGGGCAGAGCAGTGGGGACACTGCAGGAGAAGGCTGGGCAGAGCAGTGGGGACACTCCAGGAGAAGGCTGGGCAGAGCAGTGGGAACACTCCAGGAGAAGGCTGGGCAGAGCAGTGGGAACACTCCAGGAGAAGGCTGGGCAGAGCAGTGGGAACACTCCAGGAGAAGGCTGGGCAGAGCAGTGGGAACACTGCAGGAGAAGGCTGGGCAGAGCAGTGGGAACACTCCAGGAGAAGGCTGGGCAGAGCAGTGGGAACACTGCAGGAGAAGGCTGGGCAGAGCAGTGGGAACACTCCAGGAGAAGGCTGGGCAGAGCAGTGGGAACACTCCAGGAGAAGGCTGGGCAGAGCAGTGGGAACACTCCAGGAGAAGGCTGGGCAGAGCAGTGGGAACACTCCAGGAGAAGGCTGGGCAGAGCAGTGGAGCAGGGCCGTGGGGTGATCCTGGCACAGGGGAGCCGGAGCAGCTCCCAGGAGGAGCAGCAGGAGCTGCAGGGATGTGCTCAGAATTCGGGAATAACTGGGACAGGGAGAGCTGCTGGGATTTGGTGGATGTAGGAGCAGCTGAGGGTCAGAATTCCAGGAATATCAGTCTTGCTCCAGGCGGGGGGAGTCCCAGGATATCTCTATATGAAATATTTCCATTTATATTAAAATACATGTCTTTTTATCGGTGTATGTTTATATAAACATGTAAATATATAAATATTTGTGTAGATTTATATACTTGTCTTTTTTTCTTTTATATGTATCTATAACTATAAATATACACATATGATGTGTGTATATACATATATCTACAGACATTATAGATAGACATATCTAAGTAACGTATATAAAATGTGTGCATAAAGATATACAGGCATAAAATACAATTAAATTATTGTAATGACACATACAAATACATACAATTTACAAACACATATATAAATATGTGTAATTTATAAACTATAAGTAGAATAGATAAATTCATCCCATATAAGATGCATTGTATACGTTATATATGCATATATATGTGTGTGTACATATAAATACATAGAAATATGATATGTCCTATGTAATAAGCATCATATAAATATATACATATAATATATGTAGAATACATCGAATGCATAAATAGAATATAATTTAAAACACAATATATAAATAAACATATTGTATCATTATAATGACAGTCAATATAATATACAAATACATACATATAATTTATAAATACATAGAATACGTATAAATTCATCCCATGTAAAATGCATTATATACTTATATATACGTATGTGTGTATATATATAAATATATACAAATATGACATGTTCTATATATGTAATATACACTGTACAAATGCATATAGTATATATAGAATACATAGAATATATCTAATACATCAAATATATAAATACATAGGCTATAATTTAAAATGCAGTATATAAATAAATATGCGATTATATCATTATAATGACAGTCAATAGACTATACAAATGCATACATATAATTTATTAACATACATATAATTTATAAAGAAAATACACAATAAACAATGGACACATAGGTATACACACGTATAGATGTTTATGCATGTGTATGTTTATCTATATATTTATAAACACATACATACAATATATAAATTCATCCCATATAAAATGCATTGTGTACTTACATATATCTATATATGTGTATATATATAAATACATACAAAAACAATGTGTTCTATGTAGTATGTAATATACACTGTATAAATACATAGAGTATATATAGGTTATACAGAATATATAGATACATAGACTATACTTTTAAACACAATATATAAATAAACATATAATTATATCATTAAAATTACAGTCAGTAGAATATGCAAATACATATAATTTATAAACACATACATATAATTTATAAACACATATAATTTATAAATAAAATACACAATAAACAATGGACACTTATGTGTACAAACATATACATCTTTGTGCACATATTTTTATATACGCATTTTTATAGGTAACTATATATAACATAAAATGTGATATATAATGCAATATATAATGTATAAATGCATACAATATAATAATAATAATGTGAATACATATAGCATACAGTGTACACATATATTTCCACCCGTTACCAAGTGTAAACATCATGTTTATATATAGGTCTGTGTAAATATATATGTAGTTATTATATTTGTATATCTTTATAGATACGTGTATATATATTTCATATGTTTTTTAGTATATATGCACATATCCATCTCTATATCTCCTCCTGGATCCTCCTGATGGGGTCTCAGGCTGTATTTCCCTGGATCTGGGATGGGATCTGGGGCTGTTTTTCCCATGATCTGAGGCCGTTTTCCCCTGGATCCAGGTGCTCCGGGAGGTGCAGACAGCGGCAGCAGCACCACGGCTGAAGAAATTTGCCATCTACAGATGGGACCCCGACAAGCCCGGGGACAAACCCCGCATGCAGACCTACGAGGTGGACCTGAACAAGTGGGTATCCCTTGGGAATGGGGCCTGGGAACAATCCCAGCTGCAGGGAATGGCCAGGGAGGGGCTGCTCACCTCTGGCACAGAGCAACTCCTTGTGGGCACAGCCACTGTGGGTGTTATCCCAGGAAAAGGCAGATTTTCCTGAGCTCCTGTGGGGCTGTTTTGCCCTGCCTGATGTCTGACAGTGCCACTGTCCCAGTAGGGAAAGGTGACAGTGTTGTGACATCTGGGGGCCTGCCCGTGTCCCTGGGGTGGGTTAAGGAGGTGCTGGTGCCTTTAATAAACTTGATTTATTTGGGAAGTTTGGGGGCTGCTAAAGAAGAGGGAGAGTAGCTTTTCCCATGGCCAGGTGGTGGCATGGCAGGTGTCAGGAGCAGTGACAGGGGACAGGGTTTGAACTGAAAGAGGTGAGATTTGGGTGGGATACTGGGAAGAAATTCTTCCCTATGAGGCTGGCACAGAATTCCCAGAGAAGCTGTGGCTGCCTCATCCCTGGAAGTGTCCCAGGCGAGGCTGGAAGGGGCTTGGAGCCACCTGGGATAGATGAAGGTGTCCCTGCCCCTGGGAATGGGATGGGAAGGTCCCTGCAATCCAGCGTTCTGGGATTGTGTATTCCAGAAGGGAATTCCATGTGCAGCTCACCATTCCCAGGGAGAGAAGGTGGGAGCTTTATCTGCTCTCCCCGTGGTTTATCCACACCTGGCTGTGGTATCCCAAAGCTGCTCCTGCTTCTCTGGGATCCTGGGAAGGGCTCAGAAACCTTCTCATGGATGCTGTGCCTGGATTTCCCTGAGCTCCTCCAAAAGAATCCACCCCAAACCCTTCCCAAGGGCTCCCACTCCCACCCAGCCCCTACACAAAACCCACAGGAGTGACAGCTCCGGTTTTGGGGTGGCTTTGCCCCAGTGAATCATCCCTGGGCGGTGCCCTGGTGTAAAAGGACAGAAATTGTCCTGAAGTGTTTGTCCTGTGTCCCTCGTGACTCACGAGGACAGGCAGGGCTGTCACAGCCTGACCCCAGAGAGGGGAAAAGGGACCAGGTCACTGGAGTTTGAGCTGGCTGAACCCTCAGTGGTCAGCACAAGAGAGTCTGAGCCCCACCCTGGCCCTGGGCTGCCCTGCTGATCCAGAGATCCCTGCTGGATCCCTTTGGGCGACACAGAATTAATGGGAGCTGATGAAAACCCCTTTAGGTGGTGCTGAGTGCGGGTGCAGAGGTCAGACCCTGAGTGTGGGGACTCTGCAGGGTCGTTAATCTGGGATTTGTGCTGCAGGTGTGGGCCCATGGTGCTCGATGCCCTGATCAAGATCAAGAACGAGATGGACTCCACACTGACCTTCCGCAGGTCCTGCAGGGAGGGTAAGGACAGGACATTCCTGCCTGGAAGGCTGCCTGTGCTGATTGTGGGACCCCCATAGAGCTCAGAACCCCCTCTGTGGGGATAAAACACACAAGTGAACCAGGGAGCAGAGCTCACGGGGTGTAATGACACAGTTCAGAGCTGCCAGCTCCAGTAATTCCTTCCACAGCTCCCAGTTGTTCCAGTTTCTCTCCCAGTCTGGTTCATCTGCTGCCTCGCAGTACGTGGGGAAAGCCAGGGAGAGATTCCAGGAGGGCAGGGGTGGAATGGGAGCGAGCAGCAGGGGCTGTGCCTGTGCTCCTGTGGAAATCAGACTGGCTGGGACTGGGAGAGCACTCGGGACTTCGAGGAACAGCTTCAGGAATCTTCTCCTTGGCCCTTTGGCCGAGGGCAGGGCTGCCTTGAGGAAAAGGGCACACTGGTGGTTTGAGGTTGTGGCTGCTCCCAAATCTGGTCTGGAGCTGCTCTCAGACTTCCCCTGGGAAAAACTCCTGATTCACGGGTCATGCTGGGCTGCTGAGCTGTGGGATTGCATTCCTGGCTGGAATGACCCTGGATTAGGGTTGTGCTGGGCTGCTGAGCTGTGGGATTGCATTCCTGGCTGGAATGACCCTGGATTAGGGTTATGCTGGGCTGCTGAGCTGTGGGATTGCATTCCTGGCTGGAATGACCCTGGATTAGGGTTGTGCTGGGCTGCTGAGCTGTGGGATTGCATTCCAGTGAGTGTGGATTAACAAGGTGGGTCTGCAGGCAGGGGCAGTCTCAGGGCAGATGGTGCCCGGAGGTGTTCTGTCTGGGGTGGGAATGGAAAGCAGCACTCCTGAGGCACCTTTTCCTCTGGAATCTGCACAGCAGGGCAGGGATTACACCCGGAGTGGAGCTCCCAGACAGCCAGATCTCTTCCTGAGCTGGAATTCACTGCCCTGAATATTTTCCCTGGACAAGACAGATTTTCAGGCCGGGCTGGTTCCATCCTGCCCCTTCTGTGGCACCCTCCAATCCCACATTCCTGCTGCAGGCGCGTGCTCCTGGCTCTGCAGCCCTGCTGCCCTCCCCAGCTGGCTGGAAAATACTTGGGAGCCTTCCTGCAGTGGGAGGAATAACCTCGTGGCTGGGACACGGTCAGAGGTGTCATTTCATCCTTTTGTTGGGCTATTTTTGTGCCCCTGCTGTCCCTCCTCTCACCTTTGGGAGGGCAATTTGCACCCTGGGAAGGGGCACAAGGGGAAGGAGCTCCTGCCTGGAGGAAACGGGGCTACATTCCTGAATTTTGGGGATGATTTGGGCAGTTTTATTCCCCTTTAGTGAGGAGAGGCTGTGGGAGCTGGGCATGTTTATTCCAGAGATGAGGAGGCTGAGGGGGGATCCTGCCAATCCTTACAAATATTTCCAGGGGATGGTCTCAGATTCTTCCCAGTGGTGCCCAGAGACAGGACAAGGAGCAGCTGCCACAAATTAAAACACAGAAATTCCAGCTGAACGTTTGGAAAAAGTTACTTCCCTGGAGTGGAAGTCCAGCTCCAGCTTTTAGAGGGGAGAAAGGGCAGAGTGAGGTTTGTGAAGATTTTGTGAGTTTGCTGTCACTTGGATCCATCCTGTGACCTCCAAGGGTTTGAAAGAAAGAGCAGTATTAGCCTGGACTCCAGGTTTTAGGGAAAAGGGGTGCTGAGCACCTCTGACAACTATTTCTATGAGTAGCAACATATTTGTGGGTTTGCTGCAGCTTGGATGTGTCCTGTGACCTTCCAGCACAGAAAGGAAGAGCAAAACCAGGCTGAAGTGTGGCTTTTAGGGGCAAAAAAAGTTAGACAGTGCCCTGGGAGGTCCCAGATCTCCCACTTTGGAGAGTCCCAAACCCTGCTGGACACATTCCAGTGTCACTCGCTCCAGGGTTGGACTGGATGATTCCCAGAGGTCCCTTCCATCCCTGCCAGTCCCGGGATTCTCTGACTGAGGAAACTGCAGCAGTTTCCCATGTTTTAATGCCATTCTTTTGTTTTATTTTTTGTTTTGTTTTGTTTTATTTTTAATTTTTATTTTATGCCTCTTTTGGCTCTCACCTTGTGCTTCTTTTGCTCTCACAAACCCAAGAGTGGAGCTGGATTTCCTCCCCTCCCCAGATAACCCAAAAGCTCATCAGGCCAGGCCACCTCATTTTCTGCTGGGGAAGGAGCTTCCCTGTGGAAAGCATGTTTTGGTGTTGATGGAAGCAGCTCCCATGTTTGATCCTTACTGAAGGTCAAAAACGTTTGGCCCCAGTGGGGAATTCCAGCGTTTTTCCTGTGTGGGGTTTTATGGGATGGATGAAGATCCTGCTGGAGTGGGAAGGAGATTTTTGGGTATCCGGTGGATTGGGAAGAGGTTTTTTGGGACCCAGGCAGGTTGGGAAGAGGTTTTCCAGGACAGGTAAGGACACTGATTGAACAAGAGGGGATGTTTTGGGATGAGTGAGGCCTCTGGAGGGTCAGGAAAAGGCTTTTCCAGGACCAGTGATGAGGTTTCCTGGGATGAGTGAGGACCCTGGTGTGGTGAGAAGAGATTTTTTGGGATAAGTGAGGATCCCAGAAGGTTGGGAAGATCCTTTCCAGGACCAGTGATGAGGTTTTCTGGAATGAGTGAGGACCCTGGTGTGGTGAGAAGGGATCTTTTGGGATAAGTGAGGATCCCAGAAGGTCGGGAAGAGCCTTTCCAGGATGTTTCCTGGGATGGGTGAGGACCCTGGTGGGTTGGGAAGGGGCTTTTTGGGACCCTGGTGGACTGGGAAGAGTCAAGTAGAGTTTCTCCAGGACAGCCCAGGGCCATTTTTGGGACAATCCCACACTTTGGTCTGCTTTCCCCCCTCAGGGATCTGTGGCTCCTGTGCCATGAACATCGCTGGGGGCAACACCTTGGCCTGCATCAAAAAAATCGACAGTGACCTCAACAAAGTCACCAAAATCTACCCCCTGCCCCACATGTACGTGGTGAAGGACTTGGTTCCGGTGAGTGCAGCCCCTGGCAGCGCCCAGGGGACACCCTGGGGTGGGGACCAGGGTGTGGCAGGTGCCACCAAGATCAGGGCTCACATGTCCCTTGGGTGGCTTCCAGTAACAAATGTGTCCTGGCCTGGAATGTGGCAGGTTTGGGGAGGGAATGCCACCTCCTGGTCAGGTTTTGAGGTGTAAATTTGGGGTGAAACTGTGCCAGGAGGGGATTTAGGTGGGATATTGGGAAGAGGCTTTGCCCCTGAGGTTGGGCCTGAAGGGAAGGGTCAGGGCCCCACAGCTTGGACAGCAGGGGTGGGGTTTGGGGTGGATCCTGGAGGGGACATTCCCTGATTCTCCTCAGCCCCATAACCAGATTCTTATGTTTTCCTGCCCCAGGACCTGAGTAACTTCTACGCCCAGTACAAATCCATCCAGCCCTACCTGAAGAAGAAGGACGAGTCCAAGGAGGGCAAGGAGCAGTACCTGCAGTCCATAGAGGACCGCCAGAAACTGGTCACTGCCATTTTCAGTGGTGAAACCTCTCCCAGAGCAGCCCAGGGTCAAACCTGAGCGCTCAGCACCTTCCCATTCCCACTGTGATCCCAATCCCAGAACATGGGACACGATCCCCAGATGTGGGACACGGCCCCACAGCTGCTGGCTCAGGCTGGGACCTGGGCTTGCCACGGGGTTCTGATCCCATTGCCCCCTGTGAAATTCCTGCTGGTGGGAGTGCTCTGCAGGTTCCAGGCTGGAATATCCCAGTGGGGAGAGGCCTGGCTGTGCTCTCAGCTCAGTGGGGTTTTGCAGCCTGGAAGGCTCCTGGGAAAAGCCAAAGTGCAAGATCTGGAGTGTGTGTCTTGAGCAGGGGGGATTATGAGGGGATTTTTTTGAGGGTGGATGAGGAACAGCTCTTTGAGAGGCTGATAGCGTGGCCAGGTTTTGGGGTGGGTTTCCATGGCTGCCACAGGGACTAGCAACAGATCAGGAGGGGTTTTTCCTCTGAGCTGCCAGGATGTATCCATCATTCCATGATCCCGAGCTCAGCCTGGCCCTGCTCTGCTGTGGGGGCACCAAATTTCCATTTTGGTGAGGGAGAGGTGAATGTGAGCAGCAGGAATGTGAGGCTGAGCAAAGAGGATTCAGAGAAACACTGGAAGTGTCCCCTTAGTGTCTGCAGCCAAGCTGACATCCATAATAGCCCCAGGTGTGACACCTGAACAGCCCCAGGGCTGGACAGCCTGCAGGGATCTCTATCCAGAGGCAGCAATTTGTTCTCATGCCCCATTTCCCAGCTTATCTGATCCATGTGTGAGCACTGAAGGGACCTTTCCTGCCCTCGGAGTCCCTTTCTCAGCCAGCTGGGAACAGGGAAACCCAAAAACCACACCTGGAAAACCGGCTCTTGATCCCGTTGCTGGAATTCCTTTCCCTTTGGGATCAGCCTGTGTGCAGGAGAAACTTGGATTTGGCTGAAAGATTCCTTTAAATCCTCGATGGTTTGGAGTGGTGCAGTTAGAAATCAGATTTGGAGTGCACAGAGGGAACTCTGCCCTCGGTGCTGGCAGCTGTTCCCAAAGGCTTGTTAGGAGCTGCTGGGAATTCTGGCACCAGGAATCTTCCTGAACTCAAATTTTTATCCCAAAACAACTTTCAGGAATGTGAATTAAGCCAGGTTGGGCTCTGTGCCTGGGAGAAGTTGATGGGCCACAAGGAGGCTCAGGGGACCCTGAGTTCCTGTTTCCTGTCTGGGATGAGGAATCAGCTCCTTACTCCAGAAGGAATTAGCAGAGCTGCCTGAGTCACTTCCACGTAGGACTAAACTCCTCCTGTGCATGGGACAAAAGCTGTCCATAAAAACAGGGAAGTGATCCAGGACCGTCCCCATTTCCGTGCCAGGGGTGCCCTCAAAAGCCAGGCTGCACCTTGAGCTGGCCCTGACGCTGCTGGGCAGACTTTGCTCTCCCTTCCCTGCTGAGCAGCCCTGGAATTGTTGACTTGGGACAGATCCATGCCCGTCCTGGCGGGGACGGGCTGGGGGAAGGTGGGAGTGCAGGAGAAGCAGAGGCAGGGCTGCAGGAGAACCCAGCAACTTCCCCTTCCTCTTCAGGCTGTGCCCCTCCCCTGCTGTCCCAGATCCCTGTTCATTATGTGGGTGCTGGAACCATGGAACACCCTGAGCTGGAAGGAGGCCACGAGGACCATGGGGTCCTGGCCCTGGTCTGGGAGGTTTGGGATTGTTCCCCTCAGGAACTGCCGCCCCACAGCAGCTCTGCCCCACACGGGGGGCTCAGAGCTGCTCGGTGGGGACGTGGGGGGGATCCCCTGTGTCACCAGCCCTGCGGTGACAGCCTGCCGTGTCCCCTCCCCCTCACAGGACGGGCTCTATGAGTGCATCCTGTGTGCCTGCTGCAGCACCAGCTGTCCCAGCTACTGGTGGAACGGGGACAAGTACTTGGGCCCCGCCGTGCTCATGCAGGTGAGGACAGACCCTTTGTCACTTGGCTGGTGACACGTGGCCGGTGTTGATGCCCCGGAGCGCCTGCCGAGGGCAGAGGCCACACAAGGTTAACAGAATAAACGTGGGTATTTGTTAAAGGCCTCCACAGATACACCTTGGGCAGTCAGAAGCCTCCGAGGCTACACCCAGGGTGGGCGATGGTCACGAGTTTTTCAGACAATTATAAATTTGGTTCATTTGCATATCAGAGGTTAATCCTCCAATTAGAGCTTCAGGTAATGAAGTCATTTACCCCCAGTTTGCTCCCCCTCAATTCACTTCTGTTTTCACTTCTCGGGGCCTGAGATTGTCAGATGTCCTTGAGGTTCAGGCCCAGAGAGGAATTACTTTGAGAGAACAGCAGCTGGCACTCTGCGTGGAGTTTAGGGTTAGGCACTAATGCAGTCCAGGATTTGAAAAACACAAAAGCTGAACCCTAAGGGATCGGTGTAACCCGGCCTGGCCCAGCAGTCCCGGGTGGGCGGGGTGTTGCCGTGGGATTGGGGTCTCCAGCTGGTGCCAGCGTGGTTCCAGCAGCGTTTGTGTCCCCGGCCGTGCCCAGGCGTACCGCTGGATGATCGACTCGCGCGATGACTTCACAGAGGAGCGGCTGGCGCAGCTGCAGGACCCCTTCTCGCTGTACCGCTGCCACACCATCATGAACTGCACCCGCACCTGCCCCAAGGTACGGCACGGGGCACGGCAGGAGGGGCCACGGGGCAGGGTGGCAGTGCCACGGTGTGGGATGGAGGGGATGTGGGTCAGGGTGGCAGTGCCGTGGTCTGGGATGGAGGGGACGTGGGTCAGGATGGCAGTGGCACCCCCGCCATGGCACCAGTACATAGCACTGTCCCAGGCTGCTCCAGCCAGACCTGGGCACTGCCAGGGATCCAGGGGCAGCCACAGCCTCTCGTGGAAATCCATTCCAGGGTTTCTCCACCCTCACAGAGAGGAAATTGTACTAATATCCCACCTAAACCAGCACATGGAATTATTTGCATTGGAAGGTACCTCAAAGTTCCTCTGATTCCATGGGTAGGGACACTCCCACTATCCCAGAGTGCTCCAGCCTGGCCTTGGACACCTCCAGGGCTGGAGCAGCAACAGCTTCTCTGGGACTTCCATTCCAGGTTCTCCCCACGCTCGCAGAGGGATTTACCCCACCCAAACCTCCCCTGTCAGTTCAAACCATGTCCCCTTACACTGTCACTGCCTGTACCCATCCCTCCTTTTCACAGGCCCCTTGAGCTGCGGCAAGGCCACAGCAAGGTCTCCCCACCCCTTTTCCACGTCTTTTTGGAATTCCTGGTGGTTTCCATAGGAAGAGACCCCTTTAGGTGCCAGTTTTCCCGAAACTTCCCCATTCTGCTGAGCCTGGGGGCACCCAGAGCTCCCAGCAGAGCTGGTGTTGGGATCAACTTTTCCTTCTCAGCCTTTGCCCTGGGGGCTCCTCTGACCCCAGGATTTGGGAGCAGGGCCCTGCCAGGAGTGCTCCAGGGAATTTCTGAGCCATTCCTGTGGAGAACCGAAGGAACTTTCCAAATGTGGCTGTGCTTCTTCCCAACACTGCTCCTGGGACCCGGGGGAGCTTTGAGAGTTGAGTGAGCAGCTGCTCCCTGTCAGGACTCAGCCCACAGCCTTTATCATCTCAGACCAGGAAAACCTCACATCCTTGGGGTCAGGCTGTTCCCAGGCTGCGGCTGCCTCTGGAAATCCAAACACCCGTAAAAACCTGGAATTCCGTCCTTTATCTCCCTTTGATCCTGATCAAAGCCTGGCTCCCAGGGGAGAGTTTGGCTCCAGGGGCAGGAGGGGAGCTCCAGCTCCGCGTCCTGCTCCGGGCTGGGCCACTCTTCCCAGGGAAACTGAGGCTGGAATGGGGCAGAGCTGCACTCGGACCCTGTGGAATTCCCAGCCTGGCTGGAGTCGGGGCTGGCCCAAGTGTCCTGAGGCTCCCTGGGCTGGAAAGGAGGATTCATGCCAGGCTGGACTCAGATCTTCAGGGGAAAAAGAGGTGTTGAGCAGCTCTGTAACAAATATTTTCATGAGTAGCACCACATTTGTGAGTTTGCTATGACTTAAATCTGTCCTGCAGTCTCCCAGCACAGAAAGGAAGGACAATATCAGCCAAATTCCCGCTTTTTAGGGGATAAAAAAATGGGATGACAACACATTTGGGAGTTCACTGTCACTTGGATTGTCCTGTGACCTCTCCCAAGCTTTTAAAGAAAGCACAATATCAGCTCAGTTCGAGGTTTTAGGGGAAAAGAGATGGAGTAGCAGCACATTTGTGAGTTTACTCCTGCTTGGATCCATCCTGTGACCTCCCAGCTTTTAAAAGGACAGATTGAGCCGAATTCTATCTTTTTTGGGGAAAAAAAAGGTGGAATAGCAACAGATTTGAACATCTATTACAACTGTAATCCATCCTGTGACCTCCCAGGGTTTGAAAGGAAGGAGAATATCGGCTGAATTCCGGGTTTTAGGGGGGAAAGGTGGAATAGCAGCAGCTTTGGGAGTTCAGTGCAGCTCGGATGGGGAGGAAGGAGAGGGAGAGAAGGAGGGGAGGTGCTGCAGCCCCCAGAGGCGCTGACCAGCCCCTCCCACAGGGGCTGAACCCCGGCAAAGCCATCGCCGAGATCAAGAAGATGATGGCCACCTACAAGCAGAAGGCAGCGACTGCGTGAGGACTGAGTGACCCCGGGGTGACCCGCAGTGGCCTGGAGTGACCGTCACACCTGGGCAGCTCCAGCAGGGTGTTACCTGGACCACGGTTACCTGTGCACCTGCAATAAAGGCTGTAAAGAACAGCTTGGGCTCCGTCCTTTATTCATCATTTATTAGTCGTTTATTAGTCATTTATTAATTCCCTTCATGGAATGTTTTACTATCCCAAACCTCTCAGGGCTGGGAGGAGCTGAGAGGCCCTGGAAATCCTGGGATTGGCTGGCAACAGGGAATGGTGGAGGGATCTGGAGCCTGAAATCCCCAAAACAGGATTTGGAGCTCCTGGAGTGCAGGATAGGGCAAAACCCTGGGGGCAGATCCAGCAAGGACGAGGTGTCGTGTCTCACCCGGTGGGATCCTGATTTGGATTCCTGATTTTTACTCCAAATCCTTAGAAAATGAGATTTTCTAGGGGTGAATCTTCTTCTCTCTCGTATTTTTACCTTGATGTCCCAATTCCACCAGGAGTGATGTGTTCTCTTCCCACCCCTATGGGGCTCTGGTTTACATTCCCGACTTTTATTCCCAGTCCTAAGAAAATGGGAATTTATAGGAGTAAATCTTCCTTTTTTCCCTCATATTTTTACCTCCAGCTTTCTCCAGTTTGGGATGTTTGGAGCAGCTCTTGGGGCTGAGAGAAAGGAACCACTTCAGCTTTGCTGATGAATTCATGATTTTTGGTCTGAATAATTCAAACCTTGCAGGAATGTGATGCTGCTCCTGCTGAGGTCACCGGGACAGCACAGCCATGATGCCATAGCCCGGGTTTGGGGTGCGGACTCCAATTCCCAGCATCCCCCGGGGTGTCACAGCCCGGTTTGGGGTGCGGACTCCAATTCCCAGCATCCCCCGGGGTGTCACAGCCCGGTTTGGGGTGCGGACTCCAATTCCCAGCATCCCCCGGGGTGTCACAGCCCGGTTTGGGGTGCGGACTCCAATTCCCAGCATCCCCCGGGGTGTCACAGCCGGGTTTGGGGTGCGGACTCCAATTCCCAGCATCCCCCGGGGTGTCACGGCCCGGTTTGGGGTGCGGACTCCAATTCCCAGCATCCCCCGGGGTGTCACAGCCCGGTTGGGGGGTGCGGACTCCAATTCCCAGCATCCCCCGCGGTTCCGGGCCCGCCCTTTCCGCCGGCGCGCGGGGTCGCGGGGTCGCGCCATGAGCTCAGGTCAGGGACCGGCACCGGGATCGGGATGGGGATGGGGATGGGGATGGGGATGGGGGTTGGGATCCGGGAATGGGCTGCGGGTCGGGATCAGGGCCCGGAGCCGCAGAGCAGTGCCGTGGGCTCCAGCCCAGCCCGCGGAGCCGCGGGAGCGGTGTGGTTCCCGTGCCGTCTATTCCTATTTATTCCCGTGTATTCCCATTTATTTCGCTGTATTATTTTGCCTTTCTTCTAAAATTTTGCTTTTTTTTTATTTGCCTTATTATGCTTTCTTTATTCTTTTAAATTTTGCTTTATTCTGTTGCCTTTTTTTTTAATTTGACATTTTTATTTTGCTTTTTTACTTTACTTTAATTATCTTTCTTTTTCGGCTTTATTTGACCTAATTTCAATTTATTTTGCTTTTTTGTTTCCTTATGTTGCCTTCTTTTGTGGCTCGGTCTTTTACTTTCACTTTTTATTTTACAGTTGGCATCGTTATTTTGCTTTAGCTTTGTTTTCCATCTTCGTTTTTATGTTTTTAAATTGTGCTTTATTTCCCTTTTTTCTTTGCATTGTTAGTTTTTTCACTTCATTTATTATTTTTCTTTTGATTTTTTTAATTTTCATTTTCTCCTTTTTTTACTCCAATTTTTTCTGCCTTTTTTTTTTGCTGTATTTCTTTTTTGTTGTTGTTCCAATTGTCTTTTATTTCACTTTATTTTGCTCTTTTATTTTGTTCCGTTTCTCTTTTATTTTGCTTTATTCGACTGTACTTCCCTTTTTATTTTGCTCCACTTCCCTTTTTATTTCACTTTATTTCCCTTTTTTATTGGGCTTTATTTCCTATTTTTATCCCACTTTTTTCCCCTGTTTCCCAGCCCCTCTTCCATCCCAGGACTCTGGGTGGGACCTCCTGGCTCCACATCCCTTGGGAATTCCGGCCCTGGGAATGCAGCCACAGATCTGAGGGGACAGGAATCCCGGGAAGGGCTTTGGGGCGTTCCAAATCCCAAGTCCCCCAAACCCTCCCATCACTCCAAACCTGCCAAACACCAAATCCCTAAACCCTGTATCCCCCAAACCCCAAACCCTCCAAACCCCAAACCCCCCAAACATTCTGAACCCCGCACCCCTAAACCCCAAACCCTCCAAACCACTGAAACCCTCCAAGTCCCTCAAACACTCCAAACCCTAAACCCCAAAGTCTCCCAACCCCCAAACCCTCCAACACCCAAACACTCCAAATCCTCCAACACCCAAACCCTCCAAACCCCAAACCTTCCAAACCCCAAACTCTCCAAACCCCACAGCCAGATCCCCTTGGCCCTCCCCAGAGCTGCTTCCCATGGGTGGATCCCTCCCAGAATTTGGGAATGCTCCCATCTCTCTCCTGTTTGGATCATGGACAGCAGGGGGAATTTGGGGTTGGGAAGGACCCGTCGCCTCTCAGATCCCATCCTGGAGCAATCCCAGGGGTTTTTTCATGGATAAATGACGGAACATGGTGCTGGGTGGGAAGAAGGCACCTGGGCGTTCTGGGTCCATGCAGGGTTCCTGACTGGAATTCCCAGGAATGGGAATGTGGGAGTGGCACTGCCGAACAACCTTTGCCCCTTTCCTGCTGGATTTGCCAGGCTCAGCACCGACATTTCCTGGAGGAAGAGCAGGGAGGGGCAGGGGGGACACCTGTGGGTGCTCCGGGGGTTCTGTCCCTGTGGTGACCCTGCTTGGATCCCCTGGATCCCCTTAAATCCCCCTTGCCCATCCCAATCCCAGTACTGATCCCAATCCACAGCTGAGCAGCACTCGGGGTTCAAAGCTCCCCCTTTTTTCCCTGAGCTCCTTATTTTGAGGGTTGCCAGAGATGTTCCCAGCCTGGTTCCTCACTTCCCAGCGGGAATGCCGGGAGTACAGCCCCCTTCCTACGGGCAGGAGGAGCCCTCGTTTACCCAGAACTGGGAGAAGTGTGGCATTGGGATGTGAACCCCCTGTTTTCCCACTCACACTGCGGTGTTCCCCAGGCTGGAATGTTCCTCGAGCTGCCAGGCACTTCCCTCCAGATCTGCAGCTGGATTTGGGTGACTGGGAAGGGCAGGGCCAGGGAGAATCCCTGTGCCAGAAGGGTTGGAATGGCGGGATCTCGGCCAGTGTCACCAGCACACAGCACAGCCAGTGCTGCCCCCCTCCTGACAGGGGATCTCTCCCAAAAATCTCAACCACAACAGGTGTAGGCGGACAGGGCTGCTGAGAATTCCCAGGAATTTATTCCTCACCTGTCTCAAGGGTTCAATACCTGACTATGGATTTCGCAGCATTGAGGAGTCCAAATCCGGATTTTCCATGTCCCCATCTTGGATCAGGCCCGTCTCAGGCTTTGTTCCTTCAGCCTTGGGCTGTTTTTCTGGGAGGACCCAACTGCCCAGAAAGACATTTGCTCCGGCAGCACGGGATCACTTTGTGTGGGATCCATGGGAAGGGCAACATGTCCCTGTCCCATGTCCCTGTCCCAGCTGGGATCAGTTCCTGGGGGATCCATGGGAAGGACAGGAGAACCACCAGGATCTCATCTCAATGCCGCACTTGGCCACAGATCTCCCATCTCTGGAAGATCCTCCTGGATTCAGTCTCACCCTCTGTGACCTAAACACTTCCTTAGGTTCTCTCTCCTTCCTGGCTTTTGCCTTATCCTGATTTTCCATGTCCCCATCTCCAAGGGCCTGGGTTGGCCTTGCCAACCCCATCCCATCAACCTCAGTGGCTGGAACAGAAATTCCCATGGATGGAGCTTCCTGCTCTTATGTGCAGCTTCCAGCCTGTGTGGGTGAATGGATGGAGGGATGGATGGATGGATGAGGGATGGAAGGATCCATGGATAGATGGACAGACGGATGGTGCTGCCCAGGGACCATCCAGCAGGAATCACGGGAGCAGCGGGACATTTCCAAGCCCCCGGGGTTTTGTTTGCTTCCAGAAAGGGGCTTGGGAAGGGCCAGGGCTGCTGGAGAAGTCCCTAGGAGTAGTATCTGTCTGTTTTCCATGTGCACCTGCACTGGGGAGGGAGCTCCGACTCGGATCCACATCCTGGGACAAGGACCTGGCATTCCCAGCTGATGCCCAGCCAGGTCTTGGATCCCGATCCCATCCCGGCTCCCGGCTCTGCGCCCTGGAGTCCGAGGGTTCATCCCCCCCGCCAGGATGTGCGGTGGCTGTGGGAGCGTCCAGAGCAGCCTCTTCCCAAATTTCGGGCAGAGAGGACAGGGCAGGGCCTGGACACGGAGCCGGGCAGCTGCGGGGAATTCCAGGTGGGGCTTTGGCCGTGCAAATCCATCATCAGTGCGGGATCTTGGCTCCCGTCTTCCCGGCACAAGCCGGGCCGGTGTATCTGAGATTCCAGCCTCTCCTGGCTGTTATCCTCCGCCTGATCCCTGTTCTAGCGGCAGAGAGGGAAGCAGAGAGCGGAGCTCTGTGCAGGCTCCGGGGAAATTCCCGGGATCCGGAGGCGGAGGAGGGACATCCCGGAGCCCCTGCGCCGTGTTTGCCGACAAGGAGCGGCCTCGGTGCCGCGGCGGCGCCGCTCCCAGCCCGAGCGATCCCACCGTGACCGATCCCAGCCCGACCGATCCCGTCCTTCCCGGTCCCGTTCCCACCGGGAGCGGCTCCGATCGCGTTCCCGGCGGGATGAGGCGGGGTGAGTCAGTGCCGAGGCTTTTCCTCACCTGCCGAGCTTTGGGAACAGCCAGGATGGGAACGGGAGGGGAGAAATCCCACGGGGATGGGGCTGGAATGCCCCGGGACAGGGCTGTGCGGAGCCGCTCGGTTCCTTGGTGTGTTGCTTCAGGATCTAGAAAAGTCGGGATAGCTCTGTTAAGTAGCCGGGCAGGCCGGGCCGGGCTTCCCATCACCCAGAGGCTCCGGGAAGGGAATTAGGCTGTTTCCAGGTTGTTTGGATACTTTTCCCCCTGCTGCAGATCCCGGGAAGAGCCCTTGAGCGAGATCCCCACCCTGCCCCATCCTTTGTCCTGCCCTTGGGAGGGGCGACCCTCCCGCCGTCCCTGCAGCTGGAATTCCGCCTTTTTGCAGAATTTGAGGCTGGCACTGGGGACAGCTGACCCCTCCATTCCTTTTCTTGGCTCCTGGGACAGCTTTTGTTTTACTGAGCCGTCCCCAGGCTCATCCCCCAATTCCTCCCCTCCAGGATTTATCCCACAGAGCAGCAGCAGCGGCTGCGTGAGCTGGAGATGGATCCCTCACCACCGGGATCACCAAAGCCAGGGAATGGTTTTAATTAATGGCTTTTATCCCCTGCAGAGGAGCTTTGGGGTCAGTCAGGGAGCAGCAGGAATCCAGCCACGGCGGTTTTTCCAGTGTAAATCCTTGAGCCAGTCTCGGCGCCCTCTTGGAAACCCGGGCTCAGGCTGGAAATATCCACGTGTTCCAGGAGTGGGAACAGCTCCTGGCTCCGTGGTTGTGCCACGTGTTGCCTCCCCACTGCTGCTCTGAGATCCCAGTGTTGGGAATGTTGTGACTCGTAATCCATCCTGGATGTAGGGAATGAGCAGGTTCAGTGACTCGTAATCCATCCTGGATTTAGGGCACGAGCAGGTTCAGCTTCAGAGTTTTGGGGTGCAGCAGAGCCCAGCGGGAATCGGAGCATGGTTAAAACTGGGAAATGCCAATGTTTTGGCAGCCAGGAGCAAACCCAGTGAGCAAACAAGGAGCAAACGAGCTGGAAAAGTGGCAAGGAGGGCTTGCCTGGCTCCAGCCCAGCCCCGCTCCCTTCCCGTGCCCACTGAGCCGCTGGGATAACGCCAGAAATCCCGGGGCCACTCCGGCGTCGTCCCCGTGACCATCACGTGCCCGGGAGGGTGACAGGGCAGCGATCCCGGCTGGATGGGCCAGGAGCCACCTCCTCCTCCTGGGACTGACCGGGGATGGCATCGCCGGGAGCCTGTCCTCAGGGATAACCAGCCCCTCTCCTGACCCTTCTCTGCGTTTTTGGTGCATTTGCAGACAGCAGCCGGCTGCTGGGGGCCCAGCGCCCAGGCTACGGGACACTGCAGCCAGACACGGACCCCGCCGGAATGGTAGGTCCGGTCTGGGGGTTCTCCGTGGGGATAGCTCCAGATCCCGGGGTTCCCCACACCCCCAGGGGCCGCTTTTCCAACCCCTTGGGTTTCCCTATCTGGGGGTCGGTCAGGCCGGGATTTGGGGCATTTAGGGTTTAATGGTTGGGAATCAATTTTAGCTGGTTTTATGACTAAGCAGCGGGGTGCAGGTGATTCCCAGTGATCCCCAGTGACTGATTCCCAGCGATTCCCTCTCCAGGAGGTCAGGGGCTACCAGCGCAGGACGTGGCGGGTGCTGCTGTGCCACGTGGGCTCCGTGCTGAGCGCGGGGCTGCTCCTGCTGCTCTTCCACTGGAAGCCCAGCCTGGAGGTGCAGGCCAAGTGCAAACCCTGCGCCCTGGGCCAGGCGGACTGGCTCATCATCAGGGTGAGTCCCAGGGGATCCCAGCCCAGGCTGGGGTACTGGGAGTCTGGGGTGGGATTCTGGGAGTCCAGGGTGGGACTCTGTGGATTCAGGGTTGGATTCTATGGACTGGGAGTTGGATTCTGTGAGTCTGGGGTTGGATTCTGTGGGTCTGGGGTTGGATTTTGTGGATCCAGTTGGACTCTGTAGATCCAGGGTTGGATTTTGTAGATCCAGGGTTGGATTCTGTGGGTCTTGCATCAGATTCTGTGGAACTGGGGTTGGGCTCTGTGGATCTGGGGTTAGATTCTGTGGATCTGGGGTTATGTTCTGTGGATCTGGGGTTAGATTCTGTGGAGCTGGGGTTGGGTTCTGTGGATCCAGGGTTGGATTTTGTGGATCCAGGGTTGAGCTCTGCCCCGGGTTCCCAACAGGACCCTGGGAATGTTCCCCTCCTTGTCCTCCTGCCTGTGTCTGGCATCTCCTTTCCTCAAGCACCAGATTATTACAGGAATTTATTATCATTATTATTATAATTCCTAGAATTATCCCATTCCAGGAATCATTATTATTCCTACAATAACTCCACATTCCCCCCCTTCCATCCCAACCTATCCATCTTGGAATTTCTCCTCATTGTCCCCAGACCTGAGACACCATCTGGGATGGGTGGCCAGGGCCTTCCCGGGACTCTGGAAGGAGCTGGGAACACTCCGGGCGCTCCCAGTTCCACCTCCAGCCCATCCCTGTGTTTCAGGACCGTTTTGGGCAGTGCTTCACCACCAAGGTGCTGACGGAGCCGCTGGGCGAAGCCGGGTGAGCCAGGCCCTGTCCCCGCGGGATCTGGGAGCCTCTCCTGGCTCGGGGTGGCAGCCCAGGGCTGAGCCAGATTTACCCTGGCTCTGGGGCAAGCCAGGGCTGAGCCCAGCTCTGCCCTGGCCGTGGGGCAAAGGCTGGGGCTGTGCTCTGGCTGTGGGGCAGGCTGGGGCTGTGTTCTGGCCGTGGGGCAAAGGCTGGGGCTGTGCCCTGGCTGTGGGGCAAAGGCTGGGGCTGTGCTCTGGCCGTGGGGCAGGCTGGGGCTGTGCCCTGGCCGTGGGGCAGGCTGGGGCTGTGTTCTGGCCGTGGGGCAGAGGCTGGGGCTGTGCCCTGGCCGTGGGGCAGGCTGGGGCTGTGCCCTGGCTGTGGGGCAGGCTGGGGCTGTGCTCTGGCTGTGGGGCAGAGGCTGGGGCTGTGCTCTGGCTGTGGGGCAGGCTGGGGCTGTGCCCTGGCTGTGGGGCAGAGGCTGGGGCTGTGCCCTGGCTGTGGTGCAGAGGCCGGGGCTGTGGGGCAGGCTGGGGCTGTGCCCTGGCTGTGGGGCAGGCTGGGGCTGTGCCCTGGCTGTGGGGCAGAGGCTGGGGCTGTGCCCTGGCTGTGGGGCAGGCCGGGGCTGTGCCCTGGCCGTGGGGCAGGCTGGGGCTGTACTCTGGCTGTGGGGCAGAGGCTGGGGCTGTGCCCTGGCTGTGGGGCAGAGGCTGGGGCTGTGCCCTGGCTGTGGGGCAGGCCGGGGCTGTGCCCTGGCCGTGGGGCAGGCTGGGGCTGTGCTCTGGCCGTGGGGCAGGCTGGGGCTGTGCTCTGGCTGTGGTGCAGAGGCCGGGGCCATGGGGCAGAGGCTGGGGCTGTGCCCTGGCTGTGGGGCAGGCTGGGGCTGTGCCCTGGCTGTGGGGCAGGCTGGGGCTGTGTTCTGGCTGTGGGGCATGCTGGGGCTGTGCCCTGGCTGTGGGGCAGGCAGGGGCTGTGCCCTGGCTGTGGGGCAGGCTGGGGCTGTGTTCTGGCTGTGGGGCAGGCTGGGGCTGTACCCTGGCTGTGGGGCAAAGGCTGGGGCTGTACCCTGGCTGTGGGGCAGGCTGGGGCTGTGGGGCAGGCTGAGGCTGTGCCCTGGCTGTGGGGCAGGCTGGGGCTGTGCTCTGGCTGTGGGGCAGGCTGGGGCTGTGGGGCAGGCCGGGGCTGAGCACAGTTCCCCCGCAGGCTGGAGCAGCCCCCCGGCGCGCGGCAGGACCCCAGCAGCAGCAGCAGCAGCAGCAGCAGCAGCGTGGCCGTGGCGGTGCCGGATGCGGGGGAGAGCCGCGACACCGTCCGGCTCCACGACAAGGACGAGGTGGCCCCAAGGACCTTCCCCGCCTCCAGCCTCTCTCCCTGTCCCTGGACTCTCCACTCACACCTCTTTTTCCCCTCCCTGTCTGACAGAAGAACACCCTGAGGTATTACCTGTTCCAGGGAATGCGCTACGTGTGGCTGGAGCGGCAGCAGGCCTTCTGCAGAGTCAGGTATTCCCAGATCCCGGCATATCCTGCTCCATCAGCTCCTTCAGGATCCTCCTGCCCCCGGCAGCACTGCACATCCCTTGATGCCTTTTTTGGGGCTCTCTAAAAACAGAGGCCGGACAGAATTAATGGAATAAAAAGCACTTGTATTTACTGAAGGGCCCTCAGGTACATTTCGAGCAAACAAAGCCCCCAGGGGCTACACCCAAAAATGGACCACGGGTCAGGGGTTTCACACTTTTATAAGTTTGGTTCATTGGTAATGAAGTCATTTACCCCAAGTTTGCTCCCCAAAGCTCACTTTTGTTTCCATTTCTCGGGGCCTGAGGCAGTGAGGTGTCCTTGATTCCCAGAGGAATTGCTGTGTCTGACCAAAATGGGAGAACAGCAGCTCACACTGTGTGTGGAGTCTAGAGTTACACACTAAAGAACTGCAAGATTACAAATACATGAAAAATACAAAAGCTGAAGTCCTAAGGCATTGCCCTCAGCACTACCAAGCCTTTGGAGCCATCCCTGCTGCCCTCGGGGTGCTCCCAGGAACCGGCCGGGGCGGTTTGGCAGAGCCGGACGCTCCCGGTTCTCGCACTGTGCCCCTTTTGTTGCCTTCCCTTGGCAGTCGTGGGCTGTGGAGAGGCCAAGGCACAGGGCACTCTCCCTTCCCAGAGGGGTGGGTTTGTCCCCAGCACTTGGCCGTGCTCTTTGTTCCGCCGTTCCTGCTGCTTGTGACTCGGTTTCCCTGTTTTTCTTTGCCCCCAGTGTCCTGGACGAGGGCTGGACCTGCGCAGAGCTGCACCTGTGCCGGGCCGGGCTGGACCAGCAGGAGCACGGCGCCAGGTGGGGCTGCCACCTCCTGGGAAGCACACATAAGGCTTTTCCAGGGAGCAGGAAATCCCGGAGCCTCGGCTTTCCTTGCGCTCAGACCCCACTGCCAGGCGGGATGGAATTCCTGGGATTGGCACCTCCACATAACCCGGCTCCTCGGGGAGGTCTGGGCAGCACGAGGGGCCCTTGGGTTGGAAATGTAGCTTTTTCCCAAGGATAAAAATCCTTCCCTCTTTTCCCAGCAATAAAACTCCTTCCCTCTTCTCCCAAGGATGAATTTCCTTCCCTTCAGTTTCCCAGGGTTAAAATTCCTTCCTTTCATTTCCCAAGGATAAAACTCCTTCCTTCTCCTTGCCCAAAGATGAAATTCCTTCCCTCACCTTTCCCAAAGATGAAATTCCATCCCTTTCTTTTTCCAAGGATGTAATTCTCCTTTCCCAAGGATAAAATTCCCTCTGCCCTTCTCCCCCTGCAGGAGGAAGATCTATGGCCCCAACCTCATTGAGGTGCCCGTCAAGTCCTACGCCAGGCTCCTGGTGGAGGAGGTGGGTTCCCAAGCAGATTTTCCCCGGACAGATCCCTCCCCTGCTCCCTGTCCCTCTCTGGAAGCACTTCCCAGCCCTTGGGAAGGGAGGAGAGGATTTTGGGAGAAGGCAGAGCCGTGGAGGGGACCCTTCCTGACCCTCTGGGCTTGGGCACAGCAGCCCCCAGGGGTTCTGGGGGTAGCTGAGCATCCTCAGGAGCAGCATCTAGGGAAATTTCCATAGGGAAATCCAGGGAATGAAGAGTTTAGGGGATGCCAGCCCCAGGGAAGGGCCCAAGGAAGGGCTGGGTTCTCCTCTGCATCTGGGAGCCTGGAGGGCTCACAATGGGCTGGAGGAAGCTTTTCCTCCTCCAAGGAGCCTGGAGAAGTTCCTCCCACCTGGAAATCCCATACTGGGCTGGATCAAGCTTTTCCCCTTCCAAGGAGCCTGGAAATCCCATACTGGGCTGGAGGAGGTTCTCCCACCCCAAGGAGGTCTCCCAGTGAGCTCCCAGAAGTTCTCCCTGCTCCCAGACCTGTGTTTTCTCCCCGCTGCAGGTGCTGAATCCCTTCTACATCTTCCAAGTGCTCAGCATGGTGCTGTGGGTGTGCGATGCCTATTACTACTACGCCGCCTGCATCTTCCTCATCTCCACCTTCTCCCTGGGGCTGTCCCTCCACGAGACGCGCAAGGTGCTGGGGGCACTGGGGTCACAGCCCCGCTCCAGGGGAGGGCAGCCCTCCCCTGGCTCTCCTCGTCCTCCAGCCCTGCTTCCCAGCCCTCAAGACCCTTTTTAGGGATGGTTTCCCACCATCCTCCAAACACCCAAACCCTCCAAACCCTGAAGCCTCCAAATCCCAAACCCTCCAAATCATCCAAACTCCCCAAATCCTCCAAACCCCCCAAACACCCCAAACCCTCCAAACCCTAAACCCTCCAAACCCCAAAGCCTCCAAACCCCAAAGCCTCCAAACCCCCCAAATACCCCAAACCCTCCAAACCCTAAACCCTCCAAAGCCCAAATCCCACGTTTTTGGGGTGGATTTTGACTGCTCCCTCCCTCCCAGCAAAGCACCACACTGCGGAACATGGCCAAGATGTCTGTGGGGGTTCGGGTCCGGCGGCCCGGCGGAGGTGAGAGGGAAGATTCTTGGGATGGTTGTTGGGATGATGTCCCTTTGGGATCCCAGATCTGCACCCAGTGTTGGGATAGGTGGGAATAATGTTGGGATGCACAGGAATGATGTTATTTTACATGGGAGTAATGTTATGAGATACCAGAATAATGTTGGGATAGGTGGGAATAATGCTGTGATATGTGGCAAGAATGTTGGACACATGGGAGTAATGTTGGGATACATGGGAATAGTGTTAGGATACATGGGAATAATGTTGGGATACATAGAAATAATGTTATTATATATGGGAATAATGTTATACATGGGAATAATGTTATAAGACAGGAATGATGTTCAGATACGTGGGGATAATCTTATGAGACACTGGAATAATTTTGGGGTCCAATTAGTAGAAGATGCCTCTGCCCACATGAAAGTGCAAATGAGATCATATTCCAAAGCCAATGTGGATTTAATTTAACAGGAGATTTCAGGGAAAGAGAGAGAGACATTGATTATAAGGATAATACCCCCATGAATCCCTGCCCTGTCCCACCAGCCCCTTTCCTCCTGCTCTTTCCCAGTGCTGGAATCCCTGGGGTTCCTCCAGAGGTTCCATTTTTCCTACAGCCCTAATCCTGGCTATCCACAGGCGTTAGTGCCACCCCTGCCGCTTGGGATGTCACCTGTGTGAGGCCTTGCTGCCTTCCTCAGGCTTTGCCATGCTGGGAATTCTGCTCTGGATCAGCTATCCCCTGGCCTGGCATCTCAATTTCCAACCTCCAAGGAATTAACCCCTTCCTGTTTGCCACCTTAGTCCATGGGGATTCCTTCCTAGTACCTGGAGATGGATTAACCCTGCTCCCCAAGCCCTAAGCAGGGCTCTCCAGATGCCTGGAGATGAGCCAGCCCCGTTCCCCAAGGCCTGAGCAGGGTTCTCCCGGTGCCTGGAGAAGGATGAACCGCGTTCCCCAGGCCCTGAGCAGGGTTGTGTTCCAGAGGAGCTGGTGGTCAGCTCGGCAGAGCTGGTGCCCGGGGACTGCATCCATCTGCCCGCGGCCGGGGCGGTGCTGCCCTGCGACGCCGCGCTGCTGACGGGAGAGTGCATGGTCAACGAGAGCCTGCTGACCGGTGAGCCCTTCCCAACACCCCGCTGCCCCGGAGCGCCTGCCGAGGGCAGAGGCCACACAAGGTTAACAGAATAAACGTGGGTATTTGTTAAAGGCTTCCACAGATACACCTTGGGCAGTCAGAAGCCTCCGAGGCTACACCCAGGGTGGGCGATGGTCATCAGTTTTTCAGACAATTATAAATTTGGTTCATTTGCGTATCAGAGGTTAATCCTCCAATTAGAGCTTCAGGTTATGAAGTCGTTTACCCCCAGTTTCCTCCTGCCCCAATTCACTTCTGTTTTCACTTCTCGGGGCCTGAGGTTGTCGGATGTCCTTGAGTTTCAGGCCCAGACAAGAATTGTGTCTGTCCAAAATGAGAGAACAGCAGCTGGCACTCTACGTGGAGTTTAGAGTTAGGCACTAATGCAGTCCAGGATTTGAAAACCATAAAAACTCAAACCCTAAAGCATCACATTCCCACGAGATTCAGTCAGAGTCACCCCATCTGGTTGGCCTCTGAGGCCCCTGGGGTGACAATCCCCCCGGAATGTCCTGGGCAGGGGAGAGTGTGCCAGTGATGAAGACGCCGCTGCCGGCGGGCGGGCAGGCGGCCGGAGCCACGTACTGCCCCGAGGAGCACCGGCGCCACACGCTGTTCTGCGGGACGCAGGTCATCCAGGCCAGGGCCTACGTGGGCGGGGAGGTGCTGGCTGTGGTCACCCGCACAGGTGAGGCTGTGGGGGATAGTCCTGGGGTGGATCCTGGGATGAATCCCGGGATGGATCCGTGCCCTTGGGAGCAGTGCCATGCGGTGATCCCTGCCTGTCCCGCAGGGTTCTGCACAGCCAAGGGGGACCTGATCAGCTCCATCCTCTACCCCAAACCTGTGAGCTTCAAGTTCTACAAAGATGCCGTGAAGTTTGTGCTCTTCCTTGCCATCCTGGGTAGGTCTAGAATCCCTAGTGGAATCCCAGAGGTGCATACTGGAGCAGCCAAATTCCTGGAATGGAATTCTGTTCCAGCTCCCTGCTGGGCTGTGCTTTGTAACCAAGCTTGTTCTCCCCGGCACAGCTCTCATCGGCACCTTGTACAGCATCCTCATCTTGGTTAGGAACCAGGTAGGGCTGGTGGGCCGGGAGAGCCCTCAGGGATCCGTTGGGGGAGGGGTGCCCCCCCTTGTTCCTCCTCCTTCTCCTCCTCCTTTGTCCCAGGTCCCCGTGGGACAAATCATCATCCGTGCCCTGGATCTGGTCACTGTCATCGTGCCGCCAGCGCTGCCAGCCGCCATGACCGTGGGCACCATTTACGCCCAGAACCGGCTGAAAAAACAGGGAATCTTCTGCATCAGCCCCCCCCGGATCAACCTGTGTGGGAAGATCCGCCTGGTGTGCTTCGACAAGGTGAGCCGGGCCGGGCGGGCGCGGCGGCGCCGGCGCCGGGGTTCTGCGGACCCACCACGCTGTGCCCGCAGACGGGAACGCTGACCCAGGAGGGGCTGGACGTGTGGGGCGTGGTGCCCCTGGAGCAGCAGCGCTTCCTGCCCATCGTGCACGAGCCCCGCTGCCTGCCTGCCGGCGCCCTGCTCTATGCCCTGGCCGCGTGCCACGCCGTGTCACCGCTGCGGGGACAGCTCGTCGGGGACCCCGTCGACATCAAGATGTTGGAATCCACCGGCTGGGTGAGGCGGGAGCTGTGGGGCCCGAAGGGGAGGTGTTGGGAATCTCGGTGGTTCTGGGCTCTCTGTGCGTGGATAAGCTCAGCAGGGTTTTGTTTTGCCCTCTTGGCTTCAGCGCCTGGAGATGATGGAGGAGGAGGAGGAAGGGGAGCTCCCAGTGTTCCAGCAGTTCGAGATGAAGGTCTTGGCTGTGGTGAAACCTCCACCGGAGGAGGAGCAGCCTCGGGACAGGGTAACCCCATGGCACAGCTCCCCACTCTGCTACATCCTGGAGAAATTTCTGCCTCCTGGCGGAACTCCTGCCTCCTGGAGGAACTCCTGCCCAGCCCTGACCCCACCTGCTCTCCACAGAGGCACCAGGCCCCCGTGGGGATCCTGCGGCGTTTCCCGTTCTCCTCCTCCCTCCAGAGGATGAGTGTCCTGGTCAAGCTGCCCGGGGAGGCCTCGGCCCACGCCTACGTCAAGGGTGCTCCAGAGATGGTGGCCAGTCTGTGCAGGAAGGAAACTGGTTTGTACTGGGAGGGGGGCTCACCCCCAGTCCTGCTGGCTGCATCCATGAGGCTCATCCCACAGGGAATTATCCTCAGGAATGCTGTGAGGCAGCTCCCAAAGGCTTTGGGGTGCCTCCAGCCACGTGGAGGGAAAGGAAACAGGAGCCACAAGATGGGGTTGCGGGCTTCCCCTAGGCCAGTATGGGATTTCCAGGCTCCTGGAAGTGGAGAGAGCTTCCTCCAGCCTGTCCTGGGATCCCCAGGCTCCTTGGGGTGGGAAAACATCCCCCAGCCCATCCTGGGATCTCCAGGCTCCCTGACGAGCAGCTGTTTGTGAGCACCAAACCCCAGAGCTCCGTGTCCCTTCTCTGGAGCCGGGGTTCCCTCAGGAGCCATTCCGGCCTCACTTTTCCAGTGCCCCCGGATTTCTCCCAGATGCTCCGGCACTACACCACTGACGGGTTCCGGGTCCTGGCTCTGGCCTGCAAAGTCCTGGGCACGGTGGCCACCTTCGAGGAGGCCCTGCAGCTCCCCAGGTCCGTGACAGTGATTGCTCCTACCTCCTCTCTCGCTCCCAGCATTTCCAGTGATGTCCTGCAGGGAATTCAACCCTAATCCACATGGGGGGAATTCCTGGCTGATTCCCAGATGGATTTTAGCTGTTCACACCCCTTGATCCTCTCTGCTGGTGTTGGAGGTGATGAAAGGCTCCTTGTCTCCCACCAGGGACTCTGTGGAGAGTGGCCTGAACTTCCTGGGGTTCCTGGTCATGAAGAACGTCCTGAAGCCGGAGTCTGCGCCCGTGATTGAGCTGCTGAGGAGCGCCAACATCCGCCCCGTCATGGTGACAGGTGACCCTGGGAGGGACCGGGAGCTGGGGAGGGACAGTCCTGGCGGTGTGCGAGGGGAAGGGGCTTTCCCACCAGGAACCCCACCACGGATCCCAGCAAGAACCTCACCAGGGATCCCACAAGGAATCTCACCAGGAACCCGAGCAGGGATCCCAGCAGGGATCCCTCGTGGAATCCCACCAGGAATCTGTGCCCGAAGCAGCTGTGGGGCCACCCCGAGGGTTCCTGGATCCTGGCTTGTCATTCCTTCGCTCAGGATGCACGATCCACTGGTCGGCTCAGGGTGTGGACATTTTTTGGGTGGAAGAACTCATTGTTCTGCTGTCCTTCCCCTAAATATTGCTGTTTGAAATCCCAAATTCCATGGGGCTGCAGGGGGTGTAGAGTCACCTCTGAGTGTTTTCCAGGCAGGAGAACAGGGCTTGAACCCACATTTCTTTGGGTCAGGGCAGGCAGGAGGTTTTGGAGAAAAGAAGAGGAAAGTAAAACCACTGTGATGGCCGGGAGAGGGGACACCGCAGCTTTGAGCTGCTCCTCTTGTCCTGGAAATCCCAGAGCCTCCTTCCTGATGCCCCACGTGTCTCGAGCAGGGGACAACATGCTGACAGCCATGAACGTGGCCCGGGGGTGCCGCATGGTGGAGCCCACGGAGGGCGTGATCTTTGTCACGGCCTCGCCGCCCAGCCGCGACAAACCCGCCACCCTCAAGTTCGTCCTGGCTGAGCATTCCCAGGGCGAGGAGCAGCCCGAGGTGAGAGCTCAGGGCACCTTTTGGGAGCCCAAACTGCCCAGGCAGTCTTACAGGGCTCAGTTTTTTGTGGAATGCCAGAATTCCAGCATGATTTGGGTCAGGAGGGACTTTAAAGCTCATCCTGTTCCATGGGCAGGGACACTTTCCACCATCCCAGAGTGCTCCAAGCCCCCGTGTCCAGCCTGGCCTTGGACACTTCCAGGGATCCAGGGGCAGCCACAGCTTCTCTGGGCCCCCTGTGCCAGGACCTGCCCACGCTCACAGGGAGGAATTTCTTCCCAGAATCTGTGAAATCTGGCTTGAGTGGGTTGAGATGGACCTCAAAGCTCATCCTATTCCAGGGGTGGGAAGGGCTTTTCCAGCATCCTGAGAGGCAATCAAGGCTGTGATCCTGCCCTTCGTAAATACATCTTTGGGAGAGGTTCTGCTGCTCCTGCCTTTCCCTGGAGCACTTCCAAGGATCCAGGCTGGAATGACAGCTCCAAACACCACCCCATGGATGCTGCCAGGTCCTGCTCCAGGCTGGGCATGGAGAGCTGGGTCAGCCCAGCCCTGCCCCCCAAAGAGCCCCACTGGGAACTGGGATTTCGGGGAGCCATTCCCACTGCTCCGGGCAGATCCTGGCTCGGCCCTGGGGCTCCACAGGGATTGGGGCTGCAGAGCTGGAGCTGTTTTCCTGGCAGGGGCTGCAGCAGCGGGACAGACCCTCCCTCCCACCCCGGCACTGCCACCTGGCTCTCAACGGGAAATCCTTCCAGGTGGTCTGCGAGCACTTTGCCGACCTCCTGCCCAAGGTGAGTCTGGCCCGGAGCCCTGGGTGGGTGGGGAACCTTCCCGTGGGATTGGGAACCTTCCTTCAGTTTGACCTCTCTGGGGATTCCCACTGTGCCCTCACAGCTCCCAGTCAGAGCTCCCTGCAGGTGTTTCTTTGGCTGGTCTGAGGTTCCCTATCCCTGGTCTGGACATTCCCTGTTCCCTGCTGGACATTCCCAGTGCCCTGCTGGTCATTCCCTGTTCCCTGCTGGACATTCCCACTTCCCTACTGGTCATTCCCATTGCCCTGCTGGACATTCCCAGTGCCCTGCTGGACATTCCCAGTGCCCTGCCCAGCTGGGAATGCCGCTGGATGCTGACAGATCCTGCCCCGTTGGCAGATCCTGCTCCAGGCCACCGTGTTCGCCCGCATGCTGCCCGAGCAGAAGACCCAGCTGGTGTGCAGCCTGCAGGAGCTCAAGTAAGGCCCAGGGGATGGATGCCAGGGGAATAATCCTGGAATTATGGGATGGGTTACATTGGGAGACACCTCCAACATCACCTGGTGACACCAATGCTAGGGGCAGGGACACTTCCACTGGTGGCTCCAGCCTGGAACGGGGCAGCCGCAGCTTCTCTGGGCTGAGCCAGGGTGTTCCCCACTCCCTGAGGAATGCGGGGTCCCTTTCCCGTGTTCTCTGAGGCGTGTGGGGCTCCTTTCCCGCAGTTACTGCGTGGGGATGTGCGGGGACGGTGCCAACGACTGCGGGGCGCTGCGGGCGGCCGACGTCGGCATCTCCCTGTCCGAGGCCGAGGCGTCGGTGGCCTCGCCCTTCACCTCCCGCGTGGCCACCATCGAGTGCGTGCCCAGGGTCATCCGGTGAGCGGGGCAATCTCAGGAATGCCGGGGGAATCCCGGGAATGCTGCTGTTCCCCGCGGGATTGCTCCCGGGGAGGGGTGGCTGGTGGTGATGCCGTGTCCCCCTCCAGGGAGGGCCGGTGCTCCTTGGTCACCTCCTTCGGGGTCTTCAAGTACATGGCCCTGTACAGCCTGGTGCAGTTCGTGTCCGTGCTCCTGCTCTACACCGTGAGTCCCACCCTGAATCCCTGCTTTTCTTGGGAATTTCTGGGGTATTGATGCCTTGTGGGGCTCTCTAAAAACAGAGGCCAGACAGAATTAAGGAAATAAAATGCGCTTGTATTTACTGAAGGTTTTACTCAGGTACATTTGGGGCAGACAAAGCCCCCAGGGGCTACACCCAAAAATGGACCACAGGTCACAGGTTTCACACTTTTATATGTTTGGTTCATTTGTATATCAGGGGTTAATCCTCCAATTCCAGCTTCAGGTAATGGAGTCATTTACCCCAAGTTTGCTCCCTCCAGCTCACTTTTGTTTCCATTTCTTGGGGCCTGAGGCAGTGGGGTGTTCTTGATTCCCAGGCTCAGAGAGGAATTGTTGGTTCTACCCGTAATGGGAGAACAGCAGCTGACGCTGTGTACGGAGTTGAGAGTTATAAAGAACTGCAGGATTACAAACGTACGAAAAACAGAAAAGCTAAAATCACAAGGCATCAGTGCCAGCTGGGTCTGAGCCTGTCCCTTTCCTCCTCCCCAGATCAACACCAACCTGAGCGATTTCCAGTTCCTGTTCTTTGACCTGGTCATCACCACCACGGTGGCCGTGCTGATGGGGCGCACGGGGCCGGCGCCGGCGCTGGGCGTGCAGCGGCCGCAGGGAGCCCTGATCAGCGGGCTGGTGCTGGGCAGCCTCCTGCTGCAGACAGCCCTGCTCATCACCGTGCAGGTCCTCAGCTACTTCATCACCATCTCACAGAGCTGGTGAGGGCCCGGAGTCTGGTAATCCTGGGATTCTGGGGTTGGAAAAGGTCAAGTCCAACCATTGGTCCCTGTTGGGCACTAAACCCCAAGTGCCACGTCTGTGAGTTTTTTGGACACTTCCCGGGGTGGTGATTCCACCCTCCCCTGGGCAGGCTGTTCTGGTGCTTTGCAGCTCTTCACATGAGGAAATCTTTCCCAATATCCCATGTGAACCCTGCCCTGGTTTCCTGTGGGTTTGGTGACGGGGACGGCACCAAGGTTGTGGCAGAGCCCAGGGTTTGTTCTGGGATTTGAGATCTGGCAGCTGACAGGGAACCATGGAGCATCCTCAGGTGGAAGGGATCATCCAGTCCAACCCCTGGCCCTGCACAGACACCCCAACAATCCCACCCTGGGCACCCCTGGCAGCGCTGTCCAAAGGCTCCTGGAGCTCTGGGGCCGTGCCCATTCCCTGGGGAGCCTGGGCAGTGCCCAGCACCCTCTGGGGAAGAACCTTTCCTAATTTCCAACCTAAACCCCCCTGGCACAGCTCCCATTCCCAAGGGATCTATCCCTGGTCCCAGAGCAGAGACTGGAGCTGCCCCTGCTCTTCCCTTCATGGGGAAGTTGTAACTATGATGGAGAACAAGGTCCAGACCCTCCCTTGGCCTCTGCTGCTGACCGTGTCCCCTGTCCCCCGGCCTAGGTACGTCCCCCTGAACAGCACGGTGACAGCGCCCCAGAACCTGCCCAACTACGAGAACACCGTCCTGTTCTGCATCACCGGCTTCCAGTACCTCATCCTGGCCGTGGCCATGTCCAAGGGCTACCCCTTCCGGGAGCCACTCTACACCAACGGTGAGGACACAGGGACACTGAGAGCCACCCACCCCCCTCCTCCTGCCCCTCACCCCGGCCCCTCTCGCCCCCAGTGCTCTTCCTGCTCGTCCTCATCCTGCTCTTCGGCCTGATGATCTGGCTGACTCTGTACCCTCTGGGCTTTCCCAAATCCCTGCTGAAGCTCCAGCGCATCGAGGATTTCCATTTCAAGCTGCTTCTCTTGGGCATCGCTGCCCTCAACTTCTTCGCTGCCTTCGTGCTGGAGGTGGGTCAGAGGGGGCTTTGGGACAGGGCATCCCCCTGGAGCTTCTCCAGGTGGGCACGGGGCTCTCCTGTCCTCCCCCAACCCCATTTCCCTCCCTGCTCTGGCCTCAGACCGCTCTGGATCACGGCTTGTTCGGCTGCTTCCGAAGGCTGCGCCGGAAAAAGGCCTCCAAGAAGCTTTTCAAGAGGCTGGAGAAGGAGCTGAGCCAGCAGCAGCCGGCCTGGCCGCCCCTGGACCAGCCCCTGTTCGCCACACCCAGGATGTCCCTGGCTGTGAGATAGCAGTGCCAGCCGTGCCCTCTGCCCCAGCCCTCGGACACTTCCTTAATTTATTTATCCTGGAAAAAGCCAGGATGCAGCGGGCAGGATCCCTCGGCATCACAGATGTGAATCCCATGGCCACACAGATCCCACAGCCATGCTGATCCCATGGCCACACAGATCCCACAGCCATGCTGATCCCATGTCCATGCTGATCCCACAGCTACAGCGATCCCATGGCCACACTGATCTCATGGCCGTGGTGGCCACAAACCCATGGTGGTTCCACAGCCACACTGATCCCATAGCCAAACTGATCCTGTTGCCACACATCCCACAGCCACACTGATCCCATAGCCAAACTGATCCTGTTGCCACACATCCCACAGCCACACTGATCCCATGGCCATGCTTATCCCATGGCCACACTGATCCCATGGCCATGCTATCCCATGGCCACGCTGATCCCATGTCCACACTGATCCCATGTCCACACTAATCCCATGGTCACGCTGATCCCATGGCCATGCTGATCCCATGGCCACACTGATCCCATGGCCACACTGATCCCATGGCCATGCTGATCCCATGGCCATGCTGATCCCATGGCCACGCTGATCCCATGGCCACGCTGATCCCATGGTCACACTGATCCCATGGTCACGCTGATCCCATGGCCACGCTGACCCCGTGGCTGCAGCCCAGAGGTGGTGGAGGAGAAATGGGCAAGAAGATCCAGAGGAAGAGGAGGATCCAGCCCAGCTCTTCCCACAGCATTCCCCACAATCCCACACTGGCCACCGGGGCCGGGTGGGCCCCTCGTGGCCGGCCCAGGCCAGCAGGAAGGGGGTCCCTGATGTCCCCAGCACCCCCAGCTGTGTCACTGTGAAGCCCCAGTCCCCTCTAGATGTGTAGGGAGTTTACAGTCCCTGTTCCCAGCTTGCCGAGGCTGCTGCTCCATCCCCAGTGCCTAGGCCCCTTCTCCGCTTGGAATGCTCAGGCAGAGCACCTCTGCCTTGGGCTGGGACCTCTGTAGCGTTACAGACCCCACAAATTCACTATTTTTTGACTCTTCCCTGATGCCTCGGGGCGTGCGGGAAGGCGACGGTGCCGCTCGTGTGTTCTGGACCGGGCTGTCACAGGTCTTGTCCAATAAATTAACACTTATTTTCTTGGCTGCTTGTCCGTGCTGCCCGCTGGGGATGGATTTGGGATGGCACGGGTGAGTGTCCATGGGGCAGGGAGAGGTTTCTGGGTCACTGCATTCCCAGCCAGGCTGGGAAACGCTCAGCTCAATGCTCGAAAGCAGGGACTGGAGCCAGGGATGACACCGCTGGGATTCCTGCAGCCCAAACTGAGCTAAACAACCTCTCTTCAGCTGGAATTTCCTAGAAAATAACAATAATCGCTGGAAAAGCCCAGGTGTCCTGGCTGAGACTCCAAAACCTCGCTCCTTCCACCGAGGAAAAGCCGGGAGATGGAAAGGCCGCATCCCGAAGGAAAGAGCAGCTCCCTGGGGAGGGTCTGTGCTGCCCGCAGCCCCCTCCCGGGGTGTTCCAGGATCCCGAGCTGATTCCTGCAGGGATTCGCTTCCATGGAAAGTCTGAACCCCCTCCGAGCGCCGGCGGCGCCTCTCTGCCCTGGGGAGCTGCGGATTAGGTCAGGAAATGAGGCACAAGCAGAGGTAAGAGGTTTCCTGGAGGCCTGGCCAAGGCTGCGGTTATTAACCCAGGCTTCCCGAGCCTGGAAAAACCCTCCACACTCAGAACCGTGGCAGAGTTTTTGCCCGCTCTTGGCAGTTTTCAGAGCAGAAGCACCCGGAGCCGCTCCCCCGTGGAATTTCCGCGCGCTCCGGGGTGTTTGGCTTGGATGGGTCAGGGAGGTGTTCCCGGCCCTGGGGGGGTCACAAAGATCATTTCAGTATTGACAGGCAGCCCCTGCCCCTGGGTGGAGGGGAACAGGGCTGGGATGAGCATAACGCTGCAGTTGGGGGCCGGCAGCTGAGGTGGTTTTGGGGGTATTTTGGATGGTTTTATCCATCTCTCAGCCTGGAAACTGAGGTGATTTGGGGATCCTTTGGGTGGTTTTATCTATCCTTCAGCCTGAAAAACCAGAGGAAAGGAGGTGGGAGCACCTTCCAGCCTCATCATCCTCTCATCCTGCTCTGAAAATCCCTTTTTTCCTGCGTTTTGCAGCTCTCAGACCCCGTCCTGGTGCTCAGCCCTCGGCACAATCCGGCTTGGGCTGCTTGGAATCCAATCCCCTGGGAGAAAATCTCTGCTCATCCCCATTCCCGTCTCCAGAGACCTCGTCTCTCCATCCCAGCGCCTTCCCTTTGCTCCTTCCCTGGGTTTTCACCCCAGACCTCCAGGATTCACCCCCCAGGGCTGGCTCGGTGTCCGTGCCGAGCTCGGGGGGTTTGGGATCATCCCGATCCCGCCGGAATCCTCTGGAACGCGCCAGGAACGTGGAAAGGGGCCCCAGGCCGGCAGCGGGGGCTGCAGAGCCTCCGGCAGCCCCGGCCTGGGTGGGAAAAGTGGGATTTGGGGGATTTGGGTCCTTTTCCTGCTCCCTCCTGGGATAAAGCGCCCCCGGGGCTGCAGCAACCTCGCTGCGGGGGGCGGGGATCGGAATCCACCCTTGGATCGGGAGGGGTGCTGTGATCCCGGATCCCAGATTTTGGGGGTGCAGCGATGTTTTTTCCAAGAGCTGACGAGGTGAGAGAAAAAGCTGAGCTGCTCCTTCCGTCGCTCCCTCCCTGCAGCCGCACAAACCCCTGCCCGCTCCGCGCGGGATCCTCCCCCCTGCTCGCTTTCCCGTGGGTTTAAAACTCATCTCACCGGGAAAAAGCCCCCGAAACAACAACACACCCCGGCGCCGACTCCCCTGGCAGCGGTGTGTTCTGGGGGTGATTATTTGTGGCCCTTTGTGGGTTTTCCCCCTCCCAGGCAGCGCGGGAGGAGGAAGGGGCCGGCTCAGGTGTGGCTTTAGGACCCAGCGGATACCCTGCGCTGGAGGTAGGAGGATTTTTGAGTGGGGTTTTTTTTTTTTTTTTTTTTTTTGGTTTTTTTTTTTCACTCTCATTTCAAGAGTTTTGGGGAAGCAGAAAGAGGAGACCGAGGCGGTGGGCGAGGGCAGAGCCGGCACTCACTGGTAAGGACCAGGTGAGGGAAACCCCCCCCAATTCTCAGGAATTCCTGGGAGCCCCCCCCAGCAGCAAACGGGGCTGAGCCCCCATTTTGGGAGCTTTGTGAAATCACCTTTAAAACTTCAACAGCTGAGAGCTTGGAAAAGTTGTTTTCAGCTTCTTAACATCACAAAGGCAAACCCCCTCGATTTTTGGGGTGCTGAAGGAACGGCAGCCGGGGGAGAGGAGGGGGCCCTTCTTTGAGGCCTGGCAGTTGAAGATTTTTAACCACTTCCAAAAAGTCTAAAAATACCCCAAAATCCTGGAGGAAGCCGTGGGTTTGTTGGTTGGGTTTTTTTTTTTGTTTGGGTCTTTTTTTTTTTTTTCTTTTCCATGCTGAAAGGAGATTGTTGAAAAGGGATCTTTTATCCCGATTTATTTGGGGGGACAGGCCCCTGAGGAAAAGGTGATGTGTGAAAATGGGGATCGGGGCATCAAGTTCTTTACCTCTGGTCAGGGGCAAAAAAAATTGGAATCCTTCATTATTCCCTTTGTTCTCTCACTCTCTGGCAAAGGGAAAGCTAAGGGAAAAAAAAAAGAAAGAAAAAAAAAAAAAAAAAGAAAAAAAGAAAAGAAAGGAAAATGGGGAAAAAAAAAAAAAGCTGGGGGAGGGGGGAAAGGCTGGGGGAAGGTGGGGTTTAGCAGAATGAAAGGGACTGTGGTGTTCTTTCTCCGGGGTTGATTGTTCCCAGATGTGCAGTTGCAAAAACATCTGGCTCGGTCGGAGCCGCCGGACCCCTGCACGGAGGGAGCGGAGCCTGGGGAAGGGAAGGGGGAACAACGGGGCCCTCCCGGTGGGGAGCGGCCGGAGCAGGGGAGGACGGGGGGACGAGGGCGAAGGCGGCTTCATCCCCTCCTGGGGGCCTTGGGTGAAGGGCGGACATGGTGGGGACATGGTGGGGACATCGGTGTCGCTCTGGGGTCTCTGTCGGGAGCAGCCGCTGGCGTCGCCGTCGGGGCAGACGTGACCCGACTGTCCCCGTCCCGTAGCCAAACCCTGCGAGCTCCGGCCAAGACTTGGGGGAAATTCAGGGAACTGGAGCTCGGGAGAAGCCGCGCCGGCTGGAAAGGGGGCTGGCAGGAGGGCACTGTGTGAGGGGCCGTGTCCTTGGGAAGGCGGGAGGACAGCGGGCAATGGCTCCAGGGCTGGTGTCCGTCTGTCCATCCATCCCTCCATCATCCCTCCCTCCCTCCCTGCTGGGATCTGGACGCTGAATGCAGATGACTTGGATCCGCAGGATGCCGGTGCAGGCATCCCGTGGGATCCCAGCACGTGCAGAAGCAGCAGAGCTCGGGATGGACACCCCCAACCCCTCTGGCCCCCCCAGAGCCCGTGGCCAGGCTCCAGGTGCGGTCCTGGATCCAAGGTCTGCCAGCTCGGCACAGCCTCTGGAGACACGCTGATCCCGCTCATCCCGATCCCTCCTGTCCCGGGACACTCCCAACCCGGCTCAGTCCGTGTCCGTGTCACGGCCAGGCCGTGGGGAGCACACAGGCCCTGTCCCACCGAGGGACAGCCAGGGCCGAGTGGTGACCCCAGCCCGGGAGGGGACCCACTCCCCGGATTCCCAGTGCCGGGAAGGGTCACCATCTCCGGGGGCTCCGGTCCTGGCAATGGGGAGGGTGGGATTCCTATGGGATGGGCTGTGGGGGGGAAGGGGCTGCAGGATGTGGTCGCTGAGGTGCTGTGGTGGTGATGGAGAGGACCTGGGCAGCAGAGGGCTCCACGCTCTGGTCTGAGGCAGGACAAGGTCCCTGGAGGGTGCCTCAGGTGACCGGGGTGGCTGGAGAATGTAACTGGTGATGGAGCGGGATGGGATCCCCGCAGGATTCTACACCCTGGAGCTGGTGCAGGATGGGATCTCTGGAAGATCCCACCCCCCAGAGCTGCTGTAGTCGGTCTCACTAACCCTTCCCGAGTGTTGCAGGGCTGGAGCCGCGTTCCCCCGGGATCTGGGCCGGGAAGTTCTCTTGGAACGGGAGGTTGATGTTCCCGCTCTGCAGAGATGAGATTCCAAAGGGCTCCTCTCGCTCGTGCCTCAGTTTCCCCACTCCAGCAGCAGAGCCACGAGATCCCGGGGAGGATCTCCCCATCCAAGCGCCAGGAATGCCGGCGGGATTCCTCCTCAAACTCCTTCTCCTGGATTTCAGAGGACGCTTTTTGGGGAGAATTTCTCATTTTCCCCCGGATTTTCCCCCTGGAGCTGGCTGGGGGTGGGGGAAGGGCGGCCGGCATTCCTGCCAGGCTCTCGGCCTTGGCCCCTGGTCCAGCCTTGGAAAACACCGGGAAGCCGCGAGCACCCGAGGCCGCCAAACTACGGGATTCTCCTCAAAATCTGCGCTGCTCTCCTGAAATCCCCACGTTCCTTTGGATTTAGGGGACACCCGGGCAAACGGAGCATGCCCCCAAAACAATTCCTTTCCCAAGGAATTGGAAAACCTCGGGAAAGAAACCCCAAAGTTCCGCTCTGGGGGGTCCGGGCCTCTCCCCGCATCCCGGGAGCGATCCCGGATCTCGGCAGGGATCCCGACATTCCGGGAGTGATCCTGACACCCTGAAAGTGATCCCGACATCCAGGAGTGATCCTGACCCCTCGGGAGGCTCCCAAGGTCCCGGGAATGATCCCAGGAGTGTTCCCGCATCCCGGCGTTTCTCCTCCCTGCTCTGCAGGGATATTCCAGGGCTTGGTCCTTGCAAATCCCCTGGGAGGGGGCGGGAAGCTTTTTGGGGGAAATTCCTTGTTTTCTGAGGATTTGGAGGGGGAGGACATTTTTGGAGGCAGCTCCCGGGGCTGTGTCGGGGCGGGTGTGGGCACAGTGACCCCGTGTGTCCCCTCCCTCTGAATTCCCTCTGTTACACCCCAGACTCCTCCGGCTCATCCCGGCCGCGCTCCCGCCCCGTCATTCCAGCAGGATGAGAGCCACGGAGCTCCTGGTGCTGTGTCTGCCAGGTGAGTGCCCCCGACACCCCCCACCCCCCCGGCACTGGTCGGATCGTCTAAATCCGCAATTTCCGCCTCCGTTTTTACCGATTTTCTTCAGTTTTAAACCCCAAGACATATCTGGAGGGTCCGAAAGATCATTTTCAGGGTCTAAACCCCATTTCTAGAGCCAAAAAACTATTTTATTGTGTCCCTCAAGCCTCCTTTTTACATCCCCAAACTTCATTTTTATGTTTTAAACACTAATTCTTAGGTCCCAAACCCTTATTTTAAGGTCACCAAACCTCATTTTTACATCCCTAAACCTAAGCTTTAGGTCCCAAATCTCCACTTTTGAAGCCCGAAGCTCTGATTCTGTGGTTGAAAACCTCATGTTTTTGTGGTACAAATCCTCATTGCTGAGTCCCAAATGCCCTTTTTGATGTCTAAAGGTTCATCTTAATGACAAAACCCTCATTTTTAAGGCCCAAAGTTCAGTTTTCAAAGTCCAAAGGCTCCAATTTAGAAGCCAAAAGTTTGTTTGTAGACCCAAATACTCAATTTTTTGGGCCAAAGCCCCATTTTTACCTTCCAGAGTCTCATTTTGGGGATCAGGGCCTCCAAAAATCAATTTTTGGGGTAGAAAGTGTTAATTTTTGGTACCAAAGCATCATTTGAGGGATGATCAAGAGCTGGCCACAACTCCCAGTGATTTTTAGGTGGCTGCACCATCACTCAGTCCCTGTTATTCCCCAAAATTCCCCCCAAATCCCACCTCGGGCTCATCTTTAGGCTGGGAACAGCTCTGAGCTGGGGCCACAAGGCACCAGGCAAATCCCTCGCACCATGAGGACACGGAGGTAGCACAAAATGGGGACAAAATCCAGGAAAATTATATTTATACCCCCCAGGGGCTGGCAGAGCCAAGATGGAAACGAGCAGGGAGGGGATGG
Organism: Sylvia atricapilla; assembly: GCF_009819655.1. Taxonomy (NCBI): domain Eukaryota; kingdom Metazoa; phylum Chordata; class Aves; order Passeriformes; family Sylviidae; genus Sylvia; species Sylvia atricapilla. The sequence continues at coordinate 6,711,260 of NC_089161.1, forward strand.
AGCCGGAGCCAGGAAAAGTTTGGGTGAAACCGGCTCCACACAAAGGCTGGAGGACACATGGAAAATATTATGGGGGCGAGGGAAGGGGGGCAGGAGCCTCAAACCCCATCCCGGCGGCATTCCCGGCCCAGGGATGCTCCTGTCTCCGGGATACGGAGGGACTGAGCATGTCCTGGGGGTGGCGTGCTCTGATCCTACCCTTCCTGGGAATTCTGGTCCCTTCAACTCTTCCGTGCTGCATTTGGAGCCCATTGCCCCTCTGGATCCTCCGCAGGATGAGCTCCAAAGGGACACAGGGGCTTGGAGCATCCCTGGGATCCGTGGGGCTGTGGTGGCCAGGATCCTCCGGGATCACCTCTGAGGTCACCTTTGGGGTCACCCCTGGGATCACCGGGATGCTGCAGGAACCCCGGGCTGGGGCTGATCTGCATCCCTGAGCATCCCAAACCCTTCCCCTGCTCTCCCGGGGCCGTGCAGCCCAGAGGACAGAGGGCTGGAACTGGGGATGGTGGGAGCAGGGAATCCCAGATCCTGGGTTTGAGATGTCCATGGCAATCCCGAATCCTGGTTTTGGGGTGTTCATGGGAATCCCAAATCCTGGGTTTGAGGCGTGTGTGGGAATCCGAAATCCCGCGTTTGGGATGTCCGTGGGAAACCTGAATTCCAGATTTGGGGTGTCTGTAGAAATCCCGGGTTTGGGGTGTCTGTGGGAATCCCGGGTTTGGGGGGTGAGTGGGAATCCCGGGTTTGGGGTGTCCATGTCCCACTGATCCCTCCCCGTGTCCTGCAGTGCTCCTGGTGCAGGGACAGTACAGCAGGTTCGAGGGCATCACCTACCCCGAGCCAGTCCAGTATTCCCAGTACGACCAGCAGGCAGGTGAGAGCCGGGGTGGTCCTCGCCCCCTCCTCCAACTTGCTTCTCTCCCTGGACAGACACCCATCGCTCTGATCCCTCTTCTTGCTCCAGTCCTCTTCATTTCATTCTTTTCCTCCTGCCTCTGGAATTCCCAACCTTCCCATTTCCTCCCTCTGCTCTTACAATTCTTTATTAAACCTTTATCCAATTATTTATTAAATCCCTATTCAATTCTTTATTAAAATGTATCCAATTCTTTATTAAATCTTTAACTATTAGTTAAAATTTATCCAATTATTTTTTTAACCTTTATTCATCCCAAATCGCCACCTGGTGGGAAGTGGCCCATCCCTGGAGTGGCTGGAGGGAGTTTTCCCATTCCACCACGGAATTCCAGGAATCTCATTTCCCAGTCCCCACGGGATGAGTTTTCTCCCTAAACCCATCCTCAGCCTGTTTCTGTTTTTTCCCCAGAAATTCAGGACTACTACGACTATCATGGTGAGTGTTTCCCATGGGATGCTGGGGGGGATCAGGGTTTTGGGGTGTCCCTGCACGGGGTCTCTCCTTGCAGATGTCACCCCCCGAGCCCCGGAGGAGCAGTTCCGGTATCAATCTCAGCAGCAATCCCAGCAGGAAACCGTGCCGGCCCCGACCCCAGGTGGGTGACAGCTCCCTCAGGGTGGGTGACATCCCCACGGGATAGGTGACATCCCCACGGGGTGGGTGACAGCCCCACGGGGTGGGTGACAGTCCCCAGGGTGGGTGACAGCCCCCGGGGTGGGTGACAGTCCCCAGGGTGGGTGACAGCCCCCAGGATGGGTGACAGCCCCCCAGGGTGAGTGACAGCCCCCAGGGTGGGGACTCTCTGTCCCTCCTCCGCACCCCCAGCCAACTGCGCTCCCCCGGAGCAGCCGATGGGTGCCAAGGATGCTCTAGCCCTAAAATCCAGGGAAAGAGCAGGGAGATGCTTCTGCCTCATCCTGAAATTCCCTCCCCTGTCCCCCTGTCCCCGTGTCCCCGTGTCCGCCCTCAGCTGCGGTGCCCGAGACAGAGCCCACGGAGCCGGGACCGCTCGGTGAGTGCCGCTCCCACCCCACGGTCCCCGCGCACGGCTCCGCCCGCCCTGTGCCCCGCTGGAGCCGGGCTGTGCTGCCGGGGGGCACAGTCGGGGCGGGGGGAGGCGCTGCCTGAGGAATTCCCGGGAATTGCCGGTTCCTGCTGTCCGCAGACTGCCGGGAGGAGCAGTACCCCTGCACCCGGCTCTACTCCGTGCACAAGCCCTGCAAACAGTGCCTGAACGAGATCTGCTTCTACAGGTGCGTGACGGAGGGGAAACGTTCCCTGATCCCTCTGGAGATTTTGGGAACCCCTCTGCTTTACATCCCCATCCTTTCTATCCCCTAAAAAATTCCAGCCTCCGCCGGGTTTACGTCATCAACAAGGAGATCTGCGTCCGCACCGTGTGCGCCCACGAAGAGCTGCTGCGAGGTGAGAGAGGGCACCCCGAAAAACCGGGATCACACCCATCCAAATCACCCTTTTCCCCGGAATTCTGGGGAGGGAAAATCCCGCTGGACCAAAGCTCCGGAGAACAGAGCGGGATGGAGCTTTGGGATGGGGCTAGAGTGCGGGGGTTCCCCCGCTGCTCTCCAGGACTTTTCCCGGTATCCCCACAATCGCTCGCTCTCCGCAGCCGACCTGTGCCGAGACAAGTTCTCCAAGTGCGGGGTGATGGCCACGAGCGGCCTGTGCCAGAGCGTGGGCTCGTCCTGCGCCCGCAGCTGCGGCGGCTGCTGAGCCCCGGCCCCGCTCCGGCCCCGCCCCGCGCCGCTGGAGATCCCGTGCATGAGCCAGCAGCTTCCCGGAATCCCGGAATTCCTCTTCTTTTTGTGCACATAATAATTAAAACAGGGGGGGGTGTTCTTATTTTTGTGCCTTCCTCTGTTCTGTGGCGGGGGGGAGCCCCTCCCTGTGTCGCTATAGGACACGGAATGAACAACACGCACGCGCTCAAGTCGTCAGGACAAAAAGAGGGAAGTTTATTTTCTACTTCGGTTTATATAGGTTCTGGACAATCACCAGGGCTTGGACAATGAGGTTGCCACCTCCCCAACCCCACTGGTTAAACCAGAAGTTCATCAATTGTCCCTCCTCAAGAGAGCAATGAAAGCAATTACTTCGTTTACATGAAAATCTGTGAGAAACTCTACTACAAAAACGCAAACATGAAAAGGCTGAAAAAGATCAGGGCGACACCCTGCCCAGAGGATCCCGCAGGGAACGGGGGGTCCCTGCAGCTGCCGGCTCCTTTCTTTGGGATTATTCCCAGATTTTGGGCTCCCGGCTCCTTCCTTTGGGATTATTCCGAATTGTGTGTGGGGTTCTGATGATTTGAACAATCCCCAGTCCTGTGCACGGGGGTGCGATGGTTTGGGGGCGGGGGGGAGATGGATAGAGGCTTTTGGGGTGGGGTCACTAGGGGTTGTGGGGGTTCCGTTTGGGATGGTTCCTATAGGAAGAGGCACAGTATGGAAATGTTTGGGGTAAAGTCTGGGTCACCTATAGACAATGAAGGGGTTTGGGGCTGGCTTTGGGGTGCTGGCTGGGTCTCCGCTGGGGTCTTAGTGTTTAGGATCCCCTATAGAAAGGGTTGTGGATGGAGTCTGGCAGAGTTTAGGGTCCCCTATATAAAGGGGAGGGGTTGGGGTGTGCTGCATGTGCAGGGAGCAGGGCGGGGTGTAGGGTTTGGGGATTTTCTGCAGGTCTCCGTAGGAAATTGTGTAGGAAAGCTCTCAGATATAGGGACAGCTCCCGGATATAGGATGTGCCTCTTGTCTACGGTGTGTGTCTCATACAGAGTGTGTGTGTCCTGCCTATGGGGTGTAGCTCTTCTCTGGGGTGTGCAGGGCCCTTTTATAGGGTACAGCTCTCATAACAGGGAGTGTCTCATCAACAGAGTCTATTTCCCATCTCTAATATGTATCTCCCCTTGATAAGGTGAAGTCCCCCTCTGCAGGGTGAATCTCTCCTCTACCGGGTGAATTTCTCATCTATAGGGTGAATCTCCCCTCTGTAGGGTGAATCTCCCCTCTATAAAGGAGCAGTTCCCCTCTACAGGGTGTATTTCCCCTCTATAGTCTGAATTTCTCATCTATAGGGTGAATTTCCCCCCAAAGCTTCTCTCTCGTCTATAGGGTGCAGCTTTATCACCATCATTATTTGCTATTTATTACAATTCCTTATTCTTTACTCTTCATCATTATTAATTATGATTATTGGGGTTTGGTTATTGTTTATTTCTATTTATTAGTTACTTTTTATTACTGTTATATTTATAATTACTCTTTTTATTCATTATTATCTGGGGACCTAATCCCACCCAGCCCAAATTTGGGCATTCCCAAAATGCCAACTTCCCCCCAAGAAATCCCTCAGAACTCCCAGTTTGGATTTTCCATGTTTATTCCCACTGCGCCTGAGGGGGGGCAGAGCCACCACCTCTCTTTCCGTGGCTTTCCCAACCTCGGGCTGCCCTGGAGCACCAGTAAAAACCCCCAATTCCCAAAAATTCCACATAAAACCCCTGCTAGTTCCTAAAAAATCCTTCAAAAATACAAATCCAGGGAGTTTTTTGTTAGAAAAAGGAGGAAAATTAAAATAGGGTGATGGCAGGGCTTGGAAGGTTGGAGGGGAATAAATCAGTTGGGTCTTCTGAGGCTAAAACAAGGGAATGTTCCCCATTCTTTAGTTAAAAACTGCAACAGGAAAATGGGAAAACCGTCCACGAGGTCCCAAATTGTATCAAAAATAGACAAATTTTGTTGGCTGGTGGGAAAAGTGCAGCTTTTTCCTGGAGAAAAGGGAATGAGGAGACAAAAATCGCTGTGGGTTTCAAGCACGAGGATGGGGATGGATCCTCCGATCCCTGAGCTGTGCCGGGCTCTGCTGTGGATGTGAGGATCAGGGAGGGATCCCGCTCATCCCTGCGCGGAGCTGTGCCACTCCCTGGGGATGTCCTGGAATTCCCTAGGTTCCGCTGGGATGTCGCTGCAGCTCCTGCTCCTTGAGCAGCGCGATCTGCAGGAGGGAGGGGAGATTGTGGGGCCGGGCTGTGTCCCCGTGTCCCCTCGGGCCCTGTCCCCACGGGCCGTGTCCCCCCGGGCCGTGTGCCCCCAGGCCGTGTCCCCATGTCCCCGGGCCATGTCCCCATGTCCCCAACGGGCCATGTCCCCATGTCCCCAGGCCGTGTCCCCGTGTCCCCGGGCCGTGTCCCCATGTCCCCGGGCCGTGTCCCCATGTCCCCACGGGCCGTGTCCCCATGTCCCCGGGCCGTGTCCCCGTGTCCCCCCGGGCCGTGTCCCCGTGTCCCCGGGCCATGTCCCCATGTCCCCAGGCCGTGTTCCCGTGTCCCCGGGCCGTGTCCCCGTGTCCCCGGGCCGTGTCCCCGTGTCCCCGGGCCGTGTCCCCATGTCCCCGTGCCGTGTCCCCGTGTCCCCAACGGGCCATGTCCCCATGTCCCCGGGCCGTGTCCCCGTGTCCCCGGGCCGTGTCCCCATGTCCCCGGGCCGTGTCCCCCCACGGGCCATGTCCCCATGTCCCCGGGCCGTGTCCCCATGTCCCCGGGCCGTGTCCCCGTGTCCCCGGGCCGTGTCCCCGTGTCCCCGGGCCGTGTCCCCATGTCCCCGGGCCGTGTCCCCGTGTCCCCGGGCCGTATCCCCTCACCTGCTCCTCCAGGCTGCCGCGGCCGAGCCGGAGCCGCTCCAGTTCCCGCTGCAGCTCCGCGGGCGCCTCGGGGAGCGGCCGGGCCCGGAGCTCCAGCGCCGACACCTGCGCCTGATGGGGAGGGGTGCCCGGCACCCCGAACTGGGCACTGCCTGCGCCGGGCACCCCGAAAACTGCCCAGAGCCAGCTCCAACCCCTCCCTTCCCGCTGGAATGAGCCCGGCCCCAACCCAGGACCAGCACCCGGTTCATTCCCACGATGAGCTCCCGAAGGCGCAGCCCCAGCCCATGGATCGGGATCAGTCCTGGCCCATGGATCGGGATCAGTCCTGGCCCGTGGATCGGGATCAGCCCCAGCCCATGGATCGGGATCAGCCCCAGCCCGTGGATCGGGATCAGCCCCAGCCCGTGGATCGGGATCAGTCCTGGCCCATGGATTGGGATCAGCCCCAGCCCGTGGATCGGGATCAGCCCCGGCGCAGGGACCCACCCGCAGCACCTGGATGCGCTTCCGAGCCTCCTCCAGCTCCCGCTCGGCCGAGCCCGCGGGGAGATCCGGCCCCGCCGGGAGCTGCGCGGATCCAGCGCGGCCGGGAGGCTCCCGCTCCTGCCCGGACAGATAAATACGTATTAAAGTATGCACAGATATAAAAATACAGATAAACCCAAAATATATTAGAGTAAATATATATATATATAATCTAATATAGTATCAGATAATTAGTTATTATGACATAGCTACCATATGCTAATTAGATAATTAGCCCATAAGGGTGCGGAGCTCTATAGGCCATCCACAGGGTCCTGTCTGGGGTCAAAAGTCAGCAAATTTGGGGTGCGGCCGCCCTCACCTCCTGCTGCCGGTCCTGGGAGGACTCCGGCGGCATTCCCTGTTCCGGCGGCATTCCCGGCTCCCGGAGCACGCCCGGCTCCCGCGACATCCCGGGCTCGCGGAGCATCCGCGGCTCCCGGAGCATTCCAAGCTCCCGCAGCATTTCCGGATCTCGCAGCATTCCCAGCTCCCGCTGCTCCCGCAGCTGCTCCCGCAGCATTCCCTTCTCCCGCCGCGCCTCCGCCAGCGCCCGCCGCGCCTCCTCCAGCCCCTCCTGGGACACCCAGGGGACAGCGGGACAGCCCCGTGACAGCCCCGGGACACCAGGGACTGGCAGAGGGCTCAGGGAGACTGGGACTGGGTCCGGGGAGAACTGGGCCAGGATTCGGGGGAACTGGGGGAGCTGGGAATGGGCTCGGGGGTAGCTGGTAGGAGGGTTGGGGGCAGCTGGGGGGGGTACTGGAAAAGGGGTTCAGGGGAACTGGGGGAGCCGCGAGGGGGTTCAGGAGAAGAGGAAGGAGTTTCAGGGGGAACTGGGGGCACTGGGAATGGTTCAGGGCAAATGGGGGCACTGGGAGGAGTTCAGAGGGAACTGGGGGAATGGAAAAGGCTTTGGGGGAAGTGGGAGAACTGGGAGGGGGTTTACAGAGAATAAGGGGACTGGGAGGGGGTTCGGGAGGAGCTGGGGGCACTGGGAGGGGTTCCGATCCCACCTGGAGCAGCCTCCGGTCCGTCTCGCCGGCGGCCAGCGCGTTCTGGAGCTGCAGGAGCCGCTCGTGGAGCAGGGACCCGTCCGGAACTTCCCCCTTGGAGCCCGGCGGCACCGGGAGCGGCCCCGAGCGGGACTCGGCCTGAGCCAGCTGTGCCCGGGAACGGTTATGGACACTGGGGGAACTGGGGGAACTGGGAGGGGGCTCAGGGAAAGTGGGGGCAGTGGGAGAGGGTTTAGGGGAACTGAGAAGGGGCTCAGGGGGAACTGTGGGACTGGGAAGGGGCTCAGGGGAAGTTGAGAGGAGGTTCAGGGGAAAAGAGAGGAATGGGGAAGGGATTCAGAGACAACTGGGAGACTGAGAGGGGGTTTTGGGGGGAACTGAGGACAGCTGGGATGGGATCCAGGGTAACTCGGGGGAACCGGAGTGGGTTCGGGGGCAACTGGGAAGGCACTCGGGAGACTGGATCAATTAAAAGCCGATTCAGCCACTAGAATTCGCTGGGATCGGAGACGGTACCTGTTTGCGGAGCTGCTCCGCTCGCTCCCGCGCCGCCCGCGCCTCCCCGTCCCGCTCCGCCAGCGCCCGCCGGGCCCGGCCCAGCTCCGCCTCCAGCGCCCGCCGCTGCAGCTCCAGCCGGGAGCTCCGGCTCTCGCACACCTCCAGCTTCTGCCGGGCCTCTTCCAGCTCGCCCAGCTTCTCCTGGAGCCGTCGGAATGCCGGCGTGGAGCCGGGATGTGCCGGGCACACCTGGACTGCGCCACATTCCCACCCGGGCTGCCTGATCTTCCCCACGGGGCTGCCTGCCATTCTACCTGGACTGCCCGGTATTCCCACCCGGACTGCTCAGCATTCCCACCCGGATTGCTCAGTATTCCCGCCCGGACTGCCCGGTATTCCCACCCGGACTGCTCAGCATTCCCACCCGGACTGCTCAGCATTCCCACCCGGACTGCCCGGTATTCCCGCCCGGACTGCTCAGCATTCCCACCCGGACTGCTCAGCATTCCCACCCGGACTGCCCGGTATTCCCACCCGGACTGCTCAGCATTCCCACCCGGACTGCTCAGCATTCCCACCCGGACTGCCCGGTATTCCCGCCCGGACTGCTCAGCATTCCCACCCGGACTGCTCAGCATTCCCACCCGGACTGCCCGGTATTCCCACCCGGACTGCCCGGTATTCCCACCCGGACTGCTCAGCATTCCCACCCGGATTGCTCAGTATTCCCACCCGGCCTGCCCGGTATTCCCGCCCGGCCTGCCCGGTATTCCCACCCGGCCTGCCCGGTATTCCCACCCGGACTGCCCGGTATTCCCACCCGGACTGCTCAGCATTCCCGCCCGGACTGCTCAGCATTCCCGCCCGGACTGCCCAGTATTCCCACCCGGACTGCTCAGCATTCCCACCCGGCCTGGCCGGTATTCCCACCCGGATTGTCCGGTATTCCCGCCCGGACTGCTCAGCATTCCCACCCGGGCTGCCCGGTATTCCCACCCGGATTGCTCAGCATTCCCACCCGGATTGTCCGGTATTCCCACTCGGACTGCTCAGCATTCCCACCCGGACTGCCCGGTATTCCCACCCGGCCTGCCCGGTATTCCCACCCGGACTGCTCAGCACTCCCGCCCGCTGTCCCCAGCCGGACTGTCCCCATGCCCACCTGTGCGGCGCGGCGCTCCCGCTCGGCGCTGCGCAGGCTGCGCTGCAGGGCGCTCAGGCGGTGCCGCAGGTCGCGGCATTCCCGCTGGGAATGGCGCAGGTTCTCGTCCTGCAGCAGCCGCGAGGCTCGGGCCGCGCTCAGCTCCCGGCGCCCTGCGGGCACGGCACAGCGCTCAGCGGGGGCCCGGCGCTCGTGGGGTGGGCAGCGGCTCCGTGGGTTCGCGCGGGCGCGAGGGGGGATTGCTGGGGCTGGTGGGGGAGGCGATGGGGTTTTACTGGGGTTTATGGGGGTGCGAGGGGGTTACCGGGGCTTGTGCGGGTAAAGAGAGGCTTTGTGGGGTTTGTGGGGAACGTTACAGGGGTTTATGGGGGTTCAGTGAGCGTTACTGGGGCTTATTGGGGTTTATGGGAATTGCGGAGGGGGTTATTGGAGTTTATGGGAAATGCAGAGGGATTTATGGAGTATGCTGGGGGTTACTGGGATTTAGGGGGGTTGACTGTGGTTTATGGGGATGGAAGGGGGTTACTGGGATTTATGGGGTTTACTGGAGTTTATGGAGATAGAAGAGGGTTATTGGGATTTATGGGGGTTTACTGGGGGTTTGAGGGGTGCAGGGGGGTTACTGGGGTTTATGGGGGTTTATGGGGGTTTACGGGGGGTTTCTAGGGTTTAGGGGGGTGCAGGGGGGGTTACTGGGGCAGCAGGGGCGTTACTGGAATTCAAGGGGGATGCACAGGGACTCGATCAGTTTTCCTGGCTTTCCAGAGCATCCACTGGGGAGTTTCCCAGTTCTGCTGGGGCTTATGGGGCTGCAGAGGGGTCTTACCCATTTTATTGGGATTTACGGAGTTGGCACTGGGGGATTCCCAGTTTTACTGGGAATTACAAGGGATCCACAGGGGTTTCCTGGTTTTACTGGGGGTTCTGGGAGATTCAGGGTGGTTTTACCCACTTTACTGGGATTTATGGCATTTGCTCAGGGCATTTCCGTGTTTTCCTGGGGTGGCTGTGGAACGGAGGGAGGTTTTACCAGTTTTATTGGGGTTTTATTGGAGTTTATGGGGGACAAACTGGGAGGGGTTCAAAAGGGATGTGCAGGGGTTTTACCCCTTTCATGGGATTTATGGAAGGGTATTTACAGGTTTTACTGCAATTTATGTGGGATCTGTAGGGGAGTTCACCCGTTTTACTGCAGTTTATGAGAAATTTTAATTTTTTTTTTAATATTTGGGTCTTTATTGGGATTTATGGAGTTTGCATAGGGGAAATTTTCAGCTCTTTTATTGGAGTTTTCAGGAAATACAGGAGGGATTTACCAGTTTTACTGGGATTTATGTGGGATGCAGATGGGTTCTGCCCCACTTCATTGGGATTTATGGAGTTTACACAAGGGGCTTTACTGGTTTTACTGGGTTTTGTGGAGTTTACCAGTTTACCTGGTATTTACACGGGGAGTTTACACAGGGGAATTTACCAGTTTTAATGAGGTTTATGGACATCCATGAGGGTTTTACCAGTTTTATTGGGATTTACGGGGGTGTAGAGGGGTTTTGCCCATTTTATTTGGTTTAGAAGGATCTATGGAAGCTTTTAGCACTTGTACTGGGGTTTAAAGGAGGCGCAGAAGACTTTTACTGGGGTTTACTGGGATTTATGAAGTTTCCCACCAGGATTTTGGAGGAAATGCCGGGGACCGTCCTCCGGTCCGCCCCCTCTGTGCCTCAGTTTCACTCCCAACTCCCACTCGCTGTGGAGGCTCCAGCAGCCGCCAAACCACCCCGAATCCCACAGTTCCCAAAACCCCGCGTCACCTTGCTCGCTCTCGTCCAGCAGTTTCTGGAGCTGCTGTGCGCGGGCGCCGGCGCTGTCCCGCTCCGCCTCCGCCTCCGCCAGGCGCCGGCCCAGGCTGCCCAGCTGCCCCCGGAGCTCCTCCTGCCGGGAACACGGGCTGGAAAAGGGCCGGGGAGGGATAACGGGGACGCGAGGGACAGGGAGACGCACCCGCTCCCGCTGCGCGTCCTGCAGCTCCCGCAGGAATTCCCGCAGCGCCGTCCGCAGCGCCTCGGGATCGGCGTCGGGATCCGGGATGGAGCCAGGGCTGCCCGGCCCCTCCGGGCCCCCGCCTGAGGGCGACAAGCGGGGTGGCACGGGGACACCAGTCTGCGGTGAGGGCTGGAGCAATGGGGGACACCAGGGGCGCAGGGGACGGGAAAATGTGGGGCCCAGGGATGCAGCGGATAGAGTGAAGGGGATCCCAGGGATGCAGGGGGAGGAACAGGGTATGGGAGACCCCAGGGATGCAGTGGATGGAAAAATGGGGTATGAGGGACCCCAGAGAGGCAGGGGATGGAATAACGGGATATGGGAGATCCCAGGATGCAGGGACTGGAGCAGCGGGAGACCCCCGGGATGCAGGGGCCAGAGCACCGGTGTGTTGGAGACCCCCAGGACTGGATCACTGGGGTGACACCGGCGCCCCGCAGAGGGACACTTTCCTTCCCCTCAGCCCCATCCGGAGCCCCGGTGGCCCCGGGGCCGCTCACCCTTAGCCCTGGCCACGGCCACGGTGCGGAGCAGGGTGGCCTGGAGGCCGCCCAGGCGGGACTCGGTGGCCCTGCGCTGCTCCTCGCCCCGGGCCAGCTCCGCCTCCAGCCCCTGGGCCCGGCCCTGCGCCGCGCTCAGCCGCAGCCCCAGCTCGGCCACCTCGGCCCGCGCCGCCTCCACCTTCAGCTGCAGGTTCCGCGCGTCCGCCAGCAGCTTCTTCTCATTGCCCCGCGCCTCCTCCAAGCTGCGGGACAGCTCCTGCTCCCGCTGCCGGAATTCCAGCTCCGCTGCCGCCAGGCGCTGCTGCAGCTGCTGCAACTGCGGGAGGGAGCGGGGAAGGGTGAGGGGAGAGGGGGAATGGTGGGCTGGGAGGCATGGGGAACGGGGGAATGGAGCAGTGGGGTGATGGGGGACCCCAGGGTTGCAGGGGATGGAGCAATGGAATCACAGAGAACTCCAGGGATGTGGGGGATGGAGCACTGGGGCGATGGAACACCCAAGGTTGCAGGGGATAGAGCAATGGGGACGCCCAGGGACACAGGATACCACGGTGATGGCCATGATGGGGGACAACAGGCAGAAAGCTACTACCTGAGGGGACAGGCAGACCGCGGGACACACAGGACAGCCAGCTGTGGGGCGCAGGGACACTTCGGGATGTGGGACGCCCACACCGGGGTCTTTGGGGACGCCCTCACCTCCTTCCTGGCAGCCTCGGTGCCGGCCTCGCTCTCCGCCACCTTCTGCCTGAGGCCGGAGGCTTCCCGGCGGCTCCGCTGCTCCCGCTGCTCCTCCAGGGCCACCCGTGCCTGCAGCTCCCCCAGCTCGCGGCCCCGCCGGCTGTTCTCGCTGTCCAGCTCCTTCACCTGCCCGCGGCGGGACGAGCGGTCCGGGTACAGCCCCGACGGCCGGGGAGGCTCTGTGCCACCCGCGCTGTCCCCGCTGTCCCTGACCTGCCGGCGCAGCTCCTGCAGCTCCCGGCGGCTCTCGAGGCGGGCGCGCTCCAGCCCCCGCAGCGCCGCCCGCAGCTCCGACACCTCCCGCTCGGCCGCCGCCCGCGCCGCCTCCAGCAGCGCCAGCCGCTGCTCCTTGTCCTCCCCGGAGCGCTTCAGGCTGCGGCAGCAGGGAGCAGGGGGCTGGCAGCACCCCGGGGGGGTGGCCAGCATGCCCCGGCCCCAGTTGTGCCCCAGCTGTGCCCATCCCGGCTGTCCCCCCAGCCCCAAATTTCCATCACCTTTTCCTGAGAGTCCTCCTGACCTGGAGCATCGCCCCATCCCAACCTGAGCATCCCTGTGTCCCAACATCATCCCCACCCCAGGCATCGCCCTCCAGGGTTGGGCGGTCACCCCCGTAATTCCCAACTTCTGCTTCCCCTCTTCCTGAGCATCTCCCAGCTCCTGCATCTCCCAACTCCTGCAACTTCCAGCCTGTGCTTCCCTCAGCCTGAGCATCTCCCAGTTCGGGCAGCCCCTTGTCCCAGCCATCACTCCGACTCCCGCATCTCCCAGCTTGGACCTTCCCTTACCCTGGGCATCCCCCCAAACCCTGAGCATCCCCTTCAAGGTGATGCACCTCCCGGTGAGGGCATCCCGCATTCCCGACCTGATGCGCTCTCCCTCGGCGCGCCGCAGGGCGGCCCGCAGCTCCTCGTTGGAGCGCTGCAGCGCCTCGTTCTCTCGGGCCGCATCGCCCAGGGCCCGCCGCGCCTCCTGCGCCCCTCGCCGCTCGGTGTCGCGGCCCTCGCGGCTGTCCCGGGCCTCTCGCTGCGCCTCCAGCAGCTCCCGCCGCGCCGCTGCCCGCGCCTCCGCCCCCGCCCGCAGCTGCGCCCGCGCCTCCTCCGCCTGCCCGGCGGCGGAACTTAGCGGGATTTGGAGATTTTTGGGGGACGCGAAGGGGTTTTTGGGGAGGGGACTCACCTCCCGCAGGGCACTGTCCCGCTGCTTGGCCGCCGCTGTCGCTTGGTCCCGGAGCGTCCTCGCCTCCCGCTCGTGGCTCAGCGCCGCCTCCTCCGCCCGCGCCCGCAGCGAGCGCAGCTCCGCGGCCAAACCCTGCCGGGGACACGGCACCCTGAGAGCCCCCGCCCGTCGGGGTCTGGGGGGCGGCGCGACGGGGGCGGGGTCCCAGAGACGGGGGGCAATGGAGATGGGTCCCAAAGATAGGGGGACAGTGGAGATGGGGCCCGGAAAGAGAGGGAGGCAACGGGGATGGATCCCGGAGAAAGGGGGGGCAATGGAGACGGGTCTCAGAAAGGGGGGGGAGGGGGCAAAGGGGATGGGGCCCGGGAGGAGGGGGGGCAGTGGGGGTGGTGCAGAGATGGGGTGAGGGGGCTCAGGTACCATGGCTGAGGGGGGGACAGCTGGGGGACTGCAAGACAAGGGGACACTGGGAGGGTCTTGCAATGGTGGGGGTGAGGCTCAAGCAGGGGGGTGCAATGGAGATACCCAGGAATGGGCGGCTGCAATGGGGGGGCCACAGGGGACAACCAGACATGGGGGGCTGCAGTGGGGGGGGCACAGGAGATATCCAGACAGGAGAGGTTGCAGGGGGTATGCCCAGAAACTGGGAGGTGACAGGGGTGACACCCAGGCATGGAGGCTTGAAGTGAGGGCTCTGTAGAGCTCTGTGCCACCCTGGGAGGGTTCTGGGAGCCCCTCAAACCCACCTGCTCCTTCTCTTGGTGGCCAGTGACCTCTTGCCGCCGCTGCTCCAGCTCAGCCGTGGCCTCGTCCAGACTCCGCTGGAGCCCTGCCACTGTCCCTGCCAGGGCCACCCGCTCCTCCTCCTGCAGTGCCAGAGCCTGGGGGGACACGGGGCTGGCACAGGGCTGGGGGAAACGGGGCTGGCACAGGGACAGGGTGGGACACAGGGCTGGGGGACACGGGGGTGGCACAGGGACAGGGGGACATAGGGGTGGCACAGGGACAGGGGGACACGGGGCTGGCACAGGGACAGGGGGGACACAGGGCTGGGGGACACGGGGGTGGCACAGGGACAGGGGGACACCCACCTGCTGCTTCTCACTCTGATGCTGCTGCCGTGCTGCCGCCAGCTCGGCCACCAGCTCCTCGTGCTCCTGCACCAGCCGACCCCGCTCAGCCTCCAGCTCCTCCTGCCAATGCCAAGATCACCAGTGAACCCCAAAATTCATCAGTGAACCCCAAAAATCACCAGTGAACCCCAAAAATCACCAGTGAACTCCGAAAAATCATCAGCGAACCCAAACAAACATCACTGCACTTGGAGCATCATGCCCCAACAATCATCCTTAAAACCCCTCAAAATCACCGTCACACTTCAAAACCCCACCATCACACTCTAAAAAACTCCACCACAGCACCCCAAAATCCCACCGCTGTGCCCTCAAAATCACCCCCCAAATCCTCGTGCCCCTGCCCCGTGCGCACCTTCTCGCGCTGCAGCTGCTCGAGCTGGTCGCGGTGGGCATCGCGGGCGCTCTGCAGGGCCACTGTCACCGCGGCCGCCTCGGCCGCCGCCACCGCCTGGCGCCGCTCCCGCAGCTCCTGTGCCCGCTCCCGCCGTGCCACGCCCAGCTCCGCTGAGGAACACCCCCGTCACGGGGACATCCCGCCATGGGACACCCCACACTCATGGGACACCCCAGTCATGGGGCGCATCCGAGCCAATGGGGCCCACCAGACACCGGGGACAGCCCCACTCAGTGGGGACACTCTGTCATGGGGACATTCTGTCATGGGGACAGCCCCTGTCAATGGGGAAAGGCGGATGGAGCTGAGGATGAGAGTGGGGATGGACAGGGATGAAGATGGAAACGGATGGGGATGAGGATGGGGATGATGAATGGAGATGGTGAAGATGAAGATGACAGAGATGAGGATGATGATGGGGATGGATGGGTTGGAGCTGGGCATGGTTGGGCCGATGGGACACATGGGACTGGGACCCCTCACCCTCCAGTGCCTCCTTAGCCTGGGCCAGTGTCCGGCCTTGAGCCTCCAGCTGCTGATTGCGGGCCTGGAGCTGGGCCAGCTCCTGCTGCAGTTGGAAAACGCTGGTCTCCAGCCCCTCCTTCTCCGACCTGCAGAACGCCGGGCACAGGGCTGGGCGCGGAGCTGGACCCACCCTGGCACCCACCTGAGCCCAGCACCCCCCAGCCCAGCACCCACCTGAGCCCGGCAGCCTCGCGGTCGCGGTGCCGGTCCTGGCGCTGGGCAGCCGCGAGCTGCACGGCCAGTCCGGCCCCGTCCTGGGCCAGCGCCGCCTGTGTCCGGCCCAGCCGCTCCTGCTCCGCCCGGAGCCGCTCCTGCTCCGCCCGCGCCCGCTCCAGCGCCGCGCCCGCCGCTCTCTGCTCCTGCACCGCCTGCGGGCACACCGGTGACTCCAGGGACAGCCCAGGAATCACCAGTTACACCTCACTGACACCAGCTACCCCATGCTCCCTCCCCACCCGTCTCAGGTACACCTGACATCTGCCTCACCCTCCCAGTTGTCCCTAATACCCTCCCAGTTACCCCGGCATCTTCTCCATCCCTCCCAGTTGCCCCAGCACCCTTCCAAGTTGCCCCCGCGGTGCCCACCTGGCCGAGGCTGTGGTGCAGCCGCTCGTGGAGCCCGCGCAGCTCCCGCAGCTCCTCCCGTAGCCCCCGCCCGTCGTGCCGGGGGTCCTCCCGTGCCCGCTCCAGGCCCTGTCGCTCGTCGGCGGGGCGGGGGCCGCGCTCCAGCCGCGCCCGCAGCAGCGCCAGCTCCCGGCACAGCTCCCGGGTGCGCAGCCGGCCCCGCTCCCGCTCCTGCTCCAGTCTCTCCAGCCGCTGGCTCAGCTCCGCCTTGTCCCGGGCCAGCCCGGCCGCCAGCTCGCTGGTCTTGGCCAGCGCATCCCGCAGCCGCGACTCCTCCGCCTCCGCTGCCCGCCGGGCCTCGGCCAGCTCCCCGCAGCTGCCCTGCGCCTGCGGCCAGACAGCGGCTGGCACCGGGGCACGGCGGAACGGGCTCCCCGGGGCTTGGGGAGCACCTGAGGCATGGCGGGCACCTGGGGCTTCGGGGCACCGGCTGGCGTGGGGAACGGGGGCCATGGAGAACACGGGGGGCGACCGGGGCTTGGAGGAACCAGCCGGACATGGGGCAGGGGGGACACCTGGGCTTGGGGAGTATCTGGAGCAGGGGGGCACGGTGGGCACTTGGGGACACCTGGGGTATGTGGGGGCACCTGTGGAACCAGGACATGGGGGCAGCTGGGACACAGGGCTGCAACCACGGCAGGGTTTTATTTTGAGGATACATCCGTGGGGATGCACCTGTACCCACAGGGATGCACCTGTATCCATGTCCGGCGGACCCGGATGCCCACCTTGCCCAGGGCCTCAGCCAGCACCTCCTGCTCGTCCCGGGCCAGCTCCACCTCCAGCAGCGCCCGGCTCAGCGCCTCCCGTGCCTCCAGCAGCTCCCGCTGCACCTGCGCCCGCTGCGCCTCCAGCTCCTGCACCTGCTGCCGGCTGTGTCGGGACAGCATCCACCTGTGCCCACCTGTACCCACTGTGTCCCCTGGGCACCCACCTGTGCCCATCTGAGCCCTCCTGTGCCCCACAGCACACCCATCTATGCCCTCTGTGCACCCATCTGTGCCCACCTGAGCCCACCTGCCCCCAGCTGCTCCCATACCCACCTGTGCTCCAGCTGCTCAGAGGCAGCCTGGGCGTCGTGGGCAGCTTTGTCCCGGGAATCCTGCAGCTCCTCGTTCCGGCACCGCAGCTGCTCCCGCTCCTGCTGCAGGGCCCCCACCCGCTGCTGCTCCTCTGCCAGCGCTGCCTCCGCACGGCCCAGCTCCCTGACGGACACACGGACACGGGCATGTGGACACAGACACATGGACACGTGGACACACGGACACAGACACATGGACAGGGACACATGGACACAGGGACAAAGGGGCATGGGGACACATGAACACAGGGTCACACGGACATGTGGACGCATAGACACGTGGATACCATGGTATGGGGGCACCAACACATGGACATGGGTCGGGGCAGATGGACACACGTGGGAAGATGGACAGATGGACATGGAGGGGTGCATGGACACACACAGGCAGTTGGGCAGATGGGTGGATGGACAGATGGGCACAGTTGGGAGGATGGACAGATGGACACGGATGGGTGCAGGGATGAGGTGATGCCCATGGGCCGGCCAGGAAAGATGCATCAGGATGGAAGAGATGTGCAGGGACAGACAGACACATATGTGTGGGGATGGACGGATGGATGGAGAGATGGATGGATGGACAGGGACAGACAGGCAGCACAGGGATGAGAGTGCAAGGACAGATAGACACACACTGGATGCAGATGGACAGATGGGGACACATGGATGCACTAGGACAGATGGATACAAGGATTCACAGGGACAGATGGACACAGAGGAGCAGACAGTGAGTGACACTAGGACAGACAGACACAGGGACAGATGCACACAAGGATGAACAGGGACAGAAAAGGACACACAAGGATGCTGAGGGACATGGATGAGCCAGGATGCACAGGGATGGATGGGGACATGTGGATACAAGCACGGATGCAGAAGACACATGGACACACACGGACAGACAGACGGGGCGGTACCTGCGCAGCCCCTCGGCCTGGGCACGGAGCTGGAGCCCCTCCCGCTGGGCCTCCTCCTGCGCCCGCCGGCAGCTCCCAGCCTCAGCTCCCAGCTGCTCCAGCCGCTGCTCCAGCATTCCCAGCTCCCGCCGCAGGCTCCCAGCTGCCTCCCGGCCTGCCTCCACCTGGCTCCGAGCCTCCTGGGGTCAGCTTTCATCAGATCCACATCCTCTTCCTGATCCTTCCCATTCTCATCCATAATCCTCATCCCCATCCCCTTCCTTCCCATCCCCATCCTCCTCCTCCTGGCCTCACCTGCAGCTGGAGCTGGCGCCGGCTCAGGGCCGCGTGAATGGCGGCAGCAGCGGCACTGGCAGAGAGGCTGCGGAGAGGGGACACGGCGGGACACGGGCGGGACATGGTGGGTGCAGGGGGCTCTGGGTCATCCGCCAGCACCGCCTGTTCCCGGGAAAACCCAGGGGAAAGCGAGGCAGGAAAGGGAATTAAACCAATGGAGGCAGGAAGTAAGGTGGGGAAGGGGAAACGGAGTCAAGGGAAGGGGAAAGAGAAGTAGGAAATGGAAAATCAAGTCAAATAAGGGGGAAACTGGGTAAGGGAAACTGAGGCAGGGAGGGGACACTGAGGCAAGAAATGCAAAAATGAATCAAGGAAGGGGACACTTAGGAAGGCAGGGGACACTGAGGCAGGGAGGGGACACTGAGGCAGGGAGAGGCCCCTTCTGGCTGTGGGTGGCCGCAGGGTGTCCCAGCACCTGGGTGACCTCATGCAGTGTCCGGCGCAGCAGCTCCAGCTCCGAGCGCAGAGCCTGCACCTGCTCCGGCGTCGGCTCCCGGGCACGGGCGGCCTCCTGCAAACCCCGGGGTGGGATCAGGCCAGGAATGACAGACATGAATCCCCCAAAACTCCCACACCCTGCACCCACCAGCTCCTGCAGCTGCAGGGTCAGTGCTTCCATCGCCTGCTCCTTCTCCTCATCCTCGCTCCGGCGCTGCTCCAGGGCCGCCGTCAGCTCTGCCAGCCTGGCCAGAGCATGGCCAACATCCATCCACAACACATCCCTGCTCCTCCTGCCCCACATCCCTTCCCATCTGTGCCACAGCCCCAAAAACTTCCCCGTGAGACATCCCCCATGGCCTCATCCTCCTGGTGCTCCTGCACCCTTCCTCATGCTCCTGCATCCTTCCTGGTGCTCCTGCATCATCCCTGATGTTCCTGCATCCCTCCTTATGCTCCTGCATCCCATCCCTCTGACCCATATTCCCTTCCCATCCTGTGCCACACTGCCTGCGCCTCCATGCCTCCCCTCGCCCACCCCGGTGCCCCCCAGTCCCCCGTACCTGGCTGTCAGGGCAGCTTTCTCCAGCTCCGCGTCCCGTGCCCGCGCTGCCAGCTGCTCCTCCAGCTGCTCCAGGCGCAGCTCCTGCCGCTCCCGGGCCACACCTGCCTGGCTCTCGGCCAGCCGCAGGTTGGTGGCCAGGTGCAGGCAGGCGGCGTGGGCGGCGCGGCCCGTCCGAGACACCTCGTGGCCCAGCTCCGACAGGTCCCTGCACGGGCAGGGGGCGCAGGGTATGATCCTCAGGGGTCCGCAGAGGGAGAGCTCCCGCCCCCAGCCCCACTGACCTCTCGGTGGTGGCCTTCATCTCCCCGAAGTGGCACCTGAAGGCCACCAGCTGCCGCCAGAGGGTAAGGAGCCGGCTGTGCTCGTTGCTGAAGTAGGTGTTGAAGGACTGGGGTGGGATGGAGCGGGATCAGGGATCCACCATGGTCCCCAAATTCCCTCTTGACCCATCATCCCCAGTCCTTCACAGCCCCACCCCAATTCTTGTGGGCACGTGGTGGGGGGTAACACGTCCCTGCCTCACATCCCCTTCCCATCACATCCCGCAACCCCCCAAATTCCTCTCCATTCAACTTCCCCCACAGCCCCACATCCCTCCCACGGGTCCTGTATAATTGTCCCTGACAGAGCCCCACATCCACCTGCCTCATCTCCGTTTCCCGGCCCTCACATCCCCAAATCCTTCCCCACGAAACATCCCCCAGCCCTGCATCCCTCCTCAGTGACCCCACATCCCCTATCGCTCTGCCTTGCATCCTCTTCCCATCACATGCCACACCCTCATACTCCCCAAACTCTGCTCTTTGCAGTATCCCCCATGACCCCACATCCCTCTCCATGATCCCACATCCCCCTGCCTCACATCCCTCTTCCCGCTGCTGCTCCCTGGAAGATCCTTGTCCCTGCCCGGGGTGTCCCCGCCCGGGGTGTCCCCACCTCCTCCTCACGTCTCCACTCTGCCTCCCGCTGCTCCAGCTCATCCCGGGCCCGTGCCCAGTCGGCCGTGAGCTTCCGGATGTCCTCGCTCAGCGCCGCGTTGGCCACGTTGGCCTGTTCCAGCTGCTCCCGCAGCATCGAGTTCACCTGCACCAGGCTGCTGCTCCTGGGACTCCAGGGGATCACCATGGTCAGAATCCCACAGGAATCCTCACATTCCCACCCACCTCTGCTGCTGCTGGGATCCCAGGGGATCACCATGATCAGCATCCCCTGCAAATCCTCACATCCTCCTGGGATCCCACCCACCTCTGCTGCTCCTCCTCCAGCCGGATCAGGGCATTCTCCAGCTCATTGCTGCTCTCCTCCTCAGGTTGGGAGCCGCTGGCATCCAGCTGGATCTGTTGGAATATCCCCCCGCTGGCCATCACCCCGATTTGGGGATTTGGGGCAGGGGACCCCCAAAGCCTCCCTCACCGTCAGCCTCTCCTGCTCCAGCTCTGTCGCCTTCTCCAGCAGCTGCTGCTCCACTTCCCCACATTTCTTCTTGTACTGCAACACCTGGGAGAGGGATGGGGGAGTGACACCAATGAGGGGGTCCCCAAATTATCCCAGTGCCCCCCTGGGAAGGATCTACCTTGGCTTGGAGCTTCTGCACCAGCTGGGCCTGGCGCTGCTGGCCCTCCTGGTAGGCCTGGAGCTTCCTCTTGTAGGCAGCCTGCTCCTCTTCCAAAAGCCTCCGGAGTTCGATGTTGTGCTGGGCCAGGCTCCGGCTCTCGGCGGCTTCCTCCGGCTCCAGCCGCAGGCTGTGCTCCAGCTGGGATCAGGGGGAATCCAGGCTGACACCCTTGAGCATCCCCCGGCAAAACTGTCGCTTCCACGGGGTACCACAGCAAATCCCAGCCAGCCAAAGCAAACCCCCCAATTCCCACATTCCCTCATTTCTCCATGCACAGGCAGGAGATGAAAGGAAAATTTTGGGGGTGCCTTTAAGGATAGCTCAACCTCCAGTCTGTGCATTCAGCAAAGCGTCTTCCCAGTTTGCATGGAGTGGCTGATAGATAAAAGATCTTTGGGTAAAAGAGTGGAAACTTGCCTGGGGATATTCTCCTGATATTTGCTTTTATTTTTAAATAATGAGACACAAACTGAGGGATTCCTCCAGAACCCCACCAGCCCCTCAGTTTGGAGCCACACTCAGCACTGGGAGACTCAAAGTCCTTTGGAATTCCTGGTTGCCAGGGCAAAGAATGGAAAAACTGAAGGATCCCCACAGGGAAGGGGGGGTCTTTCCTGAAAACCAGTTGGACAAATAAAATAGAGATGGACAAGCCCCGGCAGGCCAGGACTGGTCTGGACAATTCCCACCAAGAGGACACCACAGCTCTCCTGGCCACATGGGGAGCACCGAGGCTGGAGCTGGCACTGCCAGGAGTTTGGGGCTGGCAAGGCGGATTTGGGAGGGCTCACCCACTGAGGTGTTGTAGGTGATGGCCAGCTCTGGAGTTTGGGGCTGGCAAGGCGGATTTGAGAGGGCTCACCTGCTCGCTGAGGGCATTGTACTTGATGGCCAGCTCATCGCGCTCGGCCCGGCTCTGTGCCAGCAGGTCCTCGACGCGGGACAGCTCCTGCTGCAGGATCCGGTTCTCCTCCTGCAGGGACAGCAGCGAGGCCATGGCCCCTGCGGGATGGGATGGAGAGAGGCGGGATGGAATCGTGGCTCTGGGATGGGATCCAGCCCTGGGCACAGCCAGGGCACCCTCTGCCACCATGAGCTGCTCTGTTCCCCTTGGGAAGGGGTCGAGCCCTCCCCAGAAGCAGCATTTGGCTAAAGGATCCTCAGGGATAGGAACAACAACCTGCCTTGGGATCTTTCCCTCATATTTGCTTTGATTTTTATAACCAGGTGCAAACAGGGGGGTTTCCACCAAAATCTCACCAGCCCCTCAATTTGAGTCTCCTCCAGCCCATGAGGAGCATTCTGACTCCTGCCCCAGCTGGAAATGCCACCTCCCACACTCAGACATTCCAAGGAATGCCATTTCTGAGGGAATGCACAGTTGTGGTCATAAACCCGCTGGAAGTTTGCAGTTGTGACTGTAAGGACGTTCAGATCCACATTCACAATCACGAAACTGCCAGAGATTTCCAGCTGCAGCCACAAAACGGCCAAAATTTGGTGTTCAGTGTCACAAAGTGCTGCAGATTTACAGCTGTGTTCCAAACCCACTTCATTTTGCAGCTGCAACATAAAGCCTCTGTAAATGTGTGTTTGTGATCATAAAATCATGGCAGGCTTACAGCTGCAACAGCAAAACTGCTGCAGATTTGCAGCTATGATCCCCAAACTACTGCAAATCTGGGTTTGTGATCACAAAACCCCTACAGATTTACAGCTGCAGTCATAAAAATGCCACAAATTTTCATTTTTGATCCCAAAACCCCTGCAAATTCATGTTTGTGATCATGAAACCACTGCAGATTTATAGTTGCAATCTTGTTACAAATTTGCATTTTGACCCCAAAACTGCTGTCAGTTCATGACTGTGATCCTAAAACTACTACAGATTTCCAGTCACAATCCCAAAATATGCTGCAGATTTACAGTCACAACCATAAAATCACTAAAAATTCATGTTTGTGATCCCAAACCTGCTGCAGATTTCCAGCAACAATCCCCAGACTTTTGCAAATTCACAGTTGAGCCCAAACATGTTGTAAATTCACGTTTGTGATCCCAAAACTGCTGTAAATTCATGTGTGTTCTCCAAAAGTGCTGTAAATTCATGTCTGTGATCCCAAAATTGCTGTAAGTTAATGTTTGATTCCAGAACTGCTGCAGATTTCCAGTTACGATCACAAAAAAAGCTGCAGATTTGTAACTGCAATCACAAAATTAACACAAAATTTTCATTTCTGATGCCAAACCCTTTGCCAATTCACATTTGTAATCCCAAAATCACTTCAGATTTATAGTTGCAAACATAAAACTGGCACAAACTTGCATTTGTAATTCCAAAACTGCTGCAGATTTACAGTCGCAACCATAAAATCACTAAAAATTTGTGTTTGTGATCTCAGATCCGCTGCAGATTTTGTCACTATCCCAAAGCCTGGTGCAGATTCACAGCGGTGATCCCCCAAAGCGCCGTAAATCCGCGTTTGCGATCCCAAGCCGCACTTTTCCATGCCGGGCCACAGACCCGCCCCCGATTCTCGGCTGGGATCACGGAACCGCCCCGATCGGCGATTTTCGCACCACAAACCCCCTTTGCCCTCCCGACCCCGCTGCCCGAGTGCCATTCCCCATCCCACTTCCAATCCCGATGCCGCTGCCCACCCCCATGACACGCTCCCCCCGCCGGGGGGGACGCGGTGACCCCACCTCAGCCCCGAGAGCATCTCCCGAGCCCCGGGCAACCTCTGGCCGCGGCCTCCTCGTCCCCAGCCCCTTTGCCCGGGATTTGGGGCGCTTTGGGCTCGGCGGCCGCCCGCGGGAAGCGGATGCGGGGTCGGGATTAGCCCGAAATCCGCGTCCCCTCCCCGCGTGACGGCGGGAGCGGGGACCCTCCTCTTCCTGGAGGTCCCGACAGCGGCGCAGCCCCATCCTCCCCCCAGAAATCCCTCGGCATTGCCGGGCTTTGCCGACAAACCCACCGCGAGGCTACGGGAGAGGAGAACGAGGAAAAGGAAGGAGAACAGAAACAAACGGCGGCCCGCGGCGCTGCCCGTGGCCGGAACGGGGAAGTCCTTACCCGGGATGGAGCCGCTCTCCAGCGCGGCTCGGCGGCTCCGGGCAGGGCCCTGTCCTTAAGCCCCGCGGTCCTTAAGCTCATTAACGCCCGGAGTTGGCTCCGGCAGGAAAAGCTCCGGGGTGGAGCGAGCCGGGGTTGCCAAGGGGTGAAGCGGCTTTGACATCCCCGGGGTGCGGGGATGGCCTCGGGACCCCGGATCATCTCCCCCGCCGGAGCTTTAATTATTCCCTGGGTAATTAAAGACTTTCTGGCCCCACCCTGGTAGGGAAAAGTGGGGATAAATCCCCAAGCTGGGCCCCAAATTCCCCAGGACGGGGGCTGGAAGCATCCCCGCTCCTGAAATAAGGGATGGATCCGGTCCCAAGCCACGCTCCGGGAAGGAGGAGTTCCCCTCACCCCCCCGGCAGGGAAAGTGCCCTTTCTCCCCCGGGGAGCCGGAGATTACCCGGGCCAGGAGCAGCCAGATGGGATTGAGGATTTGTGGCGTCTTGGATGTCTCCAGTTAGGTGTGAGCTGCCTCCAATTCCACCCCCGAGCATTTGTGCCCCAAACCCCCCTCCTTTTCCCTTCATTTCTTCTCTTACCTTCCCCTCCCGGTGTCCTTCCCAACAGAAACCACTGCTAAGCAACAGTTTCTGTTGTGCTCCGTGTCCAATGCCATTCCCTCAGCATCAGCAAGGAATGGGAATCACAAAAGCTCATCCTGGCTGCTCTCAGCCCACCCAGGGGAGGAAAAAAATTCCAGTCTGGTATCAAAACCATTTTATTGTTCACTAGGAAGTGTTACATTCTCACCTGGGTTCACTGCCAGGCCCAGGAGAAAGCTCTGAAAGCAAAATGCCCATCATCCAGTTGGAAATGGAAAGGAAAATCCATAGGACTGGATAAAAATAAGTGAGATTTTGTGCTTGGAAAAGCCTTAATATAAATAGGTAAGAAAATACTTATTTCTTTCAAGAGGAATCTCAACCCAGCTCTGTCCAAGAGCCTGACTCCATTCTGTCCTTAATAAAATGTCCATGGAAAGGAGTAAAAAATCATGTCTTCAAAATAGAGGAGTAAAACAAACATCCCAGAGTAAGAAATGAGGAATTTCAGCATGGAAGCACTGGGATTAGGCTCCCCATATCCCAGTTAAGCGCTCAGAAAAGAATCCAGGCGGTGCTTGGCATCCTGGCAGGGAAAGGTTTGTGTGGATTTGGAAGGTGGGATGGCTCCAGGATGATACTCCTCATCGAGGGAAGGACTGATCCAGCCCAAAAGCACGAGGAGAAGGCAGACGGATGGACCTGGTGGTTTTTCCCAAAGAAGAAGCCTTCAAGGTCTCCCAGGTCCTGGATGTGGCAGGCTCAAGTTGTGGGGTGTTTTAAGGCACATGGTTGTTTCCAGCATTTATCCCAGCATTTCCAAGCCAGGCAGGATTTAAGGGCAGGAGTGATGTGTCCTGAGGCTGCTTCTTTGGTCCCAAAGGAATCCCGAGGATCTCAGCATGCACGTGGGGCAAAGTGGACCAAGGCCAGGATCAGAACTGAACCCAGCCAGTGTTCCCCTGAGCCTGGCTGGAAGCCGACCTGTAGAGAGGGAAAAACATGGAAAAAAGGGTGTTTAGAAATGGTAAAGGCATCCAGAAAGGAAACTGGGTGGCAAATGGGTCATCCAGGACCACCCCGAAACTCTCCTGGAGCAGCAGAGCGAGTGCCCATGGATCTGAACCTAGGGAATTGGCAGCACAGAGCCAGAGCTGCTTCTGAATCCCAAAGTTGGGACTGGATGGAGCGGTGCCCCCAGCCCAGCAGGGTTTTTCAGCAACAGCAGGCAGTTTTGGGGCATCCCCCCCCAAATCCCTCTCCTGCTCACCCCGAAGCTTTGGCAAAGTCTCCCCAGACATCAGCAGCAGGAGCAGCAGTGGGCTGAGGCCAGGACAACAGGGAGTCTGTCAGAAAGTCGAGAGGAGAGAAAACAAAACACCAGGAGTGATTTCCCACTCTCATTTCCAGATTCCCCCCTTTGATGGATGAAGCTCTGTGTGAGCACAGACCTGTGATGGGGGTTCCTGGGAGCTGGGCAGGTGTGGAGAGCGGGGCCGGGCGCTCTCCAGAGCCGGATTTTCCTCCAGGGGGTGGTGGCAGCAAGCTGAGGCCCCCAGGCCCTGCAGGACGTGGCCTGGTGCTCCCTGTCCCTCCTTCTTTTTTCTTCATGTTCTGAAAGGAGAGCAGGAAGTTTGGGTGGGATCATATTTAAATCCAGAGCTGGAGCATGAAAACCCTGGAAGCCAAATTGGTTTAATTTGGGAATAAAATCCTGCACTGCTGTGACATCCATCTGCTGGTGCATCCAAAGGGGTCATCATACCAGGCGTGGTTTTTACCCCCAGATCCCACAGGCCCGGTTTTGGCAGCAGCAATTGATTGCACCACAACCCCCTGCAAATCCCTGCAGGCAGCATTATCCTGACAGGCTCTGCCCTGAGCCTATTCCCAGGGATTTTGGGGAGGAGCTGCTGCTTCCTCAAAACACTCAAAGGAAAAGCTGGAATCGGCTAGGAAAGGCCCTCACAGCGATGCTGAGTTTGATGGTTTGTCCCTCCTTGAAGCCCAGATCCAGTTTGGGTCCCTGCTCCAGGTCCTGGGCCTGCCGGGCCAGCTCGCTCTGCTGCCTCACCCACCTGTGGGAATTAAACCCATGGAAAAGGAGACGTCACAGCCTGCCCCAGGCTCCCCAGGACAAATAAATCCTGCTCAGGATCATCCCCTCTGCGGCAGCAGCTCTGCAAAGGCCAAGGTGTGAGCCGAGACCTCACCTGAGACAGCACCCAGGGGATGATTCCCAGCTGCTGGAGCCCCACAGATGGCCCAGCCAGCACCAAGTCCAACCCTCCCCAAAATCCCAAAACCCACCACTCCCACCAGCTGGAGCAGCCCCTCAGGACAGCCCCTTACAGCTGATACAGGAAGCAGAGGAAATAATCTAGAGAATCTGGACTGGGAATTTGGACATTCAGTTTTGGACTCGGGAAGCCCAGTTTGGGATGCTGCTGATCCAGAAAGTCAAGAAGATCGAGGCTGGGAAATCCTAGAGAGAGGAAGAGCTGCGAGTTTCTTCCTCTTCCCACCACACCTGCCCATCCCAGCTCCCACTTCTCCATCACTCCTGGAGGAGACCTGCCAAAAACAGAGCTGAGAGGCACAGGGAGAGGAACAGGGAGAGGCACAAACTCACTTGAAGTGGTCCTGGAGAGCCACGTTGAAGTCAAAGGCATCCCCCCTGTCCACAAAGCCGACCCCGATGAACGCGCGGCGGCCTGGGCAGGGAGGAGGAGTCAGCGCTGGGTTGCTCAGCAGCGCAGGAGGAGGGATGGGATGGGATGGGATGCTCCATCCTGCACATCCCTGTGCCTGCCGCTGCCTCCAGAGGGAGCTGGGACACTGGAGACTGAGTCATGGGACTGGGGATCACAGAATCCCAGAATGGTTTGGGTTGGAAGGACTGTAAATCCCATCCCATTCCACCCCTGCCACGGGCAGGGACACCTTCCACTGTCCCAGGTGGCTCCAAGCCCCATCCAACCTTGGATACTACCAGGGTTCCAGAGGCAGCTACAGCTTCTCTGGGCACTCTGTGCCACAGCCTCACCACCCTCACAGGGAACAATTCCTTCCCAATATGCCATCTATCCCTGTCCTCTGGCAGTAGGAAGCCATTCCCTGTGTCCTGGGACTCCATCTCTTGTCCCAAGTCCCTCTCCAGCTCTCCTGGAGCCCCTTTAGGGACTGGAAGGCTATAATTAGGTCACCCCAGAGCCTTCCCTTCTCCAAAGGCATCTCCAGGTGTTTCACCTCCTTGGCTGCACCTACAACTTCAGTACAAACAGCTTTTTAATTAACTGGCAGCAAGGGGACACTCCTGGATCCTCCTGCCAACACTGAGCAGCCAAACCCAAGTGGTTTTGTTCCTGGCGAAGGTCAGAGCTGTGGGAGGGAGGCAGTTCCTCCCTCTGCTCCTCCCGTGCAGAGAACATTCTACCACGGAAAGCAGGAATCCTTCCCGGACATGAGCAGCGAGGGCTCTGAGAGGTCCCCGGGTGTGTGGGACGCACCGTTCCCATCTTCAATCCGAATGACAAAGTATCTGCTGGAGTCTGTCACGCCCTCCACAGCGATCCCGGGGAACTGCTCCACAGGAGCCTGGGCAAAGAGCTCTCCTGGAAAACAGGAACGGCGCGGGGTGACGCCGGGTGAGGCCCCACACCGCTGCTCCCCGCGGAGCCCCGGGACTCCCCCCTCACCTGAGGTCTTGTCCTCCAGCTTGATGAAGGCCGTGCTGCCCTTGGCCGTGATGCGCAGGCGGCCGCTCCAGGCCGGCTGGTCCAGCTGCCACTCCGCGGCTCTGGGAAGCACGAAGGGGAGTGTGAGGCCGTGAGCCGCCCACAGCCCCCGTGCGCTGCCCGCGGAGCCCGTAACGAGGCTCAGGGCGGCGAGGGTGGGACGGGGACTTGTCACAAGTTGCCTCGTACCACCCCAAAACAGCTGCAGGGTTTGGGCGGGGAGCAGGCAAGAGCTGCGCGGGAGGTTTCGGTTCCCTTTCCGCCGAGTTTCCAGACCCAAAGCTGCGTTAGGGACAGGCGGCTCTGCCAGGACAGGCTCTGGCTGGCGACTGACGGGGTAGAAAGCCCAAAACACACGGGGAGGCGGAGAGCAGAGAGACCTCATGGAGGGGCTGAGAGAACCCCCAGGGGGCTGAGATTCCTCACGGAAAGGCTGAGATATCCCGTGAGGAGAGGGACAGCCCCACGGGGAGGGACAGCCCTCAAACACCTCCTGGGAACCACGAACACCGCACACCTCAAGAGGAGGGGACCCCACAAACCCCACAGGGAGGGCAGGAGCGCTCCCACGCCCGGCGGCGCTGACACCCCGCGGGCGGGCGCGGGCCCCACCTGTAGCCGCGGTTGGAGGCCCGCGGCGGTACCCGGTACACGAGCACCGCCGGCTTCACGCACAGCACCGACTCGTACTCCTCCGCCTCCGCCGCCATCGCGGCCCCGCCGCCGCTCTGTCCCGACGCCTCGATGGTGCCTCGATGGTGCCGCGCTGCCGCCGGCGTGGGCGTGGCCCGCCCGAGAGAGGCGCTTCCGCGCCCGCGGCGCCCCCTAGCGCGCGGGAGGACCCGGTGCAGGATGCTGCCGGAACGAACCGGCTCTGGGCTCCGAGCCACGAAACTCACGGGGTTCACTGGGTTTATAAATCAGTAATTTTATAAATCAGATAGTAGAGTCTACTGTTTCGATTTATTTATATTATAGTGTTATATATTATAGTACTATATGTTCTATAAAATTTGTATGATATGTAAAAGAGATGCATTAGATACTGGGTTGTATCATGTAATTGTTCCAAGTTTCTTCTATATTAATATATTTATTATTATTTCTATATTATATATTAATATCATATGTTTACATTATTCCTATTATAAATAAATAGTTTAAAGTCATCAGAATTCCAAGGGAGGCAGGGGCTGTGGGAGCTGCCAGGGCTCCTGGACTCCTCACCCCAAGAGCCTCAGCACTTCTCTGGACGTTACAGAGCACAACACCCAGGGGTGAGCCCAGCACAGAGCAACAAAATAATCACATTAGATTAAATTAATTAAATGAACTGACTTGCTTGTTTCTCCTCCAGGGAGAGGCAGTGCTCACATCCACATCTGGAATCCACATCTTCCCTTGGAGCACTGCCCTTCCCACCCTCCTTGGACCACTCCTCTCAACCACCCTAAACACAGGGTAAAATCCCCCGGTTTTGGGTAAAACCAGCCCAATTATGGGCAAAAGCTCCGAGATTTTACCTTCCTGGCAGATCTTTATGCACACGCCAGCAAAAAGCTGCCCCTGACAGACATAGGGATAAAAAGAGGGAGCCATAAAGCCGTGAAAAGTTTAAAGACATTTATTTAAAATACAATTTATAAAATGTTTTCTTTCCGGCGCACTTTTTTTTGGGGCGGGAACACACGGTACCGCATTCATCCTCCCCCTCCTCGGGATGAAGGCGCTTCCCACAGGAACGCCGCCGAGCCCTGCCCGCGGGCGGGACGTGTCCTGGGCACTGTGTCCTGGGCACCGTGTCCTGGCACCGGGACACAGCAAGGAACAGCCGGGAGAAGGAGATTTCAGTGCTGGAAAAGGGGATTTCGGTGCCGGAGGTCTCGGTGCCAGTGGTGGAATTTCGGTGTCAGACACGGAGGAGGCTGACCAGCCGCACCAGAAATCCAGTGGATTTGGGAGGTTTTTGGCTATTCAATGCTATTTTTAGGAATAACTAAGGAAAGGCGCAGTGACTACAGTTATTGCTGACGTCCTTCTCCCTCCCGCTCCCTTCTGGAGCTCATCCCAGCCCCCAGCCTGATGGGGATGACTGAGATCCTCCAAAAGTCACCAGGATGCATGGGGGAATCCCAGGGGAATCCCACCCCACCCTGAACCAGCTGCAAGGCTCATTAAGGTTCCAGCGGATCACTTGGATACACAGGTAGTTTCCATTTTCCCGTTTCTGTGGGATTTCAGCCTCATTTCCACACAGGGCTTTTTGTGCACATCAAGATTGGCTCATTCCCCCTTGAACCTACTGAAGGCAGCACGCGGATGCAGGAATCTGTCAGGAACCACCCAGGTTTCCGGGTCCTGGCCATTCCAGGAAGAGCATTTAGTGTTCATCCAATCCCTTGATATTGAGTGATCCTCAGCTTCATCCAGGGGGAACATCTCCGTTCCTGGGGAGCAGCAGCCTCCCCATCCTCTTCCCAGGAGCCAGATCAGGACAATCCTGTCCCTGAAGCCTCAGTGACTCCAGGGAGACGGAGGAATCATCCAGGCTTTCTCCAAGGCTGGTCTGGTTCCCGATTCTGCCATTCTGGGAGAGCTTGTACCGTCCCTGTGCCGCTGGGGCCGGACCCTCGGGATATCCCACTGCCCAATATCACGACCAGAGCAGCGCCAGAGCCTCTCCTCCTCCTCCTCCTCACATCCCCCTAATTCTTCACCGCCCAGCCCTCCGTGGCTGGACAGCAGGCAATTTCACAGGGTCACTCTGCATTCCCTTCTCCCCAAATACAAAAGAACCCAAAAAGGATGTATCTTAAGCTTTTCCTCAAAGCCAGCAGAGAATCAGAGCCAAGCTTTAACAGGAGCAAGATGTGAACTGGGTCCAACTCCGAGGCATCTGGGATAAGTATCCAGGAGTTCGCTTCCATGGCAGTGGAAATGTAGAAGAAGCGTGAGCTTGTCATCCCCAAGCCATCATACTCATGGAAATCCATTGGAATTTCGTTTGGAACACTCAACTACCTCTCTGGATTCAAACAAATGGCTCAAACCCTTCCCATGCACTCCGCGGATCCGAGATACAGAAAACAAACAGAAAACCAAACAAAAGAACGTAAAATCCTTGGAAACTGAACTCGTTCTGGAAGTGATGAGGACAACATGCGTGGCTGGGGAGGCTTCCCATCTTTTTTTTTTTTTTCTTTAAATGCCAGGTTTTGAGTACAACAAACGTTATTGCTGGCGCTCGCTCCAACCCGAGTGGGACACACACAATTCTCTGTGCCCGGCTGAGTCCGGCACAGCCCCTCGTGTCCCCCTGGCCGCGGGGATGGCCCTGCTGGGATCGCCGCTCACAGTGGGTGGAGAGGGGAGGTCACAGTGCCTGGGGCTGAAGGTCACAGTGGGCAGAGCAAAAGGGTCACAGTGCAAATCACCCCGGGAGGTCCTCTGGCCCGGGTCCATGTGTCCGTGCCGGCGGAACGGCGCCTCCGCCTCTATCTGCGCTGCTTGAAGCCCTGCGAGCCATCGGGGCCCAGCGGCTGCCGGATCACATTGTTGGGCTGCCTGGTGTCCTCGGGCTGCGAGATCCGCGGCGGCCTGCGGGGACAGAGGGGACGCAGCTAGAGCCTGCGGGGACAGAGCTGGGGCCCGTGGGGACACAGGGAGCACGGGTGAGGGAATGAGGTGTGGAATTCTGAGTGCCTTAGGGAAACGCCTACACCACATGCTCTGGGGTCCCCAGCACAAGAAGGACATAGAACAAGTCCCAAGGAGCCCGCCAAGGTGATCAGAAGGATGGAGCAGCTTTGCTGTGAGGAAAGGCTGAGGGAATTGGGATTGTTCAGCCTAGAACAGAGAATCTCTGGGGTGACCTAACTGTGGCCTTCCAGTGCCTGAAGGAGCCAACAGGAAAGACAGAGGGACTCTGGACATAAGCCTGGAGAGACAGGCCAAGGGGTAACGGTTTCCCACTGCCAGAGGGCAGGAATGGATTGAATACTGGGAAGGAAAGGAATTCCCTGTGAGAGTGGGGAGGCCCTCACACAGGTTGCCCAGAGAAGCTGTGGTCACCTCATCCCTGGAAGCGTTCCAAGGGTCCACAAATGTGGCACCTGGGGACACATTCAGTGGGGAACACAGCAGTGTCAGTCAATGGCTGGACTCTATGATCCTGGAGGGCTTTTCCAACCTGAATGATTCCATGATTTTTTGCCTCAACAGGCACTTCCCCTCACTTCCACATAGCAGAGGATCTGTTAACAGAGCCCTCCTCTCTCTGTGCTGGCCCAGCTGCACTCCCCAGGGAGCCCATCCCCACTAGTGCCAGGCAGGAATTCCCCCGAAGCCCGCGGGGCTGCTCTCACCTGTCCAGGATGGGCTTCTCCTGCTCCTCCTCGGGGCTGGCGCTGCCCAGGATGCGTTTCCTGGCCTCAGCGTACTCGGCCTCGCGCTGCGCCAGCGATTTGACAGGGAAGGCGGGGCGGCTGGCCGAGTTGGGGTTGCTGAGGACACCGTTGGTCGTGGGCCGCTTGAGGATGCGGATCTGGGGCGGAGGCCCCGTGGGAAGGCTGTCGTCCTGGATCACGATCGGCACTTTGGGAGGAGATTTGGACTTTCTGCTGTTGGGAAGAAAAACATGGGGTTGGTGCTTGTTTTCCATGGGGGTTTTCTGCCTGGCGTGTGAATTCCTTGTGCTCAGATGGTGTTCCTGTGATTAAGAGCAGCCTGGAATAATTAAAGACCTTGCTATAGTTCTAACTCTAAACTAGAGCAGTGGATTAGCTCAAAGGAGATGGAAAATCAGTCTCTGCTGTGTTTGACACCATTAAACTCTAGTGAAGGAAAGGGAACAGACACTAGGTAAAGTTTTAGCATTTCTAGTCGAAGATATCGGTATAAGCACCTTGATTTCATTCCCTGCAAGGATTTCTAGGGGTCCTCTCACCAGGATATCCAGCCTGTCAGTCCAACCCTGCCATTTCACTCCTGAGAGCTAGCCCTGGCCCCAGCTCACCATCTGAATGTTTTATAGCCCCTTTTCTGTGTGGAACTCCAGAGGATAAATCCCATGACTCTCTAATAATCAAAGGGCAAAAAAACCCCCAACAACAAAGGACTTGTCAGCAGTGATTAAAAACATTTCTGGTAAGAGAAAATAACACACCACTGCCCAGACCCAAAGGAAGCAGGAAAAGAAATTCTCCCTGATGCAAGACACAGTGAGTCAATCCAGAGCTGGGATTACCTGACTCACCCATTTCATCCCGTGAGTGCCTCTTTCTTACACGGCTTCCCCCAAGCTGGAGCTACATCCAGTCTGGAGGAACTGGCTCTGAAATCAAACCACTCTCAGAAGCTTTCTGCTGCCCTGCCACGGCTCCAAAGGGCCACCTAGTGGCACAGACACAGGGATTCCCTAATTCTCAACTCCGACCCAGCACTCCCTGCTGAGTTTGAAGCTGTTTCCCCACTATTCCCAACCCCCAGGCCTTCAGCTGTTCAACAGCACCTCAGGAAAATCAGGATTTTACCTCTCCTTCTGTGTGATCTTCAGCTTCTTTTCCAACCGTCTGTCTATTTCCTTGAAAAGAAAAAGAGAAAAGTAAAACCAAAAGTTTTTAATAAAATGAAGACCAATCTCAGTTTGGAGGTTGGAGTTTGAGCCTGTCTGGGCACACATTTAATTTCACTCTTCCAAATACTGATCTATAAAGGGGGAAGGAAGTGTTTGATTCCATCTGAGGATGACTTGGGAATCAAGAGGCGGCGAAAAGCAAAGTCACCATGGATAACCCATGAGAAAAGCAAAACCAGCACAAGTATTTTGCTGTAACCAGGAGTACACTCACAGCAGGCCATGGATCCAGTGCGGGATGCTCATGGCTCATTTAAACCACTTCAGCTGGCAAAAAAAACACCTATGAGGATAAACCCCACAGGATTCCACAGCAAGGTATTCCTGGATCCAGGCGGGGACCAGGCAAACCTGCCGGGCAGAGGAGCAGCAGCAGCCTTGGCTGGGGAAATCCACAGGCGCGATTCCAGGGGGAGCTGAGTCCCGAGCCCACAGCCGTGGGCAGGGCTGGCGGCAGGGCCACATTCCTGCCAGGAGAAGGCCCTGCCCTGCCCCACAGGCACACAGGGAGCCTCCCTGGGCTGCTCCGTGCCTTTCCACATGCTGCCGAGTCACCCATCACAGAGAGACACATCACTGCCAGCCTCACTGCCAGCCAGGGTCTGAGCATGTCAGCCTCTGCCTGAGGCTGGCATCCACCTCAGCAAAGGTGTTGTAACCAAAGCAATTACACAGAGAAACTCAGCTAAGGAGGAGCACAAAGCCAGGTTTCAACCCTCCTGCAGGTGACCTCCCCCAACCCCACGGGTATTTTTAGATCCTCACAACAGCTCTGTTAAAAGAGGCGCCAAAACAGCTTTTTGTGTTTGATTTAATCATCAAGGAAGGGGGGAAAACACTACCTGAGAGTGTCCTACTTTAGCCAGCTGATAACTGGCACTATAAAAGGAAATTCCAAACTTCTGGCAGGAGGCAGCTGCTCTGCTTTGAGGCCTGGCTGCTTCCCCATGCTGACAGCAGGAACCACAGCAAGCACAGCCTGGGAAAGGAACGGGTTTGGACAGAAATTCTCTGCCCCTGTGAGCAGGGAAGGAGCACAAGTCACTACAAGATGCCAAACCACAGTGTTGGCTGTCAGTCATACAGGCCACGGCAGCCTCCACCGAGAAGGGAATAAATCATTTCAGGAAGATAAAAGGTGGGTGGGAGGTTGAGTTTCCTACCCAACCCTGTCCTGGGAGGTAACAAAACCAGGCAGAGTTTCACAAGGCAGGTCCCAGCCAGAGCCTCCCAAGGAGGCCAAACACCTGCGGTTTCCTTCCTCTTCAAGGGGACTGGGAGGGTGGAAAATCCCACTCCAGTGCACCTCAAGGGGGAGGAAAATGTGTATGAGCTGCTTCCTGCGCCCCAAGAGAGGCACGGGAACAGGCAGCAGGGGGGTGGGTATCCCGGTGAGGATGGAGATGTCGTGGATCAGCTGGCATGGAAGCTGAACTGAGGGGAAGGGGTTGGCTCCTCACTGAGCCAGCCTAGGTGACATCATGGTCTTGAAACCACGTTTTAAGCCTCCAAGAGTTCACCACGGCTCCCAGGCCCTCCTAGAATATCCCCTATTAAATATTTCAGGGCACAGGGAGAGAGACAATAAGAAAATGGGGTGGAAGGGTGGGACAACACACTCAGGAGCCTCTCAAATCATTTCACTCCAGACAAAAAAGGGCTGCTGAGCCCTCAGGTGGGACCACAGGCACAGAGGTGTCACAAGCCACATGAAGGAACCATAGGGAAGGCTCTATTCTGCTCCCTCCTTCCTGGCAGAGGAGAGGCAGCCTTGCCAAAAGTCACATTTCTGCACTGCTGGTGGCTCTGAGGTGAGCCCTGGGGCTGCAGCTGTGGTCTGAATGCAGGACTGACTGTGAGACCCTGCAATAGCAGTGTCATCTTCACCTCTGCACCTGAGAACAGGTGATTTGTGTCACCGAGCCCCAGCGCTGCCAGACAGCACCACACATCCACACATGCTCTGAACACTCCAACAACCTGCAGCCTCCCCTGCCAGAGAAAAAATGAAACTCTACTCTGCTCAACACAAAAACTTATTCTAAGGAATACTTCAAAACCATCACAATTCCTTTACAGCCTTTTTTGCTCTTTCCCACTCTGGAGCAGGTCACTTGCAGTAAAATTCTTGATGTCTTCATCTCCCAAGCCCCAAAATTGCCAGTGGTCAGGGAGCAAACACTGGTCCTGGATCATAAACCAGCACCAAGACACTCAGCAGCTGCTCTGTGCTTGGGGAGCTCCTCATCAAGGATCACACAGGATCATGGAGGCTGGAAAAGACCCTGGATCACTGAGTCCACCCTGTGCCCAATATACCAGTAAGTGCATATCCAGGCCTTCCCTGGACACCTCCAGGGATGGGGACTCCAAACCTCCATGGGCAGCCCCTGCTAAGGCCTGACCACCCTTTCCATGGAGAAATTCCTCCTGCTGTCCATCCTGAGCCTCCCCTGGCCCAGCCTGAGGCCGTTCTCTCTCCTCCTGTCCCTGTTCCCTGGGAGCAGAGCCTGATTGTCCCAGCTCTCCCCTCCTGTCAGGGAACTGTGCAGAGCCACAAGGTCCCCCTGAGCTCCTTTTCTCCAGGCTGAGGCTCTTTCCCAGCTCCCTCAGCTGCTGCTGGTGCTCCAGCCCCTTCCTCAGCTCTGTTCCCTTCCCTGGACATGCTCCAGCCCCTCAGTGTCCTTCCTGCACAAAAGGGTCCCAGGACACGAGGTCCCTCAGCACAGGGGACAGGTCCTGCCCTGGGCTTGTGCCCACATCAGGCTGGCACAGGGAACAAAGCCAGGAGCAGCTAAAATATTCCCTAAATTCCAGCCTCAGCAGCTGATGGAAGCACTGTGCTCTCTGCGGAACACGAGGCTTCCTCCACATGTAGGGATCTTGGCAGAATAACATAAACCAATCATTCACATCAAGCACACACAAGCCTCTCCCACCCATCCCAACAACTGTCAGTCCTGCAGGATCCATGGAATTCCTGGCACTGCTCAGGGGATTCCAGCTGCCCCCAGGCATCCACTGAACTTTTGGGTAGAAAAAGTCTCCCTTTGTGTTTAAATAGGTGGTCAAAAGCAGCTCCTCACCTCACACACCTCTTGGTGCGTCAGAAATTGTGTTTTCTTTTAAACATAGGCACTGACTCCGCATTTTCCAGGAAGCTCAGTGTTCATTACTGGGATGTTTGGAATTGTAGGAAGGGAGCCTTTGAACACCACGTGCAGAGACAGCCCCAGCCACGAGCAGCCTCACAGCTCATGACAGGGATCACTGCACCAATTTAAAAGCAGAATCACCTTGGCACTGCTCATTTTTAATTAAAATCAAATCCCTGCTGCTGCTCCGCACGGATCCATCCGTCTGCTGATGTCATTCCCTCTCCTCTGCTGTGTCACGCTGTCATCGTGTGGGTAAGGAGATAAAATTAGGAGCTGACTCGGAGGGCAAATGCCAGAGGCACTAAAAGCACCACAGGCATGAGCTGTCTGCAGAGGCAGCTGGATTTGGGATCCGAGGACCTGGACAGGTGACTGTGGACAAAACCACAGTTATCCATCACCTGAGGGGCTCTTCCAACTCCCCCTTCCCAGACAAACTTATCTGTATCACCAAAAATGAAGCCTGGTTCACATCCCCGTGCAAAACCCCTCCCCAAAGATTAGTGAGAAATCTCATCCACCTATTTTTAGGGCTATTATTTGTGGATGCCAAACAGGACCCAAACAAACAGCCTGAAGGAGACTCTGTTCTCTGACATTTAGGCTGCATTTGTGGACAAGGACGTCATGGAAAGTGAGCTCCAGCCCCATCACAGCCATCCTTCCTACCCCCACCCATGAGGAAAACAGCAAAGGGGATCCATACCCTGCCCTGGAATGGAGACATGGATCCCAAGACATGAAGCTGCTGCTCAGATTCCACATTCCCATGGCCTGGCATCTTAAAGAGCCAGCCCAGCCATAAAGCTGATAGCTTGGGGGTGTTCCTGGTGAGCTGGAGACTCTCAACACCCCAAGAACAAGTCCTTCAGGAAGGGACAGCCCTGCAGAGCCTCCACGGGATGGAAGCACATTCCCAAGCAAAACCAGAATATTGCAAAGCCCAGTGGCCCAAGTCAGCCATGCTGTCGTCCAAAGAACGTTTTGGGAATAACTGCAATGCTCTGGACACGTACAAAGCGTTATCCCCCCATCCCTGCCAGCAGGGACTCTCCTAAACAATAAACACTGGCAGCTCCGAGCTCAGCTGATCCAGGGAAGGAATAGGGGGATAACCCCTGGCTGGTTTTTATCCCAAGTTCAGTGAGTGACCACACTCGAGGTGTGAGGACGGCAGAGACTTTGTAAAAATCACTTACACTGGGTGGGTATTTCCCCCTCTTCCTCCAAAATTCCTCTGCAGAAATCCAGAGGAGATCCCTACCACAGCACAGGGCAGTCCTGGTGCTCTCCTGGATCCCTGGTAACATGCCAAAGCTCTGGAAAACCATTAACCACATTCTCTGCTGTATTTACCCCCAGCACAACCTTCTACCCCTTCTCCCTCCAATACCATGAAATGTCAAACCCCTGAACAAGCAAATTTAGGCTGGAGTTGGATCCTCCCAAAACCACGGCCTTGTCTGCTCATTACAGCACTGCTAGATGTTCTGGCAATTCCAGACAGAGGCAAACTCCAAAGCCTGGTTAATGTTCTTTTCTTTAGAAAATAAAAACAAGTTTTAAGATCTGAGATCACCAAAGCTGTTGATGGGGACCTGAACCTGGAACTGCTTCCCCAAAACAACATCAGGAAAGAGCAGACGTGGGCAGTCCCTGATCTCCTCATTATCCACCTATTTGTCTCCTCCAAAGATAAATTAAACTATTAATTACTGCAATATTCCAATTCGTGAGGCTACTGGGAATCAGCCTGCTGCATTAATTCCTTCTCCCAATCACACTGCCACACTCAGGCCTGGCAGTGCCTGGCCCAGGAGAGCCCCAGGTGTTTTTGTCTCCATGGGTAGAACCTGCTCCTCGGCACCAGGGGATTGAGAAACAGGACATGGAGTATTTTTGGGAACAAGCCTGGCAGCGCCTCATGGCATTCCCAGCATGGATGTTTATGGTGCGGAAAGCAGCGGCTCCTTCTCCCTTGCTGCAATATCCCCAAACCAACCCTCATTTCCCACTGCTCATTCCCAACCTCCAAACTTCAAATTTCTTAACAAAAAACCTCCCTCTGCCCAAGCAACATCGAGCAGCAGAAACAGAAACTTCCATTCCCAGTTTAAAGACTTTTTTGGACCCGCTACAGCACCTACAGAAAACACTGGGTGAAAGCTTGCCCAAATTCTGGTGTGGGAAATCCAAATCCATCCTGGGCTCATCCCAGCACCATGGCAGCAGGACGGGGGGGATTCTGCCCCTCTGCCCTGCTCAGGTGAGACCTCACCTGCAGAGCTGCCCCAGCCCTGGGGCCCAGCACAGAGAGGACCTGGAGCTGCTGGAGAATCCAGAGGAGGCACCAGGATGGTCCCAGGGATGGAGCAGCTCTGCTGGGAGGAAAGGCTGGGAGAGCTGGGGGTGCTCACCTGGAGAAGAAAAGCTCCAGGGAGAGCTCAGAGCCCCGTCCTGTGCCTGAAGGGCTCCAGGAGAGCTGGAGACAGACTGGGGACAAGGGATGGAGGGACAGGAAACTTGGCTTCAAACTAAACAGGGACTGCTTAGATTGGGATATTTGGGATTAATCGTTCCCTGTGAAGGTGGGAGGAGGCTGGGATGGAATTCCCAGAGAAGTTGTGGCTGCCCCTGGATCCCTGGAAGTGTCCAAGGCCACACTGGACAGGGCTGGGAGTAGCCTGGGACAGTGGAAGGTGTCCCTGCCCATGGCAGGACATGGAATGGGATGAGCTTTAAGGTCCCTCCAACCCAAACCATTCTGGGATTCCATGACCCTCACAGCCCTGACACCAAAACCCAGTTTTCCTCAAGGACACAGTTCCTGCACACCCCAACCTCGTTACTGTGGCCTCTGACCACAGCAGCCATTAGCAGACGGAGGTCACACTCCAAAATATTTCCCTCCTGACTCTGCTGGACTTCAATCCCATTCAGCAACTCCAAGTGACAGCAGCTGAAACCTTCAGATCCAATGACCTGGAGCCTTTGCTGGCAGGTGACACCCACCCCACCCTCACAGGTTCATTTAGGTGACAGACAGGAGACATTCTGCCACCTCAGGTGACCTGTCCTCCCTCCGCACTGTGACACAAGCAGGGGACAAGCCCCGGCCCCAAGGCCAGGACAAAATCCATTCCCAGCCTTTGGCTGCTCCCATCCTCCCAGAGTGGCCAATAACTGGGACGTGGGGCAGCTTTTCCCTTCCTGGAGGGACTAGTGAGGAACAGCTGGGATCAGTGGGTGCCACTGGGGAGGCTGGAGGCAGCAGCTGGGAATCTGCAAACCCCGGGGGGAAAAAGACACACAAGGAGATTAATTCCATGGGGTTTTTTAACCTGTTTTAGATTGCCAGAGTAATGTTTGACCTGCAGAGAACCAGGCAATGTCCTGAGCTGGAAGGAACCCACAGGGATCAGAGTCCAACCCCTGGCTCTGCAGAGACACCCCAACAATCCCACATTCTCCAAACTCTCCTGGAGCTCTGGCAGCCTCAGGGCCATGCCCATTCCCTGGGGAGCCTGGGCAGTGCCCAGCACCTTCTGGGGAAAGAACCTTTCCCTGATCTCCTACCTAACCCCCCCGGTACAGCTCCAGTCATTCCCTCACAGGGCAGAGAAGAGAGCTGTCTCCCCCCTTGGGATGAAGTTGAAAGAGAATCTGACCTGAAATCAATTACTAAGACTCTGACACAGTCAAATTTCAATGGGCAAAGGAATAACCAGTTAATCCATGAGTCAAGCACCAATTCCAAGCTGAGGATCACCCATGATACACTCCAGTTCTGGAGCCCAGCTTCCCCCTAACATTTAATTATTGGTTCCACCAGCTAAACAGATCCGAGTGTCACCAAATGACCCCTCATTTGTGTCTTCCAGCTGGGCCACACAACACAACAGAGAAACAAACCAGGAATTAAGCCCCATTAGCGTTTTCTGACCCAGACTGGCCTTTGAAGCCCTTTCCACCCTCACTCCTAACTCAGACAACTCACACGTTACGCACGCCCTGGTTTTCCATCTGTAACTCCTGGACAAGCAAAACCTCCCCATTCCACAGACATTCCAGGCTCTAATTAGACACCAGGGAGGTGACAGGGATTTAGAGCTCTCACGGAGTTCTGCTGCACCCTGTGGCCCTGGGATTCCTGGGACAGGAGACAATGCCAGAGCAGAGGGCACCTGCCTGCCATGGTCGCTCAGGGGTGGCACTCCCAAGGAGCTGTTCCATTTTGGGGGCAATTCTGATGGCACAAGACCAAGAGACAAAT
The DNA here is from genome assembly GCF_009819655.1 of Sylvia atricapilla. NCBI lineage: Eukaryota > Metazoa > Chordata > Aves > Passeriformes > Sylviidae > Sylvia > Sylvia atricapilla. The sequence goes on from NC_089161.1 coordinate 6,752,602, forward strand.
GGAAGCCACGTTAGACACCTACCCATCCAGCAGAGGATTTGTTTTACAGCTCCCTGAGTGACCAAACTGAAACAGAAGGGCTGTGTCAGGTTTTGGGGAGTTTTCTTCAACCTAATGAGATTCTCCTAGAGCCTGATTTGGGAAAGCTGCAAGAGGGAAATGAAGTGAATTTTAATTAGGAGGCCACAAGATCTCTGCTCAGCCAAGAGCTGCCTCTTGCTAACAAACCTTCAAGGCCTGAGCAGAAGTTCTCAGCCTCACCAAAAACTACAAACACAAACGCCCAGAACTAAAAATCTGATGTATTTGCTTTCCCAAGGAACACCCTGTGGGTGGTATATTAAAAAATTACATGCTGGAACACAGGCAATGTAACCCAAAAACCTACCATGGATCTCCTGCTGCCTCTCTACTGTTCCCTCACATGCTGAATGGCCTAAAAAATTAAATAACTTAGGTTCTCAACAGTGTGAAGGATCAGCATCACAGAATCAGAGATAGTTTGGTCTGGAAAGGACTAAAAACCCATCCAGTGCCACCCTTGCCATGGGCAGGGACACTTTCCACTGTCCCAGGCTGTGCCAAGCCCCGTCCAACCTGGCCTTGGACACTTCCAGGGATCCAGGGGCAGCCACAGCTTCTCTGGGCACCCTGTGCCAGGGCCTCCCACCCTCAGAGGGAGGAATTTCTTCCCAGTATCCCACCTAACCCTTCCCATTCCCTCTTGTCCTGGCACTGTCAGAACAGGATGTGTTTGAAGCTGTTCCTTGGTGTCTCTGCTCTATTCCAGCCTCCTCATGAGCACCAGCCATGACTGCCACGCCATGTGCCTTTACGTTTGGATCCATCTTGTGCTGCCTTGGACGGAAAAAAAGAACCATGGAATGTCCTCAGCTGGAAGGGACCCACAGGGATCAATCCAACCCCTGGCCCTGCACAGACACCCCAACAATCCCACCCTGGGCATCCCTGGCAGCGCTGTCCAAATGCTCCTGGAGCTCTGGGGCCGTGCCCATTCCCTGGGGAGCCTGGGCAGTGCCCAGCACCCTCTGGGGAAGAACCTTTGCCTGATCTCCAGCCTAAACCCTCCCCTGGCACAGCTCCAGCTGCCCCCTCAATCCTGTTCCTGATCATAGGGCAGAGACCAGAGCTGCCCCTCAGGAGGAGCTGCAGGTGCTGCTGATGCTACAGCAGAGCTCCTCCTGCCCCTGTTCCTCTTTCCCCACCTCCTATAGCTGTAACTCTGGGACACTTGCATGTCCCCAGGTGCACCAGCATCCATCAGGACCACAAGAACCACGAGACAAGGGCAGGCTGAGCTCTTCTGCACTCATCCTGCTCAGCACCCCGCTTCCTGTGGGCACCAACAGCAGCTCCAGGGCTCCTTCCTGCCAGGCATGGAGTAAAATCCCCTTCCTGACCCCCAGGGCTGGCCCAGGGCAGCTCCTGCTCCCTCTCCCACCCTGCACAGGCTTGCTTCCCACAGCCCTCCAACTGCTCCCACAGGCATCCAGAGCCCAACAACTGCAAGAGCAGCTGCTCCTCCGGCCAGTCCAACAGGGAGCGACTGAGGGGGCTGGGAAAGGGGCTCAGCCTGGAGAAAAGGAGCTCAGGGGCGACCCTGTGGCTCTGAGCAGCTCCCTGACAGGAGGGAACAGCCGGGGCGTTGGGCTCTGCTCCCAGGGAACAGCAACAGGAAGAGAAGGAATGGCCTCAGGCTGTGCCAGGGGACGCTCAGGTCCGACATCAGGAGGAACTTCTCTGTGGAAAGGCCTTAGCAGAGGCTGCCCAGGGAGGTTTGGAGTGTCCATCCCTGGAGGTGTCCAGGGAAGGCCTGGATGTGGCACTCAGTGCTCTGGGGACAAGGTGGGCATCAGGCACAGTGTGGACTCCATAATCCTGGAGGGCTTTTTCAACCTCAAGGATCGTGTGATTCCCCAGAGAATCTCCTTGCTCACCAGCACGAGCACCACTGAGGTTATGAGTGTGAATAATCACCAGTTTGGACTGGAAAAGGGTGTGAGAAAGGGCAAGTGACAGGGATTTTTCCTTCTAAGGAAAAGCACCTGAGAGGTACTAGCAGGAAGGACAAACTGGGAAGATGCTCCACGGCAGGATTGGAGCAGTGGGACCATTTTAAACCATTACTCAAGGCCGAAGTCATCAGCTCCCGAGGCTCCAGCCATGCCCCTGCATGGAGCGGTTTCAGGAGCGCTGGAATTAACTCCGTCGCCAGGCACGAGGCTCCCGCTGGGCGCAGCCCCCGGCCTTGGCAGGAGGGGCGGGCAAGCAGCTCTGCTGCCAGCCTGGCACTGGCCCCTCTTGGGCGTTGAGTTACAGCCTCTATTTTGCTCCCCTGGCTCTGGCGAGGTGTAACCCAATCCCTTGCCCACAATCCCGTTCAGGCTCCTCACTGAGGCCCAGTCCGGAGGTCCTTCTGCCCCCTGATCCTCAACGACCCCGAGGAACTCATTAAAAGCAGAGTTTGCTTGGCGAAGTTTCCTCTCCCCGCGAACACCCCGCAGAGCAGCCGCCTACACTCCCGCTGAAACAGTCACTGTATTTGCAAGCACAGCACTCACAAACCCTCGGGGTCTCTCAGCGTGACAGACACGATGCCGATTCCAGCTCCTGAGCCGCTGTTAAAGCAGGGGCCCAGCTCTACGTGGCCAGGCTGGGACTCCCCTCGTTCTGCTCGAGTGAAGGAGCACGTTCCGATCAAGGGGCAAAAGGCTTTTGGGTGTGTGTGCGTCCGCAGCCCCCGCGCTGTGCCCACAGCCCCGCCGGAGGCACTGCCACGCTGGGCACGCACATTTTGGCTCTGCTCGCCGCCCTCCTGCTTCACCTCCCCCGGCAACCGGAGCTTTCTGCGGGGCTGGGCCGCGACCCCGCCGAGCCTCCGCTGCCACCCCGCCGGGCCGAGAGATTTGGACATCGAGGAGCACGCGGGGCGCCGGAGGACGGGCAAGGAGCTGCTCCAAGGAGGGACCTGAAGGGGGAGTGAAGAACCGGCGAACAGCGGGGCTGGGGGCGGCCCGCAGCCCCCTGCGCCGAGAGAGGCCGCGGTCCCTTTAAGAGGCCTAGCAGCGCCGCGGGGCCGCAGAGCCGCCGGATGCGTCCCGCCGCCTCCTCAGATAGCGCCGCGCCGCCCGCCCGCGTCCCCTCGGCCGCACCGCGCCGCCCCGCGCTGCCGCCCTCACCCCACTGTCGGCAGCCTCCTCCCAGCTCTCCGCGACCTCCTCATCTTCCATTTTAATTCCCGTCCGCCGCCGGGCCCGCGCCCCGCGCATGCGCGCGCCGCCCGCCGGCCCGCGCCCGGCAACGCACGCGCAGGCCGCGGAAAGGGCGGGAAACGGGGGCGAGGGCGCGGCGCCACAGCGCCCCCTGGCGGCCGGGAGGACCAATCTCAGGGCAGGTGTTCAGGAGTTGAGGCGTTTTCCCTTAATTTTAGTGTTTTCCTTAAATTTTAAGGTGTTTTCCCTTAGTTTGAGCGTGTTTTCCCTTTGAGGTAATTTCCCACGATTTTGAGGTGTTTTTCCTTACTTTTGGTGTGTTTTCTCTTAATTTTCCGGTTTTTTTTGTGTTTTCCTATAGGTTTTTTTATATTCTGGGGTGTTTTTCCTTAATTTTTGGGTCTCTTCTCTTAGTTTTAGGACATTTTCTCTTAATTCTGAGTAGTTTCTCCCTAATTTTGGGTATTGGACAAATCTCTCCCCAAATTTAGGCTATTTCAGCCACCAGTCCAACCTCTGGTTCCTCCTGCAGACGTCAAGGTGACCGTGTGCCCTTCCATCCTCCAACTGGTGCCTCTTCATTTAAGCCCAAAGCTGCTCTTATGAAATACAATGATCAGCTCCAGCTTTTAGAACATCAAAAATTCCCCAAGAGCCCATAATTTCTTAAAGTTTTCTCATTTATATCCAAAATATTCACCACACCAATGTTCTCCTTTGAGCTCTGAGCAATACAAAAGTTTTTGGAGTGGAATTTGGATTTCCTTTTCTTCGCTCAAAAATTAACTGCCCCTTCAGCATCCTAAAATAAAACTAACTTACAAACAAGCAGTTACAGAACCTACCCTTAAATCCTTAACTTTTTCTCCAAATTCCCACTAAAGTGCCAGAATTTGCCGGCAGATGGCGACGGCATTCCTAAAAATATCGCAAAAAACCTCCAGCTAAAATAAATCCTAATCCCTGTGGTCTGTCCCAACCCTGCGTCTCCTGCTCCTCTGCCAAGCCCAAAATTTGGGCAGGGAACCTCCGGACAACCCCCACAGGCGGATTTTGAGGGGCTGTTTATCCAAGGTGGAACTGTTGGAGGGGATCTGGGGGCTGTGCAGTGCCCCAGGGGTGTTAAATCCTTGGATTTCAACTCTTTGGGTAGCTCAGCGGGGTGGAATACAGTGTTTCCCCTCCTTGGGAATGCTGCCCATGGAGGAAAAGTTGCAGCAGCCTGGGATTGTTTCTATCCATCCTCTGGGATTTTCCACAAGGCAACGTGAACTTATTTTTCCAGCAGCCAGTGCCTGGCATGGTTGGCTCGATCCCTTCCAGCGCTGTTTCCTTGGATGTCTCCTTCCATCGTGCTGTAAAAAAATCCCCTTCCCAGCCATGCTTGACCCCGAACATCCCCAAAACCCCGGCAGGATCCATTGGGAATGCAACACGGATGGTTGTATCACACCCCAAGGGTACTCCCCTGGTGGAGGACAAACCCCACACGTGTCCCCAGGTTATCCCAACCCTCCACAAAGCACCTGGGACATCCCACGGCTCCTCACCGGCAATCCCCGCTCTCCATGAGGCTTCTGGAGCATCCCCTCGGGCAGGGCGTGGGCCCGGGATGCTGAGCAGGCTCCTCCATGCGGGATGCGTGTCTGTGGCAGACAGACAGAGAGGCAGTGATTACCTTTTCCCTGGAGAATAATGTCCCCACCACAACCCGCCACCGGGATCTGATCCCAAAACACAGCCCCGAGCAGAGATGTTCCCCCATGGAATGGCTGCGCTCCCCCCTTCCCTCACCTCCATGGGAAGAGGGGCACCACAGCCCTCCAGGAACAGGTCACATCCCGCCTCCCAGCTGAGCCCTCAGATGCTCCAGGTCTCTCAGGGATACGTAGGGACATGGCAGGGCTGCACGAAGCGCTGAGGGGCACCCCTGCGGCCAGGGCAGCTCGCCGTACCCCGGCTGCGCCTCCTGGGGCTGTGGATGAGGGCGGGAAAGGGGGAAGGAGCGGGGACGGAGAGGGAAAAGGAACGGGACCCGCCCTGTCACCTCCGCCTCAGCGCCGACCTCTCCAACATGGCGGCCTCACCCTCCCGCCTCTCCCAACATGGCGGCGGGAATAATTTCAACATGGCGGCAGGATCGTCCAAACAGAGCGGCCACCACGCTGCGCCGCGAAGCGAAGACTTGACCTTCCCATCATGGCGCGACCAAAACACCCGGCCCATTCCCACCCCTCATCACGTGATGCCAAGGGGAGGTCCCGCGCCTGCGCACTGCCGGGCCGGCGCGGCCGGGACAGCGGCGGGAGGGCGGGGAGGGAAGATGGCGGCGCCGGTCGGAGCCGTCACCGGGGCGACGCAGCGGCCCCGCCGCCCGCAATCCTGAGGGCCCAGCCTGGCTCGGCCCGGCGGCAGGTGAGAGCAGCCCCACGGTGCGCTTCCCCGGGCGGGGCCATTCCCCGGGGAGCGGGGCGGCGGGACGGGCCCCTCAGGGCGGGACAGGCCTGGTGTGGAGGGGACCGCATTTGAGAGGGCAGCTCCTGTCCCAGCCCATGTCCCAGCCCCTCACAGCGTTTTGAGGGGTCGCTGCGGAGGGCAGAGCTCACGGGGGGATTGTAGCCCCTTGTGGGAGGAGTGAAGCCCCTTCTCAGCTCTGGGGTACGGGGTGAAGGCGGCCCCCGGCTCCCTTAGGGCGAGGAGAAGGCAAATCCTATCGCCCTGAAAGCCGTGTTGCCCCCTGAAAAAGCCGTGTTTCTCCCCTGAAAGCTGTGGTTTTTTTCCCCAAAAGCCAAGCTTCCCCCCTGAAAGCAATGTTCCTCCCCTAAAATCCATGTTTCCTCCTCCAAAAGACAATTCCTCAAAAACCTCGTGTTTCCCCAGAAAAGCCATATGTTGTCCCTAAAAGCCACATTTCCCCAGAAAACCTCGTGTTTCCCCCTTAAAGCCGCGTTTCTCTCCTAAGACCTCTGTTTTCCTCCCTAAAACCCATATTTTCCCCAAAATAGCCGTGTTCCCCCTTAAAAGCCATATTTGCCCCAAAACTCCATCTTTCCCCCAAAAAGCCATATTCTCTACGCCCTACCCCCCCCCCCCCCAAAAAAACAAAACAAAACAAAAAAAAAAAAAACACCCTTTTTTCTCCTAAAAGCCCTGTTTCCCCAAAATTCAGTGCTGGCACGGGGTAGTGCCAAGGCACAGGCTGGCAGTGCCGGCGGTGGGGGGAACCGGCTTTTCTGGGGGAGATACGTGGCTTTTCGGGGGAGAACACGGCTCTTCGGGGATGGAAACATGGCTTTTTGGGGACACATATGATTTTTACGGGGGGAAACACGGCTCTTTGGGGGGCAGACATGGCTGGGGGCGCTGGGGCTGCCCCCAAAGCCTCAGCTCGCGTTGGGTACGTGTGCAAACAAAGGTGAGGCTCCGTCTCCGCTTGTTCTCTGTGTGAATCCGCATCTCCCCTCAGTCGCGTGCCGGGTGTGTGTCAATCCCTCGATTTCAGTCCGGGAATCGCGGTGTCGGAGCAGCCGAGGTGCCCAGCTCGGCACCCCCGGGGCTTTGGGGTGTCGCTCCCCATTGTCTCCGCTGCCGATCTCCGCTTGGCGCTTTGGGAACGGCTTTATTTGGGATCATGTTCTTGTCACGGTGGGGCTGGGCTGAGTAGCCGCTGCAGGGCTCGGCAGGAGCATTATCTCATCTTCCTGAACCTCTTGGCTTTTCCAGTCTCATTTTCTAGTCGTATTTTTCAATGGGGCCGGGCATTTCTCCGGAGCAGTGAGAGCAGGGCCGGGGTGTCTCACTGTTAATGACCTGAACTCCAAGGAATGCTCAGAGCAGGAACAAAAGGGGAGTCAGGAATGCTGGTCTGCGGAACAGGGATGGGAGATAACTCCGGGATTGCCGGGAATGTCGTTTGTGCTCGGATGGCTTTAATCATCCCTGGGAGCCGGCTCGGGTCAGCGGCTGGAGCTCTTCCCCTTGGCTGAAAGGGACGGGAATTGCAGTGAATTCCTGTGGAGGAGCTGCTGTCCTAAATCCGCACCCTGGCTGGGAAGGGTCCTTTCCTCACCTGTCCTTCAGGAGCAGAGTCCCCCAGGCTCGGGGACAGTGCTGTGGTGTCCTGACAAAGTGCTTTATGTCATGACGTAACCCCGCAGCTGAGGCTTGGCCCTTCTGGAGATCAAGAGCCAGAGTGGGAGGTTTCCTCATTCCCACAGCCCTGGGTGTTCCCTGCACCATCTCTCCTTCCTTTTCCTTATGCTGATGCCAGAGAAAGGCTGAAAACCGGGAATTTTTTCCCTTAGGTTGTGTCCCTCTGGGCTTAGGCTTTCCTTGGTGTCTCAAATGGGAGAGAAGAGAGCAGAATTCAAGCTATTTCATAGAATCCAGAAGGGGTTGCATTGGAAGGGCTTTACAGACCATCCCTGCCATGGGCAGGCACACCTTCCCCTATCCCAGGTCTCTCTAAGCCCTGTCCAGCCTGGACACTTTTTTCCAGGGCAGGGTGGTGCCTGTCCTGCACACTGTGTTGTTCCATAGTGTTGGATTCCATCCTGTTCTCCAAGAGTTCTGTGTCTCCATGCTCAGGCAGCAGCAGAGCCACATCCCGTGGTTGTTTTGGCATGGCAGGGATGTTTGTGCATGTTTTTCCTGCTGTGCTCCCTGGAGTTTTCCCTGACAGGTGACTCCACCCAGGCAGCACTGCTTTTCCAGGGTGGCAGGTGAAGCTCTTAGATTCAGAAAGGCTCTGGACAGTTTTATCATTTTCTCTCATGGCTTTTTACAGGCAGCATGTAGGATTTTAAATTTCAATTGGAGTTTACTTCAGCCTTTATTCCCCAGGACTCTGCTTTTCCCTGCATTTGGCTGCAGGAGCAGCCCCTGAAGGAAGCTCACCTGCAGGACACGTGTTCCTGCCCTGCCTGGGCTTGGAATGAAGGTGGGGTTGGTTTATTCCCACTGCTGAACGTGTGTGACCTTTGATTTGGGGATTTCGGATTTGGGCACCTTCTGGAGAGGTGTTTGCTCCCAGGGAGAGCTGGGATGTGCTCCTCATCCCATCCTTAATCCCGGGAAACGTAACGCATACGGCAATCTGCGCGTCTGCCAGGAGCACCAGCGGCGGCAGGTTTGGTGTGGGAGCACGGGGATGGTCTGGTTTTGCATTCCCAGCACGCGGCTGATCTGTGGAGTTCTGTTCCCAGGACTTCCAAGGGGTGCTGGGTTTGGGCACAGCCTGCTTCCATCCTAGCCACTTCCACAGGATGTGAGCGAGGGCTGCTGGAAAAGGCTTCCCACTCTCTTGTGTAAACAGAGCTGCGCCTCCAAGGGAAGTGATTTTTCCCTGTGTGTTCCGTCAGGGCAGGCTTTGCTGGAAAACATCCATTCAGGATTTTCCTAAGGCTGGAGGTGGGTAAGCTTCAGGCTTTGACTTGGGAAAGGCAGCATCCTCTGGAGATGGCTGTGAGGGCTTAATAAAGGTGTTGAAGCTAGAGGCAGGCTCAAGTTTGGCCCAAATCTGGGTAAAAGCTGGAAAGAGGCCTCTGGGAAGTGCTGGGGTGCTCCAGGAGTGTTTCTCCTTCCAGAGCACGTTTCCTGCCCCGAGTGGTGCCACTGGTGTCTCTCCGGGCTGTCCCCAGCAGCATCCAGGCTACGCTGCCAGGAGCAGCCAGCACAGCTTGTGATGGAGCTGGGAAATCCAGGTCAGAATTCCTTTTGAACTTGCCTGTGTCGCTGCATCAAGCAGACCTGGGGTGACACATCCACGTGAAAATCGTGGCTTGTGTTGAGCAACCTGCAGGAATCAGGGCTCTTCCTGTCAGGAATTTGCTGTTTCAGGAGCTGCTTTGGACTGTGTTCTCTCCCCCATTTCTATGGCAATCTTTAAATATTTATTTTTGCTTATCGAACTCCCACTGCAACATCTGTGACTGAGAATCCTTGTTTTCCCCCCATGGGAAACATGGATGCAGCTCAGGCACCAGCAGTTGGCAATTCCACTGCATCTCTCCCCGGGCTCCAGACTCCTTTGGAAGCATTTCACTGGCTCGTTTTGTCTTGTGCTTGTGCAAGTTTTTTCATGATTTGGGGTTTTGGAGACATAAGGTAAGTTGGCAGAGCTGCTTTTATTTATTTGGAGCTTCTCTTTCCAGGCCAGCTTGGATGGGGCTTGTAGCAAATCTAGAAGGTGTCCCTGCCCATGGCAGGGAATGGGATGAGCTTTAAGCTCCTTTCTAACCCAAACCATTCCATGGTTTTAACTCCCATTAGGTTTCGGTGGGCAGAAGATCATCTCTAGTTTGAGGAGTGATTTGGGGTTTTCTGGGTAAAAAGGAGCTTAGAAATATCAGAATCTTGCTGTGAAGTCGGGATGGCTGCAGGAAGAACTGTCCATCCCCAGAGTTCTCACATGAGGGAATCTGGGACACAGATTAATCATTCCAGCTGGGTTTTTGTCACTCTGGAGAGCCTGCAGTGTGATTTGTTTGTGCTTTAAGAGAGACTCATGAACCCTTTGGGTGCCGTTATCCTCGTGCTGAGCTTCCAGGGAAGGGGCTGGCCATGGGAATCGCAGGCTTTTCTTGGAAGGAGAAAACACCTGGAAGGAGAGAATCAGGTGCAGCTCCCTCTGCAGCAGCATCGCTCATCCATTGTGGAATTACTGCATTCAGTTCCTCTGAGCAGCCACCTTTAATCCGTCCTGCGCTTTCCACAGCTGGTGTTGGGCCGGGCATTTTCTTTCCCAATCCCAACAGCTGCTGGGAATTCCTGAAACCTCCCTGACTTTCGGGTTTCTGCAGACACAGACACGTGTCTCGGGAGGGGCACGGGGGATGCTGTAGCCTGCTCCAAACAGGATTCCTGGATGCTTTGCGATCTCAGGGTTCCATCAGATGTGATGATCAGGGATTTGGCTCGTTTTCTTGCTTGGAATGATGCCAGTTAATGGTGGTTGTTGGGGTGACAGGATGGTAACAAAGGGACATCTTGAGGAGCTCATTTTGTCATTGAATGGTAGAGATGAACTTGAACTTTGCACAATTTCCCTGAATTTCTGTTTGTTGATTAGCATGATACAGATTTGACTGCACTTTTTTGTGGTCTCTTTCTTAGTATTTGATATTTAAGCCTCCCTAAACAGCCAGGCTTGAGGTATCGCACAAAGGATGGAAGGACAGTTCCTGCTTTCCTCATCCCCAATATCTGGTGCTTCTGCTTCACCATGCATTGCCTTTCCCATTAGCTAAGGAATAAGAAAATCCTGTACAAAACAAGACCAAATGCTCTTATTTATTCCACTCCAACGAGTGGAGACTGCAGCAAATCCTCCGGCCGATTGGGTGGGTCAGACTCATGAAATCTGTTTCAAATGGAATCCCTAGGTTGTATTTTTCCTGTCCTCTTGAGGTTTGCCTGATGGTTTGTGGGTGCTGTTCCCAGCCCCTCACACTTCTCTCTGCTGAGATTCCCTGTGAATTTAGTCCCATTTTCTTCTCCTTTCAAGCCTGGGCTCCAAGGGCATGCAGAGCAATCCTTCCAGTTCTGCAATAACAGGGTTGCACTGCCACCACCCTGGGGCTGGTCTGCACCTCAGATTCATCCCTTCCCATCTGCTTTACCCCCTCAAAGATTTCAGGGAATCCTCTGTTGCTCACTGCCTGCTGTTTGCTGGGAACTGGTTGGGATTTTCCCCCACTGAGGTGTTGGTTTCGGGAAGAAATGTGGAGGGGCAGCTCCAATTTCTGCTCTCTGTGATCAGGGACAGCACTGAGGGAGCAGCTGGAGCTGTGCCAGGGGAGGCTTTAGGCTGGAGATCAGGGAAAGGTTCTTCCCCAGAGGGTGCTGGCACTGCCCAGGCTCCCCAGGGAATGGGCACGGCCCCGAAGCTGCCAGAGCTCCAGGAGCATTTGGACAGCACTGCCAGGGATGTCCAGGGTGGGATTGGTGGGGTGTCTGTGCAGGGCCAGGGGTTGGATTGATCCCTGTGGGTCCCCTCCAGCTGAGGACATTCCATGGTTCTGTGCAAGGCGTTTAGCAGGAGTGGAGCTTCAGGAGACCAGCTCCCAGCACCACTGACAGGGAATCAAAGGGATGCTGTCTGGCTGCAAAGCATCAATCTCACACTGGCTCCCTGGGGTTCTGAGCAAGGAATTGGGATGCCTCAAGGTCAGTCCCATGGTGAAGCCATTATCTCCCTCTTTCCCAGGCTCTGGCACTGCCCTTTGCCCACACCAACATTTCACCGTGGACCTTTAGGCATGTAGGTTCTTCTCTCCATCCCCCTTGCACAGCAAGGTGACGGCTCTGAGTCTGAAATTTGCAGAGGCTGGTGGGTGTCTGCCCTCCGTAATTCACATTTTTTGCTAAAAAAGCCCAGCCATGAATTCCAGCACATTTGGACTTCACACACTCCAGCACCTCTCTGGGGGTCAAGGACATGCTTAATGCTGTGTTTGTTTTTCAGGAATATCACACTTCTCATCACCTTTTTAGATTTTTATTAGGGCAGCAAAGAGTTGTGGAATGGTTTGGGTTGGAGGGACCTTAAAGCCCATCCAGTGCCACCCCTGCCATGGGCAGGGACACCTTCCACTGTCCCAGGCTGCTCCAAGCCCTGTCCAGCCTGGCCTTGGACACTGCCAGCGATCCAGGGGAAGCCACAGCTGCTCTGGGCACCTTGTGCCAGGGCTCTCCACTCTCACAGGGAAGGATTTATCTCCAGTATCCCGTCTGAACCTCATCTTTTTCTGTGGGAAGCCATTCTCACTTGTCCTGGCACCCCAGGCTCTGATAAAAAGTCCCTTCCCATGTTTCATTAGCTCCCTTCAGGTGTCTGTTTCCAGTTGTCTGCACATCCCTCTGAACTCTGGAGAGGCAGCAGCTCAGGGCAGGGAGCTGGAAACCTCTGCTCCCTGAATGAATCCCAGTGCTGCAGAGGGTTTGTTAACCTTGGCTTCTGGTGGCTCTTGTTCCTTTACCTGCAAAATGGGGTTAACTGCTGGAATGTGGAAGGCTGGAATGTTTGAGGCATTTCAAATTGTGTCTCTGTGGCCAGACCAGGTGTCTGTCTGTGCTGGAACTCTTTTTTGTTCCACCTGAGAGAGGGAACATACTTTCCATATTGTTTTGCTGTGTTTAGCAAACAGATCTGCCTTTAAACCCCTTCCATGTGATCCAGCCCTGCTCCTGGGCACTGCTTGGGATGGTTAATCCCTGGTTGGGAGCTTCAGTCAAAGGCTTCACCTCTAGAATGGCAGGGATGGGCATGAAGATGGAACACAGATAGGTTTGATGTGAGACACAGCCCATGGGCATCCCAACAGCACCATTTGGGTGTGTCTGACACACTCCTATGTCACAGAAGTTCAGATCAGGAGGGGAGGGCAGTTTGTGGTGCTCATCCCTGGTAATGTCCATGTGGAGATGATGATGGATATCCTGGTGTCCTGCTTGCTATTAAAAACATCGCATCAGCGCCACTGCCAAGTCAGCAGTGTGTCTGAAAGCCCTGAGTATTGATTCAAATCAAACCTTGGCCAGCCAGGCTGCAATAAAATGGCTTTTTTTTTTTCAGTATATCTTTCTCTTTTTATGGCTTGAAAGTCAGGAGCCTTGAGCTCATCTTTGTTTTGGGCGCAAGGTCTGGGGGCTGTTCGTGACTTGTGTGTTTTTGTGGGGAGAAGGTTGTGGTTGGTGAATCTGGACTGAAGAATAACTTTGTTTATTGCACAAAATAAAATTCTTACTCACATGCCCCCCGCTCCCCCAACTCCTCCTTTACCACTGCCCAGGGCTGGACATGAGCCGCCTCTGCCCAGGTGGGCAAGAGGCCGATGGCCCCTGGCTGGTCCCAGCATGTGGCACCTGGAGACATGGTTTAGTGAGGACATGGTAGTGCTGCACTCAGTGATGGTGTAGGGTTTTTCCAGCCTTACCAATTCCATGATTCTGCCAAAGACTGCGTCATGATGGAGCACCAAAGGTTGGAGCATGAGCACCCACAGCAGGAAAACCCTGACCTAGACCTGGCTGTGCTTGACTTCATTTCCCTGAAACTCCATCCTTCGTTTCCACAGCAAAATATTAAACCTGAGTTTTGCAGCAGTGTTCGATACCAGAATCCTGCCTGGTTGTCCCACCTGAGATTGCCTGGGTTCTGGGGACAGCACTGCAGTGAGGTGTGAATGCTGGTTGTTTCCAGCTTCTGGAAATCTGGTGGTTTCTGAAGGGCATCGTGTGTCGAGCCCTCGATGGATTTTTGGAAACGAGGCTTACACCCATTTCTTTCCCTCTCACTGATCCTGCTGCCCCCTCTGCCTGATTCAACAGGAGCAGGAAAGTCTCAAAGATCCTGCTCTAGGATCCAGTAGGCTTAGGTGGGATATTGGGATAAATCTTTCCCTGTGAGGGTGGGGAGGCCCTGGCACAGGGTGCCCAGAGCAGCTGTGGCTGCCCCTGGATCCCTGGCAGTGCCCAAGGGCAGGTTGGACGGGGCTTGGAGCAGCCTGGGGCAGTGGAAGGAGTCCCTGCCAATGGAACGAGATGAGCTTTAAGGTCCCTCCCAACCCAAACCATTCCATGATTCAACAACCCTCAGTTCCCCAAGTTCCATAAGACTGGAAAGGGACTGGGAGCATCCTCAACAAAGGCAAGAGAGCTCAAAATCCTCTTTGAGAGAGGAGGGAGAGGCCCAACCCTCCCATCCTGAGTGGTTCAGGGGTAGGAAATGCTGTTTTCCTGCTCCTCAGCCGTGGGGCTGCAGGAGCTGCAGGAGGTGGATGAGCTCCAGGGCTCCCCCAGCCAGGGAAGGTCCAGCACTGGCCTTTCCTGCAGCGCTGCCCACGGGACACGTGGGGACCACTGCGGCTTCTGCCGGGGCCAGCACCCCTGGGAATGGTCTGGGAGATGCCCTCGGCTCTGCTGTGCAGAGAACAGACTTCAACCAAATAATGCCACAAGCCTCTAATGCAGCCTGTCGAGAAAATCGACAATTAAGGCATCCAGTGTGGTTGGATGTTTTGTTAACAAACCCTTTCCTAAGATATTTTCACGTTTTTCATTCGATTATTCTGCCCGGGCATTTGGAAGTGGGCTTTGGGCTGAATGGAAATCCAGAACACTCAGGAGTTGTTTTCAGGCTGATTTTTCAGATGATCAGAAGTGGGCTGGATTTAGGTCAGTGGCTGTGTTTTCCTCGTGGTTCTGTTATAAATTCCCTTCATTTGTGCAGATGAACCAATTTCAGTGACTTTGGGAGGTTTCAGGTGTTGTAGAACTCAGGGAATGCTGTGACATTCTCACAGGCTGTCCTCCAAACAATTATCCACAGCTTTCGAAGAGCTCGTCCAGGAGCTCCTGTGCCCTCCTAATGAAGGGAGGGGTGAAAGCAATTCCCAGGATCTCCCAATGTGTGTTTTTCCGATCGGGAATTCTTGCCAATAAATCATCCTAAGCAGGTTTGGATAAATTTTTCTATCCCTTAAAGTTCTTCCTCCTGCAGCAGATGTCACACCAGGAGAAGCAGCTGCCCCTTTCTTTGTTAAAACCTCATTTTTCCAGCCTCAAAGCATTTTATTTGCTTGGTTAGGGGTCATTCCGGGTTTTGGGGCTCACAGGGAGTTCAGTTTGCAAGTGGAACAGGATTTTTTGCTGGGAAAAGCTGAGGTGAGGATAATTGGAATTCAGGGCTTTGCGGGGGCCGGCAGAGGGAGTGTGTGAGCCCGAAATCCTCCTCATTTCCTACAAAATTTAGGGGATTTCCGGGAGCACGGGAAAAGGGAACAGCCGATTATTGCACCCTAGAGCTGCTGCTTGCTGCCAGGGCTTGGCAAGGCAGATTTTGGCAGGTTTGAAACAAATCCAACTGTTTTAAGGGTAATGATATTGTCCAAAAACATGGAAATTCTCCAAATAACAAAATGCATCCATAATAACTGGAGGGGTTGGTGGATGGTAGAGATTTTGACTTTTTTCGTGGCATTTTGCAAGTAAATTTAAGGATTGTCTTTTTTGGTGTGGAAAGGGAAATACAAAACTCACAGGAATTTTGTTTTCAGACTTGCTTTTCATGTGAGCAAAACCAGGCTGGATTTTGGGTCAGTTGAAGTGTTTTTCTTGTGGTTTCATGATAAATTTCCTGCTTGTTTACTCATATTTATTAAGATTTTATGAAGCTTTGGAGCCATTTATGAAGTTTTGTAATAACAATAATAACAGTAATAATGGTGATTTCCCTACATACTCCTCAAGTGTGGTGTCATTAAACTCTGCTGCTTCCCCTTTTCCTGTGAATCCCACGCTAAAAAGTTCCTCAAACACCAGCTCCCTGATTTGTATTCCACCAATAAATCCAGGATAACCCCCCACATTTTCATTCTGGTTTTCAGTGCGTTAATTTTGTGAGAAAACAGATTCAGCAGGATTTATTTGTAGGTTGCTGTGCTGTTTGTGTGATAAATCCTGCTGTGTAATGTCACATTGCTGCTTATTTTTCAACTGAAACCTTGAAAAAAACAAGCAGGAATCTGGAGTAGCAGAGGGTCAGCTCATCACTGGGCTGGGAGGAATTCCTGGGATCATTTTTATTACAGAAATGTCAACCAAAATTCAGCTGCAGTGATGCTGTTTCAGGACAATGGGCAGCAGTAAAAATAATGTAATTTGGATTTTTTTCCCAAAGTCCATAAACTCACTGTTATAACAGGGAAAACCATCACAGGGTGGTTTTGCTGACAGAGAAATGTTGGAATCTTCAACCTTGCATTTGGAATTTAGGAATCCTTTCTTTTCCTGGGTGACTTGTACAAAAGAAAAACAATTTCCTGTTGGAAAAAAAAAAAAAAAGAAAAAGAAAACCAGGGAAAGCTGTTCTTTGAGGAACTCTTGGAATTGCCTGTTTTGCAGGGATAAGGGGCATCCATGGTGCCAGTATTCCCAAGATTTCACTCTGTACAGACAGGATACTGTTCATCCCACAGCTTCCCAGAGGCTTTCTTTTCTTTTTTTTGGACTAAAATCTGCTCTTTTTTTCCCCATTGTTGAGCTTGCCCAGCAGCTGATTTCCAAAAGGATCAGTTCCAGCTGCTGCAGGTTTGGGAGGACTGGGAACGTTGTTTTATTTAATGGTGTTTATCCCAATCCTGAATCCCGTGGTTCCCACAGACCTTTCACTCCCTCTGCTGCTGCTTTTATAAAATATTGTGCTTCTCCTTGGAAATAGTGCTGCATTTTTCTCTTTTCACCCCAGAGAAGGTCTCAGAGCATCTTTTAGAACAAAACCAGGAGCAGGGGAAGCTGCAGGTGAAGTCCTTGATGACACAGCTGGGGAGACAAACACAAAAATATTGAAAATGTAGAAAGACTCGTTCCCGTAGAGATAAGATTTTTTAAAAGGAAAAAATGAACTGTTTCTGTCTGATGGAAGGTTTTTTTATTTGTACTGGGGCAGAGAATCAGCCAGAAGCGTCTGTCCCCAGAGTGCCCCCTGGAGACTGCTGGCACACGAAAGAAGTGATTCCAAAGTATGAGGAAGAGTCTGGAGCAGGTTGGAGACAGCTGCTGCCTTCCACCCCTAAATTACCACCAGGGCTCCTGATTGCCCAGGTGCAATTAAATCCCTCTCTCCTGGCAGCCCAGGCCCTTGGCCAGGCGGGGCTGGCTCCTTTCACAGACCTGGAATGTTTCGTTCCTGGTGGGAGCAATGCAGCTCCTCGTCTGGCGTTTGGCGGGAGCATTCCTTGTGGCCTGTGAAAATGAGCATTCCCTGTGTGTGAGGTGTGCTCTGACTCAGGAATGGTGCCCAGCCTCTCATTGCCACTCAACAGCTTTGCCTTGGAGGCTTTTTTCCATAAAATCCATAAAAAGAGTGGGGAAAGAAGGCAGGTCAAAAACCCTGTGGGTTCAAGCACTTTGTGGAGCAGCTGGAAGCTGTGGAGAAGAGGAGGCAACTCAGAATAGGAACCACCAGTGCCACCCACACCTGAGCTTTGGGGTCCCGTGGGACCAGGAGAGGGGCCTGCAGGTAGGAAAACCTCCTTGGGTCAAAAGAGGATTTGCAGGAGCAGGTTTTGAGCAGTACTTCAACCTGGTGGGGTTATTTTTGCCTGCATTTAATATTCTTCAGCTGTTTGTTCCAGATAGTTACTTTCGGAATAAATAGCAGGTTCTTAACTAATTTTAGGAGGGGAGGGAGGGAAAATTGAAGTGCTCAGAAAAGAGGAAAAGGATTATGAGATGTTTTGCCAGCTGGCAGAGACACAGCTTTTAGGAAAGGGCAGGCAGATTCCGTTGGCGCCAGCAGAGCTCTGCTCCCGCTGCCCCTCCAGCACAATTCCTCCTTGCTCCAGCTTCAGGCTGATTCCTGAATGCCCTTAAATCTTCCTGGTGCTGGAATATAAAGGCATTTCTCTGGGACCAGGAGGGCTCTGGGGTGCAGAATATGATGGAACGTTTGGGGGTTGGATTGGTGTTTTTAGGGATCGATCCAATTCCGGAGTCAATTGGATTGCAGCTACTTTAGGATGAGACACAGCTGCTTAAATCTCTTGGTTGCAGCTTTTTGAGTGCCCAGAGATTCATTTTAGCCCAGGTACAAAGTGGAGCCCAGCACAGTGCAAGCAGGGAGCACCTGGAAAGCCAGAATGAGAGAGAAACCACCTCTTGCATCACCCCAAAGTGCAGGAATGCTCAGTTCTGCTGCTGGAATAACCAGTAAAATCCCAGGTGTGAGATTTTCTCTCATGGATCTGCTGAATAACTGGCAGCAGGAGCTGCTGGGATGCTTTAGCTCTTTCTTGCCACCTGCCTGGGATCTTTTTCGTTTTTCTGTACTGGAGCAAAGTTTTTGGACAGGGCTTTGCTTTGCATTCCAGGGGTGGTTATTCCCAGCCTGCCAATCCAAACAAAATCCACATCCGTGTCAGGTCAAGCTTGGGGGGTTATTTTGACAGCAAGCTGCCTTTTGGGAGCTGAGCTTATGTCTGGCCTTGTTTTCCTTCCAAAAAAGAACACGGCGTGGGTGTGAAAACTCTGAGGATGGGTATTCCTTATGTTCAAACATTTAGGAAGCAAGGACTTACCAAAGGAGATACTCTGGAATATTTATGATATTATGTGGCTTGGGAAGAGCAGACAAAATTCAGTGGAGCTTCTCCATCCTCAAATATGCTATTTGAGGCTCCTCCCACTGTTTTAAAATGTGGCCTTAAAGATAATTTTTGTTGTTTTGTGCCTGGGATCAGCCTGCCGTGTTGGGTTATTCCTGAGCCTGCTTCAGAGGATCCAAACTGGGATTTACTAGCTGGAAAATACCTCTTTCTAGTGGTTGTGCATTCCTGCACTTCCCATGACTCTCTCCAGCAGGATTTGGACCTTATTTAGAGCACAAATAAAGGACAAATAAAAGTTATTTGGATCAGAGAAGGTCTTGACAACCCCCAGTCCATTGCCACCTGCAGTGTCTCGCTGTCCCCGGGCCAGAGGCAAACCCTCCTGCTCAGGGTCCTGGCACAGCTTGAGGGTGTGAAACCTCTGCATCCTGGGGAGCTGCTCCATGTTCCCAGGCTGGGAGGGAGGGAGTGACAGACCCTCCTGCCCTTCTGTATTCTGTGCTGTATCCCATCCCGGACTGGAGCCCAGCCCCATCCCAGACTGGAGCCCAGCGCCATCCCAAGCAGGAGCACCAGCAGCACTGGCTCCGTGCTGTGTCAGGATGGAAACTGTCACAGGCACTTTCCCAGCTGTGGATGCCTTTGCTTGGAAAAGACCCAACCTTCCATTCTTTCATTGTTTTTTAGCACAACTCCACTTTTCCTTTCCCCCCCCCCACTTTCCAGCCCTGAGTCCCTGGGAATCCGTGCCTGTTCTGCTGCGTAAGGCAGGTTCCTGGCAGGAGCAGCAGCACCCGTCACAGCGTTTGGGTTCCAGCCTCCCTTGTCACAATGTTGACTCCAGCAGGGATTTCTGACACGGGAAACGTGCGGAGCATCTGCTGGGATGCGAGCTCTCTGCTGGGTTCTGCCATGCTTCCTCCCAAAGATTGACAGCCCTGTGGATTTTCCAAAGCTGCTTCATCAGGGAACCTGACAGCAGTGGAGGCTGATGCTGTCACCTGTCATTTTCCTGGGCATGAACTGGTTGCCATGGAAACCTTTCCCACTACTTGTCTCCACTGCCTGCCATTCCCACAGCATGGCAAAACCTTGGATTAGTAACAACAGCTCAGGTTATTTCTGATAAATAAACCATGTTTATAAATCAGATTGATGACCCAAGTTGATGTGGTTTAATGAATTTGTTTATTAGGATATTTCTATATCAGGATATTTATCCTGCTAAGTAACCCACACTTAAATATGACATCAATAACTTTAATTCCTTCCAGCGGTATTTTCTGGGATAGTTAGGGTGTAGAAAAAGTAATAATATTCTTATATTGGAGGGTGTTAGGGAAAAGCTGTGTCTTTTCTTCCCTCTTGAGGAGCTTGTTTGCTTCCTGGCTTGCTGCAGATTGGATTTATCCTATGGACTGTGTGGATCTGCCTCCAGTAATCTTGGTCGATTTAGGACTGGAGGATGGCTGGGCAGCCTCTGCCTTGTGGACTTGGGAGGAACTCAGGCTGAGCTTGCCCTGGTTTGGGTCCTTTCCTCACGTTAGGGAAGGCTAGAAGGGAATTTCTGGAAAAGAAAGCCCCATGTCATCCCTGGGAGCTGTTACTGTGGTTTGGGCTATTGATCCAGGAGCACTCGAGGGGCAGCTGCCTCCCTTGGTCTCTACTCAGCCACCTTGGAAGGGAAAAGTGCTGCTGCTGTCCTCAAGACAGGCTGGCTGCTTCCCGGGAAGTGGAGTCCAGGAGTTTGTCTTGCAGTGACAGGCATGGATTTAACCTCACATGGTGCCAGCTGCCCAGATTGGACACAGCCACTCGTTAAGGTGGATTTATTTCATGATATGTTTCTGTCATCAAGGTGTCACCTTACACTTGGGATGTTGGGAATAGCTGGAGATACAACCTCTGATATCCCAGCCTTCCAGCAGCAGTAAACCCTGGGAGAGCAGTGAATCCTTGCTTTCCTCACCTAGGGCCAGCCTGGGCTGTGCGCAGGTATTTCACAAATAAAAGGAAAAGGAGTGTAAAAACGAGGCAGGGAATTTTCCCCCCACAAGGAGGTAAAACAGCCTCCCTGGCAGAACAGGTTCCACAGGGTGGAGGGACTGTAAATGTCACTGTGATCCTGTCTCACCTCGGGTGAGATTGCACAGGGACCTTTTCTCCATCCCAGCTGGGCCCCACAGTGCAGGGCAGGGC
Source organism: Sylvia atricapilla (assembly GCF_009819655.1). Taxonomy (NCBI): domain Eukaryota; kingdom Metazoa; phylum Chordata; class Aves; order Passeriformes; family Sylviidae; genus Sylvia; species Sylvia atricapilla. Next base: position 6,773,141 of record NC_089161.1, read on the forward strand.
GGTGAGATGTTTCCTCGTGCCCAGCAAGGGAGCAGCAGCTCCAGGGCTTTAGCTTTGTCTCTCTGCTTACCACTGGAGGCAGCAGCAGGGTGGGAAAACATGGAGTGACCTAGGAAAAGCTGTTCCCAAACCACCCTCAGCTGCTGCGAAACTGCAAAACCCACGTCCTGCACTCAGTGATTGCTGTGCCAGAGAGCCCTCTGGTGTGGCACACACATCTCAGTGCATTTCTGGTGCTCCTGATCCTCCCTGTGACCTCCCCATTGTTGCTTTTCCCAGCTTTGACGTGGGATGCCATGGCCAGCTCCTCAGACAGTGACGATGATGGGTTCATGGCCGTGGATCCAGAGGATGCCGTGGTGGAAGGGACGATGGAGCAGGAGGATGAGCCCCACGCCGAGCTGGAGGTGGAGGAGTCCAGGCCCAGCTCCAGATCGATGCTGGAGCTGCCAGAAGAGGTTTTGGAGTACATCCTGTCCTTCCTCTCTCCCTACCAGGAGCACAAAACCGCTGCCCTTGTCTGCAAACAGTGGTATCGACTGATCAAAGGTACAAGTGATGGCAGTGCATTTCTTTAATGTGGGATTTGGAACCCAGCTCTCTTTTACCTTTGCGTCTTGTTTTCCCCTCAAGCTCTGAAATCTGACTTCTGTGAAATCCCAGAGGAATCCAAACAGCCATGGGTCATTGGCTTTGCTCAAAGCAGGCATGTAGCTGTGCAGACTGAACCCCTCAGCCTCTCTCAGGATAGAAAACCCAGAGAGGCCATGACTTCCCATCCTGGCAGTGTCCAAGGCCAGACTGGATGGGGCTTGGAGTGACCTGAGATAGTGGAAGGTGTCCCCACCCTTGGCAGGGGTTGGAGCTGAGTGAGCTTTGAGGTCTCTTCCAGCCCAAATTGAAACAAAGCCAAAGCCCCACGACAGAGCAGCTCCTTTGCTGCCTTTGGATGCTCCATGTGCTGCACTGGTGACCTTGGATTGCAGTCTCCTCCCCAGAGCCCCTGCCAGTGTCCCACGGCTGATGCAGCTTTAATTGTGCTTCATTTGCGTCTTGTTCAGTAATTAATGTTCCCAATGCTGCTGATTTTGGCTGGAAACAACCCCTGCTCTGGTTCTTACAGCTCTGCTGGAGATAAGTGGAATATAAAATCTGCATGAGTAGAGATGTGCATATTCCAGCTTCCTGGAAGAGGAGCCCAGAGACACAGATCCTGCCTCTGCCTCCGCACAGCATTCATTCCAGAGCCTGGTGGGGTATTTTAATGCTGCAGAAGTACAATACAACAAATGAGGAGGGAAAATTTGGACAAGGATACAAGCAGAACCTTCTGCTTCATTTTATTTTAATACACTCAGTGATTTCTGATAGGATTCTGTTGGATGCACACTTTAATCACAAGCTTCATTTAAAAAAAAAGAAGTTTCAGAGGAGAGCGGTTAAATCCTAGGAAATGGGACACATTGCTGCACAAGGGGAATGTGTTCCTTCTGGAAAACAGGAGTGGGTGTCAGGTGAGGAATGCCCTTGGCAGTTTGTGGGGTGATGGCTCATTTGTGGACTTCTCATCTGAAAGCATTGCTCAGATTCCAGGCATTTCCCACTTTGCCCAGAGCTGAACAGGCTGGGAGTTAAACAAACACAGCTACCCCAGCAGGGACATTGGCCCAAAATTACTCGTTTTGTGAATCATTTTGGGGCAGGAGCTGCCCGCAGCCCTGGGGAAGGGCCTTTTCCAAGTGCAGCAGCCCAAAGTGGCTCCTTGGCTGTTTCCTGGAGTGGCCTGCAAGGGATGCAGCTGGGATGGATAAACACCTGGGATTCACCCCAAGGGGATGTGGGAAACATCCCTGGAGCTGAGGGATGAGCAGCCCAAGGCACAGCGTGGCTTTGGGCTATGTCACCTCTCAGGGGATGAGTGGTGCTGGGCAGTTGGGCCCTTCTGGGGCAATTCCAGCCAAAAAAGGTCAGGAACCACCACCTGTGAGCTGTGCCCTGAGAGGCCACTCGAGGTAAACAATTGATTTGTGTTCTCCTGGTTAATTTTTCCTGTTTGCCAGGATACATCTGCTGTGCAGCCCTGGAGCTCACATTCCCTTTCCCATGTGACTCTCAGGGATCAGCTCCTCCAGGACCCTGGGCTTTATCTTTTTTATTTAAAAGAACTTTCCTGCTTTATATCCCAGAGCAGGATTGCTTGCTGGGAATGTTCCTGGCACAGGGCTTGGGGAAAAACTCTTGGCAGGTTGTGGCATCCTCGGTGCAGGTGCCACCATGTCTGCTGAGCTGCTGCTACTGCCAGAAACCTTCAGATCCTTTTGTCTCCTCAGGGAGCAGCCTCTGGCCCCTCCCAGCACCCTCACACAGAATTTGTGGCAGCCTGTGGCAGCCTTGGAGCATCCCTGCTGATTTTTATCACTGATATCTCCTCTCCAACTTTTTTCAGATCCCTGGCCAGTAGCTGCGTTCACACTCTTAAAAATTGATTATTGCACTGAGGTTCCTTGAGGGAAGGGAAGCTGCTCCTCGGGGTGTGATGAGGGAACGAGGCTGCAGCAGAGGGGGCTGAACACAAGCTCTCCAAAGCATCCCGGTGCTTCCTTCCTTTCCCAAAGGCTCTGCTTCCCAAGCCGGAGCTGCCACGGATGTTGTGACCTGGGCCAGTGCGTGCTGCTGATTTCCACATTTGCAGAGTTCCCTTGTCTTTGTTCTCTTTAATCCCCTGCATTCCCAGCGTGTTTCTAACCCAAGCACAGGGGCTTTGGAGCTGCTGTCACCGTGCAGGCACAGTTTGTTCTTGGGTTTGCTGACAGTGTTGTTCTGTCCCCAGGTGTGGCCCATCAGTGCTACCACGGCTTTATCAAGGCAGTGCAGGAAGGGAACATCCAGTGGGAGAGCCGCACTTACCCCTACCCCGGCACCCCCATCACCCAGCGCTTCTCCCACAGTGAGTATTCCTGGAATCCCGATGGGGGCTGTCGCCCTCGGGGGCTGGCAGTGCCATCATACCTGCCCGTTGCCACCAGTGTTCAAACCCACAGCTGGGCCAACACTCGGCACAAGAGCAGGGGTTTGGGGGCTGCTGGTTATGGTGGGCTCGCTGATCCTAGGAAATGCTGATGGAGTGGAAGTGGGGTGGGATTGTGGCTTTCTGGTTGTGCAGGGATCTTTCGGCAGCTCCCCAGGCTGGAAAACTCTCCCAGATCATGGAGTCAACTCTTGACCTAAACGGGTCCTCACGTGCCTCAGGACACCTCCGGTGATGGTGACTCCAGCACTGCCCTGGGCAGTCTGTGCCAGTGCCTGACCACCCATTCCATGAAGGGTTTTTCACAGTATCCAACCTAAATCTCCCCTGGCACAGCCTGGAGCTGTTGCCCTTGTGCTGTCCCTGTTCCCTGGGAGCAGATACCGATCCCTCCCAGCTGCCCCCTCCTGTCAGGGAGTTGTGCAGAGCCACAAGGTCCCCCCTGAGCCTCCTCTTCTCCAGGCTGAGCCCCTTTCCCAGCTCCCTCAGCTGCTCCTGGTGCTCCAGCTCCGTTCCCATCTCTGGACACATTCCAGCCCCTCCAGGTCCTTCTTGTCCTGAGGCACCCAGAGCCGCCCCCAGGATTTGAGCCTGAACTTTGCATCCCCCTCAACAACCCCTCCCTCAGCCCCTGGACTGGGGTCATTCCCATCAAAGCCAGTGAGTTTTGGTAAGCGCAGCACTCAGGAGATGTGCACCAGCTGCTTGCACACATCCTCTGCATCTGTGAGGAAAACTGGGACTTCTCCAATGTGCTGCATTGAAATCGAGGAGAGCTTCAGGTGGATTTGCTGACAGAAGAGAGCGATTCAGTCAACAGCACCACTCAGTGTTTGGGTGAATTCTTGCCCTGCTTCCAAGATTCTGGAAGAGAACAGAAAGGGAAAAGATACCTAAACACAGTGCCTTTGAGAGAAAGATATTGAAATAAACCCTGTTCTTTGGAGTGCAGTAGCATTGAGCTGCCTCAGCTCCAACAAAAAGAAAAAAAAAAAAAAAAAACACGACAAAAATTTTATCCTGTGATTCCAGCACAGGGTCTGAGCCCTCTGGGCTCTTCCAGGAAGCAAATTACATTTTTCTAAGGGAAGATAAACACGGTGCAAGCCCTGCCATTCCAAGAGCGGCAGGCATCACATTTTCATCTTCCCAAGCAATAATTTATGAGGCAGCCTCTGTGCTGCCTCCTGCCAAGGCAAGTCCGGGAGATGCTGCTGGGAGCTCTGGTGAAGTCATTGTGCTCTGCCGAGGTATCCTTGCCTTCCTGAAGGATGAAAAGGCTCCACAGTTCGCAGCTCATCTTTAGCAACATAAGTGAAGTGCTTATTAACGACTTCACATTTGCATGTATTTCCCTTCAATTTTAGCAGTGTTTTTGCAACTGCTGAGTGCTCAGACCAGCTAGAAATTCCCTGGAAAAGACTCAGTTGTCCCAAAGAGCACTGTGTGCTCTTTCCTTTATCCTGCTGCCTGCCACAGGCTTCCTGGCTCCAAAGTGAGTTGTCTTCCTAAATCCACTGCCCTCAGAGCATGTAATCCGTATTAGCCTCACTCGGTGACAGTGCCCCAGCTCTGCCTGCCCCCTGTGGCCATGGCAGCGTTATTAATGCACTTTGTGGGCACAAAGCTAATCTGGATTAACTTGTTTGCTGACTTAAACGGATTGGTTTGTGAGCAGCTGCCCAGATCTGCAGGCTCTGCTTTCCCTGCAGCAGCATTCCGTGCCTGCGGGCGAGATTCCAGCATTAAAGCAAAGCTACAAATCATCGGTTCCGGAAAGTCAAACTGAATCTCTGAACTGTCACCTAAAATCCGAAGGGATGATGGTGAGCTGAGGTGGAGGGAACAGGAGGTTTGGGCAGTGGGGAGGAATGCAGGGAGGACTCACAAAGCCCTTTTTGAGAGATGAGTGATTTGCCAGTGTTTGCGGGAAGACGTCACCGCCCAGGCACGAGTCAGTGCTGCCATCAAAGCTCTGTCTGGGGCTCACTCTCTCTTCCAAGAATTATTAGAACTATCCCAGACGTGCTCACAGGGAGTGCAAACGGACAAGGAGGGGAATTCTTAGCAGTTGGAGGTCAACCTGTCTGCTCTCAGTCCTGAAGGGAGGAATGGCAAAGTGCTTGATAAGGAATAATGAATGGAAGGTGCTGCCGTGGGGAGTACAGGGTACACAGCTGAGAACAAACTGTGGACAAGCTGTCGCTTTTCCAGAGGATTTGACTGGAGCTGCAGAACTGCAGGACATGAAATATCAATAATGCTGGGTGTTTAGGGGCAGAAGTCGTCCATATTTGGGGTTTTTTGGGTGATGTTTGCAGGAGTCACCAAGTTGTTTTATGTATGAACCTGCGAGGTCATAGCAGGGCAATGAGTCATGGGGTGAAATCACTGCCCGAAGTCGGAAAATGTCAGGAGACTCAGGAATGCAGAAACGGAAAAGCAGCAAAGGAATGCCGACCTTTGTGCCAGCGATATTGATCCTTTGCTGGAGGAGTGACTAATTTTTTTTATTTTTTTTTGATTTATTGTTTTTGTTTCCAAGGAGCTTGGGGTTGGTGGCAACACCGGCATGAGTAATTACAGCAGTTTGTGGGTTTGACAAACCGTTGGGAGCGGTGAGAGCTGGAATGTTTGTTTTACAGGATGGGCTGCTCCTGGAGCAGAGCTGCAGCTCCTCGCAGCAGCCAGCCTTACTTAATATCCCTGGATTATTTGCTGCACCCAGGCCCTGCACTGCAAGGAGCAGGACAATGGCATTTTAGGGAGAAAGGAAATAGAGATGGAGATGGAGGGAGATGAGAAAGCTGGGGGCGGTTCACCTGGAGAAGAAAAGCCCCAGGGAGATCTCAGAGCCCCTTCCAGTGCCTGAAAGGGCTCCAGGAGAGCTGGAGATGCACTGGGGACAAGGGATGGAGAGACAGGACACAGGGAATGGCTTCCACTGCCAGAGGGCAGGGATGGATGGGATATTGGGAAGGAATTGTTCCCTGTGAGGGTGGAGAGCCCTGGCACAGGGGAAGCTGTGGCTGCCCCTGGATCCCTGGAAGTGTCCAGGCCAATACCAAGGGCTGTCACCCTCCAACCCAAGGACATGGGTGGGAATGGGAATGGGCTTTACAGTCCAGCTCACTCCTTCTCATCTCTCCAGTGGGAAATAAAACCCTTGAACTTGAACTTGGATAGGTTAATTTATTTCATATTTTCTCAGTTTCAGAAGTCAGTGTTCTTCGATTATGGTGAAGGAAATGTGCTTTCCATTTGCTTTTCCCTTTCCAGTCATCTCTGCTTTGGCTATTGGCTGCTCTGGGTGAAAATCTCCGATGATTCATTACCCAGGACAGGGGAGTCAAGAGTGTGGTCAGAAACAGTTGCCTCTGCTCTCTCTGAGCATCAGTATCTTCAAACATCAGAATTATTGATTCATTTCCAAAGATAAGACGCTTCTGCAGTGCTGAAACTCTGGAGGTCGCTGAATTTTGCTGGGACATAAAAAACCCAAATTTAGTCCATTTAGTGTTTTCCACCCAAAAAAACCCCCTAAAACCATCAGGGATGTGCACAATGTCCCCCTTATTTATTCTACACCTGATATAAACTATATATAAACATATCATGGAATCACAGAATATCCTGAGCTGGGTCCACAAGGATCACTGAAGTCCAGCTCCTGGCCCTGCACAGAACAGCTCCAACAGTCCCACTGTGGAATTCCGACAGGCTGGAATAAACTGAAGTTTTCATTGTGCCTACTTTTTCCTGTTTTTCCCTATTTTTTTTTCCTCAAGCTGCTCTGCCTTCCTTATCTTCAGCAGCTTAAAATAACTCTAAAAAGAAGTAGGAATGCACATTCTCAATGATTTTGCTGTGGGGTTATTCCGCATGGAACTTTCCAGGAAGCACGGAATTCTGCGCAGCCTCCAAGGCAGACAAGCTGAGCAAGCCCTCCCTGCTCCATCTTTCAGTTCCCTCTTGCCAGAGGTACCTGGATGCTGCAGACACTCCTTGCCAAAGGCAGACACTTCCATGGATTTTGGTTTGCTGCAGAGCTTGTTTTGAGGCCAAAACTCTGATTTCCCTGGATATTTTGAGGGGTTGTCAAATGTGGTATTCCTTCCCTGTTTCCCATCTCACTCCCTCATCCCTTCCTACAGGGAAAGCCTGTGGTTGATCCTGTGTTTTAGTGGAGCTTTTTGAATGAGATGAGGTGCAATCCTGAAAAGAGAACAAACCCCCCTGCCCTGGGTGCACAGAGCAGAGTCTGTGAGCTCTGTGAACCAGCTCAGGGAAGGTCAGTGAGCTGAGTGCCTTAATCACAGCTAAGCTAATTAATTACAGGCTTCTAAGGCAGTTTTCTCTGCACTTTGAGGAGCAGCTCTGCCTGAGGGGATAATCCTCTTGGGAAGGTTCTTGCTGGAGCTTCACCCTGCTCAGGGATACCCTGTGGTTCTGGGGAACCAGGGCAGCCTGGCTGCTTTTCTTCAGGGAGGAAAGGGCCTGATCTGTGTGTGTGGCACAGAGCAGTGACAGGAGCTGTGTGGGGCACAGAGCAGTGACAGGAGCTGTGTGGGGCACAGAGCAGTGACAGGAGCTGTGTGGGGCACAGAGGCAGTGACAGGAGCTGTGTGGGGCACAGAGCAGTGACATGAGCTGTGTGGGGCACGGAGCAGTGACAGGAGCTGTGTGTGGCACAGAGGCAGTGACAGGAGCTGTGTGGGGCACGGAGCAGTGACAGGAGCTGTGTGGGGCTCGGAGCAGTGACAGGAGCTGTGTGGGGCACAGAGCAGTGACAGGAGCTGTGTGGGGCACAGAGCAGTGACAGGAGCTGTGTGGGGCACAGAGCAGTGACAGGAGCTGTGTGGGGCACAGGGCAGTGACAGGAGCTGTGTGGGGCTCGGAGCAGTGACAGGAGCTGTGTGGGGCACAGAGCAGTGACAGGAGCTGTGTGGGGCACAGAGCAGTGACAGGAGCTGTGTGGGGCACAGAGCAGTGACAGGAGCTGTGTGGGGCACAGAGGCAGTGACAGGAGCTGTGTGGGGCACAGAGCAGTGACATGAGCTGTGTGGGGCACGGAGCAGTGACAGGAGCTGTGTGTGGCACAGAGCAGTGACAGGAGCTGTGTGGGGCACGGAGCAGTGACAGGAGCTGTGTGTGGCACAGAGCAGTGACAGGAGCTGTGTGGGGCACGGAGCAGTGACAGGAGCTGTGTGTGGCACAGAGCAGTGACAGGAGCTGTGTGGGGCTCGGAGCAGTGACAGGAGCTGTGTGTGGCACAGAGGCAGTCACAGGAGCTGTGTGGGGCACAGAGCAGTGACAGCAGCTGTGTGGGGCACAGGGCAGGGACAGGAGCTGTGTGGGGCACAGAGCAGTGACAGCAGCTGTGGTCTGTTGCAGGTGCGTGTTACTACGATGCCAACCAGTCCATGTACGTGTTCGGGGGCTGCACCCAGAGCAGCTGCAACGCCGCCTTCAACGACCTCTGGAGACTGGACCTCAACAGCAAGGAGTGGATCCGGCCCCTGGCCTCAGGTGAGCCCTGGCAGCTCCCCCCTGCCTCATCGCTCCTCCCCGTGGCTCAGGTCCAGTGTTTCCCTGGGTGTCTGAGCGTTATCCCACCAGGTTTGGGCCGTGTCCCAGAGAAATAAGGGTTTGTGGCAGAATCTGTGTCCTCAGCACCACCTCGGGGGGGGGGGTCTCAGGAGCACCTGGTCGCTGTCATGCAGGGTAAGGGACATTCCCTGCAGCCACCAGAGCCTGCCTTGATAATAAGGCTGAGAAAATCAGGATTGATCAATCTGAGGAAGGCTGAGAGAGTTGGGATGGTTCAGTCTGGGGAAGGCTGAGTTGGGATTGTTCACGCTGGAGTAGGCTGAGAAAGTTGTGATGATTGTTCTGCCTAGAGAAGGCTGAGAAATTGGGATTGTTCAGCCTGGAGAAGGCTCCAGGGAGATCTCAGAGCCCCTTCCAGTGCCTGAAGGGGCTCCAGGAGAGCTGGAGATGCACTGGGGACAAGGGATGGAGAGACAGGACACAGGGAATGGCTTCCACTGCCAGAGGGCAGGGCTGGATGGGATATTGGGAAGGAATTGTTCCCTGTGAGGGTGGAGAGCCCTGGCACAGGGTGCCCAGGGAAGCTGTGGCTGCCCCTGGATCCCTGGATCCAAGGCCTGGCTGGGGTAGTGGAAATTGTTCCTGCCCATGGCAGGGGTGGCACTGGGTGTGTTTAAGGTCCCATTCTTTGATTCCATGGTGAGAGTCATTGTCCCAAAGCTGAGATTTTCTTTGCTCATTCCAGTGGCTCCCACTCCAGGTATTTTGGGGAGTGGAGCAGACAAGCCCGTGCAGGTGAGAAGCGTGGGAAAGCAGGTTCATTCCTGCTGTCCAGGCACCCTCAGCCAGGCAGGAAAACACCACAGATTATTTCCCACACTGCTTTTTGTGCTGGAAATGTCCCTCACGATAGTTTGATTTTTCTTTTAATTTTTGAATTCCACTAAAATAACTTTGAGGAAAGCAGAATAATTGGGGGAAGCTCTTAGAGCAGGGGTGGGAAATCAGTGTTAAAGCAGCTGTTTTGGCAAGAGGAAAGAAAAAAGGAGCTTAGCATCCACCAGCACTCCTTGTTGGGCACAGAATTCCCTAAGTATCGTGGACTACTCAGATAGTGTTTAAAGTATTTTCTTGTCTGGCACTTGGAAGTCCTCCAAACTCCAGGGAATAAGGAGATAAGAGGTGGAGATTGATATAGAGGGATGTGGGAAAGCTGGGGGTGCTCACCTGAAAAAGAGAAGGATCCAGGGTGACCTCAGAGCCCCTTCTGGTGCCTAAAGGAGCTCCAGGGGAGCTGGAGAGGGATCAGGGACAAACCCCAAGTGCTTGTGTCACCTGAGAATTTCAGCTGTGAACGCCTTGGTGCTTGGATCTCCACCCACGCTTCCCTTAGTGTTCTGATTTTTATGTCACACAGCCCCTGTGTGACTTCCACAGGGGAGAATTAAGGAGCTGTGTGTTTAAACGGGGGGAAAAGAAACCCCACCCCTCCAAACTCCTGCCATCATCCGTCCTACCCTGTTGGAGCTCTCTCCGTGCTCGGGGCTGGAGAGAGGAGGATGATCAGGATCCTGGGCTCTGCAGAGGCCATGGGTTCCTGCAGCCCAGGGAGCTCTTCCCCCGTGCTGAATGCGGGGCACAGCTGGGAGCCACGTGCCAGTGCCCTGCTGACAAAGACAGCTCCCAGAGAACGGGTCCTGTGGGAACGCGTGGCGGGGTGAGGTCCCACGGGAAGATCCCCCGAGGAGATGTTCCTGCATGCTGTCATGGGCGAGATGGGATCGCAACTGAAACTGGAGGCCAGGAGCGCAGAGCGCTCTGGTTCCTGGTTTTGCAAAGGGATGAGTCACCCCAGTGGGGTCCAGCACAGCTCCCGTTCTTCCTTGGGGTGCCCTGAACGTGGGGGTTGGCACTGCCTGCCTGGGAAAGGAGAGTGGCTGGAGGGGGCAGAAGCTGGGAGCTTTGAAATCCTGTAGATAGGGCAGGAGAGGGCTTTAAAAAAAAAAAAACACCACCAAAAAAAAAACCACAAAGAGTTGACAATGATTGATTACCACTCCTTGTGTGTGCAGGCTAGTTGCTGTGAAGGAGTTCCCACACCTGCCCCACAGACTCCAAAGCTCTGGAATAAGACCCTGGCTCTTTCCCAAGGCCAGGTCTTGCTCGAAGAGGTTCCCTCACACTCCGCGTGTGCTCTCGTTAAGCATCTTCTCTAACAAGCCTTGGCAGGGAATGGGAGCACAGTGTCTTGGACACAACTTCATCCCTTTCTGAGAGGCTTTTCCAGGAGAAAATACCCTTTTGTTGTTGTTGTTTTTTCCTACCTGTTTCCATCCAGGTTTTTCTGGCTCCCAGGCCAGAGATGACATCAGAGCTGGATAATTCCCCTCCAGCCTGAGCTGCTTCATTTGGGAGTAAATATTTAGCCTTCAAAGAAATAATTGGCCTGGGTTTCTTTTGTCTCAAAGGTGGAGGAGGGAGATAATTACTTCAAAAAACCCTAATTTTTGAGGTTTCGAAGTATTTTCTTGCTTAGATCTGAAACAATGGCTTTGACATGTGACTGATGGGGCTGGAGCAGCACAAGAGAGTTCATGCCTGGCTCTTCTGGAGAGCTTTTGGTGGGGTTGGAAGGTCTTGAAAGGAGGATGGCAGGGAGCAGGATCTCTCTTTTCGGAAGGTGCCTCCCAGCCCTTCTCCCTCGAGCTCTTCTGGCCATTGTGGAGCTGCTCCCACCCCTTCCCATCCCACGCAGGATCTGCTGGAGCAGGAGCAGGGTAATTACCAGCCCCATGTGTGGGACGCTGCAGTGGTGTCCCAAAGGCAGGCAGAGGCCTTTTCCATGTGTTGGAGATCCTTTCCTTGCCCTCACTTGCACAATTAGCCTGGGCACTTGTTGGAATTCGAGCCCATCTGTGCTCAGGGGATCCTGGTGGAGAACTGGGGGTGGTTTGTGCTGGAATCTGTTTATCTAGCTGTGAGGCCCCACTCCTGTGAGTTCAGCTGGAGCACACTGGTTTCAGTGGTGAGAGTCCCTGGTGCTCCCCAAAAATGGGCTGAACAGCCAAAAAAGAAACCAAACCCTGTTTGAAACAGAGAGTCCAAGGACTTTCAGTACCTGGAGGGGCTCCAAGAATGCTGGAAGATGGACTTTGGACAAGGGCCTGGAATGCCAGAGGGCAAGGTCAAATGGGATATTGGGAAGGAATTGTTCCCTGTGAGGGGGATGAGACTGACACAGGCTGGCAGTTTCTAAGGCCAGGCTGGACAGGGCTTGGAGCACCCTGGGACAGTGGAGGGTGTCCCTGCCCATGGCAGGGCTGGGACTGGATGGGCTTTAAGGTCCCTTCCAACACAAAGCATTCCATGATTCTATTACTTCATGCAATGGGAGCTGCAGGGGCTTGTGATGAGGCCTTTGCTGATGCCTGGACTTGGCTGAGCCGGGATTCATCCCTGGATCTGTGGCCCTACTGGCAAGGAAGGTTTCTCCTGTTTCCATGCAGGTCTGTGAAACTCTCCTGGTGAGCTCGTGCCCATCCCTGTGTTGACACCATCTGAGCCTCCTGTCCACGACATCCTGCAGGGATACCTCACAGGAGGATTGGCAGTGTGTCCCCAGGCAGTGTCCTGCTGCCCTGCCTGGGCTGTTCCAGGCTGTGTCTCTGCAGGCTTTGTCCCTCCCTGGGTTCCGTAGTTCCAGTTCCTCAGTCCTGCACTTGGCCTCTCTTGGCCAGAACCATACCAGAAAATGCCTTTTTGAATTAGGGAGAAAAAGGCCAGGAGCTTTGCTCTCCCAGGAGTTCATGGCACAGAAGTGAAAAGCTTTTCCCTTTAAAACTGAGCCTGTGGTGTTTATAAGGTCTGGAGTGGTGCTGGAACAGCCAGGGCTTTGCAGGGAGAGAAATTCCCACTGAAGTCCTGTAGGATCTGCACATCCTCATCTTGGGTCTGCTTTATCATTCCTCTTCTGTTCCCACCTTCCTGCAGCTGTGGGGGGGAGCAGGAGTGCTGGGAAGGGCTCTGTCCCTCCCTGTCCCTGTGTGTTTTCCCACTGCCAGGCAGGGATATCCCTCTCTGATCCCACAGGAGTTCAGGAGCTCCGAGGCTCCGGTTTTCCTGTTGCTGAGAGGAGACTCCTGGTGCTGCTGCCCTGGGCCACCCTTGCACCGGCACAGGCACCTCCCCAGGACTTCTCTCCCGGTGTTTTCTGTCCCTGCGGTCACGCTGGGGAGATGGGAAAGCTTTGTATCCTTCTTAGGATATCGGGATCAACCAGACTTGGAGGCTGAACTCCTCCGTGCGAGGCTTTGATCCTCTCTGTCCTCGCAGTGTTGGGCCGTGGCTGATCCTCCCTCCTGATCCAGCCTGGGAATGAGCGGAGTCCTCCACCCTGGAGTTTGTGCTTAAACTTCCTGGGTGGCCTTAGCAGGACGCAGTAAAACCCCTCTGCCAGCGGTTCCTCTTGGCTCGACTCTTCCCCCAGCCCCCTCGGTCCCGGGAGTGGGAGTATCAAGTTTCCCTTTGTGACTGAGGAGAAGTTGCCTTTGATGGTGTTGTGTCAACAAAACCAACAGCCCGAAGGAGGCGGGAGAGACTCGGGAGAGACTTCTGGTTCAGATGTGGTCCTGGTGGAGAAACCTCCCCACTGCTCATGGAGCAAAGAGGTTTGGCCTTGACAAAGCTGTGCAAAACCCTTGCCCCGAGCTAAAAAGCCCTGACTTGTTTTCATCTCCCGCTTCTAGAAAACAGCAGCGAGTTTTCCAAACAATTTTCCAAACAGTTGGTGGAGTTTCACAGTGCTAGTCCCGCTCTGGAGTGAATGCCTTGGTTGGGATCTCCTCAGCTCTGGGAACTTTGCAGAGCTGAAGGAGACACAGGGAAGGACTGAGGGGTTCCCGAGGAGGGGAGGTGGTGCTGGATCCCATGGATCCCACAGGATCCAGGCCTGCACAGCCACAAACCAGAGCAGCACCATCACTCAGGGAATGAATCCCAATGGGACAGGAGCAGGGCTGTCCAGCAGCTCGGGGAATCTGAGGAATAAACAAAGGTGTGGGAATAGTGGGAAGCTCCTCATGTGTGGAGTTAAACCCTCTGTGACTGCAGATTGTGCAGCTTGTTCAGTTCAGGGTTGTGTTTTGGATCCACCGTTTCCAGTCCTGGGCCTGTCAAGTCAGGAAGGACCTGGAGGGACTGGAATGTGTCCCGGGAAGGGAATGGAGCTGGGAAGGGTCTGGAGCCCCAGGAGCAGCTGAGGGAGCTGGGAAAGGGGCTCAGTCTGGAGAAAAGGAGCTCAGGGAGGACCTTGTGGCTCTGCACAACTCCCTGACTGGAGGGGGCAGCTGGAGGGTTGGGCTCTGCTCCCAGGGAACAGGGACAGGAGAGGGAATGGCCTCAGGGCAGGCCAGAGGAATGCTCAGATTGGACACCAGGTGGAATTTCTGCATGGAAAGGGTGATCAGGCTTTGGCAGGGGCTGCCCAGGGAGGTTTGGAGTCCCCATCCCTGGAGGTGTCCAAGGAATGCCTAGACATGGCACTCAGTGGGCTGGGTGACAAGGAGAGCATTGGTCTCGAGGTTGGACTCGATGGTCCTGGGGGGCTTTTCCAATGTCAAGGATTTTCTGCACAGCAGTAACTGAGATGCTCTGCCCTGTCCCCAGACTGCAGCTCTGTTCCCTCTGCAGTCACTTCCCTCACAGGGATCCCAAGCACAGCCTTGCTTTGGGCATTAAAACCCCCCAAAATCCTGACCTGACCAAGACTCTGGCTGTAAAATTCCCTTTGTGTCCCTCTTTGCCTCTGACCTCACTGTGGTGCCCCACGTCCCCATCTGATTGAAGGCAAAACTGTTCTAGTAAAAACCCAGCATCACCTTGAGCCCACTGCAGCCACGTGGTCACTGTTGGCCTCCCGGGAGCCCAGAGGATCCAGGAGCTGATTCCTGGCACAGAATAACCTTTCTAATTATGCTGTGAGTGTATGTGCCTGAGCCTCCAAAGTGGAGCAGGTTAATGGGGTGGATGGAAATCCTTCGTGCTGTGAGTGGTCTTGGTAAGCCTGGAAGAGAAGAAGGCATATTCCAGCTCTTTTCCTGATCTGGATGGTTTTTTTTTCCTCGTTGCCCTTTGAGTTTGGTTGCAGTAGGGCCTGTTCCTGCCTCTGCAGAGCTGAAACATTCCATGTTATCCTCCAGAAATCCATGGCTTTCCCACCACCATCCAAAGGCTCTTGGAATCCTCAAGCTCAAAGTGACTTGACCCCTTTGGAAGCTCAGCTTTAATCCTGTGAGCCTCCTGCCGGGAGTTTCCTTATCCTGCACCTGATTTCTTCCTTATCACACACCCAGTTTCCTCCTGATCATACACTTAAATTCTTCCTTACACGCACTTCATTTCTTCCTTATCCCACCCCTCATTTCTGTCCTCCTGGAGTAAAACCAGACTTTCCAGGCTTTGTCCCATGCCACTCTTTGGGACAGAGGCTGTCTTAGCACAGTTGCTTGGAATTGCTTTCTGCAGTTTAAGTATATTGATTTTTTTCCTCCTTTTTTGGGCTCCCAGTTTTACAAGGAGGTGAGTGACCACTAACGTCAAGCCTATGACAGACAAACTCTCCAGCAATATTCCTGGATATAGAGTTTGGACTTCCTTCCTGCCCTTGCAGAGGGTGGGCTGGCAGCTCCGAGCTGGAAGCAGGGCTGTTCCTAGCCCCTGAATCCATCTCATGTTTATTTGTTTCTCTCTTTGCCTGGCTGGTTTTGCAGAACGTCTCTAATGGAATTTGTGGTGTTCAGTATGAAATATCTCAAGGGCAAGAGATGAAAAATCAACCCCAATTAAGTGAAGGCTATTTTTTTTTTTTGGTCATCTGCCGCCTGGTTGGGAAGGCACAGCTGGTTTCCAGGAGATTAATCCACAGGTTTAGGTTTACAGCACACACCTCCCCTCCCTTTGATTTGCCAGGCTCTGTCCTCCTCCAGCTCATGGCATTGCTGCCTGTGTTTAACCTCTAGAAGGTTTGTTGTCTGGATCCAAACCACATTCCACTGGCATCCATCCTTGGATGTCCACCCTGCCGTGCCTGGCATGGATCAGTCCCAGGCACACACAGGTACAAAAGACACGCACATACTGAGTGTGTGGTGAACTGTTTGCAAGGATTTATTCTCACAGGTGCCTTCAGTAAACCAGGCAGGAAAAGCCAACAGATCCATCTCTGGGGTCCCTCCCCTGCCTGGAGAGCCTGGTGGGGTGAAGGGCTTTCCTGCTGAAGCGTTGACTGTCAGTGGAATGGGAAATCGGTGAAGATCACCACCACCAGGGGAAAACATTCCTGTGCCTCCCATTCCTAAATCCCACATCTGAAATGGCCTCGCTTCCCACATTCCTCCCTCCCCTCCGCCCCGACCCTACCTGGCTGCATCCTGCCCCACCCTCCAGCTGGCAGCGGCTTATCCTTATCAATGCTGTGTTCCCAGCACTTTTCCAGCGGCTCCCGATATCCGCCAAGGTCACAGAGTCACTCTGTGACTCCTTTCCGCTCTCAGAGTCGCAGGAGGGGGGCAGAGTCAGTTCAGCAATTAGAGTGAGGTGTGCCTGGGCTCAGGACACCTCTGCCTCCCATGAATGTGGTGCCGGAGGCAGCCAGGAATGGCTTTGAAGAAGCCATGGATTACCTGCCCAGGGAGGTGGGAATGTGCCCAGGACCAGGGGCTAGTTCAGTTGGTGAGCTGCCATGGGGCTGGCAGAGGGGGTTTAACCCAGCAGGCCAAAGCACTTCCCCTGTCCCATTCCCTGCTGTCCTTGGACAGGATGCAGGACTTGGAAGTTCAGCCAGTTTTTATCCGTGGGCAAAACATGGGGGAAAAACATTCCCTGCCGTGGGAAATGGGCTCCTCAGAGCAGGCCTCAGCTGCCTTGGTAAGCAGGGCAGGGAGGCCGCATCTGACTGTAGCACTCCCTCAGGGAATGATCCCTCACCCTGTGGGTGCCCTCCTGCCCTGCCCCGGACAGCTCAGCCTGACGTGGCAGGAGTTCTGTGGGAAGGAAATAGAGGGAAAAGCTGAGGAGGCTGGGAGAGGAGTGACTTGAAGGGAAGTGGGTGCTTGAGTGGGGATCTGGTTTCCCTCTTCCCTCAGTTCCTCTGGTTTCCCTCTTCCCTCAGTACAGGTTTGGGCTCTCACCTGGTTCTACCAGGACACCTTCCACTATCCCAGGGTGCTTCAAGCCCTGTCCAACCTGGCCTTGGACACTTCCAGGGTTGAGTGAGAATCCCTCCTAGTAGTACTACCAGGTACTAGTAGTAGTAGTAGTGGTACCTGGTGCTCCCTCTTCCACCTTGGAAAGCCAACATTTTGAGAACAATTTGCATTTTAATGATCCCAAAGTGCAGGTCTGTCATCCCTTTAACTTAGACAGAAGCTTGGCTGGATTTTCCAAGAGGTTTTTGTGGGGGTTTTTTTTCTATCAGGATTTTTTATTTTCTTTTATTTTCATTTTCCTGACATCTCAGCCTCTGCGGAGAATTTAATTTCTTGCTCATCTGAGTTTGGTTGGAGCTGAGGAATTTGGCGAACTGTGGCTCAGACAAAGCATCTCCAATTTATTTCCTTTTCAGGAAAAAGGCTCAAAACCCTGGAGCCGTGCACGGGGTTGTTGACACTGGTAGTGTCTCACATCTCATGAATGTGTTGCACCCCAGAGGGAGCTCATCCCTCCTTCCCAAGGCATGGGAGGCACCCAGGGGTGCACCCTGGATGGTTTCCCTGGACACAAATTCCCTGCTAATTTCTCATCAAATTATTCTATTTCCCCGGGTCTCTGACAGCTCCTTCTCTCCTGGGCAGGTTCATTGTGGGGTCAGTGGGATAAAACCCCACCATCCCATGGCTGCACTGTCAGCTGGGAAGGAAAGGTCGTCCTAGGAATTTTGGGCAGGCTGTGCTGACATCTATCGGCAAGAGCTCCTTCCAAGGCAGCCCAGCCTTTGCCTTGAGGACTCTATCCAGCAGGATTATGTGTGTAATACCCGGGATTGAGCAGGCAGCATTCCCGGGGCAGTTTAATCCATACCCAGCACAATGTTCCTTCCGAGCCTCTTCGCATCCTGGCGCTCCATAGCCTGATTTTAATCCTTCCCCAAAGCATCTGCTGTAAAACTCTCAGAGAATGGGGCAGGCACGCGGAATGACAGAGCACTCGCTCGCGCTTGTCTGCAGTCCAAAGGTTGATTTTGGTTCCTGACATGAAATATTCGGGGAATTTGGTGTTCAGGGCTGGAATTACCAGAATGAGGGAGAAAAGTTCAGGAACCACTGGGTTGAAAATCAGAGTGAAAGGGGAGAGAGCAAAGGAGGGGAATGCCAAGTGCTGGACTGAATTTCCCTTCCTGTGCTGGGAATTTCAGGGCGAAGATGCTGGGGTTTCAGTAAACAACTGTTGTCCTTGCAGCAGATATTGGGAGCAGCAAAGCCCGGGCTCTTCCCAGGCTATTTGCACTTCCTCCCTCTGCATCCAGAAGGGTTGTGGATTCCCCATCCTCCAAAGTGTCAAAAGCCAGGCTGGACAGGACTTGGAGCAACTTGGTCCAGTGGAAGGTGTCCCTGCCCATGGCAGGGGTGGAATGGGATGAGCTTTAAGGTCTATTCCATCTCAAATCATTCTGGGATTCTCTGGCTGTGCCCACAGAGTGCTCTTTAGAGGATAGTTGAGGTTTGGAGCCCCGTGGTAGCTGTAACCTCACCAAATTACACAGCAGCCATTTCCTGGAACACCACTCATTTTGGGATTCTCTAAGGTCGGGGCAGCTGCCGCCACCTCCCTCGCACCGCGGGAAACAATCCGGGAGCGGAAAGTGCGGAGCTCAGCAGGGCTGAGCAGGGACACAGCCTCGATGTCCCACCCCGAGCTCCTCCCTTCCCTGCAGTTACCCCCTCCTCAGGGCTGGGGAGCCTAAGCCAGCAATTCCCATCTCTTCCTTCACCTCCTGCAGGGAACACAAGCAGCAGGAGCTGCTCAGCTCCTTCCGGGAACACTGAGCTCTTTTAATTGCTGATCTTCCGGGGCTGATCTGGGGAGGTGTCAGGCTGTTAAATCACTGAAGAAGTCTGCCGGGCAGTGTCACTCCAGGGGGAATAAAAACTTGAGCATGGAGGCAGGGAGATGGTGGGGATTCCGCCCATGGAGAGAAGGAACAGCAGCTTCTGCAAGAGCAGTACCTCGTGCAGGGCCAAATCCACCTTTCCCAAAGGATGATTGGGAAGAGTGACCTCACCCCACAGAGCACCCAGCACCTTGAGGTGGTGCTGCCGGGGAGAAGGAGCAGGGTGTATCCCCGTAAAGCCTCTCCTGGAGCTTCAGGAATTGTGGCGATCCCCATTCAGGGCTGTTGGGAGATAAGAGGCCGAGCCTGCGGCGTTCTGGCACGGTTATCTCAGCACTGTTTGCTCAACTGCTGCATGAGGACATTTTTGCTAGGCATTAGCACAGAGTGACTCAGTGAATCCTGTTGCACAGGGTTCAGAGGGCACTGCCTCTTCTTTTCCAGGGCTTTATCAGAGTGGCAGCACCTCACAAATGCCAGGGTTAAAAAAATACCCATGGGCACCTTGCAACAGCATGGAGGTGACTGATCCTCCCTGGGGCTTCTGCCTCCTCCTCCCAGATATTGCAAGAAACCAAAGCTTTGCTTCCACGCCAGGGTTTGACTGGGCTTGTACCACAGTCCCAAATCACTGCAAGGTGGAAATCCCACACTGGGAGCGTGGCGGGAATTCTGTCTGTGTCAACATCAGGGGGTTGCTAAAGTGTCCCCCAAAATTGCCCGTGAACTCGGAATATTCCCCCCCTTCCTTCCTAAGAGATTATTTGTACCCACAGAGGTTTTGTCTCGCTGCTGAGGAGACAAATAAGATCTTGTTCAGTTTTTCCTTAAAACTTCTGCACGGCTGAATTCCTGTCTGCTTCCCAGCATGGAATTTGGGGTTTTTCTGGAAGGGAACACTAAATTGCCTTGGTTTCGGTAAGAGAAAATGATACTTCTGTGGCTTTTAGAGGCTCTAAGGTTTGGGCAGGCCTGGTCAGAACTGGTCTAGAACATGTTCATAATCCCAGTGCTCTGTTTTAGATGTTTTGGGATTAAAAACAGGTGAATGTCAAATGCTGGATCCGTGGCAGCTGAGCAGAGTCCTTCCTCAGTGTTTGGTTTAACTTTGGGAATGAGTGGGTGTGCAACAGGGATGTTTGCTTTTCTCATAGGAGTGCTCCTTTGGCATCTCCCAAGTCCAGTGCTAGTGCTGGGATTACTGGGATGTTCATCCTCCTCTGGCCTCTGGACTGCTGCTCACCAACTTGTCTTCTTCCCTTTGGGAAACTTGACAGGGCTCTGGATGAATCTGCCAACTGCTGTGGAAAAATCCTGGGAAGCAGAGGGATTTATTGTTTTTTCCTTCTCTAGTTTTGCTTCCAGTTGAAGGGGAAAGATTTGGGGGTGACGTCACACTGTCACACAAGTTTGGGATGGAACTCTGTGAGGTGGGATGTAGTTGGAGCCATCCCTCGGCTGGGGTGGATGAGGGTTCCAGGCTGGAAACTGGGATTTGAGAATCCAGTCCAGACTAAAAGCCAGACTAAAAGCCAGCCCCTGGATGTGGCTCTCCTGCTGCCTGAGCATGGAAACACAAAACTCACGGTGGGCAGGGTTGAATCCAATTTGGAACAACTCAGTGTGCAAAACAGGCACCATCCTGCCTTGGTAAGAAGTGTGCAAGGCCAGGCTGGGCAGAGCTTGGAGCACCCTGGAATAGTGGAAGGTGTCCCTGACCATGGCAGGGAGTGGAATGGATGAGCTTTAAGATCCCTTCCAACCAAAATCATTCCAGGATTCTCGTGGAAGGATAGCCCCGAGCCCTTCTCAGGGATAGTTTCCTGTACCTCTGGAGTGCAGATTGCAGGTGGCTTTTGAACCTGGGAGCTTGAAATCCATGGGATGCTGGAGCAGCTCCCTCTAATTCCTCAGCTTTGAGATTAGACACATGGCTTTGGTTATCTGGAGGCTCCGTGAAAATCAGTTGGCTGTGATGGTGACAGTTGGCTCCCTGCAGGATCCACCAGATCCAGCAGAAATGGCTCCTGGCTGCAGCCCTCATCTCATTCTTCTCCAGAAGTAAAGCTCCTCAGTACTGATCCCTTTGACACAGCTCTTTCCATGTGTTCCCTTCCCCACAGGCCAGTGCAGACCCTCTGCCCCACTCCAGCCCCTCCTCTAGAATATTCCCCAAACTACATCGACCTCAGCCGATCCTTCCACCTGGGCAATCCCAGCAGATAACCACGGGGCGACTGTTTCTGTTCCCTATTCCAGCTGTTTTTTGGAATCTCTCAGGGCTGCCCCTTCCAGAAGTAGAAGGCTGGTCTGGCACTCTGTGTCCCACGTGCCCTTCAAGCCAGGCTTTTCCTTTGTTCCCGTTAATCTGTGCGCGTGCGGCTCTGGTGGCTTTACAGGGCTGGATAACTGCGCTTTAAAAACTGCTTATAAGGACAGATCCAACACAGATAAAACACCCAGAGCTTGTGTCGGGAGTGATCAGAGGCTGGCATTTCTTTTCCAAACATCTGTGGAAGCCGGAGATCTTTGGCTGGTTGGTTTTTTGGCTTTGCGAGCCAGGAAAATCCATCAGCTGGGAAAAAAATAGCTCAGCCCAGCTTTTAGCTCCTCATCCAAGGCGAAAGAACAGCGTCAGCTGCACAGGGATGGGGCCACTGCCCTTAGGTGGAGTGAATTGTGCTACACCCTCAGCGTGCTCGAACCTTTATCCTCAGGAAGGATAACCTGGATGTTGGGCTGGGTGCTGTTACTGGGGTGGGGAGCTCAGGATCACAGCCGGTTCCCCACTGGGACCAGTGGGAACCAGTGCAATTCATTAACGAGGTTCTGATGGCTCCTCAGCCCGATCCATATGGAATCCCAGAGAGGATCCTGTGTGTTCCTGGGAGTCTTTGAAAGGCCGCTGCCGCCTCCCACATCCTCCAGAGGGCTCGGACTTTGAGCAGGTCCTCGCGGCATCCCTTTGATGTCCCTCTGTTCCAGGCTCCTCCGCGTGCCTGAGTGCTGAGGTCACAGAGCTGCCGGTGCCTTCCCCCTTCCAGCAGCTCCCTCGGGATGTTCCTGCCCTTCCTGAGGACCCACCACCTAGCAGTCCTCCCCGGCTTCAGGGATAAAGAGCATTAATTCTCCAGATTTCCATGCATTCCTTCTCCATCACAAGATCCTGGAGATGCTTGTGGTGCATCTCATTTGTGGAGAGTATCCACAGATATCCTGATTTTGCTGTTGGAGGAGACTTTGAGAGGCCAGAACTTCTCTGACGTGCAAAATACAGAGTTTTCCTGCATTGAAGAATGAAACTCAGCTCATTTACATTCATACAATGTCCAATAACAGGCAAAGCTTCCTGAAAAACCAGGGCTGGCCTCTGCCCTGGGCTGTTTGCATGGCACTGACTCACTTGGGAATTGTCTCTGTGGATGAGGCCAGGGTTGACCTTCAGGTTACAGCAGTGGGAGGGTGAGTTTCCTCACTGCTCCATCCCAGGCCTTTTTGAGCAAGGTGCCAACGTTTTTCCATCCTGGAATGACTCTAACTGCCCCTTTTTGTTTAAAAATAACCCAGTTTAACCCCAGGACCTTGTGGCATCTCAGAATCACCTGTCTGGGATTCACCAGCTCAGGTACAAATGTTTTATTGTGGTGCCCGGCTTAGGAGAAAAACTTTCTGCACTGCCATGGAATTATTTAGGCTGGAAACACGCTGGTGTGAGTTAATGAACTGCACACATGGAACAAGCCAGGAAGACTGGAATTCAGGAACAAGGAGTAACCACATGTGACCCTCACTGGCATCTCGTCCTCACCTTGGTACAGCTCTGGCCACACATTACCTTGCATTAATTACTTCTGCAGAGCTTTATTCCCATTTTTCCCTCATCTCCATGAGGCTTAGGGAAGGGCTCAGGGCCACTGTGGCCATCTTTGCATCAGGCCAGGGGTTGCTTTTTGCTCCACTCTTCCCTCTCAGCACCTGGAACCCATCACAATGGAATTGCTTCCCTCAGCTGCAACATCCTAAAATAGTTGCTCCGATTTCTTTTAAAAATAGTCTGTTCTGGGTGTCATTCCCTGCTAAAATTGTGTCTCTGAGTCCTGCTGGGACAGGGGAGGAGACAGAGGCCAGGTCAGAGCATTGGCTCTTTCAGAGAGGTGGCAGTACTGCCATGGCCACATGTGAGCTGTGCCCTTGAGCTGCGCTGCTCCCAGAGCCGGGCATGGAGGGGAGTGTGGGGCTGGGATGGGGATTCCAGGATTAACTGGAAAGAGTGGCTGCAGAGGTGTAGGGATGTGCTGGGTGCTGGTGACCGCTGTGGGAAGGAGAATGCTCGGAGTCAGCCAGGCTGGAGAGGCTTTAGCTGCTTCTGGGAAGCAGCTCAGCCCTCACACATCAGCAGGGTGGTGACACAGCACCTCTGGCTCCAGAGGCAGGCAGGGATTGGGATTTTGCAGCAGATTGCGGCCAATTTCCCAACACAAATTCAAAGGGATCGAATCCTTTGATAGTTGCTCTTGCCAACATGTTTCTTGCATTGGGGCTGCTCCTGCTCCAAGCGGGTTAAGAACCATAAAATCCCAGAATGGTTTGGGTTGGGAGGACCTTAAAGCTCATTTCATTCCACTCTCCTTCCATGGGGAGGGACACCTTCCACTGGGCCAGGTTGCTCCAAGTCCCATCCAGCTTGGCCTTGGACACTTCCAGGGATGGGGCAGCCACAACTTCACATGGCTGTGGTGACCAGGGGGCACAGGAGCAGCAGTAGGTTGAGAGGTGAGCTCTAGAAAACCCTTGGGATACACAGAATCATCTGAGCACATCAAATCCCAAGGACACCGAGCCCAAGAGGGTCATGCTGTCCTTGTGCAGGCCCTGCTTAGGAAGCCCCTGGTCCCTGCAGAGCCCTTTGAACCTCAGACAGGCCACACAAAAAGGTTTTCCGTGATTTTTAGAGCAGCACTGCATCCTGCAGACTTGAGGAATTAGTTCATTCACAGCCAGAGTGTTCAGGGCTTCCTTCTCAAACATGGGGTTCAGTGAGTGCTGCCGCTTGTGAGCACCCCACACATCTGCACAAGCCACTCTGGGTGCCTTGGAATTTTCTCCTTTCTCCCTCCCTCCCCAGGGAGAGACGTTACGAGGTATTTGGAGGTAATTATTGCTTTTATTCAGTGCTAAAGCAATAATTTGGAGGGATATGCTGGAAAACCAGCAATTTCCTGCCAGTGAGTGACAGATGTTTTGCTGTGTTTGAGATGTGCTTTCAGGCTCCTACTAATTACCATGACATAAATTGGCAGGAGTTTTCTTCCCAGGCTCCCAGCTCTAATTTTGCTGGGTTTTTTCTTTCTTTTTTTTTTCTTTTTTCTTTTTTTTTCTTTTTTTTTTTTTTATGTTATTTTATATTTTTTGGGAAGGCGGAATCTCCATGTTGTGACACTTCAGGAAGAAACTATGCGGAGTGGGGGGCTTATGTTCAAACATTGTTTTCCTAACTTTTCCTCCCTCTCTGCCAGGTTCCTACCCCTCTCCCAAGGCTGGGGCCACGCTGGTGGTCTACAAGGACTTGCTGGTGCTTTTTGGGGGGTGGACCCGGCCGAGCCCTTACCCCCTGCACCAGCCCGAGAGGTTCTTCGATGAGATCCACACGTACTCCCCCTCCAAAAACTGGTAAGAGCAGGCTTTGATCCTGGAAAAATGGCTCTGGAATGCAGCTGGAGGAATGCCTGGGAAGCTATGCGTGGTCCTGGTTTCCCAGGTGTGTCTCTAATGCTCTTTCTGAAACAAAAAAAGGCCACACAATTTCAGCAGAGGAGAGAACAAGGTGCTGCCAAGCACCTTGTGGGTGCTGTTGCTTCCATATGGTTCTGGACTTGTACCTCAATATTCCAGGCTGCATGAGCATCCCCATCCAGGTGGGAAACCTGGGTGTTTTAAATGCCTTATCACTTTGGCTTGGAGCACTGAGGTGTTTCTGAGATAAGCCTGAAGTGCTGGAGGTCTTGTTTTTAGTGATGATCCAAAACTCAGTTCCCTCAGGGAGAAGTGATAAATCAGATTTCTCTATCATTTCAACCTCTGCCTTTACAGCTCTGGGATTGAAACATCCAGCAGTATCCTTGGAGCTGGCAGGAATTTTCCTTTTCCCTTTAAACACCTTTTGGCTGATTTTAGACCCGGCTTTCTCACTGATCATGTGTGTGAGAAGGAGAATGCTGTATCAGAGAGAAGATTCCTGCTCCTCTTGCACTGAGAACTTTTCATCCTCCAAAGTATCAATTATCCAGTGCACTTTGGGCAGTGTCATTACAACTCTGTAATTAAACCTCTTGGAAAGAATCTGAGGCAAACTTAATTGGAAGGGGAGATGTTCCCAAGTTGGCCATGGGACTAGGTCATGCCTTAAAAATGTTTAGCACATTGGGATTTCTAATTAGTTTCATTGCTATTTGGATATTTGGAGGTTTTCCCTGTTGTTCTCCCCTGTGACATGTTCTTGAGGACTTTGCAGGCCACTGGGATTTTTTGTTTGGCCTTTCATCCAACATTTTCCTTCACTGGGGAATCTGTTCCTGCCTCTCTTCCCAGGTGGAACTGCATCATGACCACACACGGCCCCCCTCCCATGGCAGGACACTCCTCCTGTGTCATCAAAGACAAAATGATCGTTTTTGGGGGCTCCCTTGGATCCCGACAGATGTAAGTTTGAGCTGAGGGTGTCTGACAAGTGCCCCTGCGAGCCAGGAGCGGGTTGGGATGGTCTTGGGGTTGCCCATGAGGAATTTTCTGCAGGATTTTGGGGTCTGCCTGCTGCCTTAGCACACCCTTTGCCTCTGGCAGCAAATCCCAAGGCTCCCGCCTGCAGAAATCCCAAATCTGCTATAAAACCCATCCCTGAGCCCAAGTTCCACATCCCTGGTTGTATCCTTTGCCCATGTTGTCTCATCCCTGCAGGAGCAACGACGTCTGGGTGCTGGATCTGGAGCAGTGGGCTTGGTCCAAGCCCAGCATCTCTGGGCCCAGCCCTCACCCACGCGGGGGCCAGTCCCAGGTGAGCTCAGCCAGACAGAAGCCAGGCACAGCCTCACTCCCAGCTCCAGACAGCTCTCCACAGGTTCATTCCCAAGTTATCTGTGGAGCCCTTGACCGCCAGGCCCTCTCACTGTGGGTACAGTCCCCATCTCCCCCAGTGACTCAGAGCTCTAATGAAAAAATCCCTGTTTTAACCCCACTCATGCCCCGTGGCACCTCAGATCAGTGGAGAGGCAGCACAGGCTGGTTTGGCTCCAGGCCCTTGGGACTGCTCTGCTCTCCCAATCCCGGGACTGACTTGGGATTGCTCCCGCTCCAAGCATGGCTCTGGCAGCACCTGCCTGGGCAGGGAGCTCATGACTGTCACCTGAGGCTGGTGTCCCCATCTGGGACGGTCAGTGATTCCCAGAGTGTGGCTGGTCCCACCAGGGCACTGAGCAGGGCTTGGATGGCTCGTGTTGGAACACGCCTTTCCATGCCCTGGGAAAGGAGCCTGCGGGGATCTCTTGCCCACCAGCAGCACTGATCAGACTGCTGCCAGCACCTGCCCTCCCAAACCTTCCACCTTTCCCTCCTTTGCAGAGGGATGTCAGGTCCCTGGTGCTTTGGGAAGGTCCCCTCGGTGAGAGGAACTGTTCTGGGATGAGGAGTGGGATGAGCCCTGCATCCTGCTCTGTCTCAGGCCTGGCAAAACCAGCTCCATCCCAGCTCCACTCCTCCTCCCAGGGCACACACAACCCAGCAATGCCCATGCAGCTGAGAACCTGCCTCTGTCTGCTCTTGGAGGCCTGGCCAAAAACCCTTCCCAAGCTGAAACTCTCCTTTGTCCCCTCCAGATTGTGATAGACAATGAGACCATTTTAATCCTCGGAGGCTGCGGGGGCCCCAATGCAGTGAGTACCTGGGGGAGCAGAGACATCAACATCCCCCTGGCACCTGGGGGCTGGTTTTGGGATGGGGGGACTCTGCACATTGGTGGCATTTTATTCCTCAAATCTAGGCACCCACCTGGTAGATTTTGAGAGAAGCTGTTTAGCTGTTGCTGGAGCTGTTTTAATTAATAAAAATCACCCCAGGCACTCTCTAAGCAACTCCCTGGGTTCACTGAGGCTCATCAGGATGAGCCCTGACTTTGTACTGGGATAGCAGATGGGAATGAAGGGGTAGGGTGTAGTCACTCATGGGTGATCAGCTCCTGCTTTGGGTCAGCATCCTGTCTGCAGCAGCAAAGCACAGCTCCCACCATGGCCCTGATGGGCTGAGCCAAGCAGCAAACTGGGCTAAATCTCAGCCTGGGCTAAAACTCAGCCCGGGCTCCTGAATCTGTCACCCTTCCCTCTCCAGCTGTTCAAAGACGCCTGGTTGCTGCACATGCAGGCCAACCCCTGGACGTGGCAGCCGCTCAAGGTGGAGAACGAGGACCATGGAGCCCCGGAGCTGTGGTGCCATCCCGCGTGCAGGGTATGGACACAGCGGGCTCCCTGCTCCCTCACACACATCCCTCCCTCTATTCCCTGCCCAAAATGCTCCATAACCACTTCTTCTCCCCAGCACAAAGTCCTCCTGATGTCTGTTCCTGCCCTCTCCACAGGTGGGACAGTGCGTTGTGGTCTTCAGCCAAGCTCCTAGTGGGAGAGCCCCACTGAGCCCCAGCCTCAACTCCCGCCCGTCTCCCATCAGCGCCACGCCACCCGCCCTGGTGCCTGAGACACGGGAATTCCGCTCCCAGTCTCCTGTCAGGAACACGGACGAGGCTCCCTGCGTCAACGGCCGTTGGGGCACCCTGCGGCCCCGCAGGCAGACGCCGTCGGGCTCGCGGGAGGGCAGCCTGTCCCCTGCCAGAGGGGACAGTTCCCCGGTGCTCAACGGCGGCACTGTGTCACCTGGAGCAGCACTGGTCGGTGGAGCCTCCCTGGACAGCCCTGTGCAGGCCCTGTCCCCCAGCACCCCCTCAGCCACCGAGGGATTCGACCTCAAGGTGGGGCCAGCCCTGGCACCGCGCCGCGGCTCACTGCCGGAGCAGAGGGATCTGCGCCTGGCCTCCATGGAGCTGGGCTGGGAGCAGAAGCCCACGTCCCTCCTGTGCCAGCTGGACGGCGCGGAGGGCAGGACAGCAGGCACGCGGAACCCCCCGGAGCACACCAACGGCATCCACACCCCGCCCCACGCCACCGGTGCCCTGCCCGGAGCCGTGTCCCCCGGCGCGCTCCGCCGCAGCCTCGAGGCCGTCAAAGCCCTGTCCTCCAAAGCCTCCTCGGCCTCGGCCGCGCTGAGCCCTCCCCTGGCATCATCCCCAGGGTCCCCGGGCACCGAGCCGGGCTCAGCACGGCTGGGCGCTGCCCAGGGCGAGGGGCACTCGCTGCCCCCCATCGCCCGGCGCCTCGGGCACCACCCACCGCAGTCGCTGAATGTGGGCAAGCCGCTGTACCAGAGCATGAACTGCAAGCCCATGCAGATGTACGTGCTGGACATTAAGGACACCAAGGAGCAGGGACGAGTCAAATGGAAAGTGTTCAACAGCAGCTCTGTGGTGGGGCCACCTGAGACCAGTTTACACACAGTGGTGCAAGGCCGAGGGGAGCTGATCATATTCGGTGGCCTCATGGACAAGAAACAAAATGTCAAATATTACCCCAAAACAAATGCCTTGTACTTTGTGCGAGCAAAGAGATAATGCAGCCCCTGCCCGCCGCCGCCACCCATCCCCTCCGTCCCCACGGTTCTTCCTCCTTCCCGAGCCCCTTCCTGACACGCAGGCGTTTAAACTGTGAATTAGGGAGCAGGAAACCAATAAAAGTCCAAGCAAATCCTCCAGCACTGCCTTGGCAGTTCCCAGTAAGACCCCAGTTGAGCAAGCCATGTTTGCAGCCGGAGAAAGACCCGAGGATCTGAGAATTTGGGGTGAGCAGCCAGGGAATCCCACCAGCCAGAATCTTCCTGGGTTTATTTTCCAAGTGTTTGCAAGTCAGTCTCTCTGAAACTTGTTGTGGGTTGTGAGTAGAAGTGGTTTTATAGGAGTAACCCAAATTCCAGCAGGCAGGAGGCTTTAGCTTGATTAATTCCATGCTCAACTCCATCAGGAAAACAACAGCAATATCCCACTGGGAATCTCCCAGTGCTGCCAACCTTTGCTCGACACAAACACAATGCCTTTTTATTTTGCCTCTCACCTGCCGCTCGTCCCTGTCCTCCAGGCAGGACCAAAAGAAGGAGGAAAGGACATTTTTTAGTGTGAAAATGCCAAAAATCTCGATTGTCAGCATCCCTCCTCTCCCTGCCTTGCTGGATCAGGCTTCGGGATCAGCCCTGATCCCCTCTGACCAGGAAAATACTCTGAAAATACCATTATTTCCCCAAAACTGAGATACTTGGCTGCCAATTCCCTTCGAGACTTAAAGGTTTCATTTCATTCAATGGCCTAAAACCCATCCAAGGCCAAAGCAGCCCCTTGGAGCCTGGGAACAGGGTGGGTTTTCCAGGGAAAAGGACAGACTGGTAAATCTGAGGGCAGCCTCGATGCAGTAACTTCACCTCATCTTTGCACGTGCCTCCTTCTGCAAAGATTAAATCCAAATCCGAAGGGATTGAACCTGTGCGTCCTTCTGGGACAAGCCCCCTCCTTCCCTGTCCCCTCAAGAAGGGAGGAAAATGGGGCAGATTTCGCCAGGTTTTGGTCAACAACCTCCAGCACCCTAAAAACAGGGAGCCCTCCCCAAGCCGGCAGTGCCATGATGTGGCCCCTTCCCTAAATTTTTGTTCTCCATTACCACTGAGCTTTTTGCCGGTTGGAGCCTTAAATCCCATCCCAGCCGCGTGGGGATGGGGAGGGACTTGCTTAACCCGCGGCATTTCCACCTCTGTAAATAAATCCCTCGTTGAATCCCACCTCTCCCATTCTTCCCAGAACAATTCGATTTGTCCTAAGGGAAAGCAAAATGCATTTTTTTCCCCCCAAAAACCCCAGACCTCAGGAGCACCTTGGGTGAGCTGTGGAATACTCCTTCTCCAGGCGTGGTCACGGGGAAAGCAGTCGAGGCTTCGGCATCGATTCCCAGGTCCCCTTTGCATGTTTTTGGTCATCCATTCCCAAAAAAGAGTCAAACCCAGGGGTGGATGGCGCCTTGATGTCCTCCCTGTGGAGCATCCCTTAAGGGTGCTCTCCCAGTGTTTACATCCTGCACCGCTCCCGGGATCCCCCCAGTCGGGAAACGCGTGTTCTGTGCTGTTCATGAGAGATTCAGCCCAAATTTGCATCCCTGCCCCCCAAATCCCACGGGAGCTGCTGGTGCTGTGAGCGAGGTGTCCCCCCCCGCGACTCAGGTGTCCCCCCACCATCATTCCCAGGCCGAGCACAGGAATGAGAAGCAATTCTGGTGATATTTAAAATCTTGTGTACATTTTGGAGGGGTTCATGGGGGTCCCTCCCCCCCTTCCCAACGAATTTTTAGTGGTTTAACAAATAAAAAGGAAAATAAATGGATGGTTGGTGCTTTTGGGGAGGGGTGGGTGGGAATGATGTGGAGGGGAAGTTCCTAATGTGCTCCCCAGAAGTTTAGGGGTGAAAAGGGAGATTTGGGGTGTGCTACTGTAAAAGGGAAATATTTCTGCCAGAGGATGTTGGAGCAGTGGAGGGAGGCAAAGGGAGACACAGGGAATTTGGGACACTGAAGCCTCTTGGAGCCAGAAATTGGGGATGGAGACTCCAGAGCCTGTTAGGGCTGGAAATTTGGGATCCCAAAGCCTACTGGAGCTGGGAATTCAGGGATCCCAAACTTTGTTGAGATGTAAATTTGGGATGGGGATATAAAATCTGCCAGGGCTGGGAACTGGGCATGGGGAACCGAGGTCCTGCCTGTGCTGGAAATTATGGGCCCCAGGGCCTGCCAGGGTGGGGGATTTGAGACAGGGACCCCAAAGACTGTCAGCACGGGGAACTGGGGACACCAAACCCTCTTGGGGTGGAAATTGGGAATGGGGATCCCAAAGACTGCTGGAGATGGTAACTGGGGATGCCACAGCCTCCCAGTGCTGGGAATTAGGAACCTCAAAACCTGCTGGGGCTGGAAATTGAGGATAGGAACCCCAAGGCTAGTTGGGGCTGGAAATAGGTGATGAGGACCCCAAATCCTGCCAGTGCTATGAACTGGGGAACCCACAGCTGGTTGGGGATGGAAATTGGGGATGGGGATCCTAGAGTCTGCTGGAGCTGGAAATTGGAACCCCAGGTCATGCCAGTGTGGGAGATGCTGGATCCCAAAACATTCCCGTGTCAGTGATGAGGGATGAGGGCTCCAAAGCCTGGAAAAACTGGCAGTTGGGGACCCCAGATCCCGCCAGTGCTGGGAATCGGGGGTGGGGACCCCCGGATCTTTCCAGTGTCAGTAATTAGTGATGGGGATCCCCAAAATCCGCAGGATGGTGTCCCCCCGACTCATCCGCGCACGCTCAGCTGTGTCTGGGCGTGGTTTTCATCGCCCCGCCCAGCTTCGTGACGTCACCGCGAGGCGGAAGCTGCCTCAGGTGAGCGGCGGGGCCGCGTCTTAAAGGGCCCGCGCGGGAAAATTGGTGTGGGGGGCAACGCATGGGAGGGATTTGGGGGCAGCGGGTCCGAGCGGGGGGGCAAGGGCTGGATTCTCCCCCTTTTAGATGTTGTGGAGGCCCGGGGGAGGGGCGCACAGACCCCGTGGGGTGGCAGGCAGCCCATAACGGAGTGCGGGGCCTCCGTGGGAGGCCGTGAGGGACACCCATGGGAGAGCGGTGCGACCCTGTAGGAGGTGCAGGCACCCCGGGAGTGGAGGGAAGGACCCTGTGATGGGGTACGGGGCTGCCGGGGAAGCACAGAGACCCCCAAGGCGGGGCCAGGGAACCCATGGGAAGGTGGTGGGACCCCACAGAGGGGCACAGAGACCCCAGAAGGCGGTCAGAGACCCATGGGAGGGTTCAGTGACTCCATAGGGAAGACACAGACCTCGTGGAAGAGGGGCAGGCACCCCACAGAGGGGTGTCAGGGACCCTATGGGTGGTTTAGGGGACCCCATGGGAGGATGCTGGGATGCGGGAGGCTGTTTTAGGGACCCGATGGAGGATTTAGGGGCCCTGGGAAGGGTGCCTGGACCCTGAGGTGGGGTCAGAAGGAGACCCCAAAGCTGCGGGATGCAGTGACCCCATGGGGGAAGGGGGGCTCTTTCCCGTCCCCCAGGTTTGGGGGCCCATGTCAGAGCAGGACTGGGCACTGGAGCCGGGCTGGCTCCTGTCCCCTGCCGGCCGCCCCTACCTGGACTCCATCCTACACAAGAACCAGCGGAGAGTGTTCGGTGAGTGTCCCCCCCGCGCCCCCCAACCCGGGGTCTCAGCGCCCCAGAATCACCCTGAGCCCTGTCCCCAGGTCTGCTAGAGCGCCCGGCGCTGCCGCCCGCCCTGGCTGTCCCCATTGTCACCTACAAACTGTTCCTGGCCGGAAGAAGTGGCGTCGGGAAGACGGCGCTGGTGGCCTGGCTGGGGGGGACGCCCGCGCCCCCCACCCACCACGAGACCCTGGGTACGGCGTGGGGGACAGCGGACCCCGCGGGGTCCCGGGGATCCCTCCCGTCCCCGCGGGGATCGAGGCCACCCCGCCCGCCAGGAGGCCCCGGTACGGCCTGGAGGGCACGCCGTGGCGTCACCAGTCCCTCGTGTCCCCGCAGGGATCGAGGCCACGCCGCTCTTCTGGCCGGCCAAGCCCCGCGCCAGCGGCCGCCCCGTCCTGTTCCAGCTGCTGCTGTGGGACTGCGGGGACGGAGCGCTCAGGAAGTTCGAGCACCTGCTGCCCGTGAGCGGTGGACACATTCTGGGGTGGGGGACACCTCCAGGACCGCGCAGTGACGGAGTGTCCCCGTCCCCAGGCCTGTAAGGAGGAGGCGGACGCCGCCCTCTTCCTGTTCTCCTTCACGGACCGCGCGTCCTTCGAGGAGCTGCCGGCGCTCATGGGCCGCGTGCTGGGCGCCGGCGACCGCGACATCGTCAGGATGGTCGTGGGCACCAAGTATCCTTTTGGGGGTCGCCCTGGGGGGACCGCGTCATCCCGCGGGGGGAGGATTGCACCTCCGCGGTTCTTGGCATCGCAGGGGCTGAGAATGGGCACACCTCGTTACACTGATGGATTCCCGACTCCTGCTGATTTTATTGAGGTTTTGGGGCTTTTCTTTAAGGTGTTCCTTGACCCTGTGCCCCCCGCACCAAAATGGGTGCGCGCCTCTAGATTTCTCAGCACTTGGTATCTCAGCATGCTGAGAACATGCACAAATCATTATACTGATGGGTTCACAGCTCCTGTTTATTTTTAGGGGGATTTGCCACCCTAAAAGGAGATTTTTGAGGCATCAGTGTCTTCCTTGACTGGCTGTCCCCCTCAAAGCAGGTTTTCACCCCCAGATTTCAAACCACTCAACACCTTATTAGGCTGAGAACATGCAACACTCATGACACAGATGGGTCCCCAACTCCCACAGATTTCTTAGGGGGGTTGGGTCACAGCTTCCACTTATTTACAGAAAGTTTGGGGGGGATTTTTTGAGTCTCCCTTGACTCTGTGTCCCCCTCAGAAGCAGGTTTGAACCCCAGATTTTAAACCACTCGGTCCCTGAGCAGGCAGGGAACACTCTCACCTCGTTACACCGATGGGTTCACAACTCCCGATGAATCTTGGGTGGTTTGGGGGAAATTTTCCGGGGTGTTGCTGTTTCTCTTGACCCTGTGTCCCCTTCCCACCCCAGATTCGACCTGGCCCCACATGCGGCCGTGACGGAGGGGGACGTGCGAGCCTTCGAAGGGACGTGGGGGCTGCGGGTGCTGCGGGCGGGGGCAGCCCCAGGGGCCGGCGGGGCGCGGGCGGGACTGGCCCGGGTCGCCCCGGTCCTGGACGCTCTGGTCGAGGGGCTCTGGCGGCGCGACCAAGTGACCGCTGGCGTCACTGCGGGGGACGCGGAGGACACAACCTCCTGAACCCCTCTTGGGATGGGTTTGGGGGAGGGGTAAAGGTGCTTTTTTTTGCTAAAATCAGTGATTTTTTACGAAAAAGATCCCTGGGTGGCCTGACTTGTCCGATTCGGGGAGTGGGAGGTTTAGGGGAATTTGGGGTGAATGGGGTGCTGGGGATTTGGCGTACTGGGGTAATAAAGATTTGGGGGTACTGGCAGATGTGGGGTGCAGTGGGATCATCAGGAGGTGGATGCTGCAGGATTTGGCGTGCTGTGGGTGCGGGGGGATATGGGGCTCAGTGGGATCATGGAATGGGGATGCTGGGCCTGTTGGAAGATTTGGGGTGTTGTGGATTCTGGAGGATTTGGATGCTGTGGGGTGTTGGGGGATTGGGCTGCAGGGAAATTATGGGAACAGGAGTGCAGGATTTAGAGTGCCGTGAGATCTGAGTCGCTTTGGGGTACTGGGGGATTTGTGGTACTAGAGGTGATGGGATTGGGGTGCTGCAGAGGCTGGGGAGCTGTGGGATTTGGGGTGCTGGAATTGATGAGATTAGGGCACTGTGGGATTTGTGGCGCAAGGGATGATGCAGAGTTTGGAGTGCTGTGGGATTTGTGGTACTGCGGGATTATGAAGACCGTGGTGCAGAGGATTTGGGGCGCTGGGGCCCGAGGGGGCCGGGCTGCCCCCCCCCAACCCCTCAGTATCGAACTGGTGGGCGGGAGGCGTGGCCGGTAGTAACAGCGTGGGCCCGCCCCCTGCAGCCATTGGCTGCCGCCCCCCCCCGGCCTTCTCACGCCAATTTTATGAATGAAAGGGGAGGGGGCGGGAAGGGGGCGCGTTCACCCCTTCGGGGCCGGGCCCGTGGGGGTCCCCGCGGGGCTGCGGGAACCCCGGACCTCCTCCAGGACCGTGCCCCACCTCGACGGGGCTCCCACATCCCCCTCCCCTCCACCCGGCCGCGTCCGAGCCTCGGGCGCGCGCCCTCCCAGTGCCGTACTGGTGCGTACTGGGAGCGGCGTCTGCGCCTTTAAGAGCGGGCGTGGGCGGTGACGTCAGCGGGGCATGAATGAACAGGAGCGGGCGCGCAGCCCCGCGCCTCACACCCCCCGCACTCCCCGCGGGGCCGCCGCTCGTGGGGCGCGCCCGGGACCCCCCAAAACCGCCCCGCCATGGTGGGCGCCCCCCCGGCGCTCACCCTCCTCCTCCTCACTGCCCTCAGCCCCCTGGCCGCCGAGGAAGGTGAGTGCCCCGCTTTTTCTGAGGGGTGGGGAGCGCCCCGAAACTCCTTTATGGTGGGCACCCCCCAGGGTGGAGTGGTTTGGGGGTAAATTCGGGTGGTTTGTGGGGGGCCGAGGAGTTGGGCAGGGTGAGGAGGGTAAAGAGTGATATGGGCTCCCTCTTCCTCCCCACAATTTGGGGTGCGGCGGGGAACTCGCAGGTGCTGGAGTGCATTTTGGGGCGGAAAAGGTTAAAATTAGGGCAAAAGTTGAAACGAGGGTGGAGAAGGAGAAGTTTAAGTTAAAAGGCGAAAAGTTAAATTAAGGGACGAAAGTTAAAGTGAGAGGGAGCGAGTTTTAAACGGGCTGGGGGGTTTAAAATACAAGGAGGAGGGAAAGTTAAAATAGGAGGAGAATTGAAATAGAGGAGAAAAAAAATTAAATGAGGAGAAAAAAAGCTAAAATAAGAGGAAAAACCGAGAGTTTGGGGCAACTTTTCCCATGCGTCTGACTGACGTGCCAGGGCCAGATCCTGCCGGGGGCCCCCAAAAGAGGCTGGCAGAGGGGTGAGGGTGAGGGGATTAAAAAATAAGCCCCAAAAAGGGAGAAATCACCTTAAAATGGAGCGTTTCCCATGGGCGGTGCAGGGCTGGGTAAGATCCGGCCGGAGAGTTGGAAAACAATGTCAGGAAAATCCCAAAAAATTCCTGGGAAAAACCAAGCAGCGTCTCGGCCTCCACCTCGCAACCCTTCCCCCAGTGATTTTGAGGCTTAGTTTGGGAGGGTTGAGAAAAAAAAAAAATAGGGGGGAAGGAATTCACTTTTTTGTGTATCCATTGAATTTTTTTAAAATTAAATTTCTATGAACTCTGTCAGACAGCTTTAATCCGTCATTTTTCGAGGGTAAGGTGGGAGAATCCAGTCACAAATGCAAATAAACCAGAGGCTGGAACAGAAAATACTCCCTAAGAACTAAAAATGGGGTAAAAAAACCTTAGAATGAGGATTTTTGGAAGTGCTGGAGGGACAGCAGATGGAGTCACCCCATGGCAGCTGTGGGATTTGGGGTGTGTTCCCGAAGTGCTGTTTCCCAGGAGGGAATATTGGGATTTGGGGTTTTAAAAGTGCGTGGGGGGAAAGGGAAAGTGGTGGGAGAGTGGTGGGATTTGGGGATTTATTGGGGATTGATTTCCCCCGGTGAGATCCGGTAGGATTTGGGGTGAGCTAAGGTGGGGAGGCCGTTAAAGAGGAGAGAATGGAGCGGGACTGGGACTAGGATGGGATCCATTTTGGGATTATGACTGAGGTTCAAACAGATTGAGGAGAGGACGAGGTTGGGATGAGGATGGGATTCATTTTGGGATTGGGATTCTCATTAAGGTTGAGATGGGGATGGGATTGGGATGAGGACAGGAACGGGAGCGGAGCGAGTAGGATTTGGTTTCACTTTGGGAATGGGATGGGATCCGGATTCAGACGAAGACTGGGATCGAGACGGGGTTAGGGCACGGAGGGGAACAGGGCATGGATGCAGCCGGGAATGGGACAAGGATGCCGCTCCTGAGCGCGGGGGTAGCGGTGAGGGTGGTGACGGGCTTGGTGACCACATTCACGGTGGCACTGGAGGTGGTGGCGGCCGTGGGCAAGTGACGAGGGCAACGGAGAATTTGCGGGTGCTGATAAAGATGACGGTGGGTACAGGTGACTCCTGGGACGAGGCTGCAGCCCTGGCGCTGTCCCGGGAGCTCCCCCGGGTACTGCACCCCTGGAGCAGTGTCCCCAGAGCCGCCCCCGGGGGCACCCGCAGGGAAGCCCCCGCCCGCTCCGGCTCTGGCTTCCGCCGCTTTCCGCTCTCCGGAGGCTCGCGGGGGGAATTTCCAGCCTCAGGAAAACCGGGATATCCGCCCCGGCATCCTTCCTGACCCTGGGCACGGCGCGGGGGGGATGGTGCAGCCACGCGGGTCCCCACCAGGCAGGTTTTGGGGTCCCCCCCAGACTTGACCCGCTCGGGACACGCCACGAGCACGTCCGTGCTCAGCCGTGGGAGCTGGGGGGACCCATCCTTCCCGAAATTGTCCCGTCCCGCCGGACCCACCTCGCCGCTGAACCCGGGCGTCCGGGCACATTCCTGGGGGGTGATTCACCAGGGGGCCCCGCTCCCTCCCCGGCCTCCTCTTCCTCCTCTTCCTCTCCCGGCTCTGGATCCGGCCACCGCCCTCGGCGTGCCAGGGCAGGTCCCGCCGGGCCCCGCGGCTTCCCCGCCTCCAGAGGCAGCTCCGGGGGGCTTGTTCCAGGGGAATCTGCCGGGAATGGGTCAGTCCGTGGGTCCAGGGACATCTCTGGGGCCTGGAACTTTTTGGAGCTCCTGGGGACACCTATGGGAATGGGGTTGATCTGTGGGTTCTGGGGGTACCCAGGGGTCTTGAGGACATCCATGCAACCTCCTGACATCTGTGGGTGCCCAGGACATCCAGGGATCCTGGCAGGATATCTATGGGTCCCAGGGATAGACACGGGTCCCAGGGATGGACATGGGTCCCAGGGATAACTGTGGGTCCTGATGGAATTCATGGGTCCCAGAGATATCTGTGGGTGCCCAGGACGTTCATGAATTTTGGGCACATCTGTGGATCCCAGGAGTGTCTGCACATCCTGGGGACTTCCATGGGGTTGTTTGTGGGTCCCAGGGGACGTCCATGTGTCCTTGGGGGATGTCTGTGGGTCCTGGGGGACAGACATCCAGGGCCAAAGGGGTGTATGGGTAACACCTGCAGGTCCTGGACCATCCATGAGTCCTGGTGGCACCTCCTGATGTCCTCTCTCCTCTCCCACAGTGGTGCTGCTGGATTTTGCCAAGGCACACGGGGAGCTGGGCTGGCTCACCCATCCCTACGGAAAAGGAGTGAGTACCCACAGATCTGGCATCCTGCCGCGCCGGCCATCACTGCGATGGGGAATGGGGACCTCTCCATGGGCAATGGGGACAGCCATGGGGGTCCTCCATGGGGATGGGGACAAGGACATCTTTGGGGACCTTCACAGCAATAGGGAAGAGGACATCCATGAGGGTGGTGAATGGGGACCTCCATGGTAATAGACATCCATGGGGATGGCCCAGGGGCATCCATGGGAATAGGGACAGGGACACCCATGGGGACAGAGCATCCGTAGGGCAGGACCTCCACAGGAACATGCCACAGATGTGAGGACCTCTATGGGCATGGGGACGGGGACACCCATAGGGTTGAAGACCTCCACTGCAGTTGGGCTGGGGCCCTCCATGGGACCAGGAGCACCCATGGGGATGGACATGAGGACATCCATGGGGTTGGAGACCTCTGGGATATGTCTGGGAACCTCCCAGAGGTGGGGATGGGGACAAGGGGAAGGAGATGAGGACAAGCGCACCCCTGGAGACATGGGGCCATGTCTCAGTTCCCCCCTATAGCCCCGTTTCTGTCTCTGGGGACAGTGGGACCAGCTGCAGAACGTCCTCAATGACTCCCTGATCTACATGTACTCCGTGTGCAATGTCCTGGAGGGTGAGCAGGAGAACTGGCTCCGCACCAACTGGATCTACCGCGGGGTGGCCCAGCGCATCTTCATTGAGCTGCAGTTCACCGTGCGTGACTGCAACAGCTTCCCCACGGCTGGCGGCGGCTCCTGCAAGGAGACCTTCAACCTCTACTATGCCGAGTCCGACGTAGATTACGGTACCAACTTCCAGAAGCGGCAGTTCAAGAAGATCGACACCATTGCTCCAGACGAGATCACCGTCCAGGAGGATTTCGCCGCCCGCAACGTGAAGCTCAATGTGGAGGTGCGGTCGGTGGGGCCGCTCCACAGGAAAGGTTTCTACTTGGCCTTCCAGGACCTGGGCGCCTGCGTGGCGCTGCTCTCTGTGCGCGTCTACTACAAGCGGTGCCCGGCCGTGGTGCAGGGCATGGCGCAGTTCCCAGAGACCGTGGCCGGGCCGGACTCACAGACCCTGGCCGAGGTGCGGGGCTCGTGTGTGGCCGAGGCGGTGGCCGAGCAGGCGCCAGCCCTGCACTGCAACGCCGACGGCGAGTGGCTCGTGCCCATCGGGGAGTGCTTGTGCCGGGCCGGCTTCCAGAGCCTGGGAGACACCTGCCAAGGTATGGACTGGGCTAAACTGAGGGGGCGAGCGGTGTCTGAGGATGGGCCAGCTTAGTGCGGGGGTGGGGCGGGAGGGAAGAGGAGTGGGCAATTTGGCCCCATAATTCCCAATCCTGGATCCTCAGCCTTGTGAGTGTGAAAGGGCTCAGCTGGGAGAAGGGTGGGGCAGTGACTGCAAAAATGAGGTGAAATGCCCTAAAAATCCCCGATTTGGAGTTGGAGAAATGAGGTTTTGGCTCCAAAATTCCCAGCCCTGGATCCTCATCTTTCAGCATCACCAGTGTAGTGAGTGTGGAAGAGTTCAGACAGGTAAAGGATGAGCTGGGGGGGATCCCAATAAAGTAGAAGTTGCAAAATGGAATTAAATACCCTAAAATTCGCCATTTGAGTTGGAGAAATAAGATACTGGACCAAAATTCCCCATCCTGGATCACTCCCCTGCAGCATCAGTCATGCAGTGAGTGCAGCAGGGCTCAGCCAGGAGGGGGGTGGTTTACAGAGGGGCTCCCCAATAATAAAGAAGTTGCAAAATTAGGTGAATGCCCCACAACTCTCTGGGTTTTTGGGGGTTGCTTCCCTCCCACCTGTCAGGTGCTGATCCTGTGGATGGGGAGCAGGATTTGGGATCTCACTGGTGTCACTTCGTGTGTCCCCCCTAGCTTGTCCCGCTGGCACCTTCAAGGCCACGGTGTCCTCAGGGGGCTGCCAACCCTGTCCCCCACACACTCTGCCCGCCCCAGCCGCTGCTGCCACCTGCCCGTGCGAGGATGGATTTTTCCGGGCCCCAGTGGACCCCCCGGAGCATCCCTGCACCCGTAAGTCACTGGAGGGGGAACACTGCAGTGTCACCTCACTGAGGTGACATGGCACCGCCCTCACCCTGTGTCCCCCACAGGTCCCCCCTCGCCCCCTCAGGCTGTCACAGCCCTGGGGTTGGGGGCCACGGTGCAGCTGCGCTGGGCCCCCCCCGCCGACCCCGGTGGCCGCGAGGACATCACCTACAGTGTCACCTGTGAGCAGTGCTGGCCCGAGAGTGGTGAGTGCCGGCCCTGTGATGGGGGGGTCCGGTTCTCACAGCCCCCCCAAGGGCTCACGGGGACAGAGGTCACTGTCACCGACCTGGAGCCGCACGTCAACTACACCTTCACTGTGGAGGCCCAGAATGGGGTGTCCCCCTACAGCCACCAGCACAGCGTGGCCAGCGCCACCATCAGTGTCAACCAGACAGGTGAAGGGACACCGGCAACTCCCACACTTTTCCTCTGTGGTAGGGACACATCTGTAGTGTCCCTGCCCCCCATGGGAACCCCTTTGTGATTTTCCTATCCCCCATGGGGACACCTTGATGTCCCTGACTCCCCGGGGACACCTCAGTGATGTCTCTATGTGTCTCCATGGCAGAGCCCCCCCGGGTGACATCGGTGAGCCTGGATGGACGGACAGCCACCAGCCTGATCCTGTCCTGGACGGTGCCACTGCGGCAGCAGAGCCGGGTCTGGAAGTATGAGGTCACCTACAGCAAGAAGGTGACACAGCCTGACATCCCCAAAACCACCTCTCCGTCCATGTCACCTCCATCTGTGTCACCTCCATCCTTGCCCTCAGTTGTGTCACCTCTATTGATGAAGTCTTCATCCACATCATCTCTCCATCCTTACCCTGACCCACATCAGCTCCCCAACCATACCACCTCCATCCTTGTCCCCATCCCTGTCACTTCCATCCCTGCCCCATCCACGTCACCTCCCCCACATCACCTCCATCTTTGCCCCACCCATGCCGCCCCTCCCTGTGTGTCATCCCAATGTCACCGTGCTGTGTCCCCAGGTGGACGAGAACAGCTACTCGGTGCTGCGCTGCGAGGGGACCTCTGTCACCCTGCCCAAACTGTCCCCAGCCACTGCCTACGTGGTTCGGGTCCAGGCTCTCACCGCCGACGGCCACGGCGCCTTCAGCCCCCAGCACGAGTTTGAGACCCTGCCTGAGGGTGAGGAGGGCAGGGGGCTGTCAGGAGTGCGGGGTGGGGGCTCAAGTGGATGTCAGGATGGAGGGGCGGGGGCTCCAGGGGCTGTCGGGAGTGTGGGGTGGGGGCTCCAGGGGGTGTGGAGCTCACCTGGACAGTCCCCGCAGGTTCTGAGGCCATGGCATCGGCCGCCGTCATCAGCGGCAGTGTTGCTGGCGTTGTCTTTGTTGTCCTGCTCTTGGCCACTCTCCTCTACATCCTCCGACGGTAAGAGGCCAAACCCCCCAAAAAACCCTAAAATGTTGTTGTCTCACCACAAAATATGGGCATGAGATGACCTTTTGGGACAAAACGCGGCTTTTCTGCAGGAGGAGGAAATCACGGCCACGCCAATCAGCCGAGGATGTATACTTCTCCAAGTCAGGTGAGCCATGGGACAGTGGGGACAACAGGGATGGGTAAGGGGTGACAGGGGTGCTGACACCCTCCCTGACACCCCCAGACCAGCTGAAGCCCCTCAAGACCTATGTTGACCCCCACACCTATGAAGACCCCAACCAAGCCATGCTCAAGTTCACCACCGAGATCCCTCCATCCTTCATCACCCGCCAGAAGGTCATCGGGGCTGGTGCGTAGCTTTGTCCCCCCAGAGACACCTCAAAGTTGGGTGAGGTAGGGGGGCTAAGGATGCCCCATGTTTTTTGGAGCAGGTGAATTTGGGGAGGTGTACAAGGGCACCCTGAAGCGTGGCAGGAAGGAGGTACCGGTGGCCATCAAGACGTTGAAGGTGGGGTACACGGAGAAGCAGCGCGTGGACTTCCTGAGTGAGGCCACCATCATGGGACAGTTCTGCCACCACAACATCATCCGCCTCGAGGGTGTTGTCTCCAAGTGTGAGTGGCCTCTATGTCTTGTCCCCCACCAAAAAAACACCTGGTTACCCAGCAAAACACCCCAGAAAAAGCAATATAAAAATAGGGTGTTTTGAGTGGCAGCGCCAAGGGGAATTTGGGGGACTTGGGTCTTTTTGAGGGATGAGATTGGGGTTTTTTTGTGGGAGTGAATTCAGGTTTATTTGGGAAGTTTTCTGGGGAGCTTAAGGGATTTTTGGAGGAGTTGGGGGAGTTAGTTTGGGATTTTGGTTGTTTGGGTTTATTTATGTCTGTAAGGGGGTTAAAACTTACTTCTTGGTTTGGGAATGTTTAAGGGAGGTGATTTTTTTGGGAGCTGGGGGTCTGGGGTTTTTGAGGATAATTGGGAGGGTTTGCACTTTTGGGGGTGGTTGGGGATTTTGTTATTTTTGAGAGGTTGGGGTTGTTTGGGGGGGTTGGGTTTTTTTGAGGGGCATTGGGCATTTGGGGGTTTAAGCGTTTGAGGAGGGTTTGTGGGAGGTTTAGAGATTTTAGTGGGGGGGCTTGGAGGGATTTTTTGGGGGGAATTTTACCTATTTTGGGGTCTTTCTTTTGTATAGACAAGCCCTTCATGATCATCACGGAGTACATGGAGAATGGGGCACTGGATAAACTCCTGCGGGTAGGTGAAAGGGTGGTGGAACCTCCAACAACAACCACAGGAGCTGGGTTAACAGGTGGATTCCAGGCTGCATTCTCCCCCTTTCCCAGGAAAGAGAGGGCGAATTTGGCGTCATCCAGCTAGTGGGGATGTTGAGGGGCATCGCTGCCGGCATGAAGTACTTGGCTAACATGAACTATGTCCATCGGGACCTGGCTGCCAGGAACATTCTGGTGAACAGCAACCTGGTCTGCAAAGTGTCCGATTTCGGGCTCTCGAGGGTGCTGGAAGATGACCCTGAAGCCACCTACACCACCAGCGTGAGTGTCACTGCAGCGGGGCAGTGGCCAGGGAGGGGTGGCTGGTTGGCCATGGAAGGGTGACTGGCCAAGGTGAGGGTGCAGTTGGTTGTGTTGGGGTGTTTGTCCATCACGGTTGTGTTGGGGTGGTTGAACAAGGTGACGTGGTTTTTAGGGGTTGCAGGGTTGACCCCAATGTTGCTGTAGGGCGGGAAGATCCCAATCCGTTGGACAGCTCCCGAAGCCATCTCCTACCGCAAGTTCACCTCTGCCAGCGACGTCTGGAGCTACGGCATCGTCATGTGGGAGGTGATGTCCTATGGCGAGCGGCCCTACTGGGAGCTCTCCAACCACGAGGTGAGTGCCCGCCCTCCACCATCACCAGTGTTTTGGGAGACATTCAAGGTCAGGTGGGACAAGGCTGGGATCAGCCTGGGACAGTGGAAGGTGTCCCTGGCCAGGGCAGGAGCTGGAATGAGATGAGCTTTAAGGTCCTTCCAACCTAACCCATTCTAGGATTCTGGGAATTACACCTCTTTTGGGGTAACCATCCTTGATCCTCCTTCTCATAGGTGATGAAGGCCATCAATGAAGGCTTCCGCCTCCCAGCGCCGCTGGACTGTCCCTCGGCCATCTACCAGCTGATGATGCAGTGCTGGCAGCAGGAGCGCTGCCGGCGCCCCAAATTCACCGACATCGTCAGCATCCTGGACAAACTCATCCGTGCCCCCGAGTCCCTCAAGGCCCTGGCAGATTTCGACCCCCGGTGAGTATGGGGAGGGGGGCAAGAAGAGGGAGGAGGGCAGTTGCCCAGGGAAGCTGTGGCTGCCCCTGGATTGCTGGCAGTGTCCAAGGCCAGGCTGGACAGGGCTTGGAACCTCCTGGGATAGTGAAAGGTGTCCTTGCCCATGACAGGGGTGGAATGGGGTGGGCTTTAAGGTCCCTTTCAACCAAAGCAGTCT
The DNA here is from genome assembly GCF_009819655.1 of Sylvia atricapilla. Taxonomy (NCBI): domain Eukaryota; kingdom Metazoa; phylum Chordata; class Aves; order Passeriformes; family Sylviidae; genus Sylvia; species Sylvia atricapilla. The sequence continues at coordinate 6,816,905 of NC_089161.1, forward strand.
GGGATTATCTGATTCTTGCACATATTTGCATCTTCTACTGTTTTTTGCTTTGTTTTGTTTTCATCTTTGCATTTTGTGCATCATTTTTTGCACTCTCATGGTGCTGTTTTGGGTTGGGTTTTGCATCTCTGCACTCTCACGTTGCTTTTGGCATCTCCATTGCTGCATAATTTTTTGGTATTTCCCCATTTTCATATTTCTGCTTTTTGCATCATTTTATTTTCTGTATCATCATTTTGTCATCTCATTTTTGCACTTATTTTTTGGCATCTTCCCATTTCTGCACTGTTTGTCCATCCTTTAATTTTCACATAATGGTTTGCATCCTTCCATCTCTGCATCGTTTTAACCTTCCACTTTCACATCATTTTTTGCATCTTTTAATTTCTGCACTATTTTGCATCCTTCCACTTTTTTGCATTATTTTTTTCACCTTTCCATTTTCACGTTATTTTTTGCATCTTTTCAATCCTGTGTTATTTTTCCATACTTCCATTTTCACATTCCTATTTGCCACCCTTTTATTCCTGCACCTTTTTTGCACCTTTCCATTCCTGCATCGTTTTTTGCATTGCTTCATTTCTGCAATATTTTTGTGTCCTTGCCTTTCTTCATTGTTTTTTGCAGCCTCCCATTTGCACTTTTTTTGCACCTTCCCATTTTCACATTAATTTTTTACATCCCTCCCTTCCTGCGTATTTTTTTTGCATTGTTTCCTTTTCGCATTATTTTTACGGCACTCTGTTTTCACATCATTTTTCCAGCCTTGCATTTCTGCACAACTTTTTTTGCATCTTTCCGTTTTTGCGTCATTTCTCCATCCATCTGCACAGGGTGTCCATCCGGCTGCCCAGCACCAGCGGCTCTGAGGGCGTCCCATTCCGCTCGGTGGCAGAGTGGCTGGAGTCCATCCGGATGCCCCAGTACACTGAGACCTTCATGGCCTCGGGCTACAGCACCATCGAGAAGGTCCTGCAGATGACCAGCGAGTGAGTCCCTGTCCCTGTGCTGTCCCCTTGAAACTCCCAGACTGTCCCCACACAGACTATCCCCTCTGTGAGGATGTGTCCCCACACTGTCCCTATAACCCTCCCCTCCAACTCCCATGGGACCAGGGATGTGCTGGGAATGGAAGTCACTTCCATGGCCTTGGTGGCTCAAGGGATGGGATAAAATTAGATGTTCCTTCACCAGAGAGGCCGGGATGAGCTGTGTTCATCCATCTGTCCCTTGGGATGGGCTGTGTCCATCCATCCCTCAGCATGAGCCGTGTCCCTCCGTCCATCCCTCAGCATGAGCCCTGTCAGTCTGTCCATCCGTCCCTCAGCATGAGCCCTGTCAGTCTGTCCATCCCTCAGGATGGACACCCACCCTGCTGCTCCTGGGGCGCCCCAAACCCGGGCTGTGTCCCCAGCCCCTCCCAGCCCCATTCCAGGCTGGCGGCTCCAATCCTGACTCCCGTTTTCCCATTTTCCCAGGGACATCAAGCGGATCGGGGTGCGGCTCCCAGGCCACCAGAAGCGCATCGCCTACAGCCTGCTGGGGCTGCAGGAGCAGGCGGGAGCTGGGGGGGCCCCGGGCTGACCCCAAACCCCCCTAGACACCAAATGAAGACATCCCCCCCCCTCCCCGGGGGGTTTATTTATTATTTCTGTTATTATTAAGGGTTTTTTTATTGTGTTATTGATATTGTCCCCGTGCCTGGGGATGAAACGGGTGCTGCCCCTTCCCTCTTCCCTAAAAAAATGGAATTTCAAGCTTGTTTAGAGCTGGGGGAGGGAGTTTTCTTCTTATTTTCCCCCCACATTTCAAGAAAAAAAGGGCTCAGTCCCAAAACTGATTTATTTTTGCTTTTTTTCTCCCTATTTATTCCTCTCCCACCGGGTTTTTGGGTGGTTTTTTATTCCCCTCTAACGCTGATCTGCCAGTGTTGCCTTGTATTTTTTAACCTAATTTATTCTATTTTTGTATATTTATTGGAAGGAATTAAAGGTCATGTTAGATTTGGGAGAGAAAAAAAGGGGGAAATAAAAAAAAAACAAACTCAGACGCTTCCCCCCCTTTTTCATGGATTTATGGGGATTTTTGTGGGGTTTTGAATAAAAATATATGCTTTTTGGTTTTTTAGAATACTGTGTTTTCCCACTGGTTCACAGAGATTGAGGGAATTTGGGGGGCAAAAAGAGGGGGTTTCCTCTAGATTTTAGGGTTTTAAGGGCATTTTTAAGGGAATTTAAAGGATTTAAAGAGGGCTCTAAAGGGTTTTTTAAGTGTTTTAAGGGTTGGGGAGGGCAGTAAAGGGGAATTAAGGAGGTTTCAAGTTTTGAGCTTTTAGACATTTTAAGCATTTTAAAGGAGTTATCAGGGTTTGTAGGGGGGGTTAGGGCCTTTAAAGGGGTTTTAAGTTATTTTTTAGGGGGGCTTAATGTTTTTAGGGGGTTTATTTGGGGATTTTTAGGGGAGTTATGGGGGTTTTAAGGGTGGGGGTGGTGAGGGTTTTTAATGGGGGTTTAAATGGGTTAAAGAGAATTTTAAGGGGGTATAAAGGGGTTGTAATGAGTTAAAGAGGGTTTTTTTTAGGGCTTTACGGCTTTTTAGGGGGTGATCGGGGAACTAAAGGGGTTTCACACGACCCCGAGAGTGTTTCCCATCCGGGGCCTCTTTCCTCAGCAAAACCCAGGAGGAATTTGGCCTTTTCATCCCCCGGCGCTCCCGCGGAGCCAAAGCCCGGCCGCGCCGGCTGCCCGGAGCCTGCAAATGACTGGGTAGGAAAACGCCAGAAAAAGGGGTTTGACATTTTTTTCTGCCCAAACCATAATAAGGGACGAGTGGGAGGTGAGGGCGGACCAACATCGTGCTACGAAAGCCGCGGTTTTGGGGGGGTTGATCCCATTCGGGGGCACTTTGGCTTGTGGGTATGGCGAGTTTGTCCGTCTCAGCGCCGGCGCCGGCCTCGATGGCAGCTCAAAGTGCAGCGGCGCCCGGGAGCGACCGGATCGGGACAGCCGGGACTGGGGCTCCTGGCAGCCCCTTATCGCCTGTGTGCCCAGGGCGGGGCCGAGCAGGGAACACACGGGGCTGAGGAAGCCGTGGGGAAACTGAGGCACGGGGACAGCGCGGCTTTCGGGGTGACGGGCAGGGCTGGGGCTGTCGCCCGTGGGTGCTGCCCCGCTGAGCACCCACCCTCCCCAAGCCCGCTGGGGGCTGCTCCCCTCGCTCCTCCCGTGGGTGCCGCAGCCCAGGCCCTCTCCCAGCGCCCATCCCTGAGCCCAGCCCAGCTCCTGCCCCACTTTTGGGGTGTCTCCCTGGCGCTGACCCCGCTTCACCCGTCCTCGGCCGGGCCCGGGCATGCCCGCCCTGCCCAACCTGCCCCGCCGCGCCTAATTAACCCCCGGCTTAACTGCGGCTTCGTTAGCGCCGCCCGAGCCCGCTGCGCCCGGGGCCACCAAGGGCCTGGGGCCTCGGCCCGCCACGGATTTCGGGGGCACTCAACACCCACCCCCCTGTTAACGGCGGTAATTAAAATAAGGATAATTGTGTGCTGATAATTTGGGGGCGGGGGGGGGGACATAGGGAGGTGGTCGCAAAGACTGGGGAACTTCAGTGAGTGTCCTGGGCAGTTTTGGGGTGATTTGGGCGGTTTTAAGCGTTGTTGTTGGGTTCAGAAGGGGGTGACTCCCCACAAAAGAAAGTGGCAGGGCTGAAGAAAGAGGAGAGCGGGGAGGAAGCATTGATGGACGATGTATTTAATGCTCTGCTGGAGAACCGGTACCCCCAGCCTAGACTCCCCACACCACCTGGGGGGTCAGGACCCCCCCTCTTTTCATGGTGGACGTCCCTGAGGAGGGGTCCCCTGTGGTCCCAAAACGTCATCACTTGGGGTTGGCAAGTTCCTCGATTGCTCTCCGCAGCTGGAAGGGGACAGAGGAGGTGGGACAGGGGCTCTCCTCCCACTTTCCCTTCTCCTTTTCCCCCTTTCTCCCCCATCTGCCCCTTTTTCTCTTCCCTTTTGCGCCCCCATTCGCCCCTTCCCCCCTCACCTCTGCCCTGCTCACGGCTCCCACCAACTCCCCAGAGCGGGTGACAAAGACTCGATGCAGCTTCAGCAGCTGAAAGAGGTGATAGGCCTGGGAAAGGGACAACAGGGACACGTGGGGACAAGGCCACCCTCACTGTGTCCCCTCAGTGTGACACAGGCCTGGGAGGCTCCCAGAACGTGTTTCCCCCTCCTCCAAACCTGGTGCAAGGAGGTCCACGGGGAGAACTGAAGCATGATGGGCTCAATGGTGCAGTCGTCCCCAAGTGTCCCCACGGTGGCCAGCTTGAGGAAGGTGACATGTTAATGTTGGGGAGGAAAAGCAGCTTTGTGGGTGTGGTAGGATGCCCCCCACCCTGTTTACCTTCTCCCTTTGGGGGGCCTGGGGGTGCTCGTGGCTCTGGAGGAAGGTGACCAGCTGGGACCTGCTGATGGTGCCCAAGAGAGTGGGGGAGCCTGGAAAGAGGGGACAGGATAGGGGCAATATGAGAGTACCAGGGGACACCAAGGGAACAGTATGGGAATAGCAAGGGAAGATACTGGGGACACCAAAGGGACATCCCATAGGAACAGCAGGGTCATGATATGAGGACAGTATGGGAATATTGAGGGGACACCCCATAGGGACACCGTGGAGACAGAATGGGAATATCGAGGGAACAGCATGGGGACAGCATTGATACAGTACAGGGACACTATGGGGATGATATGGGAATATTGAGGGAATGGCATGGGGACACCATGTGGACAGTATGGGAGTGCTGAGGTGGCACCATGGCAATACAGAAGGCACAACATGTGGACACCCTGGGGAATATCAAATGACACCAACGAGAGCAGTGTGGGGACACTGCAGGAACATCCCATATGGACAGCATGGGCATGGTATGGAGATAGCATGGGAATATCAAGTGGGCACTGGGGGACACCATGGGGACAGCATGAGGAGACACAGATGGGCCACCACAGGGCCAGGGACTTGCTGGTCCCCCCCCATGGTAACAGTGAAGCCCCCAGATCCCACATCCCACCTGTGCTCTCTACCACAGGGTACTCAGCATCAGCAGAGGCATCCAAGGCCACCAGTACCTCCTGGAAACCGTCCCCCTTGGCCAAGGCCACCACCCGGCGCTCCATGAACTCCTCCACCATCACTCGGTAGGAGCTGGCGAGCACAAAACCCCCCAAATTTCAATTGTTTCCTGGAGAATGCCCGCAGAACATGGATTTTTGGGGCAGGGGCTTACGCAATGTGCCGACTGCGGATGGGGGGCAGGTAGGGCAGCTTCTTGACGATGATGCCAGCGTCGTAGAAGGATGGTTGGTTCTTCTGCGTGATGGCATTGGCCACCAGCACGGCCAGCACGGTGGGTAGGATGTGGCCCAGGTGCCCAGTGGCCTCACACACCAGCAGGGCCGTGGACACCGCATGGGTCACTGAGCCCGAGAATGCGGCTGCGCCTGGCAGGGGGAGGAGGGTCAGGGGATGGGGGTGGGTGTTTCCCTGCCCGTGGGTGTCCCTCTGCCCGTGGGGGTGTCCCCCACCCCCAGACTCACCCGCCAGGGCATAGCCAGCAGGAATAATGGGCCGTGGGGGTCCTTCTGAATGGAGCCCCTGTGGGAAGAGCAGGGCCACCACCTCCCCTATCAGGCGCCCGATGGCTGCTCCTAAAATAAGGAGAGGAGGGAAGGTGGGGAGATCCCAGGAGCTTCCCCAAAAATAGTGGAAGTAGAGGTGACCACCTTCCTGCAGCCCTCCCAGAGCTGGATGCCTCCCTTGTACCCCCCAAAGTGGATATACCCCACTCCAGGGCTAGATATACCCCCAGTATCCCACTCCAAGGGCTGAATGAACCCCCTGCACCCCTCCCCTGGGCTGGCTGTCCCCCCCCCATGTCCCCCCAGCCCCTGACTCACCGTAGATGAAGATGGGCATGAAGTACCCAGCTGGCAGGGGCAGAGTGGTGGCCAGGATCAGCATCCAGAACTGGGGGGGCCAGCAGACATGGGCGGGGGTCACCCCATGGAAACACCGTGTTGGGAGGGCACACCCAGAGATTGGGGGAGCCATGGTTACCTTCATGAGCAGGAAGAAAGTCAAGGTGCCGTAGATGGTGGCAGAGGGATGGTCCCACTCCTGCCAGAGCCCTCCAGGCTTGGCCATCCCCGAGGCGTTGGGGGCCAGCAAGCCCCACGTGCGGTTGTCGAAGAGGGAGATGAGATGTTCCTTCATGGTGAGCTGGACAGATGGACAAATGGACACCCTGAGCCCCCGCTGGGAGGTTTTGGGGTCCCCAGGGAGCCCCACATGTCCCCACTCACCCTGGAGGCCATGAACTGCCCCAGCCCAGGCGGGAAGGTGACAGAGGCGAGGAGCAGCACCACCAGCACCGTGTACACAGGTTTGCTGCAGGGGGGACATGGGGAGCTGGGTGCATGCAGATGGACAGATGGACGTACACGGGGAACCCAGAGACTCCCAGGGGGGATGGGGTTAGTGGATAGTGTGCATAGGGGGAACACTGGGGCACCCAGGGTCAATGGGAGGAATATATGGATGCACAGGGTGGACATAAGGCCACCCAGGGTGGATGGGGTGGGGTGAACAGCGTGCGTGGGGGGATACAGACAAGGGGCACTTGGGGTGTAGGAGGGAGGGGACACAGGGACACTCGGAGTGCAGGGGGTGGATGTTAGGGGTGTATGCAGTGGATGCATGGGTGGCACAGGGTGGACATACTGTGACCATACTCAGAGTGGAGGGGCAGGGTGCAGTGGGGACACATGGACATCCAGGGTGCTTCATGGGAGGCACATAGACACCCAGGGTGTATGGGAAGGTCACAGGGACATGCAGAGCCTGCACAGCATGGACACATGGACACAGAGGGTGCAGGGTGCAGACAGATGGATGGACGGACGCCCAGTACGGACTCAGTGGCCAAGAGCTTGGCTGTCAGCCAGTTCTTCTTGACAGCCACCATCATCCAACGCTGGCAGAAGAGGTAAGCACAAGCCACGATCCCACAGATGATCCTGTGAGGAGAGGACAAGTACGGTGCAGGCAGGGCACAGGCAGAGCACAGACAACACCCCAAAACCAGAGCCTCCATACCCCAAAATCAGAAAAAAGAAGGTCTCCAGGAGGTCGAAGGGAAAATCAATCTTGAGGTCACTCTTAAAAAGAGCGGCGATGGTTTCTGGGAGGGGGGATAGGAATGAGGGTGTGGGTTTGGGGGTGAGCACCCCAAAAATACCACGGGGGGAGGCTAAAGGGGAAGAGAGGGCACATCCTGCCCACCCTGCCTTGCCTTGCTCACTGTTGAACACAGCCAGGAGCCGAAACATGAAGGCACCGCAGGTGGCAGCAAAGAAGCCCCGCCAGTAATCTCGCACAGCAAAGTGGGGGGACATCACCTCGATGCTGAAAAGCACCCCTGGAAAAATGGGGAAAGGGATCAGGGCGAGGTTTAGGGGTGCACAGGGTGGGATTAGGAGGGTCCTCACCACTGATGGGCGCCCCGAAGACTGTGGCCACCCCAACGGCTTGAGCTGCCACCAGCATCTCGTGCTGCTTGAACTTGTTCTGTAGGGTAGGGGGGTTAGACACAACCCCAGCTTCTTGGGGACAAAATTAAATCCCTCCATTCATTTTTTGGGTGGTGGCATCCCCCCACCTCATACTCCCTCGTGACCGTGGTCCTCATCTTCCCCAGATATGCTGCAGCCATGGCGGAGAGGTGGACATAGGGACCCTGGGGGAGGACACAGTCCTGAGCGTCCTCCCCGCCTCAGTACCAACTGAAACCGACGGGGATTTTGGGACTCAGAAGGGAATCCCTCACCACTTTGCCGAGGAAAAGGGTGCTGCCGCATGTCAGGGTGCAGGTCAGCCCCACCACCTTGGCTCCGAAGTTCTGGATGGCCAGGTAGTCCTCCAGCACCACGCCCATCAGGATGGTCTTCAGCTCCGGAATGCCGGAGCCTGGAGCCGGGGTGGGGGGAGCAGGATCCAAATTATAGGGGTTGCCCATTACCGAGGGGACATTTTAGGGAGCCAGGGAGGTTGGGGTGCAACTGGCTCACCTCCAGAGTGTGGGGTGATGCTCTGGGAGAAGCCGGTGGAAAAGGCAGCCAGTGCCGTGGGGTACAGGGTCCACGAGAGGTACTTGAGCACCTCGATGTCCCCGATCTCTCGGTACAGCCACATGTGGGCTGGAGGAGAGGTGTCGGGAGGGCAGATGCATCCCCCCGAAAGACCCCCCCCTCATACCCTCAGTGAACCCCCAAACGCCAGTGGAGCCCCCCCAGAGCGCCCTTCGTTTACCCGAGTGGAGCCTGATGACAATGATGTCCATGGTGAAGCTGATGGTGGCCATGAGGACCCCCAGGATGAAGAGGAAGTACCAATCCTCCCCGACGCGGAACAGCTGCCGCTTCACCCACTCTAAGCACCCTGCGAGAAGGGAAACAGGGTGCTGACCCCCCCAAAAAAACCCCGCCCCCAGAATCCCCCTTTTTGGGTGGGGGTCTCACCTCGGACCCTTCTTCGGGCGGTGGGGCAGGGTCTCCAGCTGTGCTCCGACACCAGCACCCTCTCCACCTCCACCTCCTCCGCCTCCTCTTCCTTCTCCCCCTGCAGCGCCCTGGGAACGGGGCGCTCCATCCTGGGGATGTTTTTGGGTACGGCCCCCCTTTTTTTCTAATACCCCCTGACCCGTCCTCCCGCCTCTGCCTCCGCTGCCCGACTGAGTTTGCAAACGAGCTCATTAAAAACGACCTTGACGAATCCGACGGACCCGCTCGGGCCGGAGCGAGCCGGGTTTCCTCCCCCTCCACCACCCCGCAGCTCGCAATCCCAACGTACATCGCGGCGGGCAGGATTTAATAAGTATTTTAATTAATTATCATGATTATTCCTTAATAATAGGCATTGCATTCCATGGCGTTGAGCTGGGAGGGGGACGGAGAGGGGGAAAATTTCCACCGTCTCCGGCGCAGGACCTAAATTTAGCCGGTTTTACGAGAGGTCTGGCAGGCGGCCGGGAGCCTTAACGAGGCTTTAAAAAGCTCGTCAAGTCGAAATAGCCCGAAATAACCGATCCGGCGTCGCCTTCGCCGGGAGGAGGACGAGGAAGGGGGTTCCGCTCTTGCCCCCGGCGGGAGCTGCGGGTCGCAGGTGGGGGCAAGCGGTGGGTGAAGGTGAAATCCTCGCCCGCCGGCACTATGGAGCTTTTCGGGAGCTTTGTCCGGCCCCACGGGGAGACCTTGGGGTTCCCAGGTGAGTTTGGAGCGCACCCAGGAGGCATTTGGGGGGGATCCTCAGCAAGTCGTGGCTGTGACCCCCCCAAAACCCTGTCCAGCAGCTCACCCCGGTAACACGGGCGTGGTGAAGACCCTGGGGAACACCTATCAGTTCACGGTGGACGTCAGCGATTTTGCGCCCGAGGACATCATCGTCACCACCTCCAACAACCAGATTGAGGTGCATGCCGAGAAGGTGGGTGCTCCCTTTCTTCCCTGCTCACCCGCAAAGCGAGGGACCCCAAAATCCTCATCGGGGTATAGGGGGATCACCCAGCTCCTACCCAATTCCCAAGCAGCTGCGGCCACAACCCCAACGGCGTTTAATCCACTATTAATTAATGGTGACCGCAGGGGATAATGAGTCCCCATTCTGCTTGTACCCCAAAATCGCCTCTTTTCACCCTTTTTCTCCCAGTTGGCCACGGATGGCACCGTCATGAACACCTTCACCCACAAGTGCCAGCTGCCCGAAGACGTGGACCCCACATCTGTGTCGTCCTCGCTGGGGGACAACGGGATGTTGACCATCCGGGCTCAGCGCCGGCCGGCCAAGCACTCCGAGCACGTCCAGCAAACCTTCCGGACTGAGATCAAGATCTGAGGGGTCGAGGAGCTCCTTTCCCTCCCCTATCTTTTCCCTCCCTCGCTAATTAAATGGGTGATTTGGGAAGGAGGTGGGATGTGGGGTATAGGACGGGAACGCTCCCTCCAGAGTGCGGTCAGACGTGTGCTGAATGCATCCTGTCGCCGACCGAGAAACTCCGGAGGGGAGTCCCAGCTCCGGCAATTTTTAGCTTGCGCGTGTTGAAGGGGGAAGATCCAGCGTGCCAAGAGTCCTGCTGGGAGCCAGGTTCCCTTCCTAAACCTCCGCCAGAGCTTGTCTTTGTATATAGAGCTTGGGATAAATTATTGAGAACATCTGACTGCCGCCTTCTCCGTTTTTGGGTGGTTTCTAAAATTTTTTTTTCCTTTTTTTTTTTTTTTTTTTTTTTTTTTTTGTGATGTGTGGTGGTGTTTTGTGTGGGGTTTGTTTGTTTGTTTGTTTTGTTTTGTTTTTCTGGTTTTGGGGTTTTTTTTTAATGTTTCCTTGATGCTTTATCCTCAAAAAAGGGTTGTGCGTTCAGATACGAAGGGTGTCTCGGTAAAGGGATATTCCAGCATCCCGACAAAAACCCGCACCAGGAGCCGCTGGGGCGCCCGCTGCCCTGTTTATTACCCGCCCGGGGTGACTCATTTCTTCCCCTGAGCTCTATTTCTGAGCCATTCCCTCAGCTGTTCGGCTGCCGACGCACCTGGAGGGGCACCAAACCCTCCTCCTCCTCTCGCCCATCCTCACCCACCACCCTCGGGATGCCCCAAGCCCGGCACTAGCCGCGATGACGGCCCCAAACCCAAGGGCTTCTTTTTGGGGGAGGGCAGAACCTCCCGCAAGAAAGGGCCTGGCTCCGTTTCCCTGTGTGTACCAACAACAGCGAGGCGTCTGCTCGGGGCGGGCGCCTGTTTATGGCTACACACAGCGCCCGGCTCGTGTTGCTGCTCCCGCCCCGGGGCAGCCCGATCCCGCCCGTGCCCGAGACACTCGTGACTGGCATTAACGCGCCTGGCACCGTCCCAGGCACGGCCGCTCTGGCTGCCACTGAGGGCACTGCCCGCGGCAGAGGAAAGGGTTAAAAGTGATGGATGAAGTTGTTTCGGGCAGTAAAGGCTCGGGAAGCCCGGGGGAGGGCCCCGGAGATGGGAAGCGGCTGCTCGTCCCCAGACGCCGGCCCGGCACCCAGCGCCGGTCACTGGTTGCCATCTAGTGGCCCTCGCCCAGGGAGATGCGGAGAAAGGAGGAAGAAAATGGGAAACCCGGCCCTATTTCTGCCCGAATTGCTTTCGGACAGGGGAGATGTGCAGAGGGCGAAGGTCGGCCCCAAACACACCCCCATAGCAGCTCGTTTGTGGCAGGAAAGCTGGGGGGAAAAAAGGACTTTTTTTGGGGACGTTTTTAAAACTTTATCAACGATCTGGACAAGGGGATCGAGGGCATCCTTGTAGCCTGATACAAAAGTTTTTCACTTATTTATACATTTTCAGCGAACAAATAAATTAATGTTCATATCATTCTCTTTAATATTTAGCATTCTGTCTTCAGTTGACAATTGATTTCTGTGGTCTTTTTAACATTTTCTTCAGACAGGGAATCTCCAGCTTTCCAGACTTCAATTCCCTCTGTATTTTCTGGTTACTCCAACGTCCTTGAAGGGCCATAAATTTAAGATCCCAGATATCCAATCTTTATTGAAGCTTGTCAGGGTTAGTTCTAACTAAGGTTTTGGTGATTTAATGATCCTAGTAATAAGGGTCTGTGGAGAATCTTAACTAGTGCTGGCCAAAAGTGAGTGCTGCTTACAATTACTTAAAAGAATTAATTTAAAATTAGTTAGGAAAGTTTTATTATTTCCAACAACCAGGAGCCTTCCCCCTGACAGAAGGATGGAGCCAAGGGAACAAGTGACAGGAAAAGAGGAACGGCATCAAGTATTCAGAAAAGTCCTTCATGGAGTGGGTGTCCAGGCACTGGGACAATGGTGGAATCGCCACCTCGGGGGTGTTTAAGCAAGGGTGATGTGGCGACTGGGAACATGCTTCGCCATGAACACGGCGGTAGCAGCGGCACCGAGACCTCATCCTCTCTCAGCTCCTCTGCAGCCCCTCAAGGCTTCTCTCGGCCCCTCAGCACCGCCCCCGCTGTCATGGCGGCGCCTCTGCGGCGGGAAGGGGCGGGAAGCTGAGCGGCCCCCCGCGCATGCGCCATGACGCCGCTGGGCGGGCCGGGGCGACGCCGCTTCCGCCCGGCGCCAAGATGGCGGCGCCCTTTGTCTGGTCGGTGTCACGGTGAGGGCCGCGGGCCGCGGGTGAGGCCCCGCCGGGCCCGGCATGACAGGTGCGGCATGGGGACCCCGGGAGAGCGCTGGAGGAGCTGGGGAGAGGGCTGAGTAGGATACGAGCACTGGGGAGGGGTGGGGGCTGCGGCCCTGCTCGCTGGCTGTGGGCTAACGGAACCGGTTTGGCGGTCACTCCGGTGCGCGGCCCCCGTTCTTTGAGGGCACGCTGCGCGGGGGGGGGGGGGGGGGCGGTCCCGGTGGCGGGCCCTGGGAAACGGAGGGCTGCTGGCTGTCGTGGGGGGAACGAGGGATTGTCGCGCTAGGAACGAGGGGCTGCCGGATAGCGTCAGAATTTGTTGGCTGCTGTGAGGGGAGCGGGGGCTCCTCGCTGTCAGGAGAGGGATAGGGGGTTGGTGGCTGTTGTAGGGGGAGTGGGGGGGGGCTGTCGTGAGGGTAGTGGGGCATCTGGATGTCATGAGGGGAGCAGAGGGCTCGTGGTTGTCGGGGGACGAAAGAGCGGCTGTCGTGAGGGCACCGAGGGGCTCCTGGCTGCACCCCCTCCCCAGCGTGTCCCTGTCCGCTGTGTGACCCCCTCCCACTCGTGAGGTGACTCGGGGCGATGCCATGAGCGAAGCCATGTGTCCACCGGGCTTGGGGCATCACTGTCCCCTCGGGACACCGAAAGATCTTCCCGACGGTGGGGAATGGGGGTCACAGGCCGAGCCAGCCCCAGACACATCCCTGCACCTCAAGGACGGGGAAAACCACAAGGAAAACGGAATTTTCCCTTGTTCTGGCGTTTTGGCGAGGTGACAGCCCCTCCTGGCTGTCCGTGTCCTCTGCGGGCAGGCATGGGTGACACATTTCCCGGACCAGCCTCGTTTCCTCAGTTTTGTTTCTGCATCAGAGGCTTCTCCCGAGATTCCAGCCCTCAGCCAGCATTCCAAAGGGTGTTTTTCTCTGGAGACAAGGGTTTGTCATTTCTGGGCACTGCAGAACAGAGGAGGGATTTCAGAGCAGATCTCGGGCTCAGATGATGTCTTGGTGTCCAAAGCAACACCAGCACATCCATAGGCCTGAAATGCAAATAACCAAGGTGTCTTCAGGATGTCTGTTCCCTGTGGGGTGTCCAGGATGTCCCTCTCTTTGTGTCTTTCTCATCTTATTTCCTTTTCAGCACGTTTTTTCCTCTTTGTGATCATTTCCCCTCTCGTAGCTTGCCTTCCGCTTCCGACCACAAGCTCTGCAGCCCTTCCCTATTCCATGATCCATGTTACTATTACATGGAGCTGCTCTGCTCCAATCAGCTCTAAACTTTATTTTTTTAATGAAAAAAATTTCATTTTTCAGGATCTGTTCCTGGAAATGAGGACAGACCTTTTGTGGGCAGAGGCAGCGAGGGTTGGGGCCGTGTTGTTCCTCGAGCTGACGCACAAGGCGAGAGATGACGGTGGGTAGAAAACAAACCCCCTCTTCCCTTTCACCTTCCCAGGATGGATGGCTGGGTGGTGACAGCCTTGAAAGGCAATGTTTAAATCACTGTTTTTTCCGATTTAGGGAGGTTTAGGGGGTTTTAATAGGTAAATGTTCATGTGGCAGGGAAGGGGAGAGGTAATGTCTCTAATTAGTGAGAGTGCTTAGCACAGCTCGCGTGGGAAGCTCCCTATGACTGCAGCTGCTGTATTTATCTGTGTGGTGGGCGTGGGTGCGCTCATAATGAACTTTTCCATGATTAATTGGATAATGAGAGACTCAACAGCCTTGATGGGGAGAGGCCAGGAGGGGGATCATTTCCCCTGAGGGGATATCAGAGGGTGCCCAATCCTGCATCAGTGATTTTGCACCTTTAGCACCCAAGACTGGAGGTTTAAAATTGAGTTTTTAATCCCATTTTCCCCAGGATGGCTCCGTAGAGACTGACCTGAACACTTGGAAAGCAGAAATCTCTCGAGGAGAGACACAACCCTCTGGCCCTCAGTCCTCCAGATATCTCCACTCCTTGCAGCACAGGGGTGAGCTGGGACATCAGTCTTTGTAGCTGGGTCCCAATGTTTGGGATTGTTAAACCTCAGAGTCAGGGATTTTAGTGGATAGAGGTGACATTGGCTGCTGGGTGTGGGTATAGAGAGCTCATCCAAGCCTCTCCCTACTGGGCTTCCAAGGGAGTTGGAATGTGGCATTGCAGAGGAGACTACAGAAAACAGGAAGGTTTCTGGGGAGGAGTTGAGTTTCCTGGATTTTTACTTCATTCTCAAAGCTGGGGAGCAAGGCTGAGACAGGTGCAATCCTGGAACATGAAAAATCATTGTTCAGATGCAAAGTGCCTCCCACAAATTCTCCAAAATACCTTTTTAGTGCATCAAACTGTCAAGATTTCTCAGGTCCTGCTGTGCAAAGCTGTTCAAGCATGGAGCACAGCCTTGTTTACCCTGCAGGGAAAATGCTCCGTCTTTTTTCCAGAGCTCTGCAAACCACACTAGGCCATGCTATGCAGTATTTTTGACCCAAGTACTGCTTTTCCTGGCTGTCAGGGATGTATTTTGGGACAGGCTGGGGGAGTTTGGAGAGCTGGGGGAAAGCCAGGGCAGGGAGTTCATTGCAACGACAAAACGGAGTGGAACTTGCTCTCTGCATGATCTGATGCTGTCAGAGAGGTCCTGGCCTCTCACCCACACTGGAAATGCTTGTGGAAGCTGAATGAATCCGTGGGAGGAAGATCCTTCCCCAGGCATTGCTGGCACCCGCAGCTGACAGGAGGAGGCTCCCTCTGACCACTGATCCCTGGAAGGAGCAGGAACTAGAAGTGCCTGGTGTTGTGGATCCAAACCTCACACTTTTTCCTGACTAGAAACTCCTGATTTAAGAGGTGGTGAAGTGGAAAAACAACTTCCACGGGCTGGAAACTTTCAGACACCGAGCATGGAATCCAGGAGTGTTCCCCCAGCCATAACCTTCCTGCTACAGCATCCAGAGCTTTAGGGACTTCCTGCATGAACAATAACTGGATAGTCCCTGTTTCCTTTCCCCTACCTCCTTGCCAATACCTTGAAACAATCCCTTCAGCACCGGAATCATTGTTGGAAGACAAAGCCAAGTGAAAACCCTTCACTGACCCCATGAATGCAGGTCAGGAGAAAATCCAGTGTAGTACTTCGCTGAGAAGCAGCTTCCGGAAAATTGGGGTTTTGCCATGTTTCCAACAATTTGCAGCATTCCTTAGGCAGAGCTGTGCTCCAAGCATGGAGAACTTCCTCCAAACACATAATAAAATATAAAAATTCCTCAGTATCGTGGCATGAGCAGCTGGAAGGAGCAGGAACTGGAAGGTTTGGACAAACACTTTCATGCTGTGGCCTTGGCAGGAGCCATGACACAGACGAATAATGATGGCACTTGTGTCTGCAGAGGTGACAAGGCTCCTGCTCGCTGTTTGGACTAGCTGAGGAGCAAAGCTGTGTTCTGAATACTGTCAGGGTAGCTAAAAACCATTGTAGCTGTTCGATCAACTCGTTTTAGCCCTGTGCTGGAGTCATGGCTGTTCTAGGAGTGGGTATGGGTTGATTTAGCCAGGAGAGGAGCTGAAATTTACCTTTTTGGGCCATTGTGTTAACCACGAGGGCAATCAGGTTGTGTTTTGTAATCTCTGTGCCTCCATGACTCCTTCAGTGGTTTCACCACCCACCTCACCCCCCAATCCCGGGGTTTTTTACCTCCCCACAGCCATGGATTTCCCGCAGCACAGCCAGCAGGTGCTGGAGCAGCTGAACCAGCAGCGGCAGCTGGGGCTGCTCTGTGACTGCACCTTCGTGGTGGATGGCATCGACTTCAAGGCCCACAAGGCTGTGCTGGCTGCCTGCAGCGACTACTTCCGCATGCTCTTTGTGGACCAGAAGGACGTGGTGCACCTGGACATTAGCAATGCCGCAGGTAGGCCTGGAATTTTTATCCAGGATCCCTCCCAACTCCTTAAACAACACAATTCTGTGCCCAGACTTCGAGGGAGGCTCTTCAGCTTGTTATTTTGAGCATTTCAGAATGAAAGAGTGAGGGGTGAGGGCTCATTTCTGGTTGTGTCACCTCTGCTGCAGGCCTGGGCCATGTTCTGGAGTTCATGTACACAGCTAAGCTGAGCCTGAGCCCCGACAACGTGGAGGATGTGCTGGCTGTGGCAGGTTTCCTGCAGATGCAGGAGATCGTCAGCGCTTGCAACGCACTGAAATCTCTTTCCGTGCCCCCAGAAAATCCCCCTGGGATGAACCAGCAGCCTCCCGAGATTGGTACGTACCTTTCCTTTCTAGCTTCCCCTCACCCAGGCAAAGTCAAGATTTACTGACTTCTGCTTCCTACAGTCCAAAATTTATCTACTTATGATCCTTGACCACCTTGCAAACTCACTTCCCGGGTGTATCTGGTACACCTGGATAGGATTTGATCCTCTTGGCCAGTACCAGCGGTTGAAAAATCACTGCTTTTATGAATTCTGTGGGATTTGGAAATCCTCCTGACAGCAGCTGCTGGATGGCTTTGCCTGTTCCCTCACAGGAGCCAACAAGGTGATGGCCGATGCCAAGACATTGGTGGTGGCAGAAGCTCTGGGGGAGCCTGACAAAGCCAAAGCAGCTGCTCTTGATGCTGAGGGGAAGGAGGAGAAGCCAGAGGCCATGGCACAGCCCGAGGCACCTGCAGAGCAGCCGGCTAGCCAGGAAGGTGAGCCACCGAGGGATGACACCCTGGGTCCTGCTGTCACCCCCAGCACGCCCTGTTGTGACACTCCGGTGCTCACAGGGACAGGTGCTGCCGTCCAGGAGGATCCCAAGGCAAACATCCCCAGGCTCCCGCAGCCATCGGACAGTGTGGTGAGCAGCGGCAGCCCCACGGACACCGCCGGGACAGGAGGTGTGTTGGTGAGCAGGGCTGGGACAGAGCTGGGCAGAGCTTGAGCCCTCATTTTCTGTGGAATTAATTGTGTGAGTGCAAGTTCTGTGAAGCATGGATCCTCTGGGAGCAGTTTTCATGGAGCATAGCAAGGAGAGTTGTGAAATTCTCCTCTGCCTGCACGGGCTTTGGGAATTTAGGGCTAATCACCTGCAAATTCAAAGTGATTCCAGGCAAAGGTGATGATGGATGAGCTTTCACTTCTCTTCCAACTCAGATGTTTCTGTGATTTCCCTTCAGACAGGGGTTGCCTAATCCCAGTCTCATTAGGTAAGGAAATACAGGTGAATTTTGTGCCTCTGCTGCCGCTCCCAAATTTGAGCATCCCCATTTTCTGCTGTCCTGCAGACATGAAGCCAGAGAGGAAGGAGGAAGAGGAGGAGATGATAGTGGGGGAGGAAGATGAGGGTAAAATCCCTGAGGAGGAGCCCACCCAGCTGGAGAACAGGGAAAACACTGAGGATAACGAGTCAGGAAGCACTGATTCTGGGCAGGAGAACTTGGGGGAGCCGCGCCTGCTGCGCTCCGGCACCTACAGCGACCGCACCGAGTCCAAGGCCTACGGCTCCGTCACACACAAGTGCGAGGTGAGGCTGGCTGGGCTCCTGGGCAACATCTCCAGGTGCCTCCAGGTGCCACCAGGTGCCTTGGGAAGAGAAGGGTGACGGTGCCTATCCCTCCATCCCTAGGACTGTGGGAAGGAGTTCACCCACACCGGGAACTTCAAGCGGCACATCCGTATCCACACTGGAGAGAAGCCCTTCTCATGCAGGGAGTGCAACAAGGCCTTCTCTGACCCAGCTGCCTGCAAGGCCCATGAGAAGACACACAGGTATGGATGGAGACAGGGAAAGACACCTGAAAAATGTGAGGTTTGCTGGGAATGGTTGAATCCTTTGGAAATCCACTGGTGTGTTGGGGTATCCAGAAGGAGATTTGCCTTTCTGCCTCTGTCATAGTTGCAGAATAATCCTGAACTGGAAGGGATCCACAGGGATCAAGTCCAACTCCTGTCTCTGCACAGACACCATCAGAATCCCATCCTGTGTCTGAGATCATTGTCCAGATTGTTCTTTCTTTTTGTGGTGTTTAATGGACTCTCCGTCCCTGGAAGTGTTCAGGGTTGGATGGGGCGTGGAGCAACCTGGTCTAGTGGGAGGTGGGGTCTGGTGGAACAAGATGAGCTTAGAGGTCCCTCCCAACCAAAGCCATTCTATGATTCCTGTGGGTCTGGCTGGAGGGTGATGCTCACACTGTGGCAGCAAGACCCCAGTGCTGGGTGTGACATTCCCACCTCATCCCAGCCCACTAAAGCCGTACGGCTGCGAGGAGTGCGGGAAGAGCTACCGCCTCATCAGCCTCCTGAACCTGCACAAGAAGCGGCACACGGGCGAGGCCCGGTACCGCTGTGAGGACTGTGGCAAGCTCTTCACCACCTCGGGCAACCTGAAGCGGCACCAGCTGGTGCACAGCGGGGAGAAGCCCTACCAGTGCGACTACTGTGGGCGCTCCTTCTCCGACCCCACCTCCAAGATGCGCCACCTGGAGACGCACGACACTGACAAGGAGCACAAGTGTCCCCACTGTGACAAGAAGTTCAACCAGGTGCGCTAGGGAGCGGGGAAGGTGGGCCAGTGCGGTCCTTGAAGGGATGCAGTTTGGAGCTCCCAGAGTTGTCCTAGGATGGTGGTGTATCCATGAGGTGTAATTGGGCATCCCACAGCAGTCCTAAAAGGGTGGATTATCCATGGGAAGCAGTTCAGAGGTCTTGGAGCTTGGAAAGGGTGGTTTATCCATGGGGTGAAGCTTGGAGGTCCCAGAGGCCACTCCAAAAGGGATCCACGGGGATTTGGGTTGCTCTGAAGGGAGACAGGGTGGTTTGGGGCTCTCTCCATCCCGTTTTCCATTCCCAGGTGGGGAATTTGAAGGCTCACCTGAAGATCCACATTGCAGATGGGCCCCTGAAGTGCCGGGAGTGCGGAAAGCAGTTCACCACATCAGGTAACATGGGGGAGGGGGGCTGTGGGGCTGAGTGATGGGACTTAGATGGTCTGGGGGAAGCAGGGAGTGTTCTGGGGCTGGATCAGAGCCAGAGGAAGCATTTCATCCTGGGTTTACTGTGCCATGGTTGTGCTGCATGAATTCCTGGTTTTCCCCATGGAGTCACACCCTGGAAAGGAGCTCCTCATCCAAATGTTGGAGATGGGCATGTCTCCTCCCATCTTCTCCCAACCTGCTGAGAGCCAGAGGGTTGGAATGATTCTAGTGGCATCTTTTGATCCCCTCAAACACTGGGTGCTTGTCCTGGCTGTCTCCACTTCCATGTTGTTGCCTGATCCCAGGCAAGGTGCAGCCTACTTCCCTTGCTCTCTGAATAGCACCAGGCTTTCCCAGGGGAGCTTCTGGGGCTCTGGGAAAGAGGATCTGGTGTCCTTCAGCCTGCCCTGCTCCCAGGTAACCTGAAGCGGCACCTGCGGATCCACAGCGGGGAGAAGCCGTACGTGTGTGTGCACTGCCAGCGCCAGTTCGCCGACCCCGGCGCGCTCCAGCGCCACATCCGCATCCACACCGGTACGGCTCTGCTCCTGCCTCCCCGAGGGGTTCTCTTTCCCTGTGTGCTCCCCACCCACCTTCTCCTGTGTTTCTCCAGGAGAGAAGCCATGCCAGTGCTTGATCTGTGGGAAAGCCTTCACCCAGGCGA
Source organism: Sylvia atricapilla (assembly GCF_009819655.1). NCBI lineage: Eukaryota > Metazoa > Chordata > Aves > Passeriformes > Sylviidae > Sylvia > Sylvia atricapilla. Next base: position 6,836,754 of record NC_089161.1, read on the forward strand.
GTTCCCTCATTGCCCATGTGCGGCAGCACACCGGGGAGAAGCCCTATGTGTGCGAGCGGTGTGGGAAGAGGTGAGGATTCCCCTTGGGAATACCGGGAGGGGCACTTCAGTGGTGTTGGAATATCAGGGGGCAGCTCCGCTTGCAGCAATACCATGGATTGTGGTGACTCTGGTGTCATGCCCAAAGGTTTGTCCAGTCGAGCCAGCTGGCCAACCACATCCGTCACCACGACAACATCCGGCCTCACAAATGCACCGTCTGCAACAAAGCCTTCGTCAACGTGGGCGACCTGTCCAAGCATATCATCATCCACACGGGTGAGTACCTCCCAAAACGCTGCACCGCCCCTGGGCATCACCTCCTCACCCACACCCCCATTCCCTGTCCTCTTCCCAGGGGAGAAGCCATTCCTGTGTGACAAATGTGGGCGTGGCTTCAACCGCGTGGACAACCTGCGCTCCCACGTGAAGACTGTGCACCAGGGCAAGGCTGGCATCAAAATCCTGGAGCCTGAGGAAGGCGATGAGGTCAACATCGTCACGGTGGCGTCTGATGACATGGTGACATTGGCCACCGAGGCACTGGCTGCTACCGCTGTCACACAGCTCACGGGTGAGCTGGGGGGCCCACAGGGTTTCCAAAGGGACTTCATCCTTGCGGCCAGCTTGGGAGCCATCCAGAAGGGAAAGTTAGTGGTGGGTGCAGCTGGGAGGTCCTGAAGCCATCCTGAATTGGAAACTTACCCTTAGGGAGCAGCTGGCTGGTCCCAGAGTTGTCCTCAGAGGGAGACTGATTTATGGGGATTCAGTTTAGGGGACTCAGGAGTCATCCCAAAAGGGAAATTTTCCTGTGGCAGAGCAGCTTGGGGGTCTTGGAGGTGTCCTGAAAACGAGGTTTATCCATGGGATGTAGCTTGGACGTCCCAGATGCCATCCCAGAAGGGAGATTTTATCCCTGGAGAGGAGCTTGGGTGTTCCATGAACCACCCCAAAAGGAAAATTTATCTGTGGGGAGCAGCCTGAGGGGCCTGGAACTGTCCTGAAAGTGAGGTTAATTTAACATTTTCTGTGGGGGGACAGCCTAGGGGATCCCAGAAGCCTTTCCAGAGGGGAAACTTATCCCTAGGGAGCAGATTGAGTGCCTTGGGGTGGTCCTGAAAGAGAGGTTTATCCATGAGGTGCAGTTCGAGAGGCCCAAGGGCCACCACAAATGGGAGAGATTCATTTGTGGGGGGACAGTTTGGGATTTTACTATGGGCTGCAGCTTGGAGGTCCTGGAGACCCCAGAGGCGCTGGAGATTTATCCAAGGGCACAGCACCCAAGTCTGGGCAGCCTCACATCCCACTGGAGCCGCTCCCAACCTCAGCACTGGGCAGAATCCACAGCGGGGGGCAGTTCCTGCCCAGCCGGGCCCCCCTAATGTCCCTGTCCCCCACAACGTCCCTGTCCCCGCAGTGGTACCTGTGGCAGCCGCGGTGACAGCAGATGAGACCGAAGCACTTAAAGCTGAGATCACCAAAGCGGTGAAGCAGGTGCAGGAGGCAGGTGAGAACACTGGGCTGGCTCCTCCCATCCCACCTCCCCAGCCCCCTCTGGGACTGCCGGGCTGGCTCCTCCCAGCGCCTCCTCCATTTTTGTGTGTGTTTCTCTCTCCTCCGGCAGACCCTAACACGCAGATCCTTTACGCCTGCGATTCCTGCGGGGAGAAGTTCCTGGACGCCAGCAGCCTGGCGCAGCACGTGCGCATCCACACGGCCCAGGCGCTCGTCATGTTCCAGGCAGAGCCGGACTTCTACCAGCCGTACGGCGCCGCGGGCTGGCCGGCAGAGCAGGTCATCCCCACCGGGGAGCTCCTCTTCCGCCCCCGGGACGGCCCCGAGCCGCCCCCGGCCGCTGCCCCGGCCCCCGCGGCCGAGGGGCCGACCCCCGAGTGACCCCGCCCCTGCCCAGCCTTTATTTAAGAGCTCGGAAGTGGTGTAAAAAGTGTATTTCTGGAAGGAAAGAGATGGAATAAAATGCAATATTTTGTAAGCGTTGGTGCTCGGGGATGGTGGGACACTGCAGATTCTCCCCAGGAGATGTTCTGAGGCTCATGCAGAGCTGAAACCCAGGGCGGGGGGACTGAAATGCTCCAATCACTGCTGAGAGTGTGATGTGTTAAAAGCAGGGATAAATGAGTTGATAAAAGATAAAAATAGTGGTTTAAGGTTTTCAACCTCAGCCAGAACAGCCGATGGGGACTTTTAGGGTAAAGGCCAAGCAGACCCTCACCTGCTGACCCCCACCGAGGGACTGGTGTGGAAGGAGGGGAGCTGCCCCTATTCGGGGGTAAAAGCAGGAGAAAAGATGCTGCTGGATGGAGGTGGCAGGTGGGAGCCTGTCCTGCCCCACCCAGGGTCTGGGGGCTCAGCTGGGCACACCCACAAAGGCCCCCCAGGTTCTGCAGCTGGGAGGGGAGGCTGAGGGTCTCAGAGGCCGTGTCCATCGCTGTCTGTGCCTGTCCCAGGGCATCCAGGGGGGCAGTGCTGGCTCCAGCCTTGTCCCCCCACCTGCTGGGGCTTGGGGGGGCCACAGGACAGGAGAGGCAGGAGTCCTAAAGTGTGCCCGTCTGACACTCACCTCCTCTCTGTCCCCTCAGAGACGCCCCGCTCCCCAGGATGGAGAGGGAAGGGAGACACACACAGACACAGTGACACAGATGGCTGCAGGTCCAGCTGGGCACATGGCTGCTGGTCTGTGGATGGCTGGACAGTGGTAGAGACACATGGACAGGTCACCTTCAGGCCAGACACAGTTTCACATCCAGTTGGACACCTAACATGACTCTGTCCATCCATGTGCCCGCCTTTGCCACCGTGTGTCCATCTGTCCTCATTCCTGCTCCCCAGCCTGGAGGGGTTAGAGGATTCAGAACAGGCTGCACTGTCCAGCCGGACACATGGACAGGGCTGTGGGACGGTTGGATGTTCAGCTGGAAATAGCTGGACAGATGGAGGCAAAGATGGTTGGACAGGCAGACACAGGGACATGTCCAGTTGGACACACAGAGAGTTCTGTGGATGCACACATGGCTGGTTACATTCACAGTCGGAGAGAGGGACCATCGCATGTCCAGTCAGACAGCTGTACATCCAGCTGGACACACACCTGCCCAGCCACTTCCCTCCACCCCAAAAATGCACTTTTTGCCCCAAGGCCCCTCTCCAAAACCAGCAATTTCAGACCCCGGCCGCACACCACCCAGGCCCTAGCCCCGCCCCATTCCCCACTTTCCATAGATTGGGAGTTGGGATTGGGCAGGACCCTTCCCCCATTCTCAGAGCCTGGGCTGGGAGATGGACACAAGGACAGGCCCAGACAGATGGACACGGTGTTGTGGAGGCAGGGCAGGGGTGTGAGGGGCAGGGGTGTGAAACTGCTGGTTTTCAAGAGGGACCTTTGGGGCAAAAACAACAATAACAAAAAACAACAAAGCACATTTTTTGGGGCATTTATGCCCATGGGTGGAGGAGCAAAGTGCCCGGCTGGGCATGAGCATCCCCAGCTGTCCAGATGGAAATACATTTGTCCAGTTGGATGTACATCCATCCATCCATCCATCCATCCATCCATCCATCCATCCATCCATCCATCCATCCATCCATCCATCCATCCATCCCTCCATCTGTCCATGTCAGTGTGTCCAGCTGGACATATAACATCCATGTGTTCAGCTGGATATACAGTGCCCAACTGTCCATCTGACAGATCCATGAGATGGGTGGGTGAAGGGGATGGGCCTGGATGGACAGACAGGTCCAGGGTCAGCTGCGTGGATGGACATGGCACAGACACCTGGACACACAGACAGTGCCCTCCAACTCCCCCGTCCTTGCACAACACCCCAAAACTGCCCCTTTTCACCCCAAAGGCCCCACTCAGAAACCAGCAGGGTCAGAGACCCTTTCCCTCTGCCCCGCTAATCCATGTGTCTGTCCATCCAAGCCCCATATGTGTCCCAGGTCTGTCCTTCAGTCCCACCTCACTCTCTGGGGAAGGGGTGAAGACAAAGGCCTCACCCTGACCTCCCCCAGTGGGACATGGAGGGTCACTGTGGGGTGTCCCTGGCCAGGCTCCCAACACCCACCTTCATCCTGGGGCACCAGCAGCATGTTTTTGTCCTGGTTTTACCCCAAAACAGGCTCTTTTCTGCCCCTTACCCTCAGCCCGGGGGTGCAGGGTGAGGGTCTCCCCTGGTTTTGGAGGCCACCCCCCAAATTCTGCCCTAAAACTCCTTTTTTACATTTGCTTGATTTTAACCCATTTACATCAGCCTTGATTATAGGCTTCCCACTTGCACCTGACAAAGATTTGGGTGGAAAAGCAGTGAAAAACATAAAGTCTCACTCTTATATTTCAAAGGGTGATGAATATCAGTAATCCAAGGATAATTTTCAGTGAGGAGAAGTGGAGGCAAACCCTGCAATTTCAGTTTTCACAAGTATTTATGACAGAGGAGAGAAAATGGAGAAACTTGGTGACCTTTTTTCCTGGTTGTTTTTAAAGGAGAGGTGGGTGAGCCATTCCTGGCAGCCCCCAAACCTCCCCTTCCCCACTCCCCCTCCCCACGCCGAGGGACGAGGTCGGGGCACCGACATGTTTTGTATTTTTTAATAAAGTTCGTAATCCAATGGACACACAAAACAAAACTGCGCTGAGAAAAAAATAAACCAAAAATAAACCAAAAAAAAAAAAAAGAAAAAAAGAAAAACAAAAAGTTCCATAAATTAATTAAGTGTTAGGGGAGGTGAGGGGGGCTGGGGCAGAGTCTTTGTACAAGTGTATAACACTTCCACAGCTGATGAGACGAGGGGATGTTTAAATGAAGCGCACTTACAAATGAGTGACAATACAAAGTCTGAGTATGAAAATAAGATTTTTTTTCTCTGAAAACACATTTTTGGCACAGATTAAAAAAAAATGTATGTTGTGGGGATTTGATTTTTTTTAAAGTCAGTATTATATATATTTATATATATTATATATATATTTATATATACACACACCCACTGAGTTCTGCATATCCCACCAGGAAGGAAAAAAGCTCTCCCTTTTGTTTTGTTGTTTTGTATTCTCTTGTTTTTCAGTGTAAACTGTACATCCCAGATGATGAGTGAGAAGACGGCTGCAGCAGGGGCAGGTGGAGGAAGAGGAAAGTTCACATCCGGAAAAAATAAACCCCCCCCTCCCAAAATAAACAACCCCAAAAGAAGGAAAAAAAAAACCAACAAAAAAAAACCCGACAAAAACAACCAATAAAATAAAAAATGAGTGTGAAATGCTCCTTGACCCACAAATCTCAGCAGAGTCCCTGCGGAACGTCCACGGTGCAGTAAATGTGTGTCAAGACATCCAGAACGTCACAGCGTCTCCAACTGTGCAAAGTCCGAGTCACTAATTTAGTGCAAAGGCAGTTCAGGTTCTTTTTTATTTTTTTTCCTTTTTTTTTTGTTAAAAAAAATAAGCCATCCTTTTCTCTTTTTTTTTTTTTTTTTTTTTCTTTTTTCTGTGTTTTTTCCCCAAAAAGGAGGCACGGGAACCCAAGCCCAGTCCACCTGCTGAGTGCATCAGTTGTCCATAAGCTAAAGCAACATGTAAACATCCAAGGTTTGATCGAGGCCGGTCGGGCAGGAGGCTGGTTTCTGGCAGCATTTTTTTTGTTTGTTTCATAACCTTCTCTCCTTCTTTTGAATTAGTTTTATTTTTAAATTAATTTTTTGTGTGGTTTTTTTTTTTTTTTTTTTTTAAACGGGCTTCTTGTTGTTGTAGCAGTTGTTTGTTTTTTGCTGCAGGGCCTTGGAAAAATTAAAAAAATTAAAATTAAAATAAGAAAAAGTCAGTAACTGGTAAACAGCTCATACCGACGCGATGACAATCATCAGGTGAGGAGAGATGTTGGAGATGCTGGCCAGGAGGTCTGGGGCCAGGCGGGACAGGTGGCTTTCTGAGAACTCGCAGGGTGGGAAGATCTGCAGAACGTAGGCAGGCTGCAGGGAGGGAAAAACCACAGATCAGAGATAACTCACACCTACTAATGTTTAAAAATGGGACATTTCAGTGATGTTCTGGGTGCTTAAAGGATCCTCAATCTTGTATAAAAAAGAAGCCATGGGTTTTGTTGCCCAAGTGGGGAGTTTTCCCCACCACAAGTGTAGGAGCTGGCTGATTTTGCTGGGAAAGGCAGAAAAAATTCCCATCAATTACCATTTCAGTGGTTGCTCCAAGTGCTGGCAGCTCATTCTGGGTTCTTTACACCCAGAATTAAATTACACACAGGTTAAATTGCATTCAGTGCAGCAACACACCTGGAAAAAACATTCCATGGCACCAAATGCATTCCTCAAGAAAACACCAGCTGTCCTGGAAAAATCAGGATAGGGGAAGAAATGAGGACTCTGCTTCAGAGATAATGAGCTGGGAAATGCATTTGGTTGCTTTACAGCTCAAGATGATGAGCTGGGAACACACCAAACACACATCTGGGTATTTTTTTGCTTTGGGGTCACTTTCATCAATTCCATCAATGATTATACTGATCCCATCAATAATTTATGGATTCCATCCATGTGTTTTGATGGGTGAGGGAAATGTGGGGGTTGTTTGACCTATAACCCCAGGCAGCTCCAGAGCAGAAGCCTGAGATGCTCCCCCTTACCGGGAGGGTTTCGTGTCCCTGTGGCACTGCAGGGTGTTGTGCCCGTACCTGGTTAGAGCCGGGGTTGGGGACATTGATGATGCCTGCAGCCTGCTTGGCCTGCAGGTAACTGATGAACGCTGCCTTGAGTGACTCCGTCTGACTAACCACGTCCTCCTGGTCCCGGCCGCAGGGCAAGGCCAGCAGCAGGCAGTAATCGCTCTCCACCTGCAAGGGAAGGACATGCTCAGGGAAATGCTGGATGAGTGAGACGGTGTTTTCTAGCCATCCACGCACTACCCAGGGGGAAAAATCCTCACTTTAAATTCCTTGATGTTAGAATTTATACCCCAGAGAAGCTGTGGCTGCCCCTGGATCCCTGGCAGTGTCCAAGGCCAGGCTGGACAGGGCCTGGAGCAACCAGGGATAGTGGAAGGTGTCTCTGCCCCTGGCCGGGGGTGGAATGGGCTTTAAGGACCCTCAAACTCAAACCTGTCTTTGATTCTGTGATTCCAACACCTACTGAGAGCTCAGCCATGGTGGAAAGGACTACAGGCGTATTTTCATGGTCACCTGAACTTCCCTTCTTCACCCTACTCAGACACACTGAAGCCAGCAGGAGTTTGTTTCAGGAGGGCTGAGAGTGACATAAGCGATTCCCAGCTCTCATTGCCTTTTCCATAAATGCAGTGTAAGAGCTATTGCTCATCACCAGCAATCTGTGTTACACTCTCTGGGTTGAAGGAATCAGTGTTAATACCAGAATCCCAAAACAGAATCACAGGGATCATCAAGTCCAACTCCAGACCATGCACAGGATCCCAACAATCCTACCCTGAGAGCAGCGTCCAAACGCTTCTTGGGCTCTGGCAGCCCTGGGGCCACACCCATTCTCTGGGGAGCCCATGTGACAGAAGCCCAGGTTTCTGGGAGCAGTGGTGGCTTTCAGCCTCACAGCTGAGACCAGCCTGGCTCTGAGCACAGGGATTCCCAAACTCCCTCCCTGCCCCTCCCCGGGCCCTCACCATCATTCTCCGGGCGACCCCCTCCAGCTGGGAGGCCTCAAGCCGCATGCGCTGCGCGATCCGCAGCGGGGGCCCGCCCTCGGGTGCTGGGAGTGACCGGTGCGCCAGGACGTTGTTACCAGACACAAAGTGCAGCTGCACGGCTGCCGTGTCATTCTTGAGAGCCAAGAGACCCTGCCAGACAATGGGGTATTTCTGGGAAGAGAGGGAGAAGACTATTACACACAAAACAAGGACAGTGGAATCTGAAATCCCAGCTGAGCTACTCAGCTGCCTCCGATACTTCCATCGAAGGTTTAAAGGCTCAGCAAAGATGCAACACCAGACCAACCCTCTACAAGCCAGGCTTGGGTTACATCCTGCTAAATCAGGAATTCAGTCCTTTTCCTTCCAGCTGGCCAGTCTGTCAGAGTGGATCCTGTCATCCCAATTCCTCTGCCACCCACCCAGGGCTGTTCCCGAATGCAGTTTTCCCTTCTACAAATGGACAAATTGAGAAATAACAACAGAAGAACTGCTCGAGGCTATATGGGAGATGTTTGGTGCTGAACACAACTCTCAGCTCCTTGTTGGTACTTGTTCCTCACTGCCTCCCTCCTTTTCCTCATTTTCTACACTTGTGAGTGGTTTTTCCTTTTTATTTAAATGAAATGCACTAACACTCTCCCCTGCCTACGAGGAAACATTTTCCACAAAAATGCTGACTTGTAAAACTGACTTGGAAGAGTAAACATGGCTAAAACACATCAGGGACAAAACAAAGCAAAAACCAAACAATGCCTTTTCTGCATCTGAAGTTTTTGATGCAAGAAAGGTCGGATATGGTGCTATAGCTGAGACAGAACCAGGTGAGTTCCCCACAGATGAGGAGCATGACACTCACTGTCAGGAGCTGGACCATGTCCACCGGTCTCTGGGACACGGGGTGAGGGGATGGCTCCTGCTTGAGCGTGGACTGGGGCTCCGGGCGGCTGAGGGGCGGCCCCGAGGTTGTGGGGATAAACATAGACTGCTTGGGAACTGCCTGTGGCTGGTGCGGCGATGGAAGCTCCTGCTTCATGGAGATGGCAACGGGCGAGGGATAGGAGGTCTGGCTCGTGTCCCCTTGTGCCCTCTGGAGGTGGACGTGGGGGTCCATCTGTGCCGTGTGCCTGTTCACAGGGGCGTGGTGACTCTGCTCTGGCCCTGTTGCCGATGAGCCCTTGGGATCCTGTGGGATCTGAGGGGTCTTGCTGCGGACTGGCTGGCTGGGGTGTGAGTGCTCACCCTCCGGCAGACCCTGGGAAGCAGGCAGGGGGAAAAAAGCAAGGATGTTTAGCTGAGGGTGTATTCAACCCCACTGTAAGGCTGCCAGGACACCATCAGATTCCTGGTGGAGAAACCTGTGTCACAGCTCCAGCCCTGCTGTGGTAGCGCCTTGGACAGTCCCCCACTTCCAAGCCCACCTGAGCTGAAAGACCACTCTCTGAATCCTGCCCTAAGTTCATCCTTAGCCTCACCATCCATCCAAGGATGCCTGACCCACACACCACACCTCGGTACTGAAAATTCTCCTCCTGACACCTCCACATCCATCAACTCCAGGGTGGAGTCCCAGAGGAGTTCAGAAAATGGGTTGTTTTGACTTCCTCTGATGCTAAGCAGCATTTGAACCCCATTCTCTAACAAGAAACAGCTCAAAACCCTCCGGATTCCAGGGAGAGGGATAAAGGGTTTTCTTTCTCACCTGAGATGGGGTCATGCTCCGGGAGGACAGCCCGATGGGCGAGGCACCCGGGAACTGTGGATGCCCAAGCTGTGCCGTGTGGTAATTCCTCATGTCGCCGTACACAGAGCGGTAATCATGGAAGGAGCTCCCGGCGGGATGCATGATCTGCACCCCGTGTGGGACCACCACTGGCTGCGTCAGGGGCAACCCAGGCAACTGGTTGCCCGAGGGCACATTGAGCAGCCGGGGCTCACTGTGGGGAGAGTGGGCCATCTTGCCTTCTGAGGATTTGGGAGTCTCTTTCCCAGGCTGCGGGGTTTTACTGACCGGGGGAGTTTTGACAGCCCCTTCAGGTGTCCGGGATTGTCGTGTTTCCGAGTGGTGCTCACCCACGGTGGCCATGTGTGGGTGCATGATCATCCTGACATCCCGCGGGACATTGTACTGGTCCAGCCGCAGGCTGCTGGGGTGCATTCGGTAGTCAGGCTGCATCACCAGCACATCGGACTGCACCGGGGCTGGCCCGCGGCACACCGTGCTGTGGTGGAAGTGCAGCTCCTCTTCAGGGGGATGCTGGGAGGACAGCGGGGGCATAACAATGTCTCGGATGGGTGCTGGCTGGGGTGTGCTGGATCTCTGAGATTTTATCTCCATCTGGGGTTGCAGAGCAGCTCGGGGGGAGTGAAGCGCTTCTGGGCGGATGCCGTAGGGAATGCCGGAGAGAGGAGGGGTGTTCATCCTCACCTCACCTTGGGACAGATGGCCCAGGGACACAGTCTGTGTTACGCTGTGGGGGGGCATGATAACAGATTGCTCAGGATGCATGCTGGATATGTACTGAGGAACGGGAATTCCCGGTGCCAGCATGACCGGGGTGCTGCTGGACAAAGCCGGAGACGAGGTACTGCCGGGATGACAGGCCCGGGGGAACGGTGACGGCGAGTGCCCGCTGGTACGCGGTGAGTGTGGTTCCTGTTTGGTGACCCCCAGGTGGGAGATGGCCCGGTCAGTCGGGGTACTGGGGCCCGAGCTGACATGGTTCGCTTCCGAGTGCATCTTCCCAGAGAGGGAAGGGTGGTGAGGACTAACTCCAGGACTCAGGTTGGAGGGTTGCAGAGTCTTTGTCTCCACTTTCAGAGCAGCTGGGTCAGACAGTTTTTTGTTCACTACCATCTGGTTATGGACCAGCACAGGTGGAGTGTTTACTGTCTGTGTCAGGACCTTGCCAGGCTGAGACACCGGGGTCTGGACCGCAAGGTGTGATGAGTCGGGCTTGTCCAGCACAGCGCGCTCCTGTTTGACAGAGGAGATGACAGGCGAGGTGTTGTAAGGCTGTGTTCCCAGTACCAACGAAGAATGGCTGGAAACAGTCCCGTAGCTCGCCGAGGTTTGGGAGCCTTTCGGCGCTGGCTGGGATGGGGTGATAGGCTCCTGTTTAATCTGAGACTTGGATACAGACTGCTGGAACTCAATGTCCACAGCACTGGCTGGGGGAATCTGGCTGATCTTGGCACTGATTCGCTGAGGGCCTTCAGTCTTCTGCCCCGAGTAACTCAGGAGCACCACACCTTCTGAGGTGTTCACCCGCAGCCCTGGGCTGGACCCAGTCTCCACAGGCCTCTCCTCGATAATAGACATGGATCCTGGATGAAATCTGCTGTTATCATTTGCACTTGATCTCTGCTTAAATTTTGGCGAGGGAGCATTGACGAGGCAGGTCTGGGTTTGGGGAGCTTGTTTCACCAAGGTGATCCTCGGAGCATCCTCCAGATCCACACTGTGGGGCATCCTGCTGATGACAGAAGTAGCTTTGGGAGCAATTACGGTGTTGATCTTTTCCTTCTCGCTGACGACTGGTGCTTCAGCCACCGGTGGGTCCAGGGTGTTGGTGACAGGAACAGCCAGCTTCTCCTCGGAAACTGGCTTGATGGCCTCCACAGCAGGGTGGAGAGGTGCCTCCTCCAGGCACGGTGCACTCACTGGCTCCGCGTGTGTCGTCGTCACATGTGTGGAGGTTATGCTTGTCGCTGAGACATATTTGGGCTCCATGAGTATCTTCCTCAAAGTGCTGGAGTTTGTGTCGATATCCGACGCCTTTGTGTCTGGTGGGAGAGCTGGCGGGGGTGTGGAACGAGCACGGGGCTCTTCGTGCCTGACCATCCACTCTGGCACCTTGGCAGCACCGGAGTGAAGGGGGACAATGGTGGTGGGAACTGTGGTGGGCAGTTTGGCCGCCGCTGTGGGGATGGCAGGAAGGGCTGCATTCGGGGCACTTGGTGGTGTGATGGGAGCACTCTCCAGGGGTGACCGGATCTTGAACCCGCCCTGACTCCCCTCATCAAGGGGGACTGGTGGGGCGCCCAGGTCCAAAGGAGCTGGAGCAGGCACCTTTGGAGAGGTGCTGCTCTCAGGGGCAGCCTCATGTGCAGCCACATCAGCAGTCACAGCCTTGGTGACATCAGAAGCATTTGGATCCATGGATGCTGTGGGTTTTATTTGCTTTTCCTCCTTTGAGGCTTCTTCAGGTTTTGTCTTTACTTCATTGGCAGGGGGTGATTTGCTCCGCACCCTCTCCGGCTCAAAGTTGTTGACTTCAGTGGCATCGCCCTTCCTGCTTGTGCTCTTCTTGCGTCTCTGCCGTGTGCTTTTCTGACGGCCTTTTTCCTTCCGAGCAATTTCAGCCTCCTGCAAGGTCTCGGCCTCCTGCGCAGAGTTGGAAGATTCACTGAAGCTGACTTCGGACTCCTTGCTCTCAGTCTCCAACGCTGATGGGACAGAGCCAGGCACAGGCTGCACCACAGGCTCGATGGCAGCCTCGGTTTCCAGGATATTGTTCACTGCCTGATCTGTCTCAGGCTCCATCTCCTCCTGAGGGGACTGCAACACCAAAGGCTCTGTGGGGATTTCAGCCTCTGATTCAGCAGGGTATGTCGGCGGTGCAGGGAAGCTTTCTGTCTCCACAGAAATATCATTGATGATGGAGCCAATGGCTGCTGCCAGCTCCGTTTCACTGGCCTGGTGTGCTGGTTTATCTGCCTCCTCCTCCTGACGGACTTCAGCCACATCTGTCGTTGGCTCTTTATAGGCAGCAATTGTTGGAGGAGTTTCAGTGAGTTTTGCAATGTTCTCCACTGCCTGCTCAAGCTCAATTTGCTTTGCTAATTGGGCAGCCTCAGGTGACTGCTTGGGCTCCCGCATCACCTCCTTTTCCATTTCTGAGAATGAATCTTCTACCTCATTCTTAGAGAAGTGGGGTGGCAGGATGTCCTCTTTTGGAGGGCTCTTCATCTTAGGTGGTGACACCGCCACTGGCTCTGCCTCTTCTTCAGTGGGCCGCAAGGCACCCTTGACTTCATCGACATTGAGACGTATTTCTACATTTTTGAGACACACGGATGCCTTATCAACAACAGTTTTGGTATTTTTGTACCTTCCTCTTTTGGATTTTGTAACCTTTTCTGGCACCGGTTTCTTCTCAATGATCTCAACTGTGGGGATTTCTAGCTGATTTTTCTCCACATCCAGTTCCTTCCGATCACGTTTCTGCTCACTTGCTGCCAGCTCTTTCTCAGCGGCTTTTGCTTTATTGCTGTTGTCACTGATGCTCGATTCCTGACTGCTTCTTTCAGGAACATCTTCAGATTCAGCCGTGGTATCGGCTTTCGGTTCATTCTTCCCTTTCTTCCCCTGTTGGCTGGTAGCAGCTGATGAGTGAGTGTGTGTGAGCTTCTGGGACCTAGGAGACCTCCAACCCTCTGCAGGTTTAGGAGCATCCACAGTATCTTTAGTTTCAGCCTCCTCCACCTCTTGTTGTACCGGTTCAGTTTTTATTGGAGAGATGTCCTCCTCTGGCTTACGGCGCGTTTTGGGAGGTCTTCCCCTCCTCGGGGTTGTGGGAACAGTTGTCACTGTTTCCTGTGGTTCTTTTTCTACTCTCTTCCTGGTGGATCTAGTGACCTCCAAGGAGTCCTTCACCGGAGATGGGCCTTCGTTGTCCCCTGTGGTAGCATAGACCGACCTTACGTTTCTGCGCCTGGTCCGGCCTATTGGCAAGCTCAGCTCCACATTTTCTGGCTCTGCAGCAGAACTTGGGGATTTAGCAGCATTCCTTGAAACCTTTTCTGCCTCCACTTTCAATTCAGAAAGCTTCTGGGTCTCCCCACGAGGAGAGCTTGACCTTTTCAGTTTTTCACGGTCAATTCTTTCGCTCTTCCTCGTGACGGGCTTTTCCATGACATTGGCTGCAGCCGACTGCACGGGAGTCTTGGACCGTTTACTTTTGTAGGATTTTTTATCTTTTACAACCACCGGAGGATCCACTTCCATATCATTATCAGAAACAGGTGGCAGGACCTCAGCAGTTGCCTCCACCTTTTGACTCACACCAGCATCGGTATTTGCAGACGGTGGAGGATTTTCTTCCTTAGGTTCCGCAGCCTCATCTGACTTCTGAACTAGCTTGGGTGGAGGTGGAAGCAGCTGGACAACCTCAGGTTCTGGATCTACACTGATGTCTGCATCGGAAAATGAGGCCCCAGGAGTGGGAGGTTTGGTATCCAAGTACGAAGGATGCTCTGTTGCCACAGCATCTTCCTCTGGTGCCAGGGTTGTAGTAACCATTTCTTTACTTGCTTCTATAACTGGTGGAGGTTCCATTTGCTCAGGAGATTCCATTTTGACAGGAGCAGCAAGTTCAGGAAGAGGTTTTTGTTCCTCTGCTGCAGCAGCAGGTTCAGAAGGTTTCTCTTCTTTGACAGAAGCTGGTTCCACCAGGACCTTTTCGTTCACTATTTTCTCGGGAGCAATGGGAGCTGGTTCCTGTGCGAGGACGGTGACTGAAGAAGGACCAACAACTGTAGGAGGTTTATGTTCTGTTTCTTTACTATCAGGAACCATTTCTGGTGTTTTTGGCCGGTTTTCTTTATCTTCCTGTTTCTCTACTTCTTTTGGTTTCTGATCTTTCTCCTTTTCTTTCTGCTGCATTCGTGTCAGCTCAACAAACCTACTGTGGAAAAGAACCACTGGCTCTTGCACCAAATCAGCTGTGCTGTTTGCTCCATCAGAGGAGGACTGTCTCCCATACAACCTTCCAGAGATGAAATCCAGATCCTCATCCTTCCTCTCCAAATGCTGCAGGCGTTTTGAGTCCTGTTCAAAGATTGAACTGTGCAAAAATCGAGAAGCGAACAGTTCCTGCCGCTCTTGTTCCTCCTCTTTATGATCTTCTTTCTTATCATCCAGTTTTCCACCTTCAGAATCCGTTCTGATTTTTTTCTTTTTCATATACCAGGATGGAATAGGTCTTGGAGCCGAGTCAACCTTCTCTTTGTCTTTATTGTTTCTGAAACTAGCAAATCTTGAATCCCAGTCTAGAAAGGACCAGTTTTCCTCTCTGGAGGAAGAGAGGGATTTAGCCCTTTCAAGCAAGGCCTTTGTGTCAGGTGTGATTGTCTTGTCCAATGCAAAAGAGTAGAATTTGTTTCTTTCTAGGGAACTGGACTGGAGTCTTTCCTCTCTTTCACGGAACTTCTCTTCTCTGTCCCTTAATAAAAAAGACAACCTGGAACTCTCTAACAAAGACGAGGCTTTTGGGGAATGGGGCTTGTTTTCACCATCATCATCTGAATCCGAAGGCACCTCCCCGGGTTCCAGGTCACGGACAGACCGTTTCCGTATACTGTCTCTTTTCACAATGCTGCTTGGAAAGCTGATATCGACTCTCCCAGGCTCTTGCTTCACTTGGGTTTCCCACCTACTCGAGTCTTCCTCAGAACTCAGCACAGAGAGTTTTATTTTAGCCATTTCTGCCATCTGCTCCCTTCTGCTGGAATCATAAGGATTGAACTTCAGTGAGTCCTCCCTCACAGTCATGTTGGAGTATGAAAGACCCTTTTCTTCTATTTTAGGTGAGTCTTTGGTTTCTTTCAATGGCATTAACCTCGGAGAATCAAGTGTGTCATCATCCTCATGGAACGGGAAGTGCCTGATGCTTGGGGAACAGGACATCCTTTCAGAGTCCTCACTCACCTGACGAGAGCTTCTGTAGTTCCTTTCTCTCTTAGTGCTAATTTCAAAGTCAAACTGGTCAGTCTTTTTCCTTTTACTTGGTGGAGAGTCATCAGTGACGTCTTGTGGAGGCTTTCCCACCTCATGAACCAGACTCCGCTTTTCATATTCATCCACATCTTTCTTTGGACTGCCAAACTTCTCCGACTTTGCTATCTCCATTTCCAGCTGCTGTTTCAACCTGCGACTTTGCTCCATTTGTTTGCGGTAGCTCTGCGTGTGGTCAATGTCAATGCTGATTTTCTCCTCTGTGTCAGCTGTCTGAGGTTTCTCTTGGCCAAGTTTATGGTCTGGTGTTTCTTCAGGAAGGCCAGAGTAGTTCTTCCTTGTGTCCTCTCTCTCTGTTCCCTGCTCATCCAGCAGCTGTACCTGTTTATGCTGGGGTTTTACCGGGTTCAGTTTTTTAGGAGGGAGCTCCTGAACTTCCACAGGTTCATCGGATGCCTCCATGAGCCTTGCCTGCAGATCCAGGGTAGGGCGCATGCCAATCCCACCAACATTAAGAGTGTCCTGAATTTCTTTGGGACTAGTAACAGGAATAAGTCTTTCCAGTTTGAGTTTTTTAGATTCCCTTTTAAGCATCTCCTTCCTCAGGGGCTTTCTCTCCAATTCTCCTTCCCTTAATACTGGTGCTTCTCTAGACGACGCTGTTGCATCAAGCTGCTTTTTCAAAACCACACGTGCATCCTCCTCATCTTGGCTGCTCCGTTTTACATCCAGCTTTTGCCTGTCGGGTTTCGGATTTGCATCAGCAAAACGCCTTTTACGAGCCTCCAACTTGTCTAAATCAACTGCATTGGCACCCTCAGAAGTTTGTTCTGTCTTCAAGTGCTTTTTGGGTTTCATTTTTCCCTCCTTGTCCACCACTTCAATGTGACTGGCAAGGGCTTTCTCCTTCTGTACCTTGGTTCTGACAGGTTCTAGTTTAGATTGCTCAGACTTGGCTTGCTCAGCCTGGGACGTCTGGATTTTCTGTTCAAGCAGTGGGGATTTCAGAGCATCGTTATCCAGCTTTGCCCTCAGTTTCTCCAGCGCAGGCTGATCGATCACCTTCCCCTCCTTTTCCTTCACACGGGTCAACACAACACAGGGCATCAGTTCCAGGCGGTTCTTTGCTGCCCCTTCTTTGTCACCCCTCTCTTTGCTTTGTTTACTGTTGCCCTTCTGTTTTTCTGGGCTGGGCTCTCTCTCATTCTCCTGATCTGTTTCTGAGGACTGAGAGCTGGGTGAATGGATTTTTGCTTTTCTTTTCTGCTTATCTGTTTTTTCTTTTTCTATTTTTTCCAGCTTTTCTTTCCTCACCAAGCGCTTTTCCTTGTCCACCCTCTCCTGCTCGAAAACACGCTCTTTCTCCACTTTCTCATTTTTTGCGTATCGTTCCACACGGGCTTTGTCAAGTTTGTCGTATCGCGGAGGGGACAGTGAGCTGCAGCTGCCACTGCGATCTGAAGACCTGCTGTAAATCCTCCTCTCTGAGTCGCTCTGCAGCCGTTCTGACTGTGAGGGGGACGCTCCGGGGCTCTGTGGTCGCCGGGAATGCGTCGGGCTCTGGCTCCGCTCAATTGGTCTCCGTTCGTGGTCTCTGTCCCGATCAGATTCGAACCGTTCCCTCTCCCTCTCCCTCTCCCGTTGCCTGTAGCTGTACTCCCGGATGTCCTGCTCGTACGGATCTCCCCGGTAATCCCGGTACTCGCGAGGGTCATCATAGTATCGTGGGTCGTAGTAGTCTCCTTGGTAGGGATCCCATTCGGCATAGAATTCTCTGCCCCGAGCTGGGTATTCCCGCCGCGGATCTTCGGGATACGTCCCTGGGGTCCGAACAGTCTCATAGTAAGTACGGTCAGGGGCGTATTCATAGGATCCTCTTCGCTCGTCTCTGCTAAACATAAGAATAAACAGATTCTAGTTCTCCTTCTCAACCAATGTACTCTGTTACCGTATTTTTTTCGCTATGTAAAGGAACAATTTTCTGATCTTTTTTCCTGTGTGCATCAAGGCAGCTGCACACAGAGGTTTGGCAAGGAATCTGTGTGCAGTGGACTAAATATTTTTGTTAATTTACCGAATACCAAATGTACTTCATGGGTAGCATCATAACAGCTCTTCCGAGCATTGTTACACCACCCTCACTCCTTTGTTTCTGTCAAATTCAAACCTTGCATGAAATGAAGGTAAAACCAACACAGCATCCGTGAACCCATACAGGGCTGCAGGGTGAAGACACCCCCTTACCCAGAACCAGAGACTCATCCTGAAAACATGAGTCAAATCAAAATCCAGGCACTGGAATTTCTCCATTACTAAGCATCAAAGTTATGTTAAGATTTCTCAAAAAAGCCTAAGTCCTCCAAGTGATCTTTTAATTCCCAAATCAGCTCTTTCGCTGCATGTGACTTGCAAGCATTGCCTGTTTAGAGTAAAACCAAGCCAACAAGTACCAGGTTGTTTATAAGATCAGGTGAATTCATTCAGCAAAGTAAGTCAAGCAATTAATGTTGCTATTTCAATACCTCCAAGAAGTAAACATAAGTCTTACAAATGACTAAATATGGCAGGGAGGTGGAATAAAGCTGGAGTTCAAATCTCCCACCATTATAGAGTGTTTTGCACACTCTGTACTAAGGTGAGGTTGCGCTCTGCTCCCAAGGAACAAGAGACAGGACAAGAGGAAATGGCCTCAGGCTGTGCCACCAGAGGTTCAGGTTGGACATCAGGAGGAAATTCCCCATGGAAGAGGTGGTCAGGAAATAGAAGGGGCTGCCCAGGGAGGTTT